>NC_060247.1:19804968-20429968 GCF_921293095.1 Ischnura elegans
TACCTATATGTGAGGAAACTAGTTAATACCAATATGTGAGAAAAAACACTTTAAGGTACTGAATTCAGGTGGGCTTAATTCAGCAGGATGGCTAGTGATTTTAAGCAGCTTACTCACACGTTTATTTCTTCAGTGTGTAAAACCTGTTAAAATACAAAATCACCGTAAACATTAGCTCCTATAATCCTAAGAAACTTAACCGGTCTCGTCACATATCAACCAAATTCAGAAGTGGCACCATTGTCGTGTAATATGGAGACAATCCGTTCCACTACAGATGGAAACTAACTACGCCGATTCCGAGCGCTCCGGATATCTCACTCTCTCTCTCTTAAGTCCCTGCATTATTAACACAACTTCCGCCTTGCCTGTGTCTCTCTCTCTCTTCTTCCCTCGGGAGCTAATCCCTTTGCCATTCAACCCTCGCTTCCTTTCAACGCTGCTGCCACCTGCCACTTATAGCAGAAACCAAGGGTCAGTCATTGGTCCTCTACTCGGAATGCTGGGATGTCCTCATTCCAAACATCACTGTCTCCGATTGCCTCATCTACTGCGCCTTTGTTCAATCGTTGATACTCGTTAGCGGGATATTTACAAAATATCACATTTATAAAGACTATAGTGAGAGGTCTCACTATCTAGACATTTTTATCAAAGAATTTCAGGCATACCCAATGCCATTGATGCAAGCATATTCCGAGGCACATAGTTTTGCGTAGGAAAAAAGATGCTTTTACGGTGTCATTGAAAATTAAAGTGCTCTAATATTACAATGTTTTCCACGAAATGAGAAAAATAAGAACGAGGAAAGATTGAATTTAGGTCTTAGGTTCTTGTTATTGCAAATTAAATGTTTCATATTTTGATATTTGAAAACATTTGCAGGCTAGGCAATGCAAAAATACCTTAGAAGTTCTCGAACAGAAAAATAGCAATGTGACCAGCAATTTTACAAGTTATACAGGCTTATTAGGAGTGTCTTCAGGAGATTCCTTAATAAAACAAATCTTTTTTTCCCGATTCATTCTACCCATGTGTATATAAAAGCCAACATTCAACTATATATTTCAAGAAAACCTAAATTATGAAAGGCTAACTGTTATTGGGGTCGTGTGTCAATAAGTTGGTTCATAGTTTTTCGGTTATTTAGGCAAATAATATTTGCAGTATGGAAATGTGAGGAGAAATATTCATGTAGCTCTTGACCACCTTATATCATATATATTTTTCCCATGATATTAGTCGAAAGAAACAACAGAAAAATTTATTTCGTCCTCAATTTTGCTGAAGTTTTAAAGCAATCTTTTTTTCTAATTGCATAGCTGCCAAAAATGTAAAAGAAACATTTTAGCGATTAAAGATAATGTAAAATAAATTTTGCAATGGTGCCATACGGTATGATAGCTTGAACAAGCTTTTTTTGTAAAAAAAAAACCTTTTGAAAAGAGCAACAGAAATTAAAAATGGATACAGCATTTTCAAACTGGGGTTAACAAGTATTGCACTTTTAAGCAATAAAAGGCATCGTATATGAAGGCAAAATTAACAAAGCTAAAGCTGAAATTGACTGAAACTCAAGAGGTATATATTTGTAGATAACTACATCAGTAAAACTTCGGTTCGCCTGTCTGCATAGGGAATAATCACGTCTTTCTGCCTCCCAGTTTTAAGAACTTGAATGAAAATCAATTTGATCAAGCGACGGCCATTGAAACTGTAGGGAAGCTGCACAATTGGAGATGGATGGTCGCAATGGAAACGAACGCAGTCGGAGGAGTTAGGACATTGGCTCCCACGCTACGAACTGCGCATACATTGGAGCATGCTGACACATTTTAGGGCATGATCGAGGGAAGGGAGGGTGGAACATCCTGGGTTCAATACCTTAGGTATCAGTGTCAAGAAGATATGGAGATTAATGCCGCTATTTAAACGGAAGGATTGTTGTAGCAAGGAAAATAAATGGGCTGAGAGAAATAGTAGCGGACAAAAGGCAGACACGTTCATGGGATTTGGACGTCGCGTCGCAAGAAAGAGATATTTGTGACGCTGCAGGGGCTGAATTGAGTTAAGCAATTGAAAGAATACTTCCAAAAAGTCCATTTTTTAAATTTTAGAATTAAAATGTTCATGTTTTGATGTTTTTGTTGCGATGAGGGCATCTGCATCGATTTATTTTTTTCTTGTAGATGTTGGTGTAGTTACCTTATAGTATCAATTTTCATGGCGAGAAAAAATTGCTACATTGACTTGTACTGTTTTGGAATTCACGTCCTAATCTGTTTCCTTTCATTATAGCATTAAAGTGGAAAGCATTCTTTCAGAATGTATTTATCCTCCCACTTAAACCTTGAATAGCATCGGGAACCAATGGCAGTAAAAGAAATTAATGATGGATATTTTGTACAGAAATTCAATGCTACTCTTGCGGAGATTTCTAAGGCATATCGTGCGGGATGAAAAACCCCTTGAACGAACTAATCTATATCACTCTCCCCAAAGGTATGGAGTGAGCATAAATTGAAATTATAATCACCATTCAAAAATACCTCGGTATGGAAACGTAATTGCCAAATATTTCTTTGTCGAAATGTATAACTATACCTATTATCCTATCTCCCTCCATTCAGAAGGAAACATATCTAATAACTTTCGACGTGATATTACAGAAGACTTAAAAATCAACATCCGATGTAGCCATTTGTAAACAATTAATCAAAATTTAATGTATACGCAGCTATGGTAATATAAAATGAATAAATATCAAATTCTAAGTTGATCTCGAAAGGTGACATTTCATCCTGTCAGGGTCATTCAGGATCTCTCTAGGAAGGGCAAGAGATCGTTGAGTATGAAGCCAATCCAATCCACCAAGTCAGTGAAGAAAATCACGAGATTCATCCCATTTCTACGACGCCATTATCAGCCTTACCATTATACTTCCAAGTTGTCCCACCTCACACCGGGTACGTTAACAAACCAAGCAGCTTCTATCACGCCGAGTATCCTTGGCATGGAAAACTAAGATGGAGCGTTCGTGCAAACAACGTGTATCCTGAGACCCAAAATGCCTTAGTCCACAGGCTCCCGAGGAAGATTTGACTGCTTCTCCCTGCTGTCCTTCCGTCCACACCAATATAACAACTCTCTGAGGTGCAGGGGTTTTGTTCTAAACCCATACTCTACACCTTCAGGGCACACTCGGCCACATTTCTTCCTTCCCGGGCCTTCCCCTTTCCACTATGACCTGCCCTTTCTCCGTTTCTCAAATCCCCCACCAACGGTCCCACAACCCCCCTACCCTTCTTCAAGGGGTTTCCCCCACATTCTCGCTCCTGACGTTCTCCTCTCTAGATACAATGATCCCTTCAGGGCCGGAGGAGGAGAGGGACAGAAACAAAGGAGTGAGGGTCGTTGATAAGCTGGAAAGATGATGAGTCGTAGGCGCGAGTTCAAGTGAATGAACAGGGAGAATAAGTGAAGAGTTGGCAAATTTCACGTTCACAGATTGGTTAAGCAGGAAAGGAAGAGGGACGGTGGGATAGATGGGGAAAATGACAATGGCAAATGCTAATTTTTCCCGCTCTATCATTGACTTAGGTGGTCAGACTTAGGCGTGGTTCATTCGAGATTCAGCCAACGTAATCGTTTCCCATCAGTTGGAGTTAAAGGGGACCATGGGTGATTTTCTTTGGAACACGAAACATGCAAAGCTAAAAGTTAATTAATATTACGACTGGTGAGCCTCTCCAGAGCTAAACTATCAATATCGGTTGCCTCCTCGACGAGTCCTCCTCCTCAGGCTCATTCAAAGATGTATAGCTGAGAATACAATAATTCAGAGATTAGGGACGTGCGAGTAGCACATTTTGATCTCGAGTCGAGTGTTGAGTCGAGTTGAAAACTGAGTATCTAGTCGAGTCGAGTATGATAATTTCTGGACCAGGCAATAGAACAACAAATTCTCCACCATACTCTTATTTTTCCAACCCCCTCGTGAGTTTTCTATTCTGAATGTACAAAGGTAAAAATTTTGAGGAATGCTGACGGCTATTGAAAGCATTTGGAGATGAATGAAAATTAATATGTTAAACTTGAATTAATGAAAATTAATGCCTATAACAGTTGCATAGACACAATTGAAATGAATTAAACTCAATTACTATGTCGACAATTTAAGTAATACACTTAGCCAAAATGCTAGGGAGAGCCCTAAGTAAAGTTATTTGCACAGCTACAATAAAGATTACATATTACGTTAATGAATCATGTAGTTTTTGATCCTTTAATACTCTCATGCATAAAAACCAATTATTCCACATGCTCAGGCAGCAGTTTTTGACGCGTCTATGTTACATAGATCTTGAATCTTCAAAGAAATTAAGTGAACAAACTTTAGACGTTATCTTTGGCCAAAAATTTCTACATTTCGCGCGTCATTTAATCAACCTTAGCAACTCCCTTTTTTAAGTTCGATAAGGAAACTAATCGAAACATATGAATAAATGAAAATCAACATCGGCCGTAAGCAGTAGTAAAAGTAATAAAAAAATGCTAAAAGATGACACCACTTTTGAGGTCAAACACCGGGAAAAACCGGCATTGTCCGCAAAAACCTTAAAGTTACATATTTTTCTTTCTTTCAGAAATCTCAACAATTTTTTTTATTCTCTCGGCGTTTGAGTAAAACAAGTTAGGTACAAAAGTATCGAACATGAAAGTAGGATCAATACAAAGAGATCCACTCCGATTACCCCGAATATGCCGACGGGACTGTAAACGATCGGCCAATGCAGAGAAAAAGGTATTCGGCGCCCACGTCGATAACCAGTGTATACAGCAAGCTGAAACTTCCAGGTCAAGGCATAAAATGACTTATCGGTTTTAAAAACGATATTATTACATGAGTTTCATGATAGCGCTTCCTGTTGGAAGATTGCTGGACCTACTGGCCTCGACAGCTCTGTAACCGAGACAACTCGACTCGACATTCGTAATGTTGCTCAAAACACTCGAGTTGAGTACCAACTACTCGACTCAAATTTTCGAGTGCTCACACATCTCTAGTAGAGATCACATTCATTGGTAGCATCGTACAGCCACATAACCTATATTCATATACTATTATCGTTAAATTTAAAACACTGATAAAGTTCAATGTAGATCATGGCATATTAGTTGTCTGTTTTTTCTATCAAACTCATTTGATAAGACTCATTTGAAAATAGGTGTAAACTAGTGTATGTCATTTATGAAACATAATTATGAATTAAGAATGGAGCCCACTGATACATTTAACCTTAAACATAAGCGAATGAAATCATTGAACCAAATTTTCTCATCATTACCATACCCTGTAGTCATCTATTTATTCCTTGACAACGGGATTCTAAACAGTTTTAGAGTCGTCACAATCGCAGTAATTTTAGAGAGCATTTGACGAATCTGGGACAGTGACAAGGATTTAAAAACTCATCAATCATTATTCATTGACCAGATAAAATGCCGCAACTTACAGCAACCAGAATCCTATTGCATTGAATACACCACTCTTTTTTTGATCTGAAGTCACCGATAAGGTCCCTACAGAGCTAATTCTCCAGTCAGCAAAGAACCAACTGTCCGAGAAATATTTTGCAACAATTTATGTAGATTTCTTTAAATACCCTTCGGAAAATGGAGGTCGTACAGTTAAAAGTTCCTGGCGTTGATTCAATCAAGTCCTGTGTCTTTTTTAAGTAATTAATTTAAACGGTTTAATCTAATTTTAAATATTGTTCAATGATCAAACTTAGATGATCAAATATTTACATAGAACGAGGATGGAAGGTCTTGCTGTGGTATATATGACTCAAATCCCCTCCAATCTCATTCCTTGTACCCTTGGGGAAGGGCCTAGGCATGGAAGAAATCCTAAGGAACAATATTTTGCGAGTTAGTGGCCTTTCCGAAAACCACCTTTGAGTGACGGGCCTTTGTGCTAATTGCAAGCTCCGCAGTCAACATTCCTCGTTGAAAGAAAGCCGATGAAGAAAGGCGGCGTGGCGTGGAGGGAATGAAATCCATCCATGACCAAACCCCCTGCACACTCTTATGCGGAAGCTGAAAGCTCTTTGCTTTTCCAATTTTGTCAGATGAAATGAAATAGGGGGGGCGAAGGTTTAAGAAGAGGGAGCTTAGAACCCTGGTGGAGAAGTAGAGAAAAGAAGGGAAGGCTGCTGGCGGAATGAAGGTTGAAATTTGCAGTCTTTTGAGGATGCCGGGACAGACCCAACTTTTTTTTAGAAAAGGTAAAAATTTGGCCGGGTTCTAGCCCACCTTCCCAATCTTCATTCTACCCTTCGTCACCTCTCAGAGGGAAGGATGAAAGAATTCTTACTTTATTATACTTCAATGATTTATTCTCATATTTTTATAAATTTCTTAAGCTCCGATTTTTAACGTTCCCTATCGTATATACTACAAACAAATTAGGATTGATCTGCGACAATAGGTCAGCAGTCACCTGGTAATTAACATGATTTTTCACCTGGAAAGATCTACAGAGATAAAGTTTGAGGTAAACTACCATCTTAGAACAGGAAAAATATTTTATTTCTCCTATCTCGTATTCCATGCCACATATTTAAAGATAAAGGCTATAAATATGGTTAATGGAACATATAGAAAGTTCCGTAAGTTCTTTCTAAAGCTTAGCCTATACATCACCACATTACCTTTATGCAAACATTTTACGCTCTCTCCACTTGGAGCTAGAAGGACGGCTTCTGATGCAACGTTCTTGCGTAAAATAATGACAGGTGATGTGGATACCAGCCATCTACTTGCCTTAATCAGCTTCAATGAACCTCTAAGGAGGACTAAACAACACCTCTTTTCAGATGCCATTACGGTCGGGTAGATGTTTGCAAAAGTGAACCGCTCACAAGGATGATGCGGACGGCTAATCGATTTTTAGATAATGATATATATGTAGATCCAATTTATGATTCTTATGTGTCCCGTAAAAGGAAAATGTATTTATTTTTTAATGGAATTAAGGAGGCTGTTTGTATTTTTTCCCTGACTTACTCATGTATGTATATTCATTTATTTTATCTTTCATTGCATTGCATAATGTATTGTATATTTTATTGTATTTTATTATAACAAATGTAATTTGGGTGCCTTGAATGTGTTGAATAAATTGAAATTTTTATTAAATATAGTTTTCTCAAACCCCATTCACAAATAAATTAATAGATAGGTATAAGCGTGTATACTGGAACTGACCGCTATTCTTTTATAATTGAAGTGAAATAACTTTAATGTTAGAAATTATAAAATATTCGACCATAAAAAGTATTCACAAACCATTATTTCTTGAGTGTGAACCAAATATGAATAGTTTGAGATAAATATTTTGAAAAAGGTAGTCAAATGAGTACATTATTTTTTATCATAACCTAATCACAGAAAATCTTGCAATTTGTAATGGTGGATGTATTTTGCTTTTCATTTGTTTAACATGTACTCATCAAAAGAGTTTCGTTTTCCACTTAACTATAATGAATGTTAACTACTAAATTGAATTTTCAAGTGTAAATAAGAATAAAATTATAATAGTGAGGAGGGAAACGGCAGTAGCAAGAGGAAATATCTCTTCTTTATTTTTATGGCGAATGAAACACGAAAATGCATAACACATGCATTCTCCCTTATTCAGAGTGGCCTCAGGGATACCCTTCGACGCAACCATGTTATGCCTCTCGGAATTGCTACAAATGTTTGCCATTGAGGCGACTGATTTTTTCTACCAAAGGAACAAATCCAAAATTAAAAATTTCAGGAATAAGCGAGGAAATTGTTTTCCTTTCGGGAGAACTACATCAGCCTGTGGCGCCTGATCTGATTACGCATTCATTGAAGCGGGAGAAAACAATGCTGCACTGCTCAATATACACAATGAGGTTTGCAGAACAAACAAATAGTATATTGACGGACTTCACTCGACGTATTAAAGTTGAATGGCTTCACCTCCTGCTCTACCAGCCCAAAGAAAAGTAATGGAATAGGAAAAGAATAATTAAGACGAAAGAGAAGAATAATAAAGAATACAAAACACATTAATCTACTCTCACACTATCCTACTCTATATCTCCTCCAATCTAGGGGCATTCGTTAGTGCCCTCGATTTTCCGCCGCGGATATATAGGGCAAGCCTCCCTCCTATATAAGTGAGCATAAAATTATTATTTCCCGAAAATGTTTGAAGTCCTTTTATGCACACTCCCACTTTGCTAATGACGCTCCGGGGCCCTAATTGGGAGAACGCCATATTGATCCCATTAAGGGGGCGACACGAAATTATTGCAGAGCCACCTGTACCTCACAACCGCCGACGCTGCCGGCCCGACAATGGGTGTAAATGCGCCCCCAACGTCCTCTTGACTTCGCCCCAGAACTGAAGGTTAAAAAAAAACACAAGCATCCTCCCGCGCGGTAATGGTCGAGGGGTGTAGAGATAGGGAGGGAGGAGGAGGAGTAGGGGGAAACTCACAAATACAGGATCAGGTTGGAGACCCCAAGCATCGGAGAAGCAAGAAGCGAGCTTAAGGCGAGATGGGGGAAGGAGGCAAGGAAAAAATTCATCACAGAAGACACCTAAACGCTCTTTATTGCCTGCGTGGAAGGCAATTTGAGAAGCGAAGATTATTGCAAGGGAGATGGGAGGCAGGGGTTCTGCGGGATATTGGGCTGAGTGAGGGGGCGGAGACAGGTTTACCCCCGGCGGAGGTGGATAAACTGGGTGGGGGGTGGGGCATAGAAGCTTAGGCCGAGGGGAGGGGAAGGGTTGCCGGTAGTGACTGGGACAGGGTTTGAGTTGATGGGGAGAGGAGCGAAAGAGGAATGGGGGCGTGGATTGATGAGTGGGTGAATGAAGCAGGATGAGCCTGGAGGTATATGGGTGGGTTGGGGGTGAAAGCCGGAAGTCTATACGTGGAGTGCATATAAAAGGGAGCACGGGACGATCGGTGGGATCGTATTAGGGTGAATGCATTCCAAAAACGATTTGTGGGACCCGAATGAGACGAACCTTGAAGAGCATTGGATGAAACAATCTCGATGCGGGAAAAAATTAATTTTCAACCACGAGGACAACATCCTTTCCGACTGCCCCATTAATTTTTTACATTTATTACTAAGAGATCGCTTCGATTTTATACGCTCGCGTGGTCTTATTTAAGGACAGCCGTTCTGCATACAGCTATTACATCAATGAAACGAGTACTGAGAGTGCTGTTTGGAATAGAATGGCCAGACTCATATACCGTGCTCATATATTTACTGCTACACAGAATCAGGACCTTGAAAATATAGTTATTTTCTTGATTTCGTAACATGAAAATCTTTTGAGTTTCTAATCATTTTAGATGCACAAATTTTAATGAGATATAACATAAGGGTATATAACATAAGGGTAACTGCAATGCACAAATAGTTGTGGTGCCTCAATAAGGCAATCCATGAAAAGCAGCGAGACGAACTATTCAAATATGGGGAGAACTTTATTTGAAATTATATATATTTACCATGCATTCCATTCTCTTTCAAAATTCACGGCCGAATAATACGAATTTCGAATGCATAAAAATATAAGTTCTAATTTAATGCAAGCTATTCGGTACATAAAAAAGTGAGAAAGAATTTTCCGTAGCCTGGCACGATCAGATTTAATTTTTAAAAGTAATATTGATGCAGGCTAATATACCTCCTTTCCCGTAAGATGTGTTAACACAAGATTATGCTACTCTTTGTTTTCAGTCAGTGAAAATATTTAAATTATGGAATACTTAAATATCGACTTATAATGACATATGTTGTGTATGGCAAAGGATTACAAAACAGTATTTTTACTTTGGTTTAACTCTACTTTTAGCTTTCAAATAAGGGTAAATAATTGTACATAATTTCCTTTACAGATAGAAAGATATCGAGTCATCTTATAAGAAAAACGCTCTTAATATTGAAATGGCATCAATATTTGGATGTGCAGAGGGATAATACGGAATAAAGTTGAATAATACTCAACCATTTTTCTGATTACTATGCAAACAATAATTACCATTAATTGGTAAAACGCTCACCCCCAAAGCTGAACGGATCCGTATTGTTGGGCTAATAGATGAGCGGATTTGATTCGGTGTGAAATTGTTCAGCGTTTTTGCAGTGGAAGTATTGAATTGTAGAACAATGAATTAGCAATAAATTCGTAATAAATAGCAATCCTTAATTCAATAAGTATGCGTTATACTGTTTGCCATAAAATTTAAATGTTATCGTTCTTCAGCCTATGTAGGCGCTGTAATTTCGCCAATAAAATAAACATTAAAAACAATTTAGAATCGAGGATGTTCCATGGTTCACAAATGACGCCCTTATTTTATCAACAACATAGAAAAAGCTAACAATCCCCTACGTTCCTTCAAATTGGATACAGATTTGAAAGGAATTGAGTTCATACTCTTAGTTTACATAAATTTATATCATAAAAAATTTTCACTCATAAGAATGAGAAGGGGTACAAAATGCACCACAGTCACGTTTTAATTTCAAACTCATATTTTCTCAAATATGAAAATTTTCAGAAGCGATGGCTAAGGCCAGCAACGAAGCTGGAGTCAGTCAAAGTCTATTCTTTCTACGTAGATTTTTTTCTATCCGCTTTTGATCAATTATATCTTCATAGCCGCTTTCTTCATATACTCAAGTGAACTGGAAAGCGTCATGGAATGTAGAGGTGGGTTAAACTGTTCATTTTTATGAACCGTTCACTTTGATCCTGTTCAGTAAAAAGAACAGTTCAAAATATCGGTTCATAGTGAACAGGTAGGGTCATTCGGTAGAAAATATTGTTTATCATGCGTTTAGAGTACATGAAAGCTTAGTGTGGTATCGTAAGGTTTGTGGAGAGTGTTATGGTAATTTCGAGCAAGAATCGCGTTTTAAACAATATTTTTGGAGATGCATCCACATTAAAAATTTCATCGTAGGCGCCAAAAACTAAGTCCAAAGATCATCTTGGTAAAGGGACCAAAAAAATGTTCCACAATCATGAGTTCAATCGTTTTCTAAGTTCATGAATCGCGTTTTAAACAATATTTTTGGAGATGCATCCACAAATCCACAAATGTTCAAAAAACGAAATCAAAATGAACGCGATATCCCAACTGAACGCCCCGAGGAAACTAATATTTAATCTAATATTTCGAACGGTTTGAAAGAACTGATATTTTAAATATCAGTTCAAATATTAGTTATGTCGAACGGTTCGAATGAACTGATATTTTAAATATCAGTTCAAATATTAGTTAGAACGAACGGTTCGAATGAACTGATATTTTAAATATCAGTTCAAATATTAATTAGAACGAACTGTTCAGTGGCGAACTGTTCGTTTTCGTCGACGGAGGGGAATGGTAGAGAAAGAAGGGGAGGGGCTCGGTCGTCTACGACGCACTTCGGCGGCCTTGGATGGCCTCCGTCGTAACCGCCATCTGTTGTACCCACAACGCACTTGCTCGAGTAAGCTGCAGTTCAAAATGCCTCTTGATGATCATACCTACTGTACCGAGTATGCCGCAATTGTGCAGTGCCGACATGAACAGTGAACAGGGTGTTTTAGAGAACGGTTCATTTTCGAACCGGTTCATTTCAGTGAACAGTTCGTTTTGGCAGTTCGGTTCTTTTTGACCCATCTCTAATGGAATGATGTTGGCACAAAAAACTAGTTTTCTCTAGGGAAACGTTTTTCTGTAGAGAATTTCAGGCTTCACGCAATTCTTAAACAAAAACAGCGGAATATTTGAACGGCTATCAAATGAATAAACGCTGTATGAATAATAAACACCTTCAAAAAGAGTCAGTTCTAGGCCAATGAAGTTATGCCCCTGCCTTTAGTGTAATATACTGCTGAAAACTGCTCCATGAATGTTTTCCATTTTAGACGGGATCATTGCCTGAGAATTTTGGTACGTGAGGTAAAAGTGATATTATGATGACTAAGAGGTGATATCCGTTTTTGATTATAACAAATGCTATAGAAAATGGAAAAAAGTTCCTTAACGCAGAAAAATTTAAGCATTAAATTTGCATTTTCAAAATTTTATTAATAATTTAATGCTTAATAACATAAATTACTATCTACTGGCAAACCAAATTTGAATGTCATGAAATTTAAAAATGGCGCGTCGTATCAGGATGTGAATATTAGAGCGATACCAGTTAACAAACTAAATCAGTATTAATTCACACTGGTGCCATTTTAGACACTAAAAATAAGTAACATATCAAAAGAAGGATTCACACCCATGATGGTGATGCACATAGTCTGTGTGAGAGTCCAAAGTACTTTATGAGTTGCAAATAGCACTTCTGGAGAGGCTCAATCTCTCTGTTTTGACCTAACGAGTGTAGAGGTGTTCTGCTTACATGTTATGGTTAGATTTAGTTTTAGTAAAAAGTTTACTTTGCAAAAAAATATTTATTATTCCCAAACAAACTTAATGTAAATTATAAATGTGTCTCAATTCCATAGTTAAAAATTAATTCCTCATGTGTTTTAAAACACAAGTAGCTGTAATAGCTGGAGTAGTAATTTCAACACGTGTAATATGCTAGTATTCTTGGTTATAAACATATATCAGAGAAAAAATAAAAAAAGACAGGATGCATTTCTTTACTCTTATAGCACGTTTGTAAATTTTCTGTTTACGTTCACCGCGTTCACCCATGCATTTAGGAGACACAATTCAGTGTACAAATGCAATAATTTTTCTGAAATATCGAAAAATTTTTATGTGTGTACATATAAATTAAGAATAAACATGGGATTTTTCTATGTCAGAAACCTTGGTGCAAAGGAGGTGCAAAATACCGATATCGGCACTGAAAATGCCTAGTGGAATGCAGGTGAAACTGTTGTCACTCTATGACATTCAACACAGCGAAAACCCGAAAGATCAACGAATCAAGAACGCTATAGTAGACTACGAGACAACAAAAGAGACAGCGCTTAGATAAAGTGAGCGAAATTGTGGTACGAGATGCGCATGTGACTCTCAAGGAGACAAAAAATAACGCTTTCGGAATGTGTCGATTTGTATTTCATATTATGGATCCTCTGAATTCGTGATTAAAATTTAGTGTCTCAGTAAGATTTCTTCTAGAGACCTAGCGCGACGGGACAATGAGACTGAAATGTATTCAAACGCGTTCAATGTATTGCCCCAGAAATGTATTCGAACACGTACAATGAGCGCGTTGTAGAAAATATCTATGGAACGTGCAGAGCGGAGGAGTATTGAAGGAAACCATCAGAAGAAGTGACGATCACGGGAATGCAATACTACGTGAAGGCGAACGAGTTGACGGGGAGGTAGTTCGAAATATACATGATCGTTTATATGATACTGGTAACGACCAGTATCACATAAACGATCACCAGAATTTTCTCTGAGCAGCAGCTTGCATCAATTTCGGAGAAGGAAAAACAGCAAGCACATTTGTGCATCCACCGGTGAAAATTTCAACGACTATAATATAGGAAAATTGTTTATGCTGTGCCGCATATGAAACAAATTTCACTTTTCACCAAATCTGTTCAAAACAAATAGTTGATATTGTAGGATCTAGTAGAATATCACCAGTTCAAGTGAACCGGATGACCACAGTGTGGACTTAATGGGTGACTGCAGCGTCAATTACGAGGCAGTGACCAGCATGCTAGTTGTTAAACGTCCCCTAAATGGTATTTCCCGGGCACTCACTGGCAACTCCGCAGGAAGCGCGGGGCACATGAGAAGCGGGGGTGCGGCGGCGCCTGGCTTGGTTGGCAGCAGCTACGCGCGGACGCAACAATAAATCTAAGCTACATGAATGTTCATCACTACCCATCGATTGCCTATTAGGCTTAGTAGCGGCTCTTTACTATGCAACTTACTTTGTTTATCTTATATCTCTCCTTCAAACAAACTGTTAAATCGTGCGTAAAAATGTTTTAAAGACATGAGAGACAAAATTGAGTAGTATTCGGGTGTGGTAAAGTGTACGCTATGATATTTGATGAAATTGACACCAATTATCGCCAAAGAGGGCTAATTGGGGTATAAAATACAAAAATGGTCAATTGACCGCTCGCGGTCATTCTAGGTTAAAGCTGACATTTCTCTGGTCATGAATGTTTCCCCCACAAAAAATTCATTTTCAGGTTATTTGTTCAAAAATATTTTAAGTAAAAAAATCTCAGCGTTTTTGATCGGAAAATAACAAAATGATGCGCGAAAGAAAAACGCAAACGGTCAATTGACCGGCCCCGGCCATTCAAATGTTAAATATCCTTTTACTTTGAATAATTTTCAATCAATTATGGTATCATAGCAGTCAAGGGTGTAAAAAATGTGCTCTTATGGCAGGTAACCCAATAGTTTAGAACAGAAGGCTTCAAGATCTAAGGGAAAGGGGTGGGATAATATGGTCAAACGCCAACAAAATTTTTGAAGTGAACATCATCCGTGTTACTAATTGGTTACAAGATTTTCGATTATTACGTTATCATGCATGGAAGGGTCCAAAATTATAAAAATTTCGATCCGTAATAGTTATTAGCAAGAACATAACCATATATTACGGCATCTTTTATCAGAAATTTATGTTAACCGAAATGTTGTGTAAAGAGGGGACAATTGCCGCAATAAATGTAGTATGCAAAGGCTAGTACACGTCAAGAAATTCTACGGGATGTATCGCTAACGAGCATTTCAGCCAAAATAATTCTTAGAAAGTTTTTCCAAAAATATTTGAAAGCACTCTGCAGTGTGAGCATTCTAATTTGCAGTTTCCTTACAAGTGCTCTAATCTTAAGTAAATAAAGTTCTTTAGAGAGAGATATTTTTCAAATATTTTCAACTAAGCAACGTACCTAGCTATATGTACCTTAAATCATACTTGGCAAACCATCATAAATTCCACTATATTTGATTATACTCGTTAATCTGATTTAATAAAAATAACAAATGGAGAATCCTTGCAAAGAATTCTTGAAAGAGGAATCAAACTACATTCTCAAGATAAAAAATAAAGGAAGAATTCACAAGCATATCCAGCTCTGTTATTACAATCAGATGCACTTGCACCAGTAATTCATGGAGGCTCACTTGTTTCTTTGCAATTTCAAACCGCCTTTCCTTAGAGGTAGCCTGGGCTTAAAGTCTTTATTAGATTACGCCGTTTACTTTATGTTTTACTTGTTATAAACTAATGAAGCCTTCAGAACATGGCACATGGGATGAAAATTTCCCTACGAGTACGGCCGTCTAAAAGAGACAACGTGAAAAAAATACGAAAGGCAAATTTTCCTGCAGCAAACTCATAAACTTATACAATTAACATGTTTTCGTAAAACTTCACCTTGATTTGGGAACACACACTTTTCCCCAGTTAGTCGGTGAGGGAAATGCGATTAGCGAAGCAAATCGGCGGCGGTGAGAGAATGATGCTGGAGAGAAAATCAAACGACGGAGAGGAAACTCGAACATCACTTCTCATTAATATAGCTGAAAAGGCGGGAATTAGAGCAAATAAGCTAGTCTTTTCTAAGAAAAAAGCGACGAGTTTTGCCTTCTAGGAGAGCCTTTTTTCCCTACCTTATATCTTCAACCTTCCCTTCATCTCCGCCTCCACACCTGCCGGTCTTGCTTTTTCTTACTCCCCGAGAGTCAGCTCGTATCGCCCGCAATTCATCTCACCCCTAACCCCTTTCATAAAGCCCACTCCGATTCACATCCCTCAACGAGTTCTCTCCCGTCATTCGCACTCCTCGAATTTTCCGATAAAGTGCGGAACAAAGAAAGATCATCTCCTGCAGGGGGATAAAAAAGGTAAGCTCCGAAAGAGTGGTTGTGCGCGGTGGGAGGGTGGTTCCTTTCCTCCCGCATCGGTGCATTGAAACCCCTCCGGGCCTCCTTTCCACAGACGATTCCTTTTGGTCATCATCTTTTTAAAGAGGCCCAGATACCGAAAAGCCAATTTCTCATCGTTCTCCATCAAAATCATCCCCTTTACTTCTTTCCTACCAAGGACGGGAGCGTTGCGGTGACCGAAAGGCTGATTCTCTATCCTAGGGCTCACGGTATTCTATAATACGTAGGTTCCTTGTCACAACATGAGGATAATATTTCCACGTTTTCGAGTGTCTTCGTATTTATGTTTCATCGAATTTCTGGAATTAATACGAATATTTTGTTGCTATTGGCGTCTGGTAAACGCCTCGCGACAAATTGAGATACAATTCGTTGCATGCTAATTTCTTCGCAATATTCATTGCAAAGATTATAAAAGCGTTTAATAATTAAGTAAACATAATTATCAATTATTTAAAGTATTAATTTTTGGGTACGTGAATTTTCGCTACACATTTATGATTGTTAGCATGTTAACATTTTTAGATGCATTAAAACTGTAAAAAACGTGTGTTAAATATTTTATTTATATCTATATCTCCATCTTTATCATGCATATATTTGTTGAAATAAAATGAAATTAAATATTATATGAATTATTTAATGTAGCTATAACAATTATTTCTACCGGCGTGTATTTTCTTTAACCATTAGTAAATGGCGTCTGTGAGGCGCCGCGCGTCAGATTACGCTCCAAAATGTGACGCGCCTGACGGAGGGTTAATTTCAAAATTTATTGTTTCAGTACTGTTATGACCGTAAAAGGGCAAAAATGCGAAGAGTTAGTAATACTTCAATAATTATACATAGCTCTACAAGTGGTATGGGGACCGTTTTAGCCTAGCGTCGGGCCACCGATCCGAATTCGAATTCCGAGAGAAGCCTTAGGACAGCTCTAACATAAATCCTAGGAGTGGCCCAGGATCCCTACCCTCGACATTTTAACACAACCCTCAGTTCGTACCATTTATCCAGTAAGAAGTAATTTTATGTATCACTTAACTCTTAATAGAACATTAGTGGAACATGATACAATCCACTATTTTTTTCGGCAGCTTATGAACCATATCTGAAGTAGAAGTTCTTTTCAGATTATGATGCGCGCTTTACTTATAATTAATACCACATATTAAATTCTGTTACTATAATTACTGATACATGGTGTTTCACTATAATTTTGATAAAAAGGCATTGACTCTAGGTAAATATTAACCTTATGGAATAACCGTGACGAAATGCGATGCAAAATCGATTGCCAGTGGTTGCATGTGTTGCTTTGGGTATATTCCGCAAGAGCAGTCTCTGTCTTCGTTCTCAAACAGCCTTAAGCAAGGAATAAAATACCTGGCACATGATAAGTAATTTTGATCCAAACAAACCTCAAAACCTCGAATTTTTCACTTTTGATTTGTGAACACGGAACTCATCTCCTCAGGCAAAAGTCGGATCCAGTGATTAATCTTACGAGATGGGAAGAAGATCAGACATGTAGACCTTTTGCTTCTGTTATTTTCCGAGAAGCATTCAATAAGAGGGGTATCCGATGCAGACTCATCTCATCCGTGGCCACGGGGGCACAAACAAGAAGACGAAAAAAAATATATCGACGCTAATGAGCCACTTAAGTACCTGGCGGGTGAAATTTTTCGCCAGCTCCACACTCGGGTCCGCGGAACTTCTCCTTAACTACAATGCAGGTTAATGAGGCAGCACTAGAAAATGACGGGATAGCCCCAGAGTGCAAGCATCTGTTTTTCCGTTCCCCGCTGCCAAAATCACTCCCTGCCGTGTCTGACCTCACAGAATCCTCGGAGGCTTAATTTAGTCAGGGAAATTTCCTGCTTCCATGACTTTCATTGCCTTCCATCCTCGATTCTCCGACTGTTCGCAAAGCTCTCTCTCATTGCTTTAGTCTTCAAGATTTCCTCCCTCACACTCCTCGTTTGGCACGACATGCTTTTTCGATTCAACCCTTCTTCACTCTTTTCTTTCTTTCTTCCCGAAAGATTTTCCCTGCAAGCCTTTGAACTTCCGCGAACTTCACATTCAAAAAGTTTTTGCCCCACCCTCTTTAGAACGGTTATTTTCTTTTTTTTACAAATCCAGGCACTACTTCATGGGTTTTATTCCATCCGTCTCGCACTGAAGGCTTTATTTTTCTGTGGTGAGGTTTTGACCCCTTAATTCATTTGTATGCATTAGAATATTTTTAGCCCTTCAATATCTTATAAGTTCTTTGACTTAATGATTACTTTAGAATTCTATCCAACTAAAAGTCAACTCTTGGGTTTAAGTTACGTCATTTAACTTTTATTTCACCAAATAAAAACGAATCTTTACTTTTTCTCGACATAAAATAATGACCTTTAATTTTAGCACCGCCTTCTACCTCGCATATACGGGAAAATCGCGAATAATGATGTTTCATTATGAAAACATTTAATAAAAAACAGTTTACCCCAGCAATTACCATATTACAAGCTACACTTAAATACGATGCACTGAATGTCTATAATAACATTACACATTAAAATATTTTTGTGATGATGATTTCCTCTTTAATTGAAATTTAAATATTTAGGCCAAAATTATCCAAATCGTAAAACTCAACTCTTCAATATTTCTGTTGTTCTTCCTTAATTACTACTTCATTAAAAAATAAAAAAAACAAATATGTAAAATAAACACATACGTGCACAACCGAGCCCTTGTGACGGCTTTAAAATAAACCGAAACGTTGGCTAACAACTTTTTTTGCATTATATATGACCTATACTTCATGAATTATTTAATTATTAGGGTAATAATATTCCAGACGCCATTTCACATTTTTCTTCCGTTCTACCTGTCTCTTTTCGCGGGTAGAATATAGGATACTTATTTATGCATACGTTATACTAGGATAATATTTACTTCACCATCTTGGAATTTTCGGAGTAAAAATGGTGATTACCACCGATTTTTGACTGCATCGTGAATATGACAGGTTTTTCTCAGTATTTTCTTTTAGGAAAAGTGCATTTATTTGAACTTCTGGTAAATTATTGAGTTTATTCCACGCACACTTAAAACTTCATTGATGAGACAATAAGTTCAATAGAAAAACACGAGCTGTACGTTAGTTACAAACATTAGTCATAGGTCATAATAGGCTATCCCATAATGATGGAATCATATTGCAGATAATTTATTCATGGTAACCAGTGCTATCCATTTTCCTTTCGTTGCGCCTCGTTCGTTATCACTAAAACAGTAGCGCAACTGAGGAGTTCCTGCACTTATATCTGACATAGCATGCAATACTATATACTCCAAAAGCCCGTATAGTGCGCAAATAACGTAGAATTCACATTTCTAGGCTAAATAAGTTCCTTAGTACTGTATTTTTTCTTCACATACGGTTCATTTCTGTCTATTGTCTATTCATATGAGCCCTCTGTTTTGCTCGTATCCCTTTGCTTACGCCCCTTCCACTGATTCCATAAGGGTCCTGAGAGGACAATCGTGTGCCCCTTGCAAAGTGATTCTCCCCGTCAATTCCACAGGCATATTCTTACCCCGGAGAACCCCACCACCAGCGCCAGCACCTCAGAAGCATTTGCCTCCCACCCTTTCCACGAATCCACCTACTTCCCCTCTCGCCTCCGGAGATATGTATATGCTTACCATATACACATAGGGATGCCTACCCAGAGGCGGAATATCTTCCAAGTTTCCACCCTAGCATTTCTTCTAACCTTCCTGTTCTCCTTATACACCCCCGTCTCATACTTCGTCTCCCCGTCATCCTACCCGTTTGTTCTTCCGCTTTCCCACTGCACCCCTTTCCTCCTCCCCCACCCTCTTGTGCTCTCCAGACCCTAACATTTGAGAGCAAAAGCTCTCCGAATAGGGGATGGTCTCGGATCGGTGGCGGCATTGTGCATAGCAAATTAGTCTCGATCGGCCAAAGGATACACTCCTCCTTCTCAGTAAAACCTTCGGAGGGGGGTATGGAGCATGGCCTCACAATCTAACATATAACCGTCAGCCTTCTCAAGGGTTCCGCACCCTTTATTCCTCAAAAATCCCTATTTGTCGGGGCTTACGGATCACCGGCATTTTAGAACCTTTAAGAACCCAGGAAATTTTTTAGTAAAAGGATATTTTTTGTACGGAGTTCTCAGAGAAAAATCCTGAATAACATTTGCTTACCGGTTCATTGCAACACTTTCTTCTCTTTTCGCCAGATAATTTGAAAAAAAATTAGACGATTGCTTGCAACCTTTTCTAATGCGGGAAATACTGATGAAAGTCGACCAATGTCTTTGCATAAGTTGTGCATTTCTGAATTAGTTGACCAAGGCATTAAGAACACCTTAAGGGATTATCTCAGTAATAAGCGTCAAAATCTATTCTGTATGACAAAAAATTGATGCTATTTTACTCGTTAAATTACTACATCATATTGAATTGCCACTCTTTCATCTGCAAATTCAAGAAAATAAAATACAGCCAGAAAAATGTATACATGATTTCGATGTCTAAGCATGATTTTATTGAAGAATGATCATCACTGTCATAATGTAGCCAGAGAGCACAAGTTTGTAATACATTCACGTCCACTTCAGCCATTATTTTCCTCGGCAGTGATTGCAGTCTTCCGCATGGCAAATAACTTTAGCGATCTGTGCGTGTGGCTATTGATAAAAAAAATAAATTGCTTGATTATACAATCAAATCAAATCAACACCCACTAAATTTCCAAAAAGTAATATTATGAATGTGGAATTAACTGTGATTACCAATCTCTCCAGGAAAATAGAATCTCTTAAGACGCTGAATTTTGCTGACGCTGAACAGAACTAAGACGTTTAATTCATCACATGTCGTGGTAGGGAAGTAAAGAAAATCCCATTAAGGATTGCAATGAATCCAAATATTGTCTACCGTATTTTTTTGTAGAAAGAAGCACTGCAAGAAATAAATATCCCAATAAAAATAATAAATGAACCTCCATTATGTTTTCACAATAATTATGTAGCCTCATAAGACATTTTTAAGACATACTTTGAGTTTGACTTCACTTTACATGCTGGAATCGTAGTGATATTTGTATTACAAATATCTTTCAATGGTTAAATATCAATTATACATTAGCTAGGTACATTGCATAAAACCCAAGCGAATATCAGCCTTCTGTATGCTTATGTTGTTTACGTTATAATTGAACAGTTATTGTTGTTGTTCCTATCAAGTTGAAAGTAGTATTCTTGTCCTTATTATTCAGCAATATTTAAGTATTCTTAGCATTATTTCGCAATGTCTAGATTCGTGTATTACCAGCTTATTGCGTATATAAATTTCACCATTTTACCATTCCGTAAACATGCCTTCACTAATTATGAATTTCTTATTATTTTGGGTAAGAATCGTATCATTTATTTACATGTAACTGGGGATATCAATTGATTATGTTTATTTTTTGTGCATTCTTCAATGAAGCGGCATCGCTATTGTGTGTGCTGCACTAAAAATCAGCTTTACCTATCCTCAAGATAATTCTGAATTGAAAAGTTTTGTTTCGTTTTTATGGCTTTGGTTTTATGGTGCACCTGCTCTTTTTGTTGTTGTGCATTTCAAAAAGGCATTTTTATTCTTATTTCAGGCTTTACGTCACCCAATATGGTCATATTACGGAGTTAAACTACATAAATGTATGCTTCATTTGTTCCAGAGGTTAATATACTAGGGAAATAAATTTATTATTATTATTGCTATTATTCCTACCGCAGATCTTCGGCCTTAATTTTAGATCATCGCTGACTTAGAAACCTCCTCTCCATCGTATGGGCAATACGTTCGGAATTTTGGCGGGGGAAAGGAATGGCTGGTGAAGGAGGTATTGTTAAGGCCAACCTTCCTCTCCTTCACTTGTCTCTTTAACGAAATGTAAATGGCCCGGAGGCGTTCGCTGTTTGCATTTTCGGTGCCGCGATCAATTGAAAGGCTTGCACGCACAGCCGGCTGGTGTGAGGGCTCCCCGTTCATCTTTTGGGTTTACGGCAGGGCTCAGACGTGGCTCGGAATGTAAGACGTCTCGGGCGGTGAGCGGTGAAACACGGCCAAATATTTTGGGTTCGGAAGCAGCCGTGTTTCTGAGGCTCGTAATTTCCTTTTCTCATCCGACATTGTTCCATTTCAGCGAGGATAAAAGTCCTTGTTTTAATGAGCGTTAGTGAGTACTTATAAAAGCCTCAGCAGAATCCATTGCCTGTTTTTTTTAAGCATAACTCAAGTTCCGCATACAAAATTGACTTACAAATAATCAGCCCAGAATATAACAAAATCTTACAACTCTTTACGTCTATAATCATTTAAGATAATGAATATTTATTGCTTTGACTCATGAAACGTAATAAATCATTTCTTTACAGACAATAGAATATTATAGAAATCGTTACAAGATAGGTGATTCTCCTTAGAAATCTATATTAATACTAATTGACTTATGGTAAAAATTTCCCACTGCCACAAATTATTAGCATCGAAAATTCTAGGGGCTTTAACTTTTGTTAAAAGGCAAGATTTTGAAAACAACCACGCCAACGGAGGAAGTAGAGTCATTCACCAGAGCATCACTAAACAGAATGGTGACTATACGTGACGTATTAATTTTGTATATCTCCTTTTCAAAGACATAAGTATGAGAACTTAAGTTTGAGCACCTGATTCGATATACTTGTTCTATTTTAACACATTCTTCATAAAATAAGAAAATGTATAGGTAACATTGGTATAATCCACGAAAAATACTACTTTTCTTAATAGCGACATTCTCTTGAGCTAAAAGTAAATATATTTAATAATATTATTACATGGAAAATTTTCAACTTATTTTTCATCCTTATTCCAAGAAAAAATTTAAATCTCCAATTGGGAAAGGTTACTTTCATGGAGTAGCAATTCCATCACTGCAAGGAATTTCAAGGAAAATGTACTTGACTACAAGGAAATTTATTTTCTGGAAAACTACGCGTATCTTTTCTAACCACAGTAACAGCATCATGAGCATGTAAAATCAGTCAGATAAGTAATTGGACTGGTTTTTCAAGCACTCCATATTTTATTGAAAAAAGAAGAATTCACTTCAGGAAGGCTCACTCAATTTCCAAGCCGTTCCCATCACTATTCCTTTATTATTAATGGCTGCTCAACCTCTCCAGTTATGAAATACCTTCGAGCTCAAGCCACGAACCAGGTCAGTCATATCTCTTCGAGGCGCTAGTCTCTCCGAAGCATTTTGTATTTCACGCTATATCGAGCAGTCTGCCCGACATCGCCTTTTGAAAAACGTTTTGTTAAAGGGGAACTCAGTAGAACGAAATGCTTCACTTATCAACGTTTGTTTACCGACAGGAAAAGCAAGCAAACTCTTTCCAATGTAATTCATCATAGTAAATTAGATATCTACCGGAGTTTATAACCCCCCACTCAGGAGTCATTGCAAATAAAACCCTTGGCGAATACGACATTTTTTCAACTAATGGCGCTTTTGAGAGGTTTGAAATTTTCAAGGGAGCCATACCAATTTTATAGGAAAAATATTCAAAGATACTCTTCATTCCGTAAAGCTGAGAAAATAATTTCAACAACAAGCAAAGTTATCTTTGCCCACCAGTCCCACCATTCTGCTCAAAAATAGACTTGCTCGGTACTGTAGTTTTCTTCTAATTCTTCCAACCACTAGGGTAAAGCAGTGCTCCACAGGGGCAATTTTGTAGCCGTAAAAATAAATAAAACAAGTATAATAAGGTTTGAAATGCGAATAAGAAGAAAAATTGTGAGAGCAGAATGGCAGAGAGAGAATGGTAATAAATCGAAAATTATGAACAGTTTGAGAGCAAACAGAGCAAACCAGGGAAAAAGCAAAACAAGTAAGAATGTAGAATGGGTCACTAATGGTGAATAGCTAAAAATGGTGATTTAGGCCATGTTATTGGACGTGATTGGATTGGCTCCGAATAAAGCAACGTTCAAGGAAAGGACGAGTTATCGAACGCTCGAGAGCCAGGGATTAATCAAATCGGGAGTTATTATTAGAAGAAGGAAGCAACGATAAATTTAAAATAACTGATTAACAAAAAGGCGGATAAAGTAAGATATTGACTCATCAGTGATAACTCGGATGAAGGAAATATTAGTGTACAGATATCGTGCCTTCTTTGTGGAAAATTTCTATCTATAATATCCGTTATCCGTCAAACAAGTGTTAATGAGGGGTAATTTTTTTAAGATGACAATTATAATTATTAATGGTAGGCTAAATTTGACGGTCCTTTGAAAGTTGCTATGCAGGCCAGTGATATAAAATAATAAATTTCAAGAGTAAACGTGTGAGCATGAGCAAATGGAAGCCGTTTCTAGAAAGAAAAAAAATGCTACGAGCGGGTGAGAGCATGAAAATTTTTTCCATCCAGCATCTCACCATTTTAGCACCTCCTTCAGGGTTCGCCCGCGGCAGTCAAATATTCATCGGCAGCAGCGGGAGGATTCCCATCATGTTCGGCAGGATCCGCACTTTCTCCCAAACCACCCACCGCAAGAGACGCCCGGCATCCGAGCCATGAATCTCAAGAACTCCCGGCACCCACATACACACACACACTCAAAAACTCACTTGCATCTCGTCTTCACGAAAACCTCTACAACCGCGCGAAAATATCCCGAGCTCTTTCCCGCTGCATTAACACTTGGGCTCTTACCAGAAGGTTTGCCATTGCGTACCCATTGCTCATATTTCCAAAACCCGCAGCCAACAATGCAAAATACTTGAATACCTATGTACCTTTCAGATTATACAATAGGGTGGATCGGAAAAACCCATTTTTTCGAATCCACCTGGCCCAATGAAATACAGTATTGGGATTGATAAAAAAAAGACCTGAAAATATTTAGGCATCTAGGTGAACCCATGACCTTTTCTCATAAACCATTGAAGGGGGGAGGGTCAAAAATCGAAAAATTTAATATTTCTATGGTCATTTCCGATAGATTTGGTCGATTTACCGTTCTTTAGGACACACATCTCGTGCATTTTGACGTATCTGTCATCGTTGAGCCACAAAATGACTAATTTGAGTGCCCTTCCGCGAAGAAATTATTCCAACGCCCACGCAACGTCGCGGATAGAAGAGGGGCCGCTCCGGTCGCTTCCTTCGCTCGTCTCTCCCCCTCCCACGCCCCTTACGCGCTAAAATCCATCCTGCCTATGCTACTAGGAGGGCGCTCATCTTTGATAGTATAAATCGGCTGGTGGTAGAAGGTAAAAAAGAATGCGTAGCTAGACAACTTGTCACTTTTTTAGCACCTAGTCGGCGTTAAAAGAATAGACGTTACCAAATTTTAGAGAAGTGATGAAATATTTCTGTATTACTTGCGAAATTTTTAGATTCAAGAACGCCGGAGAGTAGCTTATGGTCTATTAAGAGGCTTCTCGAGTGGCTACTAAGGTGTACAAGCCTTTTAGACTCTCCTCTGCCGGTAATGCCCGAGATATGAGTCTAAATGGATTTTGGATGAGGGCCGCTCGCTTGCATTGAAATTCTCACCAATTGAGTCGTTCTTCGTTGGTCTAACCAATATTTGATATTTCAGCATCGTCTGCGGATGAACAATCACCAAGGATTTACTCAATGATCTGCCCTCCATTTTTGCTGTATTTCTCATGTTAGTGTCGTTCCTCGTCTTTTGTTGCTGCCAACATTAGACCGCATAAGTAAAACAAGGAACATATTGCTTCAAAATTGAACGTTGCTCAAACAATTTTTGTATTTCCACTGCGGTAAGGTCAGATATAAATGGAGGCACCGTGGTCTCTACCCAATTTATCAACAGCTGGTAGTAATTTACGCCGAAATTTAAATCTAGCAATTAAAAAATCTCGGCTTGGTCTCGATACGCATTCTCTTGCATGCCTCTTATAATTTTACCTCCTATCCCGTCTCACTTCCCCTCTCTCCGCAGCTATTACATACTAAGCAGTGTATTGCCAGGGTTACCGTTCCGTTGAATAACCGGATAGGTGACTGATTTCAGGTATTCCGGCTGAGTTCCTGAACCAGTTGATTAGCCTACACAAATTTACAGCAGGGAAGTTAACTCGGTGAAATCAATAGGGAACGACCATAAAATATTGAATTTTCGATTTTTGACCCCCCACCCTTAAATAGCATTTGAGCGAAGGGTTCACCTAGAGTTCTCAAAATTTTCAGGCCTCATTTTTGATCAGTCCCAACACTGTTTTTCATTGGGGAAGATGGATTCGAAAAAAATAGATTTATCTGATCTGCCATACTGTATAACCAGGCTTAATATCTATATTTTTGCCTACCAGGAAGCACCCAGGCATTAAAATTTATTATTTTTATCCAAGCAAGGGCATGGAATTTATTTTGAACGATGATTAGTAAAATAATAGGTCTACATAGAGCAAGAAAAAAATAGCAATTAGAATAGCACAGGTAGGATAAAAGAGGAGGCTAAGACAAGCATTAACCAAGGAAGGCATAAGGTTGAGGAGGTCTTACTTGAGAAGCCGAACTACCAGCGATGAACGAAGCAAGAAAGAAATAGTCTGTAGGAAAGCACAGTCGAAGAGGGCCTTCTACAATCAAAATCTTCATATAGCTGAGAATACAAGCATCGAAGTAAGAACCGATTCATCGAATGCTATATATTTCATCTCATAAGAATATATTTCTCTACGCAAGCGAGGTTTGGACGTTGACAGTGGTAGAAAAGTCAAGAATAGGAGCATTGGAAATGTGGTGCTATCGAAGAATAATGAAGATAAAATGGAGCAACCGAGTTAGTGATGAGGAAGTGGTAAGAAGAGTGGGAGAAAAGAGAACTCTTCTAAAAACCTTTATCAGAAGATGGGACAACTTTGTTGACCTCATTATGATGTATGATGGCCCGATGAAATCAATGGTAGAGGTACAGGTGTAATGAAAGAAGGTCAAGGGTCAGCCCCGAATGAGTTACATAGGACAGGTTATAGAGGATATAAAAGAGAAGAAATATTTCACTATGAAAGGGCAAGCGGATAGGGGAGGGGAGATGAATGGAGATCTGCGTGAAATCAATCTTGCAATTAATGAAGACGTTATGATTATATTCATAGGATCGGCTTTCAATTATGAACGAAGTTTTTGATTTTTTAAGGTAATTTAAAACCTTTACACACGAAATATAGTTTGAAAATTTGTGGCCCCTTGAAAAATTTACGGACAAATCTCAAAAATCGTAAGTGCCTCTGGTTTTTATATCCAGGCGCAATAATACACAAACTAACATTAAATTAAAGTGGGAAAATTTACTATTTATTGCGGTATGTAACCAAATTTGACACCAACTCATTATCAAACAACTCAACTGCCAACTGCGCTATTGACTGAAATTGAGTTATGAACAAATCAATTAAGTTGCTGTAAACTAATTTAAGCGTCAAAACTGCCCAAAACTGTCTTAAAAGGTTAGAAAGATAATAAGTTTTTTTATATTCAATTATAGACATCTTAAACGACAATTCATCCAAAAAGATGTAACTATCGTCCTATGCTCAACTTTGTGGAAGCTTATTTTATATTGAGTGAAATGAAAAACTTTGTTGTATTGTACTAATTTGTTTTAAGGTAAGACTAGTTTTGATCTATAGCAGCAGGCGGTGTCATCCTAAGGTACCTGAGGATGACACCGCGGACTGTCTAAATTTTTAAATTTTTCATAAAACAAAAAATAAACAGAATTGAAAATCAAAGTTCCTTTAAATTGACGTATTATTCATTATTAAGGCATGCACTGAAGTCCAGATATAAATTTGCAAAGGTACAGCGGCACATCATTTTGACGGCGACAGTAGTGGTATCTAAAAATAAATTGGTGGAACAGAGCAAAGTTTTTCATTTATTTATCGTCAATTTATCAATGGTAACCAGATTACAACACGGTTAAACTGTAATCATTGCCAATTTGAGCGGCACTTATCTGACAGGGTGCCTCCACCACTCCATGTATATATCTGTTTCTTCATCCCCCAATTCCCGAAATAGACCCCATTACCCATTCCTCCATCGTAAGGAGAACTCCCTCTTCCTTTTTCCCCCCTCCTGCAGCCGTCCTCGAGGCAAGCAGCCCCCACCACAGCCGTGCTCTCATATTTCCCACCAGCAGCTCCAGCTTCCTTGCCCGAATCCTTCCCCTCTCGCTACAACGTCTCCTCATCCACTACGGATCCCCAAATCGAACCCTGATTCTCACGAGCGACGGTGGTTTCGCCCGGCGGTTCCGCGAAGCAGCCGAGCTCCCAGGACTCAATTTAGGGAGAGCGAGGAGGAGGTGACTACCACCCAATCACAGAAGATGAGAGGCAGGTATCTCTCCAATCTTATAACTCGAGAGTAGGAGAATTTAACCGATGGGTGCCCCCGGCAGACAATCTTCCTCGTTTTTGCACTGAAAGACACATCTCAAGATTTCTCTAACAGTTGGTTAAGTCAATCTAACCGTTATGAAAGTGACGACGCATCATTCATGCTGAAATATTTCCTCTCATATTATCACTAACTTTACATTGGGTGTCATCAAGGTCCATTTAGTACGTATTGTTTGCAAATTAGGGTGTTATTTTTCGTGAAGCTGATACCAGTGTTTTTCATCGTAGTTCTATCAAAATAAGCAATTGATTCTCTATGGATTAAAAATATCACCACAGGTTAAAATATTCCAAAATAATGATTTACTCCTACTTTACCACACACTATCGATACGTAGTTATCTCCAATATCTGATACGTGATAATGCAAATAACCATAAATAAAAATGCATATTGCTCTGCTTAAGAAGAATAGAAAATAATTATTTATGTATAAAGTCTGAGTTGATATAAACTGAATGAATTTTAATTTCGTTTATTTCCTAGAAGTCCATTTGCATTAAAAGATAGACAGTATAGCCTACTTATAGCCTTTCCCACGACATTTTCACGAATCCTTAGGTAATCTCCATAATACATTTCAGGTAAAAGAACGACCGGATGCCTCTTTTGAGGAGATGCGTGCTATTAAATTTTTAGTTATTTTTAAGGTATTACTAAAACTCTCTATCTTAATGATAGAAATGAAGTTTCAGGGGCATTCTTCATCTTTAAGAAAACTCGGAAGAAAATGAAAGAAATCATAAGGTTAATAAATATCCAGAAAAATGTATCATTTTCTACAGATCACGTATTATCCACCCAAATGTCATCAAACTCATGAAAGCAGAGCAGGGAATCATTTCATTAACCTTGAATTATTTCATATATTCAAGAATTTTGATTTACCTACTAATCAATCAATACGGTGGAAACGGTAGGGATGCCATAGTGAAATCATATTATTCAGTTTTTCTACTCCAATAAATTAGGACATGAATTTTATAGTGAATATTCTTATAAAAAATTTGACATAAAATTGGAGACTCGAGAGTATTGAAACAAGAGCTCAATTTAAGAAATAAATGACTATTAAAACGTATTCCCACTATCTCAGAACACGTAAGTTAACAGGAATAAAAGTTTTAAAAATGAAAAAGGACACAAAATCATAACTTTTAGCAAAGTTTGGATGGCATTTAGTTACAGTCTTCCATCGTTCCATTCAATAATTTTCCTATTTGGAGTCTTAATACTTTCATTTATATGTTATGTAATAAATTACTCTAAATTCTAATGTTGGTTCGCTTTAAGATTCAAAAGGGTCTGAAAAAATAGCCCAGAAACTAATCCATTAAAGAAAAACACGAGGACATAACTTAATACAGAATGAAGTAATAATCCCTCATCAATTAATTAGAATGAGAGTTATCTATACCTTCATAGTATCCCATTTCTGCACTACTGCATCAATTACCTTTAACGTAAATATTTTTCTTCGCCAGATTTACTTGGGGCCTTTTTTTACGTGTGGAAATCAACTTCACATTTTTCTCCCTTTAGCATTTACATTCCCCAGCCATCAGGCTGACCCTTAGGCCCTCAACCCGGCCATTACTTTAAAGCCTCGAGCAACCCACGTCTTCTTCCGCGAAAACTTTCTCTCTCCTGATAGTCTGGCGTTCTCCTATCCCTGAACTCCTCCCCCGCACACTCCCGCCCCAACCACCCGCGCCGCCTCTAGGAACCCCGGCCCGCGGCACTTACCCCCTTCTCCACTAGCCTCTCCCTCCGCTGGGCTTGGCCGCCAACGGTCCCGATGCCCCCTCAATTATTCAGACTTAATTCCGTAACCTCAGTATGGCTTCCGCGCGCAAAACACGTTGGAGCACTTTTGCCGACGCTAGGGCTCCACAGACATACGCCGCCGCTAGCTATCCTCCGGCCACCTCCTCCGACCTAAGTTCGTCCTGTGAGTTTGCCGGTCAATTTTATCTTCATCTTCCTCATGAAAACGCCTTAGTTCAGGATATATTCTCCGTCTAAATCCTTATAGTCTAAAGATACCGTCTACAAACATTGCTGTGCGGAGGCTATCCATCGTGAAGATCGAAAAAGAAGATAGGTCCTGCAGTTCTACATGATAAATACTGATTTTTCCAAAGCGGCTTTTATTACCAAGTACCAATATCATGCAGATTAATTACAATGTGTCCACATATATACATAAGATTGTGCTTTCCTCCGTCGCTCCTTTCCTAATTACCATGTACTTCTAATGACCACGATGTAAATACTGTATTTAATGATTCTGCAGAGTGGTGAAGCCTTGATTGCAATGAACAATATTTGTAAATGTGCAGTACTTTCTATCTCTATCTCATGGGCTCTCTAAAATTCAACTATATTTGCAAATTTTCTGTTTTACTTTAAATCTATTTAAAAAAATCTTGTGAATCATCCAGAGCTGCTTTATGAGATTTAAATTAGGATTCGGAAATAAATTGGCTGAGAAAAATATGTAAATTATAAGGAATAGAAGTAGAGAGAAATAGATTCACATTGCTATTAAATTAAACAGTCTCATTTGTATGGCATAAGGTGCTTAGGAGAAGATACTGAGATCGCATAATCGTAACTGAATGTCATTTATAACATAAAAAATGAAAGACACTGAGAAGTACCTTATGAAAATCATAATACTCTTAAATAATACTGGGGTCGAAGCTTAAAAGTGTCATTGAAGTCCGCTAATTAATTTATACGTAAATAAATCATTGAGAATTCTATGAAAGTACAGCATGATTTTTTAACAATCGATGTTCCTAATTTTAGAGAAAAATTTGATACCTGTTCCAATCAAAAAAGAGAGCTATTCAGTTGCAATGAAATATTAATTTGAAAATAATTACAGTAGTTAAACTATGTGTTGGAAATATGAGACCATGATAACGCGCAACTCTTAAAAGAAATCATCAACATTTTAAAATTGGTAGCATCAATTGAAATAAATAACACTCTCAAAATGAAAAAACGACTTCGTTTTCTTCCACTAATTTATTTTGACGGTACGACATGCTTCGACCTTGAGCGGTCATTTACGAGTACGTCGAGTCTCAAGGTCGAAACATGTCGTACCGTCAAAATAAATTAGTGGAAGAAAACGAAGTCGTTTTTTCATTTGTGAACTTCAACTTCCACAAGGTGGAGCCTGACACCATTGAAATAACACTCTTCCTCGCGAATGTTAAAAAAAAAAAATGTGAATTCAACTCATTCAAAAAAGGAACACCATGATAAAAATTATCTTGGAAATATATTCAAATTAATTTACGCTCAATATTATAATAATTATAATGTAATATTATATCCCTTGCATCTATTCAAAGGTGTTACTTACTCACGTGAAGTTTTAAGAAGATATGTATGAAGCTGAAGTGGAATTTGCCCTCTTAATTTTAAGCGGTTTATATAGTCGTTTAAGAGGTTGGAGTAACCCATGGTTTTTATGTAAAGAATCGTCTCATAATCAATAATCATCCATGATCATTAAGGGATAATATGAGGTGTAGGATTTTTGCTAGTTTGCATCTCTCTCACAGCTACTTTCATGGCGCAAGGAAAGATAAATTTTCAAGAGCTCTATTCCCAAACGACGTTCTTCCATCTCTCCGCCTAACGTCTTCTCAATTTTCCAATTGCGTTGATGATGAATAGAATTTGAGCACCGATAGTGATATTGTGTCTATTTTTGAAATTCAAAATCCATTGCTCGAAAATAAACTTTTTTTAAACTTGGCTCTATCCAACGATTCGTTTCATCTTTGTGTTGACTGGAAACCTAGCTGAATCCTTCCATTATGAACAGTGAGGTGCTTGATGATACATGTTATCTACCTTAGAAATGGAAACAATGAGTGAGGCAGTGCTGAGGAAGATGGTGGTGTTTTGATTTAATTTACGCTGAATAGTTATTCAAGACGAAATACTAACATTGAAACCTACCGCGGTCACAGAATTTTTGTACGCATTCCTTCGGCAAGGAAGATAGTGGCATATGCGTATCTCCTCAACTCCCTCTCTCCCGTGATGACCTTGGGTCCTTCACACATTCTTTTACTTATGGAGAATGACCGAAAGGAAGGTGCTACACTCATGTGATTTTAACTTCAGTGACGTTTATTTAGCACAATGCTAAAAAAAGTCGTGTTCTGACTTTCTTCTCCCTCCAACACATTCCACCTTAACACAGTTCTTGACTAGGTAAACTATTTCACCTGAAGCAAATGGTTGATTATCCCTCTCGCAAGAGTGGCTATTTAGAAATAATTCTACCTTCCAAGGAAAGCTAAAGAATGTATCCAGTTCTGTAACTAAATTTACGAGCATCCTATTATTCCTCCTAGTCACCATCTGTCTTATGTGAATCTGCAGTCCATTTCCTTGAAAGAGAATCCAAATCATAAAAAAATCAAGTCCAACTGGAAGAGAATAGATATCGCGTGATCTGTTTGCTTTCAATTTGAATGTTTATTTCAACAGGTTTATTTGATTTGTTACTCCTTTGCCGAAGGGCAGTCCTAGAAGCAACCTCATGATGTGATCTCATTAATTTTCTGACGTATTATTCTCGTGTACTGAGGTATGTGCACCAACTTTAAAGCTAACTCGTTGAATAATTAATATCCTAATAATATATTAAACATTAACAATGTTCAATTGAGATCAAATTGATAACCACCATGATACGACGGTGAACTCATCGTTTTGCTCAAAATACAAGTCTAAACTTGAGCATGAATATAATGAATTGGATCTTCGTAGTTTTAGCATTACATCAGGTCAAATTTCATTTCATTCAGTTAATTTTGGTTTATAAGTAAAAAGCCGAGGAGCTGGCACGATGTCAGGCCAAAAAGAGGTGGAAGCGCAAATAGGTAAAGATGTCTATCACCTATTTCAAGCTAAGCAGATGCAACCCAATGAGACGAGGAACGACACTAAAAAATACAGAGAAGGCTGGAAAGAAGATAATTGAGGAGGTATTTGTTTCCTGATTGTTCCGCCACAGACGATGCTGAAACATCAAACATTAGTTAGACTAACGAAGACGCACTTGGTGTGAGTTTTGGTCCATTAAGGGCGTGGAAGGGGGGAGAGGTAAGTGGGAACGCGAGCGTCCTCTATCCAAAATCCGTTTAGTCACAGCTCTCGGACATTACCGGAAGAGAGGCTTCGCCATAGTTCGCGCACCTTTCTGGCCACTCAAGAGGCCTCTTCATAGGCAGAAGGTTCCTTGCCTGCGTTCTTGGATCTAAAAATATCGCGAACATTACAAAAATATATCATCATTTCTCAAAAAGTTGTAAACATCGATTAATTAACGCCAACGAGACGCCAGAATGAGGACAAGTCGTCTCAGTACGCATTATTTTTTAACTTCTACCATATGCCGATTTATACTATCGAAGATGAGTGGACTTATAGCAGCACGCGCAGGATGAATTTTGCTGTATCCGGGGCATGGGTGGAGGATAGGTGTGCGGGGAGGGGACGGGGGAATCTTGCCGCTCCTCTATCCTAGTCACTGCGTGGGTGCTGGAATATTCTCTTCGCGGAAACACATTCAAATTAGACATTTTGTGGCTTATCGGCGGCACATACGTCAAAATGCACGAAGTTTTTGCCATTAAGTCGTCAAAATCTGTAGGGAATGACCAAAAAAATATTAAATTTTTCGATTTTTGACACTCCCTAAATGGCATTTGAGCGAGGGTCATGGGATCACCTTGGGGTCTCAAAATTTTCAGCCCTTATTTTCTATCAGTCCCACAACTTTTTTCATTGGGCCAGATGGATTAAAAAAAAATCGATTTTTCTGATCCGCCCTACTGTACTGGTATTTACCGGCTTAGTCCCTAATTTTACCCAAACTATCCTTTCATTGCACATACTGCAGTACGCTTTTCACACACATTCCAGCGATCTTTCTGAGCATTAACCCAACATAGGCATTGCCGTTTAGAGATCGTGTGTGTATAATCCTATAGCTCTCACTCCAAACGTTTCCCTCTTCAGGCTTTCGCTGATTTCTAGCACGTCGAGGTTTAATCTTTGAATTTCCATGTAGAGATTTTCTAGCTTACTAGCTTTCTTTCTAGCCTCTTAGCTTTCTTTCTAGCTTTACTTTTCCTTAGCTATTTCACGGTACATGTTCCTATCCTCATATCTCTATCACAGTTGACTGATACACTCTCTCTGGTGTTCTCCCGAAGATTTGACTAAGGGAATAATCAACCTCCGGAAAAGATAACGAGAAAGTATATCCATCATGTCTGATATTTGAAACTTTGGAGTAGATGTGTCTCCACGGGATAATAATGTGGTGGTTTTCCTTTATCTTACCCTGGGAAGGACCCATACCACATTTGAATATCGTCTACGACTGCGTACTCGCTTTTCTCGTTGATGATCTCTATATTCATATTTCTATATTTCAATCCACGTTCTGGTGTACGCACTCGGCGGTTTAATTATCAGTAGGTAGTATGAAATTATAATCACTATTATTTCAGTCCATGTAATTTTGGGCACCTTTTATTGCCATATAATTTATTATTATTCTTTTTCTTGCAAGAGATCTGTAAGATTTGACCAATTTTCGGAAGCCTACCCGCAAGGTTTAGAAGGAGCACGATTTAGCAGGAAAACTAGTATGTAGATAAAATATGAAAAGGTTCGTAAAATAGTAATGACTTAAAAGGGGTATTCATCATCACAAAAATTTTCATGGCGAGATTTTTTCAACAATTGCAATGCTCACAACTGCTCCTATGCATGTCACCTCTCGGGAAATTCTTCTTACGTTACACGTCTAAATTTTTTTATCCTTGGGGAACCGCTGTATTCGCGGCACTTTTCTGTTTCACTGGCACTTGGTTATTTATTTGACAGAGAAGGAGAAATATGTAAAGGGAAATGCGAAACAAATGTCTAAAAGCAGAGCAAACATCTCCTGAGTGCAAACATGGCATGGGAAAATTAACTGGACTGCTTATATTCGAATTTAGAATAATTTCACATGCTTATTCTATCGACGTATTTATTGGATTTCTTGGCCTAGAATATATATAATATAAGAGGTGGTACAAAGTAGGTAATTTATGTTCCATTGGCAAAAAGTCTATAATAAACATTAATATCATTTATTTATGAATCTAGGTTTTACTGGAGGGCGCTCATTATAAAGCACAGCCTGGATATATCCAATCAAAGAGAAAAATTCGTTAATATGTACGTGGTATAATGTTCGCATATCTTACTTCAAAAATTGATTTATGTCGCATTCGTTCCGTATCATTTTCTTTTCCTAAAATATACACCACCATTAAAATTGGTACTGTAATGTTAGAAATATCATCGCAGATAAAGATTATCTCACTGGAAATAGGGATGTCATAACTTATATCTAAAACAATGAGTGTAGATAACAACCTGGAATTCAAGGTTTCTCACTACTCACCCAGTTTTTCAGTAACATAGTAACATAGCCACTCATCAAAGGTCTGTCTATAGGACGGCGAGCCTGAACAAGTTCAAATCTGTGAAAAAATAAGAAAAGTCATTTCAACCAATAGTTATAGGCTGTAATGATTAAATTAAAAAAAATATCCTGCTGCCTTTTTATAGAAATCGACCTTCTAGATAAATAATGACCACTTTGAATTTTATTCCATTTAATAGGTTGTGTCAAAAAATTCGCAATAAAGGTAACATACAATAAATAAAATAATTTAGAGAATTATTAAAAGATAATTAAATTTTTTGGTAAAACCGAAATACCAGGGAGCACACACAGGAATTTCACTCATTCCGCATCCATAATATGCACTTAAAAATACGCCGCTATTTCGTAAAACTTATTCTTTTGCCACAGCAAATTAAATTGCCATTCAAGTGAGAATACCTTTAGTCTGTTTCCTTTCCGCTGACCTCACTACACTTAAGACACGCTTTTCGCCGAACTCCAATCCTCGGTGAACGGATAGAGAGTCGAGCAATTTAAAGATGATCGATTTCAGGCAGTACTCGTTTAAAACCAAGCCAACAAACTCGCTAAAAAGGCTTGAGAAAATAAAACGGGGAAGAAAATAGAGGAACCGGAATCATTATATCCTATATGGCGCGCCAGCTGATATTTTATCACAAGGGACAAAGTACTTGTCTAGCCTCCTGTGTCCCATAAACTGAGAGGCAACTCGAAAAACGCCGTCTGCGACACCATGAAGAAAGTTGGCTCAATTCCTTCGAAGCTCGTCCCACGGAACTCACTTCTTGTCCCAACTTCCCTATTGATGTCCTTTATGCGCTTCGAACACCATCGCCCTTTATCACTAAATTGGTGACGCTTTGTCCCTCGGTCCAACGCGAGGATATCACATCTCTTCTCATGAGCATTAAGTGTAACATGATGCGGTTATTTCTAATTAGAAATTCCTTATTTGTAATATTTTCTCCAATGCAAGAGGATACATAGAGGTTTTCACATTCTTCACTCCGGCATCGCATTCTTTAAATTTGGAATCATAAATCCACTTTGAGCCTCAAGCACCAACACTCGTGTCTAAAAGTATGAACTTTTTATATCACAGAGTGAAAAAAATCCATCGAAAAAATCATGGCATGCAGTGGAAAAATGAAATCGTTTTTGTTTCTCGAAACTCCCATGTTGTGATAGTTTCTTAATAACAAGGGATGAAATGACATTGTGAAGATATTTTACCCTTGGCCTATAAATAAATAACATCTCAAACCTTAAACACCACATCAACCTCATCGCTTTTTCGGTTGAGTTAGGATAGAACCAAACCCGAACTAACCCGGGGACTTTTGAAAGTGTCATGTCACCCGGGATCGCTCCTGTTTTCTCTTTGATATGAGCCAAAATCGATAGCCACTATGCTTCCAGTTATAAAAATTTAGGTAATTTTTAAATATTAAAGTACACGTAAAATATTTCAACATTAGAGTTGCAAAAATTTCCAAATGAATTGCAGTTTTATCGTAAAGAAATAATTCAAAATTTCATGTTGTTCGAAGAGACTGCGTCGCCGCTCATTCGCCGATCGCTTGCGTCATTATCGGTGTCGGGATATCCATTCTCCCTCTCCCCACCCCCTTCCGTGCTGCGCCGGGGCAAGGAGATATCGCCCGGTCAGCTAACCGTGACCTCCCGACCTGAAGTGGGCAAAGGCTCCCGTGGGACACGCGGACCTGCCGGGGAACTCAACCGGCCTCGAACACGTTTCCGACACTAAGACCAGCCGCACGGCGTTTGACATGCAGTCTCCCTCGCTCTTTACTAATTCAGCATTGTTTCCGGCAGCTTTCACGCAGATGGCTCTGATGCTCATATCCCGAAAATGAAGAATAGCAACTGGGCATTTCCGGGTGACTTGCCACCGGGCAATGACTCTCGCGTTAAGCCTCATATATAGCACATCCAGAACTGTATTCTCCAGAGCAGTGCACAACGTGTTTTACGGTTCACAGGTTATTTCAAATTATGATTTAAAATTTGACCATCGATTACTAACGTAATGAGAGGAAGATAAATAATAATAGGAAGAAGAAAATAACAGTAACATAAGATCCATAAGTGTCTATGAAAATATTTCTCATGATAATGTGACCTACCTACTTTTCATCGTGAAGACATTTTGGAGATTTTAAACAACGATCAAAATATTTATTATACGAATAATATAATGAAAAAATACAGAACTAATTAATTTTATCAACAAGTCAGGGTCAATTTTATAACTCTCCTTCCCCAGAATTTGGATATATTTTTTATGAAACACGGGTAAGGTTTTAAGGAATAAGGAAAAAAACACGACTGTCAATGAAATTCAAGCTATTTTATTTCACGATTTCCTGAATGAATTACTAAATGGATGTGGTGACAAAAAGATTAAAAGACAGCTGATATTCGCAACATCAAATAGAAGATAGCAAATGCAAGACTACACTACAATGGTTGGCGGAGAGCTAGTTAAGATTTAGATTGTTCTTGAATTTCATTCATAGCAAAAGCCTACTTTATAACCAGAAATATAGTCGTGAAAATACCGAATCGCAGAGCCGCTCTGCTACATTCTATCTCCGTTTCCTTTTTTTCCAAGTTACCTATGAAATTAGTGTATTGTAAATGTATCTGAAAAAATTTTCTATGTGACACATTTTCTTATATCATTTATTGATATGAATTTCATTTAAATTCTAAAAATATTTTCTCCAAATGGAGATAAAATGTATCCTTGTTACATTAAATCAGATTTATGTCGAATAAAATTGGCTTTTGCCTAATATACTTTTAATTTAAATAATGGCAATAGCTGGACGCACAGTTTGTCAAATATGACCGACCAATGAAGTCTCAATAGATTTTTCAGGAAATATTAAATACCATGTCGACGTACTAATGTGGTCAGATTACAGGAGACTTTCGGATTAAGTTCACACACGGTTATTTTCATTAAAAGTATATAAATATCTGATACCTAATTTTAATTCCCATGTTTTTCTAGCTGTATTGAAATAGCCTTTACTAAATTTTTTTATGTTTTCCAAGTAATTTTCAACAAAGGTGTCCATTTCAATCGGAAGTAAGGGTGTAGAGCAAGAATTTTGGAGAACAGAGGTCAGTAGCAACTGATCCTAATGCTTATAAAATATGATGTTAACAAAGATTAAAAATTTTCTCTGTTCCTATAATTTTATAGATATTGTTCCCTATGCATAATTCAAGAAGAGTAAAATGCCGTTTAAACTATCATGCACTAAATTATAAATCTCACGCCGTAACAAAGCGGCTTGGGAATTATAATTTAGTACATATTCTTGGAGCGACCAACTTCAAGCTCTACAACTTATCGATTCGTTTCCACGCATGCACATACGATAACAGGCCAAAAATGTAAAGTAATTTAACTTTTACCCTCTATCAGTGGCGTCACATTTTGGAACTCGCGCACTCGAACTGTGTCGCCTCACAGACGCAATTGTGCAATGTTTAAGGAAAATGAATCCAAGTAAAAATAAATATTATAACTACGAAAATAAAATAATAGAATATTTAATTTCATACATAAGTAACAAATTTATGCATAAAAATGATGTAGATATTTATATTAATGAAGGGCTTCACACTAATTATTTTGACACTCATACCAGTTCTCATTGCATTGAGATCGTTTAAACATTTTTTTTATTTGAATTATTAGTGCAAAATTTTTCAAATTCCGCAATAAAATGAATTTTTTACAATTATTAACTTTTTTTAGGTATCCAATGATTTTTTCGCACATTGACGTAACACCTCTTTCTGGCCGCGGAATTTTCTTTTGTTCCACTTTCTTCAGCCCCTTTTCGTATATGTATACACGTGCCCTTACACAGTTCATTCTCTTCAGTGTTATATTCATTGTCTTCCTGAGTTCTCATGTTATTATATTTCACTCTATTGGTAAAAAAATTGATTTGTGACCTCTTTGTCATGTATTCCGCCAATATTTCTTTTGCCTGATTTTTTATAGAATACCTTCTTTTACGAAGATTCTGGAATAGAATATAGTTATTCTCTGGATAAATTATCAGGGATTTTGTTGCTCCCACATTGAGTATTGTGCAGAATACATTGAGTATTAGCCAGCGATTAGAGTTTCTCAAAATAGAGTAGGTATGCCGCCCATAGCTTGTCCACAACGTCCACTCAAGATTCCGTGGAATTGTAGAAAGTAAAAATTTAAGGTTATTTTGCTGTACTTTTTTCTTCATCAATATCAGAATCGTGATGCATTTATGATAATAGTAGGGCATTTTTTTCTTGGTTTGGGTATGCATGGAACTGAAGTGCACTCTTTCTGAAAACGAAAACGGGATGTAAGTTGTTGCCCACTTGTGTGACTCTGAAGGAGGCTAATAGCTGCATTTTATTTCTCTTTATTGTACCCACATATCTAAGCCTGCCATTTTTAGCATATCTGTAAATAGATCATAGGTGAAGTCTTCATATATTACAGCATAGGGACAGTCCCTAAACTGAAATGGGCCATCTAACATGCATTTCTAATTTTGATCTCTGAATTTGATTCTACGAAACATAAAATCATATTGCTGACTAATTCCGAAGCGAAAAATAATAAGATGCGACGGAGGTGAGTTTTCCAATAGTGAAAACGCGATGTGGGCAAAAAATAGAAAATGACTTGGCGTCTGGTAGACGTCCCGCGACCAACGGAGGGTTAAAAATACTATTTATCTGTTAAAAAATGTCTGAATGTGAAATGTGCAAAACTGTTGCAGTTTCTCTTTCGTTTGATGTATTATTTACCAACTGTGAGTTAAGCGTACAGCTGTATATGCTTCTATAGCTTCTACAGCTTTAAGTTTAGTGCACTAATATCAGAAAGCGTTTCAACGCTTAGTGCCTCGCTATTCATTTATAACCCCTGTGACTTGTAACTAGCACGGTTACAAAAATGTGACTTCGTACGTTCATCAAGCATACATTTTATTCATTACCACGTCTGTCTACATAAGTATAACTACATCCACTGTAGAAATATTTTGTAGTTAGTCCTATTCTTGAATCAAGTCTTGAACGAAAAGCATTTGAAGAGATTGTAACTCATTATAACTAACAGGCGAATAAATAGAGGTTTGTTCATTTCAAGACTTATTTCAGTTCCATTCAATTCCTTCTTATGATAACAAATGGAAACACGGAATCAATTTCGGCGCTATCTCGACGCAATAAACGAATGCACACAATGGGAAAAACCTCCTTATTTTCCTGGAAGTACGCAGTTATATGCTTTGAGAACCGACGTTACCAACCACTTATTTCCTCTGTCAGGGCAACGATTCCGTTGTCAGTGACGCTCTTTAATGGAATGCATATCGTAGCAGAGCATAACCGAAGTTTTTTTTTTTTTTTTGAACGGTAAGCAAGAGACGCCGGATCCTAGTCAATATTTAAAAATGCTGCGCAAGACGTGCACATGTCTATATCCATATGGGACACACATCTCTACGCCGAGGTAAAAGCAGGCAGCGAAGGAAAAAGGCAATGGAGCACGACCGCAGCGGAACCTTTACTGAAAAATTATGTCTTCTTTTTTTTGTCACAACCTACCATGTCTATTTCTTCCTTTCTTTCTTTCCGCGCTTTCCGATACATTCAAAAATTTCCGCATCCGAGACGGAGCAAATATGAACATGCATAAAAATAAAAAAATGTATGAGAAAACGGGAGTGCCTTTCGCGAACACACCCGTATTGTTTCTCCTTCCTTTCTTTTCCATGTACCTAACACACATCTATAGATACATACATTTCCTCTCTCTTTATTTTACCCTCAGCATCACTCTCTTGACGTGACATCTCTCTTTTCCATATCCAACGCCACTCTCTTAATTTCAACTCCTCCTTCGCCATTCCCTTGAAAACCAGTTCCCCTTTCCCTACTTCCACAAAAAAATAAATAACCCGCCCCTCTCCACCGCCTTCCCCCTTTCGCTGCGGCGGCGCTAGCATCATTCGCCGGCCTTGCTATCGCCAAACATCCGAAGCTTGGTATTTGCTTCCATATGCACGCGCCAACTTCGAGTATAAGCCCAGAGGCATCAGAGGCGTCGGAAGTCACAATGGGGAGCAGCAAGAACACAAACACTCGGGCTCCCTCTCCCTCTGTCTCTCTCACACATATACAGACACGAGACCGCGGGATGCAAGCTGTGAGATATTTAACCCCCCCTACATTCTCCTCAAGTATCTTCGGCTCTCCTTCATTCTCTGTTTCCATCCATGAACATTAGCGCGCTAAGTAGGAAGGGATAGAAATGGCTCAAGACGCTTTCAGCGGCGCATTGTCAATTCAAAAGAGGTCGATCAGTACTACAGACATCAAGCGTCTAATAACCCGAGCAAATGCGGTGCTAAAGCCGGTACTATTCTCGAAGAGCAAAAGAATGGAGACCAGGAAACAAAAACATGCGTATGGGCATAGGCACTCCATGGCTAAGAATCTTGGCCTATCGGAAAAGTTGATGAGAAAAGAATAGAGGCGTTCGAGACCAGGTGATGGAAGAGAATACTGAAGATAAAATGGACGGAAAGGGTGATAAATGAGAGAGTATATGGAAGAATAGAGGATGAAAGGACACTACGGATCACTATACGGCTGTGAAGGACACGTTGGATTGGCCTCATAATGGGGCATGTCAGTCAGGTGGGAAACATAATGTTAGCTAAAATTGAAGAGAAAGTCCACAGAGGAAGACAAAAGGACAAGTACTAAGGAAAGATTAAGAAAAATTTTGGGAAAAATAGCCTCAGGGATTTGAAAGAACTTGCTAGACCTAGGAGAAATGGAGGGTTGCACAATACTAATCTTAGGACTGGAATACGATGTACGCATGTATGGGTTGATAAAGTAATCTTCCCGATGAGCAAAGAAAGATACTGAAGTCTACGATAGCAGTGCCCCTATAGCTGTTTCCCTCGCAACAATTACCTCATCCGCTCGATCAGAAGTACAACATATTCAAATTACAATTTTCCATTTGTTTTGTAAATATTATCTTTGTACATTATTTTAACATTGTATGTTATTAGTCTGATTTCTGTACAGTGTAAGGAATATTTCTATGCATAATGGTAATTAATGTATTTTTTTCATTTTTTTATGTTTCAATCTTTCACAATATTCTCAAAGGAACACACGTTAAAGAAAAGCGTACTTTTTCTCATTAGTTATGGCATATTATTTTGTTTTGGCAGCACCAGCCAGCTGTCAGCTTGTTAATTTAAGAGGTGGCAACCCCAACACTGGTCATTACCACAGGGGTGCCCATATTCCACCTTGTAAAAACTCATGCTTCAGTAAGGTGTTATGATTTAATGTACCATAATGTGGAATAAAATATATTATTATTATTTCAGTCCAGCTGGTTTGTGAGTGAGGAGTAGACAAATGGTATAAGACCCTCTAAAATACGACTTTTATTACAGTCGTCAGAGAACTGGAAGAGATCTTTCACATTAATCGAGGGAGAAAGCTAAGATTATAATCTAATTATAGAATTATTATTGATTGAAACTTGCCTCTATGCATTATATACACGCCTGGTTCAGTATTAACTCCTTTAGAGTCAACATTGAGCTTGAACTTATTGATTTGGGGGAATAAAAATAATCAAATTTGCATTATTTTATGAGAAAATAGTTGTAGTAAGACTTACAAAATGGAAACATAAAGGCTGTGTGGTTAAAAGCTCGACCTTTACAGTTACTTCAATTTTCTATTTAAGTAACCATCTCCGGATTGAAAATTTGCAGGTTGTGCTTTGAATTATGCATAAACGCAGTCAGGCGTACCAGTGCACCAAGGAAACACCAACTGCATAAATTCACAGCGAAGTACTCGTTTTTACTTTGATTTTTAAAACGAAAGAAAAACGAAATTAGCAATTTAAGAAAAATCTCTATGTCTAATTTTTAGGCCTTGTAGTCCAGCGAATCATTCACATGACAGGGAAAAATATAATTAAACTAAAACTTCAGACTAGAGATGGGTCAAAAAGAACCGAACTGCCAAAACGAACTGTTCACTGAAATGAACCGGTTCGAAAATGAACCGTTCTCTAAAACACCCTGTTCACTGTTCATGTCGGCACTGCACAATTGCGGCGTAGTCGGTACAGTAGGTATGATCATCAAGAGGCATTTTGAACTGCAGCTTACTCGAGCAAGTGCGTTGTGGTTCAGACGATTATGTCAGAAAGATAACTCAGGAACAATACGAGACGAGTAAATGAAGAGGCTGGGAATACATGGAAGAGCAATACGGTTAATATCAAGGTAACGCAGCGCATTGAATGTTTTTTTTCCAAAATTGGACCTGTTATTGAGTATACAGAGAATATCAATTGCAAAACGCTATTCAATAGAATAAATTTTGAAGGAAGACGAGCTCAGGCAATATATTTTTCACCGCAGTTTGCATGGAATTTATAAGCATGATAATGCATTCACGCATTATATTTATTCTTCCAGTACTTCAGTAAGTTAATTCTACGACTTCCTTTTTCAAATAAGAACACAATAAAGGGTCATGAAAATGAGATGTACAACTTCATATTTAATGGAATGAATTCAATGCTATTAGATATGGTTAGCTCCGGTATTACGTTAAAATTTTCCAGACATCATTGCAAACAATATGACAGCTGTCATTACGAATTTAAGTGAAAAGATAGGATAAAATGTCTGGGAAAAAATATTCGAGGTGAATATGAATTATTAATGAAGCTTGCACACACCAGGTTAGTAGCACTACGTATAGGAAGAGCCGACCATTAACGCGATGCAGTCGATAGTCTGAGATTGAACAATATGACTCGAACAATGCGGGCCTCAAGGGGAAAAGCGATTCATAATAGATGTTCGTCCCCTACCATTGATTCGAGATCATTCCCTAATTAAGTAAGCATCTCCAACTTGAACTTACGACACCTATTATCGCCTGCCAAAGACTGCCAGCGCGTCAACTCCACGTTTACTTATATGGAATTGAACTCGCGGGTGAACAGAGGATTTATAGTGGCAAAAGGAAGCGGAGGTGGTGTTTGAGTGGTAGAGCGAACACTCCCGTCCCAAAGCATTCCGTCCATTGTAGGGAACAATGATCAATGTCGTCCATATATATGTATAACATACAAACTCTGTTTACGGTCCCTGGCATGGATGGCAGGAGATAATAGAGAGTTAGGCAAACAACCCAAGTAATTTTGATTCGTGGTAAGTAGCAAAAGATGTCTGGCTCACTCCAAGTGTTCGACGATCTTTTTGCACCTGTGGAACGGAATTCCAATGTCATGACGATGCATGCCTTTCATATAGAAATTCATTACAAAATTAATACTACTAACAAGCAATTATATCATTTAATGTACCATAATAATATGGCATAGTAATGGCCTGAAAGGTTTTCCGTTGGACACAAAAAGCCGCGGATTGCCGACCCCTAATTGACAAAACTCGCAAAGGATAATTTTTAACGGAAATTGGTAATCAACGCAGGTTAGGTTTTTTTTATTATTTAAAAAATAATTGTTGGTTGAGCGAAAATAAATACTTTTATGCCATAATAAAACGAGAAACGTTCTCTCACAGATGTTTAATGGTCTGCTTAAAGTGATTAATAGATGAATGTATTACTCACTCACTTAATAAATAATGAATCGTGAATAAGAATGGTTGAACAATAAAAATATTTACTCTGTGTAATTACCAGGGTCATGGGAGATTCCCCATTAATAATAGATCCAACCCATTCGACATTAAAGCAGTCAACACCCATGAAAGGCACTCGGGTGAAGACTGGAAGTATGAAGCAGTGGATAGAGCACTCAGGCAAATCATTCCCGTTCGATTATCGGAGACAATGAGTGCTCAGTCTCGCCGATGTAGAATATATGTACATAAACACACGCTGATAAGAAGCCTTGTGGTGGTTGGAGTCGGAGCGGAGGTGGTGGAGGAGGCTTTGATGGCTTCCCTGGATGCGGAAGGGGAGGAGGCCAATGAAGCCTCGGCAGGAGGCGGAGGTGGGAGGCATTTACGACAGGAAGCTAACGAATGGCTGTGTGTGTGGAATGGGTACGCAGTGTGATGAAGATAATGAGACACAGAGAGAGAAGTATTTTCCCGAATCTCATGGGAACAGACACGCATATCTGGCTAAGAAGTCAGCGCTAACGGTATTTGGGAGAGAGGACTCAAGAGCCTGAAAGGTAGAGTGGGTTGAGGTACTGGGGTTAGGCAAAGATGAGTTAAACTACACGTGCGCTATTGTTATGATTTCTGTAAAGGGAACCGGCAACGATAAGTCGGATATCATGACTTGATCCCAGAATGGCGCGTAAACGGCTTTCTCAACCATCTTCAACCCACACCCTCTCGCTATAGTTCCCCCACCTCCTCGTACAAGTTTTCATCCCATCCATCGCGCCTCCTCCTTATCACTGCTAACTCAACCTCCAGCCTCTTTGACTCGAAATAATCTAATTTCTTCTCTGACTAGGTTTCTTTTTTTCTAGCACCATTCACGGCTGACGAAACAAACTCCCAAACTCGTAGTTGCAAGAGAAAGACAAACGAAAACAATTGCTTGTGAAGCACAGAATTCTCGCCATGTTCCAAATAAACCTATAACAAATTCATGATCACGTCCAAATTCACCTTTCCACTCGGTGCAGAGTGCTCGCAATAACGTGTGTTTGGCTTGTTATCCAAAAAGGATAAGATATACCTCTCAAAACGCAATGCTCTCTCCTGTTAGTCTTATTAAATTTGCGCATCCACTCGCAGCTCATTTTACCGCACGGCGATCAGAGAGTGGAGTGGGGGAATTACAAACTCAGCCAAAAGATGCGAAAGGTACCTATTTCAACAAGGAGTTATGAACTCAACAGACGGCTGCATTGGACCGCAAATCGGTCGGAAGCGCAGCCGCGATTCCATTATGATATGCAGCAAAAGAGGATTATTTTGGCTCAGGCGTTTGATCTCACGGGGCTCGAAAAACTTAATTTCTTTTTTCTCTCATTGATGAGCATACATGTATACATAGCGTGGGTGGCTGACTACGAATGGGCTATCACTTGCAAAGAGGAGAGAACCCGTGCGAGGTTTCGCCTCACCTCAGATAAGTTAACTGCATGATAGGGTAAGGGAGATAGAGGGAGACGGATGCTCTACCGTGAAAATGAATAAGGAGGTCATATTTCCCCCTACGAGTTAATACTAAAGCGTTTTTCGCGAAAGAGAGAGACATTTTAAAACCTTCCCGGAAAACTCGATCCATATACCTTTGTATTTCGAGTCGCTTAAAACGAGGAAATTCAAATTCAAGCGCCTGGCGTCGGCAAACAGTCATTGTTTTTACAGCGCTGCTGCCTCTGCTGCCAAAGGCATGCTATTTGTCTCGGTGTAGTAAACTCAAAAATAGAGAGAGACACAGACGGTGAGCGACAAATTGAGGAGAGAAAAGAGGCAGGAAGAAAGACAGGAGCAGAAAAAAGTGGAAACTGTCGCTTCCCGTGAGTTAAGTTTTCAGTCCGCGCGGTTAAAACTTAGTTCTTGTATGGAAAGAAAACTGCTTCTCCCTCGTTTTAAAAACGGAATGGAAAAAGTTTTCCTTTTTAAGCGCGAGCCTCACGTCTTTTCTTTTTTGTCTTCTCTTCATTCCTTCCCTTCCAGAGGAAGAACTGGGGACGACTGGTGAGGTTAAAATAAAAAGCGCAGAGAGAATACTTCCTGTTCAATCAAGACTGGTCGATTAAGAAAAGTCGGAGGAAGAAGCATTTCCAGCGCTCCTTTTTGATCCATTTTTTACGCACTATTTGATTCCTTCCCGCGAAATCAAACCGACCTGCAAGCGCTCCCACAACCTTTCCGACAAAAAAATCCGGCCAACGACGATAATAGCGACGGAATCCCAAAGAAGTTAAGAATTTTGTGCATGTGCTGAAAAAGTATAGACGATTCTATTTTGAAAACGGTGTACATCATTGCTGCTGATTACATTAAAATGACGGAGAATCGACTCTTTTTACGAAAATAGCCATAAAATTTCCAGGGGGAATTTAATCTTGAACTGTTAAATTATGCAGTTAATTATCACAAAAAGGGAACTTAAAAATAGCGAATGATCATCTCATAAAAGCTTATGATATTGAGCGGAATGATAAGAGATGAAGTAGCGAGGCATTAAATAAGCTCAGTAAGGTTCTAATTTTATCAGTATTTTCATACCTAAGAGTTCATTTAGACATCTATACCTGCCTATATCAACATTTCTTTTGACAGAATAAAGCAATAATTGACCACAACTACTTGCTACTAATAAAATGCAGTTATTGCTATTCACCTCAACTTTGCGGGTAAGAAGCATACCTACGGTCTCAATGATATACAGCATAACTAATTTTACTGGCTTAATTCGTTGATCACAGAGCATATGCATCTGGCGAGCAAATATGTGACTCATTAAATTTTAATTTTATTTTTTTAATTTCCATTTTAAACCAAATGATTTATCGCTATCTTCATGACCGACCGAAATTTTGAACAAATGATCTTTTGCCATTTTTACGTTCATTTTCTACAACACGGCTTTTCATTGTGTATGAAGGTTTTGGAATTCTCTATTGTATAAAGGGATATATTCGACGGAAGTTTAAGATATTAAAGGTTACCCTTAAATGAAAATATACAACATGTATCAATTAACTTTCCGTAAAATTAGTATTTCATATCCATCATAAAGCACCTGAAAACTTTCATCAAAAACTTCATAAAAATAATTATGCTACACAATCATAACAATGTGGGACAAAAAATGGTTTTATTGAATACCATGTGATCATATGAAACAAAAACCTTTAGTGCTGCACTATACTGGATAGCGCTGGGCAAATGTCCCGACTGGTATCAATTAAAGCATGAGCCTTATCTCGACCAACACACGTATTCTATAATTTTATAGGCAGGGTTGCCATGAATGCATAGGTTTACGGCCGCACATTTGAAAATGTGAAACGTTATCAGTATTTGAGCAATTTTTTGGAGGTGTAACATGAAACGTGGTATGCTATTTGTTATCTATAAGTACAATAAATTCGAACCTCATGGTAAGAAAGTGCTTCATAAATAACTGCTATGCGGCTAATTTCATCAGTAAAATGAAACCTACATCAAAATAATCTTATATATAAAAATGAATCGCAAAATGTGTTGGTAAGCGCATAACTCAACAACGCCTGGACCAATTTGGCCAATTCTTTTTTTAAAATGTTCGTTGAAGTCCAAGGATGGTTCTTACGGCGAGAAAAAATCGAATAATTGCCGGGAAAACCCTAAAAACAGCCCTTTTCTTTTTCACATACAAACGTTTTATAATCTTAAATAAAAGAAAGTCGAAAATCGTGTTAGTTAGAACACTTATAACTCGAGAACGGCTGCACTGATGTCAATGAGATTTGGTTCTTTGGATTCGTCTCAGGCGGGGTTAACATATAGGCCATTAAAAAAAAGGATAATTTCACAAAAAAAATTCATCTCTTTCATATGGACATGCTTTTAGGAGTTATAGTAACACAACAATTGATAAGTCCGTCAAAACTACAAATAAAATAATTTGTTTTGTTTTTACCACTTCAATGACTGAATTTCGTAACAAAATAACATTTTAATTACTACATATATTCAAAATATTAATTAAATTTAAATTAAATTAAAAAAAATTAATTCGAGCTAATTGTAAGCCCAGCCGTGGCCCAGCTCGAGTTGACACTTCACTACCATGTTTGTAAACAAATCTCCAAGCAATTGTTGACAAACGGTAATGTCCGTGTTCCTGTCGACGAATCGAGTAGTTTTAACTCATTTCCTTGGAATTATTGCAAATTATTTTCAGCGGAAGGTGAGCTCATCAACAAAGCGTTCCAGAATATGATTGATCACCAAAAGAATCAAAGATGGTTTATTTAGCGAGCAAGAACGAAGATGTGGATGACTAAAACGAGGTAAATTCAAATAGTTCGTACTCTGCATTGGTTCGAATCTTTTAAATGTGTTACAAACGAAGACGAAATCACCAACTATCTATCTGAATATTTTAAGTCCTTGGACGTACCTGGCTTACCAAGGCACGATTCACAGAAAAAATGTAGTTTCTGTGTTCATGATCTTTCGAAGCATAAACCAACCATAGCTATCCAACGGAACGTGTTTGGTGATTAAAAAAATTGGTAATGAATGTGATTCACGTAACTTTACTCAAAGGAATTTCAAAGGTGAGGAAGTCCTCATTCCGAAGATTCCATGATCTCAATTCATATGCCCTTATGAGCTTAAACGTATTCAATTTCCAATTCATGTTACATTAGTGATAACGATTAAAAATCGCATGGTCAGTCTTTCAGTTTTTGTGTTGTTTGTGCTCATGTGCTAATGAAAACCCATGATTTTCTCATGGTCAATTTAACGTGCTATGTTCACGAGCCGATAAAACATCCTCTGTATTTCTTCCTTCACTTCAAGTGCGTAGCTAGGATAGGGGGTTTTGGGCGCAGCTAATACTACGGGTCTGTAGGGTATAGAAAACTCGCTAAGGTAAGCGGGAAGTGTGGGGGCACTTCCCCCAGACATTTTTTAAGATAAATGGTTCAAAATAGTGGGTTTTGCGGCTGTGTGAATAGTTAAATATGTTTTGTTTGTTAGTCATCCGTCCCCCTAATATTAATAACAAAATCTTTCATAAAAAAACTCTCTTAAGCTCTTGGGGGGGGGGGGGGGGTTTATCCCCAAAACCTCCCCTCGCTGCGTCACTGCTTTGCTTCGCTATATTTATTTATCTTCATCCGCTTCATCTTGCGCCTGATAACAAAGCCAAAAGTGTTGTTTATCAGAAGGTGCTTGACGCAAGACATTAAACCCGAATGTGTAGGGCTCACCGTGGTGCGTTTACGCATGCAGTACGTTTACGCATTGCATTTTTTCCAAACAGAGATACTAAAACTGGCGCGCCTTAAGTCATTTAATGGGAATGCTGCTTCATAGGGGCTTTTCTTTCACGATTTTGAGCATCAGTTAAGCGTCAGTCTGGGGTTGTGTCAACCTGCCCCCTGAATGGGCCAAGTGTATGCAACAGACTTGGACCTAAAAACATTTTTTACAGCTAATAGCGCTAATAGCCAACAACTGAATGCGTATAATTTTTATTTCATGAACTGCTTCATTAAACCACAATGCCCAAAATTTCTTAAGCTAAAACGTAAGAAAATTTATTGAAAAAGATCCGCGTAAACGTGCTTCGATCCACCATGTGTAGATTCAAAAAAGAAAATATCTTTCTGACAAGCAATTTTGGTACTCATTTACGTAGTTTTATTGAATTTGTATCCTTATTTTATTATAATAAATTAAACTTGGTTAAAAACGATACAGCCGCTCTTGATTTATAACTGGTGTAAGTAAACTGTAAGTTCATTGATTGTTAGGCGGTACGAAGTTCGCCGGGTCAGCTAGTATTTTTATAATTTCCGATAAACTGGAATTCATTGTTTAAAAAATAAAGCTAAGGATGCATTATATCTCATTTGCATGAAAGAAAATTCTTTAACCTCACTTTTAAACTGAAATTTAATTATCGCACCACTATATGTTCCTCATGGTATTAAATTACCCAAATAAAATAAAAAGACCATAATAAATCTGTCCTACCATTGTATTATTGCTATCAAATTGAAATAAGTACGAATAATCTTCCCTGAATTCTAAGAAAATGGCTTCCTACTGATGAATATTGTGGTATGCATTTGTATGTATGGTATGCATTTCCATAGTCCATGTGGCCATGTGGTGCAAAGCTTTCTTCCCAAAGAACAGAAGATTTTCCACCATGGAATTTCCACAGTGACGGCTAGAGGTTGCCCTTACGACGAACCATCCTGAAAATTTTGATTTTCCGACCATCATGTTGACTTTTTCTCCTCTGTTCTCCGGTTGGGGCGATATCCACCTTTCATCTCCGTGGTCTCTTCCCGCCCTTCTTTGTCTTCAACTGCCCCCGCAACCCGCCACCCCGACTTCCCTGCAGCTCAACTTCCTTCCAATCTAACTTTCCTTGTTTTTTGTCCAATCTATCTTCTACCCCAGGCTTGTCAAAACCTCTCCCGCTGTATCATACTCATTTTTGGGTCCACCGCCTAAAAAATTGTGCGGTTTCGCCTTTTGAATAAGAGCGCTAATCAGAATTTTTGATTGATTACTCAGACACGCCGGCGAGAGTTTATTCCCCTTTCTTAAACTTTACATCCGCGCTCACGTGCTCGTCTTGTGGTCCTCTATTAGAATAAGTGATGCAAAATACCTGCTCGAACTTTAGCCCCTTCACTTGCTTGACATCAACATGACCACCTTATCGTACCTTGTCCACAATGCAAATTTATTTCCACGCAAAGTTAAGGCTGCATACGGAAATACCTGGAATATGTTGCATAATGTAATAGAAATCCAATTCCGCTGCCTGCAGAAACATGCTTTGTGATATGATACGAATCATCCTGAAATATTTGATTTTCCGACCATCATGTTGACATGTTTTTCCTTTGTTCTCCGGGTGCGGCGATGCAGAATTTTTTTTTCTAAGAATATATTTTCCCATTACGAATTATTTTAAATAATTATTAACAAATAAACAATAATTAAAAAAGAAAACGTCATTCACTGCAATATGAATTTGGAAGCATAGTTGATGCAATTCTTAGATTTTATCATGAATTTTGCGATTTAGTTTGCTTTTAATTTATGCAGCACAAGATTAAACTTTGCCTTTGCAGAAGGAGACATTTTCAGAAACAATTTTAGCTTTTAAAAAATATACTAGGCGCGTCGTATGGATTCCTTCTTTTAAACATGATTTTATTCATTTTTAATAACCAAACAGCATATTTACATGATTTTTCAACTTTACGTCTCTTGCGCTTACAGTTATTCCTCAGTATCTTTTATATTGCCGATAAAACCTAATTAACACAGAGGAACAGGTTTGGCAATAAAGTTAATGACAAATACAGAGCCTTTACATATTGAACGCTTTTCAAGCTACGCATACTTAAGTACGTCCAAGCAAGTAACCCTTTCAATAATGTCACTAACATCATTGTAAGCTACATTTAGCGCTAGCTAGCATTCTTAATTTTCTCTGCTTTATGTCTTCTGTATTATCACCATTCAGGTATAGGGCCCAGGATAGAGAATTTAAACCGCTAGAAGAGATTAAATACCTTCACGCAAGGTATAGAAATTTCTCTCTGTCCAATTAGAGGAGGTTACAGCCTCCGATAAAAGCTCAGAGTAAATTTTATGTCACAAATGAGGAGAAGAGAATGATTACGAGAGATAAATCCTTATATCCTACCAATAAATTTTCTATTGGAGCCTTCAGGGCTAAATGCACGGGGGTATAATATTCTCTTCCAAAAAAACTGGACTAAAATAAAATATTACCTATTATATCAAGGGGAAATGTTATTCGAGAGCTATGAAAAGATGATTCAAAGCAATTTCAGAATGAGTTGAGAGTGTCAGCAAGTGTTGAAGATACGAAAATTGAACTATTTGTTAGGGCCGGAACAGCCTTATGTTTTTCTATTCTTTTAAGTTGAATTTCCCTTCATTCTTCCTTTTTCCCGCCTGCCTTGGTTTTTGTTTCTTTTGTTCCTCTTTGCCTATAGAGGGCTTTAGAAGCCCAGGGAGAGATCGTGCATTCCTTGCACCAGGGCATTCGTTCGCCTGTGTCAAGGCGAAAAGGAAGGGTTTTTTTTATCTCGCCGAAGCTCGGGCGAGGAACTACACGTCGACGGCAAGCAGGACAACACACGGAGTGCAGAGTTTGGCGGAAGCCGAGGTAAGGTGGGGATTCTCTTCCTTACCTTCTTTTCCACACCCTCTTCATTTCTTCCTTTTGTTAATGTATCAAGACCTGGTTTCCTGTCCCTCTTTCTTTCTTTCACTTATTATTTTATTTTGTTTTAAACGTAAGGCTTAATTCCGACCCTACATTACTTGCATTTCGGGCGGGACGCAACGGCCCCGTGACACGACATTATTCCTTTCAAGTCTTTGCTAAATTTTAACTTCCTACAAAAAGTATAGTTTATATCACAGCTAGTGCTGGTAATAGGACAATTGTTTAACCATTTTGTGACTTCAATGCCTGCTAAAATAAAAAAAGTATGTATATAAATACAGATATGACTCTGGCATAGCTGATACTGCACGCATTGAATATGAGAGGCAAACGGCCGTTCGATACTTCAGCTGCATTGGAAAACACAGGGTGCAGGAACGTAACTTCCTTTTTTCAAATGGGCGCCATTCAGTCGGTTGATGTCGTAGAGGAGCGCTAGTGATTTCGTTCAAGAGGCGTGACTATAAATTTTGTTTATGCAACGGCTATCATGCGTCGTTCCGTCGGGTCGCACTTCAACAGCATAGATGGTTGTTTTGAGGGAACGCTTCCCTGAACGCTTCATCCCAACTAGGGGCGATTTGGAGTGGCCAGCCCTCTCTCCAGATTTGGTCAAAATTGAGATGAAGCGCTCAGGGAAGCGTTCCCTCAAAACAGCAATCTACGCTCTTGAAGAGTGAGCCGACGGAACGAGGCATGATATCCATTGAATTTTGCCGAAACAAAATTTATAGTCAACCCTCCCGAAGGTTGCGATTTTTTAATTGGAGTTTTTTAAATATCTCATGTTTATGTGCACAGTCCAAGATCCCTGCAAGCTTTGGATGCCAACATTCGGAATGAATTTGCCAGCACAACTTCTGATATGCTGGTAACAGTCATAACAAACGCCAGAAAGCAGCTTACTCAGTCTCTGGAGAACGGGGGAAGTCACCTACATGGCTTGGTCATAAAAATTGTATGAAAAAGAACTTTAGATATGTGCCTACATTATAAAAAAACAAATAAATAATTTGTGATCGATACAATGGGATTTATTAAGTTTTGAAAAGAAATTATGTTGCCGCACCCTAAACTATCCTGTACAATGCCCAAGAATTATTCTTGCAAATGATAAGCAAGTACACAATAATTTTTTAAATAGGCTTTAAGTGTGTCAAAAGACGACGAAAAAAATGAAGGCAGGTAGCTATTAATAAGTAAGAGTATATTAAAAAGTAGAGTATATTAATAAGTAATATTAGAGTAAATTAATAAGTATACTAAAATATCAAGGATATAAGTAAAATCGGAATTTCTCGTGGTATATGTTTTGGATATAAAACTTGCAAGTTTAATAATACAAGTAATGATATTTATAATTATATTAAAATTGAAATTATAAAAAAATGCATTAATTTCATATTTGGGTATTTCATTTAGAGCAAATACACTAAAATGAGTCTCAGACTATTTTAATGCAAAGTATACTTTTTTTAAATTATTAAGCGGAGCGTTTCACGAAAACCACGGTAAATATCGTGGAATTATCATAGGAACGATTATTGAAGAATAGGAGTGCATTATATCACAATACCTATTGTTAGTTATGATGAACATCACATCAAGAAATAAGGAAAGTGACAAATGATTCGGATGCTAATAAAGTGTTGGTACTCCATCACTTGCACATATACAACGCTCACTCAACACTACCACTCCATTTTTATTTTCCTTCTGTAGTGTTCGTGTTTATACAACATTTTCTCTGTAACGAAATATTTTTGAGCTTTTCTATGGGTCGATTATGTAAACTAACTACAAGATACCTATAATTTTCAGAGGTAGACCGGTAAATCTCCACTGTTACTGGTACTTTCGCTCCTCTTGTTACCTTAGAGTTTACAATAATATTTGAATATTAGACATACTATAAAATTTGGAGTCATCGTACGTGATAAACGCTTTAATATTCGAATAATAATAATTCGAATGCTTAGAATATTCGAATAATAACGTAAAAATCACAATCTGCGAGAAAAAATATTAGGTGGCTTTTCCGCTGAGAATATGGTTTCTCGCGTGAGAGATCCATAATGACTACGTTGCATGCGAGTCAAGATTAAATAAATGTTTCGCAGAATGAAGGCAGGAAATCCCCTTTTCACATCAAGTTGCTCAAGAAAAGAACTTATCAAGTTTGTTTACGCACCAACATCCTTCATAAATATTGAATTAAGGTAGCTTATCCAATTAGTAAAGTAAAAATATAATTAAAAATATAAAAATACAATTATTAAAGATTTCAGTTATAGGTAACTTGAAATCATACTTTGCCATTTTCAGTAATGTCAACGATACATCTGTATACATGGGGTTAGTTAAATGTTAATTACTTATATTTTAAGTATCATGTGGAGTTAAATAGTTTAAATTCACAATGAAGGAAAAACCTCACACCATGAACAATTAAAAATATGGACGAAATAATTATGCTCCACCGTCAATAATTTTCTAGTAGGTAACGAAATATTTTACAGAATTTTAATTTTAATTTTAATTTTTCGTCTTAACACAATATTATGACCTCAGCTAACAGATAGCATTACCTACAAGTGGTAAGGATTCAAGCATGAATATTAGTACTCTTCCATGACAAAATGGCATTATATAGGCTTTCAGCAGGGTATTTTTTTACCCACTATGACGCGAGCCATTTTCTGTGAAAGCTATTACACTTCACTATCAGCCCTTGAACTTTACTTTTAACTTTCAATAATAGCATTACCGTAAAAACTAGATGTGGTTGTTTACTATGTAGGGGAGAACTGCCAAATTGTTTCCCTGTCACGTAATAATTGAACGCTTCAAGTTTATCAACTGTGAATTTCAGATTTGTATGCGATAACTACTCATTATGAATGTTAACCTCTAACGGCATTGTCCGTCCATTTCATGAGGAATAAAGCTTTTGGTCGTAAGTTTTTAAAAGCAAAAATACCTCATACTTTCAGCAAAAAGCTGTACAGCGAACAGATCACTTATTAAGATTCAAGCAAATTCAAGAGGGATAAAGTTAAATGGAGAATTTTAGGAGCAAAATATCCACATAGGTGATATTTGAAGTATTTTTGGGGGAAATTCCATAAAGAGTGCTCAGAAACACTGGATATCCGCGCCTAGTACATCGTGGAAGATATTGACACTGGAATGAGCATAAGGACTATAACGGCTAAGTGAATGACTTCTTCATGCCCAAGCGATAACATGATTCAGATATTGATATCAATTCATACAAGTTGATAATCCCATGAGGGTGAACCCATCTAGTTGAACGATTATGTAAAAAGTCAGGCGCCATCACAAGCTCAAATTACAATTATAAGAACTCAGCATCACCAAATTGAGAGCTTACATATTACAAGAACGGTAGGGAGCGAAACATAGCTTTTTCGAATAACGAGTGATAATGGCGCGAAATAACCCTCCGGAAATAGTTCAAATGTATTTTTTTTGGCAGACAAGAGGGTGAGAAACCTGAGTGAAGAGGGTATAGGCATTATTATATCGATGTATTATAGAGATGCCTGCCTAGACCACTCTTAGAAGTTATTCAATCTTATGTTTTATGAGAACTTGACATGCAAAACGCAAGATATGGAGCACAAGAAAAGTGCCACAAAAACAGTACTGGGTCACCTATTTGGATCACAGATAACACAAGCAGCTGAATAGATAACTTTCAGGATGGAAAATCCACATTAATAACTTTTTGAGGCGTAAAGAATGTTCAAGAGAGGTATTATAAGCAAAATTTAAATACCTAATATGCATAAGTTGGCTATAAATATCCAAGGGGCTATGAATCCAATTAAATCAGAGAAAAATAATAGGATCAGTGGTGTGAAGGCTGAAATGGTTTAGAGAGTGACTACTTGATAATTTTATAAGACATATTTATATATCGTTTCCCGACCATTCATGCTATTTATCATATTAACGATGTCCATAAAAATATGTATTCCCTGCAAAAGCATAGAGATCCATGTAAAACAATCTATGGAACTATCAAAAAATAAAAGTTTCCTTACAAGGCGAAATGATGCTTGAGAAAATGGTGAATTATTAATTTGAAAAAGTAATAACACCGCTTAATCTTCCTCGCAAAACAGTAAAAACCATGCTCATTAGTTTCATATCTAACCCAAGTCTCTAGATATTCGTTCTGCAAGTTGAATGCATGACTGCATGAGTATCTAAATATTTCTGAGGAATTTTTAACAGTGCTTTTACTTTCGTACATTTACACGACAAATATCCACAAAGCTAAGCCTGATGCAGGTCCACTTCACTAAGGGTTTACATGCGAACGTTTGCAAAATAGACAAATCTTCTGAGACATGAGAGTATAAATGGGTAAACGCTATATGCGCACAAAGCTCTGAGAAAGGTTTCAAGAATATTTACGAGGCTAACAATAGTGATATTAGGCAAGTCAAAAATCCATGTTGAGAACTTCCGGACGGAAAACTATCCATGCGTGCAACAATTATCGGTACCTAGCATAAATTTTTATGCGGTATACTTGAAGGGAATTGTCATAAATGCAATACGAATACATTAAAATAACCCATGCCAAGTAAAACAGATTAAAATGAAATCACGCCAAAATGGGGTTAAATGTTACAGAAAGTAACTACTTCATGAGGTATGGATATTGCTATCAATTTCCACTCAAGCTAATCATCGAATGAACGACTGCCACTTCATGTGGTGTGATGAATGGCCAAAGGTTCCCGGTTAAGTATAAGCATATTATCATAAAAAATTTATCACACGAAGATAGAAGGATGTGAAAATTCAAAATAATGGAAATGAAAGTGGTGCCATTGTAATAAAGTATAAAATTTATAAATTATATAACAGTGCCTTGAAAGGGGAATTGGGTACTGACTTTATGGTCGGTTGATTTACAAAATATTTTGTGTGAAGAAGTTTCTGACGTATTTACATTTTCACACGGATATGACACGAATATTCATCGTGTTTATCTTGATACGATTTAAACACGAAGCCTAAGCAGAAAGTATGTTTGCACGATAGACCAGATAGGGGAAACTTGAGAGCGAAGGTAGCAGACAATGTACGTCTTCTTTGTCCGATATTTGCACTCAACGCGCTCCAAAGGAATCGCCATTGCGTTGTAGAGGTCACCCTCCCAGCACTGTCTCCCGCAAATGCGCCTCGAGCAAGCAGGACAAGGACTAGGGTTAGGAGCCTGGGGTCAAACCCATTGCCTGACCAACCCTCTGGGTCGTGATTCAATTCCAAAAACCCGATTTCCTGGAAGGAGGGGGTCTTGAGATGCATCGTGGGGGGGGGGGACAACATGTCGGCACGGGCACTACAAAGATAAGGAGAGGGCCAAGTGGGAGGGATTGGACCAGGGGTGCAGCAAGGGGTGGGGATAAAAAGGAGAGGGATTTTGGAAGGGGTGGAGGGTTAGGAAGCCAAACTATAAAAGGGCGGATTGCTTACTGGGATGAGTGACCACATCAAGGGGTAGTCAGGATTTCCTTCCCTTGAGCGTATAGCGTCACATAATTGTATTTGCCGAGGGACGCGTTAGTGGGAGAAACTGATTTAAGGGATGGCAAAGACAGCCTCTAATTTTATCAAATGTTAATATACGACTAAATTTGCTATAAAAAACATAAGATGATATATTGGAGGAAAAAATACAGATTCCTCTACGTTTATGATGCGGAAGTTGATGTTCTTCAACAAAGCTTACCTCATCTAGTTTTCAACAAAACGTATTAAATAATTAAAATAACCGGATCTTCAATGTAGACTCAAAGCACTGAGTAACGCTAATTTACTTCAATTCAGATGAAAAAAAATATGAACAATAAATGAAACCTATATCAGGCAATCAAATTTTAACCAAAATTCAACTTCTGCTCCAATACATCCAGTTATGAAGTAGTACGTAAGTCGAGACAGGAGCATATTTATCTTCAAGCACACAGTGCTAGAATGTACTACTGCATAGAGGAGCATTTCATTTATGCCAGTATGGAGAGCTATTTAATATTTGTATTTGGAACGTTCAGGTTAATAAGAGAAGTCTCATGAAAACCTTAACAAGAAGACGGAACAACCTCGTAGGCCTCATCTTGAGACATGATGGCTTGATGAAGACAATCGTCGAAGGACAAGTGGAAGGCAAGAATGGAAAAGGAAGACCTCGAACAAAATTCATGGAACAAGTAAAGAAGGATGTGAAAGAGAAGAAATACGTGGGCGTGAAAAGATTAGCTGATAGGAGAACTGAGTGGAGAGCTGCGTCAAACCAATCCTAGGATTGTTGACCAGTGATGATGAACTGAAATCCAGAGGAAGATGAGTTTTAATCAAGTTTTTAAGGCTAATTAATCGTTACAAAATCTCGAATTATATAAAAAGCATGAACACAAGAGTCTTAGAAAAATTTATACAGCTGATAAAAAAACTCCACAATAATTCATTCTGACAAGACGACTTTTCGCACAAATATTGGTTGGATCGGGACTAAACCAAAATCGGGGAACTTTAGATACCCGGGAAACGCAAATCGTAAAAAAACTTCGCCTCATAAGGATTTTAGGATGTAAAAATTTGTAAATAAATTGCTAGTGGTGCAGGATAAGGAAAGATCCCCCTGAAATATACCCCCAACGCAACGTTTTACCCAGGGTAAACTTAAATTTAGAACTTAGAAACATTCCATGTAAAGTAAACGTTGATTTGAAGACTGGAGGAATACTGGTAAAATTTAAGAAAAACTTGATTTTTGAATTTTCAAAGTAGAAAAATGGATGCATAAATAATAGGAAGAGACGGCGTGACTCAATGCGGTTCTATTTTACCACCTCCTCGATTACCAGCCCACTTGTATCCCCCCAATGAAATCCCTAACGGCGAGAATGGCGATCCTTTCCCACGAATCCTTTCACCAAATGGTTCTCATTCCGGAGAAGACGACTTGTCACTTAACTCCCGACGGTGCGCTGATGGATCGATAGATGCAGCACCATTGCAATCGAAATAGTTTCCTTAAAAAAATAAGATAAAAGAAAGAGAGTGAGGCACAGAGGGGCGAAGGGGTAGACGAGGTACGCACCTACGGGCTCGCCGTTTCTCGTCATATGCCCAGCACTTAACGCAAATGGATCAAATAGCGTTTTCATGTACTCTCTTCCACGCTTCTCGACAAGAGTGAGTGCGAGAGAGAGGGGGGGGGGAGAATGCTTTTGCTCACATTAATGAGCCGACCTCTTTTATTTTTCGCTATCCTTCCACCTCTTCTCTCTCCTTCACTCTTATCACTCTCTCTCCGACTGCCTACTCGTATCTCCACTTGCGTCCCTCTTCTGCACACCCCAGACTTCTCTTCTGTTACCGCTCTGGTGGACCCCCGACGGAGCCAATTGTCTCTCTCGGCGGAGGCTCAACGGGTCTCCCATGCCAACACCGGACCTCTCCTCCCCCACGAAAACACTTTTCGGCCAATCCACAAAATGTGACTCCCCGAGATCATTTCTCTTAGTCCTTCCTCTCGCCACCGAACTCTTTTGCGGAGCCAATTAGCCCGTCCTAAGGTTTCCTCTCCTCTTGTACCTCTAGTCCCTTTTGCGGCTTAGCCTCTTTATCTTTCACAAAACCCGTATTTTTCAGGTCTCATGATCCATTCGGCATCTTTACCATAATGCCCGTATAAAACAAAGCATCAACTTAATTAAATTTCTCATCTGGAATTCTTCAAAAGTCACGTATGCTGGCACTAATAAATATATTAAATAATTTCCCGATGTAAATTTTTATTAGATGTTTTATATGTAGGTAAGTCACCAACCAAGGAAGATATTAATGAAAAAATAAATATTAGTAATACAATTTTGATATAGATGGGAACATAAAATGGATTAACATAACCAGTATAAAATTGTCTTTTGCCAAATTCGGAGCAATTCACTGGCATGCAGGGCATAAAAATAATTGAAAAATTGTTGCTTCTATTATATATAAGAGCTGACTACGGTATATCTTGTCATTCATGAATTCATTTAATCTGAGAAAACTAATAATGAAATTTTAGAGCTATTGCCATTCATAATGCTAATGAAACCAAAATATGTACGGCAAATTATTACGACTAGCTATCTTTGACCTCTTTTACATTGACATGCCCTCTTTTTCAATACGTTACTACCGAGAAATTTTGTGCGCTAGAGTATATTACAAGGGCTCTTGTTTATCCAACCCTTATTTTCCTTTGAAAATTAAATCTTGCCATCCCTTTGTATGAAAAGCCAATTCGCAGAAGTATTAGCATCAAATTGAGGTGAATCCCAGTGTGATAGATCCCATCCCCATATAGTCCGCGTTTCTGCAAAAGCATAATACAAATAAACGATAATTTTAATTTATTTAAATAACGGAATATAATAAAATTTGGGCATTTTTAATAGAACAAACTGAGATTTTTTTCAAACGTTATTGAATGAATTTCACTTTATGGATATACCTGCTTTAAGAAAGATAAAATAGCACATTCTAGGAGATATAAGAACTCCAAGGAGCTCATATTTGACGCTACTAAGTATTGCACCGTCATATTCTCCGAATGAATTTCTTTATATAAAATACTTATAGCTACAAATTAATACCTCAATTAAAGAAATACTCACTATTTTCATGCCTAATATTGATCTCAGATTCCATTAAATCTACCTTAAGCCTATAGACACATTCATTTTTTAAAAGGTTTAATTGGAAAATTAATGATTTGCCTCGTCTATAGCTAGTAATATATTATTTGAGATGTCTGGCATCTGGTCTCATACAATTCTCATTTGTAGTTGAATGACGTATCAGAAACGTAACAGATACTCTACCACACAAATCACCTCCCGATCAATTTTATCCAAAAGTCCTCAGCACATTCGTTCGGCTCTGTACAGGGTGGATATTCGCGTTGAATTACCTCCCACCAGAGGCAAAAAGAAAATTAGGCCTCCAGCAACGAGGTAGAACAGGGCGCTATATCCTCCGCTTTGACGCACGGAATATGAAGCTCCATTTATGAGAGAGACCGGCGTCCGACACCCCAAAAACGGTGCCATCTGCAATCTGGGAGCGACCGTGCACCTCATCTGGATTGTTGCTGAACGACACTCAGAGATAGGAAGGACGTATAGTGACGGGACGGGCTACTGTCACTCAGCACATTCAATTGCCGCCGCGGCTACCCAGTAGAGAGACCGATCCCAACCCACAACGCTCCATTTTCGCCAACCGAGCCCCACACAACAGACAGCCTTGCCTTTTTTTCCAACCCCATCCCACCCTATGCACTCATCCAAACCCCTCAACCATACATATATGTGGACCCTCTTCCACGCGGATATAGGGACCAAAAAGGATATCATGCCATCTCATTGTTGGCCCTATCTCTACACCTTCCCTATCCCCAAAAACCAAGGGGGGGGGGAGGGTTGACGGGGGTTGCCCACACTCTTTCTATATAGTGCTCTAGTGCCCTGGCACACTTTGCTTTTTTCCCGCCACCCATCGCAAGGGCTGGACTGGCATACAGGGCCTCTTCCCTCTCCGGCGTTCAAAACCACCCCATTGAGCATCGCTCCTCTCCACGCTATAAATCCCCACTCTTCATAGGCCGCGGCAAAAATGCCCCAATCCAGAGCCTCCACCCCCCTCTTCGCTCTCCAGTCTCTCATTCAACCCGGACGGCACAACTGTCAACTCTTTCCAAAATAAAAATAAAATAATCTTTTCATCTCGCCGTCAACGGAGCGGCAGAGACCATTCCGCGGCTTTTCACGTGTGTGTGGCCATTCCTGTTTACACTTTTTTTTCGGTCATCAGCCCTCTCGCGTCGACGGGAGTTTGACTTGCGGGAGAGGAAGAGGGTGCTGTTGGGACGATCGAGCATGGACGCTGCGGAGAAAGAGGGTAGAAGCGTATAACTTGCGGGCATTAGGCTTTGTGACTCAGGGCAATCAATGGGTAGATCGTGAATATATTTTTATACTTAGAGGACAGTATCTTTGCCCCTATTTTTACAGTAATTCTTTCACTATTTGAGGGACCTCATGACGATCTACTGAAAGATCTCGTTGATACTGTTAAGTGAGAAGTGTGGACTTAAGAAAGTCATACATAATTGGGATAGTGATTCAATATGATTCGGTACATTTCATACTAGAATATTTAATTTTGCATGACAATGAATTGACATTTCACCATTTTTAATCCAAATTCAATGTCGCGATTTATTCCAACTTAATCTCTTCATGAACAGAAAATCCTGATTTCTACACCATGGTAACTATATGTGCTCTAAAATCGATTAAATCTTAGAACCTATTTAAAAAAGTCACACATTTCAATAATTTAATTCCGATAATGCAAGTAACCAGTCTAATTAGCTTACGGTTTAAAAACGCCAGTGGATGAATGATAAATTGGGAATTATTTACTTATTTTACGAAAAAGTTGCTTATCTTAATCATAAGCATGAAAATGAAAAAGGAAATACCATATCTGTCATTAGCAAGAACTTGGCTAGATAATGCATTTTCAGGCGATTATCGATTGATAAGGTGTCCATCTCTAATGCTTTCATGGAAATCTAAATTACACTAAAACTATAGCTAATAAGGCAATAAAAAATTGGAAACCTTGCATGATCAATTTTTTACGATTAAAATTAACTTGATTGCACAAAAGTACATCTCAGGCGCTACATCCTACCAGCCCGTAAACATTTAAATAGTATGCTTTTCAAATTAGGAGTTAAATAAGTTATCACCAAAATGAAAATTTTCTTACCATATTTAAATGGCAAAATCCGCTTGATGGTGGAATAAATTTAAACCTTACGGTATTCAGCAAACTGGGATTGTGTAAAGAGCTATACCCGTCAAGTTTTCAGATATGTGGATAGGCAGCTTTTATTATGAACATCAAATAGCATTTGAGATGAATCTTATGACTAATTACGTTAACGTTATAGCCTCTGAAATCAAATATCGTGGTGTAACAATTACTAACATGATATTATCGAAGATATAAACATGCGCCATGTTGAACAAGCGGAGAGCGGAAAGTACGGAACAGTAGGTACTCAAGGAGACAGGCAGAAGAGAGACGACGGATTGCAGTACGACTGATAACTGCAAATGCGGTTAAAAAAAAACCTGCTATGAGTCGGAATATCGCTGGTTTAGTTTTCTCTTGCTGGGAAGGCGATTTCTGTTGCATAATTACCGCCGGGGATAGGAGGCATGGGGAGGAAACAAAAGATAGGAAGGTCACGGGCTCTCCGTATGCCCAGCCGTACCACAGTTTGACTGCGGATTGTTTCCGAATCGCAGAAATGAGTGTGTGGGTAAACAAATGGTTTTTGATGCTCCCGCTCCAGAATAATTGGGGACCAACTCCGCGCCGCGTCAAATGGTTGAGCTCGACGTTTTTGGGTCGCAATGATACACCGGCGAGCGCACGTGTTTTGAGATTTTTTTTTCCGCCACAAAAGGACAATGTGAGATCGGAGATTCGAAAATGTAGAGCAAATTAATTCCCCCGAAATCGTCGTTCTGCGGGCATAAATATGATGATAGCGAAGGACATGAGTTGGCTTATTCCCTATGCCAGATGGGTAGCCATAAAAAAGAGAACATTAAAGAGGAGCCAATATTTTACCGATACAAGCACGATTACTCGTCTTTCGAAAATTGAAATTTTTTTTGTCTTGAAGGAGCACGCTTATCTGATAACATCAGGGAACCACATGACAAGTTTAATTTCCTCGCAATTAACACGTATTACATTTTAGCGTAAAAACAGAAGATCAGGGATTTTTTGATATTTGAAAATATTGCCAATATTACGTCTTAGTAAAGGAGATGATTTTATGCTTAATGTAGGTAGGCATTTGGGCGACAAGTAGCTCAGTTAATTTTACTTTGTAAAATGAGCAATAAAAGAAGGAAGATAAACTCAGAGATTTAAAAAAAATAAGACCCATGTGAACACTGCTTACGTCCAATATTTCCTACAAAATACTGTTTCCTAAATAATATTTTGCACTGCTAACAATATTATCCAGATCTACTACAAAGGAATGTAATTACACTGAAAGCCATATTAGCCTCATCCTCTCTGCATAAGAAATTCATCCCATTTCCAATACATAAGGTATGTTACACTTCATAATAAACTCTTAAAACTGTGCATAATTAAGGTTATATGATGAATCTTCAGTTTAAGCCATGAACCTCTTAATCAATGATAAAATTCATTCAAAATTTGAATCATTTACCTTAATGAAACGGTTTTACATACTTTCGTGAACTCGTAGAGCAACATTCAAATGGAAGATATTGACTGAGCAAAAAAATTTGGGACGAAATTTACGAAATACCTACACAGATTTCTTGGCAAACCATCACATTTACATTAATGTGAAGTATTCTTATACATTATTTGGGACTATGTTTAAATTTTTCATTGTAAATGAGTATGAAATCAAACTAGAGCTCGTAAAAAAAGGAAAAATTCTATTTAATTGACTACTTATATATTTTTTTAAATCCTTCTTTTCTAACCATTCAAAAATAAAATATAATTCTTGGATTCTTCTTGGAAAACTCTGCACAGCCTTCTGACAGTAAAATGAATTCACGAAGTGGAGAAAAATTGCCTCTGTATATCGCAAAGTTCACAGGGGTTTCCTTATTTTTTGTGCATAAGAATCAATTTCCTCTCACGAACTAAATATTTGCTAGCTAATAAATGAATGAGGTGAAAGAGTTAATAATTTCATCACGTCTACAAAGATTTATATATCAACAGAGTTAAATGATCTAAAACTCACTGTAACGTCATAGTGACTCCTTACAACTCAAAAATAAATGAAATACTCGGAATTATTCACAAATGAGAATGCTCATGCTCCGTGAAACAAGCAGCTGTTTATATTCATCGAGAATTCAACCCGCCTGTGCCAAACAATGTTTATCACGGCTTGAACATTCTTCTGACCGATTTAATCGGGATAAAAGCGATGGAATTATCATAACGAAGCCGTTCGCACTGAATTTGATCCGAAAGGATAAGAGAATTTGAGGGAAATTCAACGAACCAAATGATTTGTTCTGCGTCTTTATAATCCATTGGGATGGCACTATCGGCAAAACATTCGGCAAGATATGGAGGACAATTTGTAGGGTTTATAGGCAGAGCGTACCATCTAATACTTATTGCTAATCTTTATAATTACTACCAATATTCCTGCAAATCCACACTATCTTCTCTCTTTCCATTTTTATTGCACTCATTTTGATTAGCAAGACACGATTGATAATTGCCATACAATGATGCAAAATTACATCTTATGATGCATATGTCAATTTGATTCTTCATTCAAAAATTTCCTGTAGAGTTTTAAAAGGTAAATTTTAACTGTTTCCCGACGCACAGCAATGTTAAGAATGGATGCGAACTTTTCACAGGCTTTCGACGAACAGAAGTTATCTAGAGCATAGCCCACTTTATGCCTTAGGCCAACATTCTCCATTTTGTGTTGATTCGCGAGACTCTTATTGCTGGGTAGTAACAGAACATATTTTTGACATGCCCTTCACAAATAATTAAACATCATACTGCATTTTAAAAGTTACAACCTTTTCATAATAACTATCTTTGACCGATGCTTTAAATTAAGGAATATCTTGAAGTTCACCAGGCCGCTTGATCTTGAATTAAAGGCTGTAAGTTAACATGCTTAAATAGGAACGAGTTCATTAGTTTCACATAAGTAACGGAGCATCATGTATTTACGGCTTATCTGCATATACGCTGCCCACAATATGCAATGGTGGATAACATTTAAGGGTTTGGGGTTATATCAGCATTATTTAAAATGCTTGTCTAACTCAAGTATTGCTTCGATCGAAAAATCACAAGTCAGCGAACCAGTACTACGCACTGATTGCTTCGGGACTACTAATGTAAGTCCTCGCCATAGTAAAATGTCTATCAAAAATTTACCGGTGCCGTATTTAGCTGTATTACATTCTAAGAAATTATAATATTTTTTACATTTAAGAATTTTAAGAGTAAATTCTATCCATAAATACAACACTGAACTTCCGTTGAGCCTTGGTTTTTGTCGATAGTGTATAAGAAAATTTAATATTTTCGTAAATTCACCATAATAAGTTCGTATGCTTAATTTAAAAATCAAATAGTTTTTAACATTTGACATCATCTGTCTATTTATATTGATTTTCTGTTGGATAAGATAAATGCTTGATGAATAGCCAACATATTCTGGGTCTAGCCAATTGGCTGCTCCTGGAAAATCTCCCGAACGCTCCTGGCCTTTCAAGCGCTCCGCTGACCGTTTCTGAAAAACTCTCTTCGGGGTCAATCCAGCCTCCTCTTATTCCCCCACATCTCTGCTCCTCTTTTTAATGGATCTCCTCCCTCCCCTTAGACACCGACTCCGGAGAGTGAAAGACCTGCTGTGTTATGCGTAGCCGTGCAAGACTCGGAGGCGGCCGTGCGTCCATATAGCCTCCCCGCCTTTGGAGTGAATGCAGGAGGTGGAGTCGGGGGAGAGAGTGCGAAATGGGGCAGAGGAGAACTAGCTAATGGACAGATAGTGGAGTGAAAAGCTGAATCATGGGAGGGACGCAATCCGGAGAGGCTCCGTTAGCACATTATGAGCGTAATCTAGGATTTTCAACTAGATAGTGTGTAAAAAACGTAGTGTAGTCACGTTAAAAAAGTCTTTCGACTTCAAATAATATAATTTTGAATACGAAAGGTTGGATATCGTACGATAATTATATGTTCATGACTCACTTTTGCTCACTGGAGGGCTCTGCCCCCCTAGACTCCCACTAAATAGTCCTGCGGCCTCTTATGTTCACTATGTAAGGTCATATACTTTTAGTCTGCCATTTGTTATTTTTTAGTTGGCTAGATTAGATTTTAGAGCATTTCCAAGAAAATGTCATATTTATCTCTCAAATTAATATTTAGGATATTATAGATAATTTATCTTGATAAAACTACTGCAAAATGATTTTATTTTATGAATTATGTTTTTGAAAAATTATTCAGAGCCTTATTAAAAGTTTTCTAATTATACCTCGATTCACAGAGTTTTGAAGATGTTTGAAATGTTACATTTAGGAGGTTGACCCTACAGTAATTCCGTCACATGTTAATTTTGGGAAGATTTGGAAGGTATTTCGATAATTTGTTTTGTTTCTGTGCATGAAAATTACCCTTATACAAGTTTTTTAATCATGCAAAGTAAGAATTTGACATTATTTTGTATTTTACAATTTTATGGAAATATCCTATGGCATAGTTTTCTCTAAAGGTAATGCTGTCATAAATGGAGTTGGCCATGAGCAATATTTCCACTTTCAAGTAAAACGAGTCGATTGGGCGCTTGAATTCTTCAAGCGGGTAATTAGGGGGGGTGGAAACATAGTTGTGTCACATATTTTCGAGTCATGTGCCCATAAGTGGTTCAAAAAGCGAAAGAAACACCCCAAATATCGTTTGAATGAGTGAAATATGCGGACAATACGCTCATTCACTGTCAACAATACTTAAGACCTTCTTAGTAACCACGGTGATCAATGCTTCGGGAAACCATTTTGATATGAATGAATTGCGCAATGTAGAAAAATATATAGTGTGCGATAGATGAACTTATGAAATGTAGCAGATTTTTTTTATTTTATTCCTTAACCTAGGATTATATCACCTTTATTTTTGATTTTTAGCGTTTGAATACAGCAGACTTAATGAAATTAAATACATCATTATTAGAAAATAAATGAACAGTGACTAATGAAATGATTATTCGAATAAATATGTCTCGAATAATGAAGTAATGTTCGGATTTCTCTGACGATGTATGTGTCTCAATGCTGTCATTTTTCTAGATCTAAGGAAGGTTTATAACAACAAAACGCATTGATTACAATAAATATATAAATACGGTTATGAAACTTAAATTGGAGAAAGAACCGAAGAATGTTCAACTGTCTCCGTTGATGTTATATTTGGTAAGTAATAGCAGTTCGATATATTTTACAAAAGGTATATTCGATAGGTGTCGAATGGGAGCATAACAAACGAATATATTTCATTGGTGCAACATGAACAATGCTTTAATAATCATATTCATAAAATTTCTTTTGTCTAACATCAGTAGTAAAAAAGATACGCAAATTAGCATATTTGCTACCATAATCATAACGAATTGTCAAGTTTACTCACATGTGAAAATATAAATTCGCAATCCTATTGATTTATCTTCCCATTAGGTCATCTACCCTATATTTCATGGTCAAATACGCCCGCGGATGTAAAATCCTGCATGTTATAGCAATTCAATATATATTTTAAGAAAACGCTGAATCGATATACATCTAATGAGACAGTAAATGGAAAACATATTCGATTGGGCTTTGTGAAGAATATCAGGATGTACACATTCACCAAATTTCATTGGTCCAAAGAATATATGAATCATGTTATGCCATTTTCCGTATTTTCTATAATAATCGATTCGATCATTCGATTATACTGCATGTGTAATGTAAAATTCGCAATGCGTTTGATTTTAATTCCGGTCAATGGCCATTCACCATATTATTCCTGGTAAACTTTGCCCATTGATATAAATTCCGATGTGTTATAACAATTCCATATATTTTAAGAAAAAGTATATTCGATATATATCGAATGAGAGACTACATACAAAAAATCTTCCCATTGGGCATTGTGAGAAATACCAATGTGTACCCATTCACCAAATTTCATTGGTCCAACGCATATACTTTTTAAATTATGCCAATTTGCATATTTGCTACAATAATCGATTCGATCTTTCGATTAAAATGCCATCTGCACTGTAAAATCCGCAACGCTGTATATTATAATTCCAGTTAATAGTCATCTACTCTATAATTCCTGGTCAACAATGCCTGTGGATGTAAATTCCTAAATTTTAACGCAAATCGATATAATTTGGATAATGAAGATTCGATATATATCGCATGTGAGACCATATACAAAACATATTTCTATTAGGCATTGTGAGAAATATCATGATATACCCATTCCCAATATTTCTTTGGTCCAACTTATAAAGCAATCAAGTTATGCCAATTTGCGTATTTGCTATAATTATCGTATCGATCTTTCGATTATACTGACATCTGTACTTTAAAATCCGCAATACTATTGGTTTAACTTCCAGTGTATGGGTAACTTCTTTAAAATTCCTGGTCAACTATGTCCCTACATGTAAAATCCTATAGGTTATAGCAATTCGATATCTTTTAAGAAAAAGTAGATTCGATATATATCGAACTATAGACTTCATACAAAACATATTTCCATTGGGCATTGTGAGAAATACCAGGATTTACCCATTCACGAAATTTCATTGGTCCAGCGGATATAGTATTGAAGTTATGCCAATTTACGTATTTGCTATAATAATCGAATCGATTTTTCGATCCTACTGACATCTGTATTGTAAAACTCGAAATGCTATTGGTTTAACTTTCTGTCTATGGGTATGTACTATATAAAACCTGGTCAACTATGCCCTTGGATGTAATATCCTATTTGTTATAGCAGTTCGATATATTTGAGGAAAAAGCATATTCGATATATATCGCACGTTAGACAACATACAAAACATATTTATGTTGGGCATTGTGATGAATACCAAGATGTGCACATTTGCCAAATTTCATTGGTCCAACGGGTATACTTTTCAAGTTATACCAATTTGTGTATTTGCTATAATAATTGAATCGATTTTTCGATCATAATGACATCTGTACTGTAAAATCCGCAAGGCTATTGGTTTAAAATCCAGTCAATGGGTATCTACTATTTAATCCCTAGTAAACTATGTCCTTGGATGTAAAATCCTATATGTTATAGCAATTCGATACATTATAAGAAAACGTTGATTCGATATATATCGAATGTGAGACTACGTAAAAAACAAATTTTCATTGGGTATCGTGAGGAATACCAATATGTACCCAATCACCAAATTTCATTGATCCAACGGTAAATATATTGAAGTTATGCCCATTTACGTATTTGCTATAATAATCGAATCGATTTTTCGATCATACTGACATCTGTACGGTAAAATCCACACGGCTATTTGTTTAAAATCCAGTCAATGGGTATCTACTATTTAATCCCTAGTAAACTATGTCCTTGGATGTAAAATCCTATATGTTATAACAATTCGATACATTTTAAGAAAAAGTTGATTCGATATATATCGAATGTGAGACTACGTAAAAAACAAATTTTCATTGGGCATCGTGAGGAATACCAATATGTACCCAATCACCAAATTTCATTGATCCAACGGTAAATCTATTCAAGTTATGCCCATTTACGTATTTGCTATAATAATCGAATCGATTTTTCGATCATACTGACATCTGTACTGTAAAATCCGCAAGGCTATTGGTTTAAAATCCAGTCAATGGGTATCTACTATTTAATCCCTAGTAAACTATGTCCTTGGATGTAAAATCCTACATGTTATAGCAATTCGATACATTTTAAGAAAAAGTAGATTCGATATATATCGAATGTGAGACTACGTACTAAACAAATTTTCGTTTGGGCATGCTGAGGAATACCAATATGTACCCAATCACCAAATTTCATTGATCCAACGGTAAATGTATTGAAGTTATGCCCATTTACGTATTTGCTATAATAATCGAATCGATTTTTCGATCATACTGACATCTGTACTGTAAAATCCGCAAGGCTATTGGTTTAAAATCCAGTCAATTGGTATCTACTATTTAATCCCTAGTAAACTATGTCCTTGGATGTAAAATCCTACATGTTATAGCAATTCGATATATTTTAAGAAAAAGTAGATTCGATATATATCGAACGTGAGACTGAATACAAAACATACTACCATAGAGTATCGTGAGGAATACCAAGATGTACCTGTTTACCAAGTTTCATTGGTCCAAAGTACACACTTATCAAGTTATGCCAATTTGCGTATTTGCTATACTAATCGAATCGTACTTTAGACACTGCTGACATCTGTACTGTAAAATCCGCAATCCTATTGATATCCCTTCTATGGTCACTCCCTTATCCCTGCCTTCTCTAATATCCCCGCTTTCAAAATTTAGCCTATGCTCTTATATTGATGACGTAATTGGACGGGATGCGTGTATTTCTTACGGGGGCCTAATACAAAAATATATAAATTGAAATCTATGTATCTTCAGTAGGAAACATAATTCATCTGAATAATTTATGTGTGCGCATAATTCATTTTTTTCCTTACATATTGTTAAAATTTTTATTTCCGAAACTATGTAAATAAGCCCAAAAAATGGCTCAATCGAATACAACCTTGTGTCGATCATAACTTCAAGTCTAATCAATCGATTCGCCTGATTTAACTTTTGTCGGATGAATGACATTTTCAGTCGTATTTTGTATGACATTCATGTTCAAAACTTGATTAATAAAAAAGTTATTAGCGATTAAAGCGTATCCAAGGAGATTCGTATCGATATAACTCGCACATGAATCGATCGAGCGGAATGGTCATCATTGCAAAAGTTGACCATTTTAATAATATTATTACTCTGAAAATTTCATTCCTCTAGCTTAAACGGTTGCTAAGATATTCAAGATTGCATGCTCCACAAAAAAATGGCGACAATGATTTTTCGCTTGCAGGACATTTTTCGGAATTTAATTATTAATTAACCAAGAGGGATACGGCGAAAGTAAGCTCAAACGTGAGGGTTCGGAGAACCCTCTAACGGTTTTTCTTGGAGATTCCAAATTTTCATATGGCACATGTCTCAACGCCGAAATCCAATATTGAAAATTCGACCACCTCTACAATGGAAAGTCGAAATCGTTTATTCCTCGGATTTGTTTCGACATATGAAAATTTCGAGATAGCCAAAAAATCAACCAAAAAATCTAGTATCTTGCGTTTCAAGGAATTTGTCCTGTGATGATTGCAAGTTGGTCAAAAAAAATCCTAACGTAGTGCCATAAGAAAAGCATGGGGCACTTTCAAAAAATCATAAAAAATACTAAATATCATTTTATCGAAATGACAACCACACTGAAAAATCAACCAAAAAATCTAGTTTTCGTCCAGGGAATCTCATGTTCCTGACGCATTTATAAATACCGAAAAAAACCTAAAAAATTTTAGTCCCATAAGGCTCCCATGTTAATTAAAGTCGATTTATCTCGAAAACCAATCGACTTTTTCAACTTTTCAGATTTTTCCTCCCGATGAATTTTTTTTTACTTTTACGTCCAATATTCCATATACCCACACATAGCACAGTTTGGGCTGCTAATTTGTATCAATCACCCAATCAGTGAATTAGTTTGCAGCTATTATAGGGACGTTAACGAGTCGATTGGGCGCTTGAATTCATCAAGCGGGTAATTAGGGGGGGTGGAAACATAGTTGTGTCACATATTTTCGAGTCATGTGCCCATAAGTGGTTTAATATTCAAAAATTTCCCCGCCGTTTTTTGAAAGGGTAAGGAACTAAATTTTTCACTGTTAGAAATATTTGTTATTTTCAATGTGATTTTATTTGACGGATAATTGATTCTTTGATCCATTAAGTTAACCATTGACACATAATCGGAATAAGGTTTTAAAAATTTCTAGAGAGTGTTGATTATGTGGTTATTTTTCAACTGTTAAAGTTCATAAGCATTGTGATAAGCCACTCTTGAAAATACAACGCAGATTCTTTAGATAAATATATAAAGATATTCCACTTGCAAAACGAATGTCCATAATGCAGTTTGTAAAATACTGAATTGTAACGATTCCTCTAATTTCTTTGGTCTTAAAAAATAGTTATTCTCAAGATATTCCAATTTGCAAAAAAGATTTGGCATATTTGCTATCATAATCGTATCGAAATATCAAGTATACTGACACGTGCATTGAAAATACGCGATCCGATTGATTTACCTTCCAATCTTTGATCATCAACACTAAAATTCCTGGTCGACTATGTACGTGCATGCAAAATCCTATGTTATAACGATTCGATATATTTTAAGAAAAAGCATATTCGATATGCATCAATCGTGAGACTACATTTAAAACATATTACCTTTGGGAATTGTGAGGAATACCAAGATGTACGAAGCACCAAATTTAATTGGTCCAACGGATACACTATTCAACTTGTGCCAATGTTATGTATTTGTTATAATAATCGAAACCATTCTTCGATTATACTGGCATTTGTATTGTTGAATCCGCAATGCTATTGATTTAACTTACAGTCTATGGCTATCTTCCACATAATTATATTGGTAAACTATGTCCTTGGATGTAAAATCCTATATGTTATTGCAATACGATATATGTTAAGAAAAAGTATATTCGATTAATACCGAACGTGAGACTATACATAAATATGTTTCATTTGGGCATTGTGAGGAATACCAAGATGTACCCATTTGCCAAATTTCATTGTTCCAACGTATAAACTAATCAAGTTTTGCAAATTTGCGTATTTGATAGAATAATCGAATCGATCTTGCGATTACACTGCCATCTGTACTGTAAAATCCGCAATGCTATTGGTTTAATTTTCAGTCTGTGTATCTACTATACAATACCTGGCCAACTATGCCCTTGGATTTAAAATCCTATATGTTATAGCGGTTCGATATATTTGAAGAAAAAGCATATTCGATATATATCGCACGTTAGACAACATACAAAGCGTATTTCTGTTAAGCAGTGTGAGGATTACCAAGATGTGCACATTCGCCAAATTTCATTGGTCCAACGGGTATACTTTTCAAGTTATACCAATTTGTGTATATGCTATAATAAACGAATCGATTTTTCGATCATACTGACATCTGTACGGTAAAGTCCGCAATCCCATTGGTTTAATTTTCAGTCTATGGGTATCTACTATTTAATACCTGGTCAACTATGCCTGTGGATGTAAAATCCTACATGTTATAGCAATTCGATATACTTTAAGAAAAAGTAGATTCGATATATATCGAATGTGAGACAACGTACAGAACGAAATTTCATTGGGCATTGTGAGGAATACCAATATGTACCCATTCACCAAATTTCATTGATCCAACGGTAAATCTATTGAAGTTATGCATATTTACGTATTTGCTATAATAATCGAATCGATTTTTCGATCATACTTACATCTGTACGGTAAAGTCCGCAATCCTATAGGTTTAAAATCCAGTCTATGGGTATCTACTATTTAAATCTTAGTTAACTATGTCCTTGGATGTAAAATCCTACATGTTATAGCAATTCGATACATTTTAAGAAAAAGTAGATTCGATATATATCGAATGTGAGACTACGTACAAAACAAATTTTCATTGGGCGTCGTGAGGAATACCAATATGTACCCAATCACCAAATTTCATTGATCCAACGGTAAATCTATTGAAGTTATGCCCATTTACGTATTTGCTATAATAATCGAATCGATTTTTCGATCATACTGACATCTGTACTGTAAAATCCGCAAGGCTATTGGTTTAAAATCCAGTCAATGGGTATCTACTTTTTAATCCCTAGTAAACTATGTCCTTGGATGTAAAATCCTACATGTTATAGCAATTCGATACATTTTAAGAAAAAGTAGATTCGATATATATCGAATGTGAGACTACGTACAAAACAAATTTTCATTGGGCGTCGTGAGGAATACCAATATGTACCCAATCACCAAATTTCATTGATCCAACGGTAAATCTATGGAAGTTATGCCCATTTACGTATTTGCTATAATAATCGAATCGATTTTTCGATCATACTGACATCTGTACTGTAAAATCCGCAATGCTATTGGTTTTAAATCCAGTCTATGGGTATCTACTATTTAATCCCTAGTGAACTATGTCCTTGAATGTTAAATCCTACATGTTATAGCAATTCGATATATTTTAAGAAAAAGTAGATTCGATATATATCGAACGTGAGACTGAATACAAAACATACTACCATAGAGTATCGTGAGGAATACCAAGATGTACCTGTTTACCAAGTTTCATTGGTCCAACGTACACACTTATCAAGTTATGCCAATTTGCGTATTTGCTATACTAATCGAATCGTACTTTAGACACTGCTGACATCTGTACTGTAAAATCCGCAATCCTATTGATATCCCTTCTATGGTCACTCCCTTATCCCTGCCTTCTCTAATATCCCCGCTTTCAAAATTTAGCCTATGTTCTTATATTGGTGACGTAGACAGACGGGATGCGTGTATTTCTTACGGGGGCCTAATACAAAAAGATATGAATTCAAATCGATGTTTCTTCATTAGGAAACATAATTTATCTAAATAATTTATGTGTGCGCATAATTCATTTTTTTCCCTACATTTTGTTAAAATTTTTATTTCCGTAACTATGTAAATAAGCCCAAAAAATGGCTCAATCGAATACAACCTTGTATCGATCATAACTTCGAGTGTTATCAATCGAGTCGCCTGATTTAACTTTTGTCGGATGAATGACATTTTCAGTCGTATTTTGTATGACATTCATGTTCAAAACTTGATTAATAAAAAAGTTATTAGCGATTAAAGCGTATCCAAGGAGATTCGTATCGATATAACTCGCACATGAATCGATCGAGCGGAATGGTCATCATTGCAAAAGTTTACCATTTTAATAACATTATTTATCTGAAAATTTCATTCCTCTAGCTTAAACGGTTGCTAAGATATTCAAGATCGCATGCTCCACAAAAAAATGGCGACAATGATTTTTCGCTTGCAGGACATTTTTCGGAATTTAATTATTAATTAACCAAGAGGGATACGGCGAAAGTAAGTTCAAACGTGAGGGTTCGGAGAACCCTCTAACGGTTTTTCTTGGAGATTCCAAATTTTCATATGGCACATGTCTCAACGCCGAAATCCAAGATTGAAAATTCGACCACCTCTACAATGGAAAGTCGAAATCGTTTATTCCTCGGAATTGTTTCGACAATTGAAAATTCCGAGATAGCCAAAAAATCAACCAAAAAATCTAGTATCTTGCGTTTCAAGGAATTTGTCCTGTGATGATTGCAAGTTGGTCAAAAAAATTCTTTACGTAGTGCCATAAGAAAAGCATGGGGCACTTTCAAAAAATCATAAAAAATACTAAATATTATATCATCGCATTGACAACCACATCAAAAAATCAACCAAAAAATCTAGTTTATGTCAAGGGAATGTCATGTTCCTCACATATTTAGAAATACATAATAAAAGTGAAAAAGTTTTAGTCCCATAAGGCTCCCATGTTAATTCAAGTCGATATATCTCGAAAAGTTATCGACTTTTTAAAGATTTCAGATTTTTCCTCCCGATGAATATTTTTTTATTTTTACGTCCAATATTCCATATACCCACACCTATCACAGTTTGGGCTACTAATTTGTATCAATCACCCAATCAGTGAATTAGTTTGCAGCTATTATAGGGACGTTAACGAGTGCATACGTGCCTAGGTTACAATATGAAAAGAAATTTTTATAGAAGAGAAACGTGTTTCCGATGGACTTAAAACATAAAATAAATTTGTACAAGTCAGACAGGCTCTATATTATTCAATTCAATTAAAAAAAACTTTGAGATCGTATTATACTGTAGCACTCAATTCATGCTTAATATCTTAACATAACACCATTATGAAATACAATACTCTGAGGTTAACGGCATTTTAATTGATAAATCATTACATGAAGCGAGTAAACACTGCAAAAAGTATAGTTAAAAATACCAGTTTCTGATCAAACTCATCTCAATATGGATTCATATGGAGCATTGAATATTTCTGTTACTCTTACCAAACAAGTTTGATAAATGTAGTTCGATATATACTGTCAACATGGTACCCATTAGTTTAATAAAGCAATTGAGATCAAACGCATAATAAATCCGATGTAGCGTGACCCGATGAAAGATTTTCCACCCAGAAAACCATTTTTCTGATTGAAAATCATAAAATTAGGAGTTAAATGAAGGTATCCTCAAAATAAATACAATACAATCGGAGAAGAAATGCGCCTGCATAGGGTATTGAGCACGGGCACCCCACGCGTAATAACAGACTCTATCGAACAGGCCAATCGGTTGCCATGATAAATATTACAAAAACGTTTCTTAATTATTGTTCACATTACTCGACCAATTTCATGAAATATGAATGCTTTGACTGCGGCTTCCCTTCTTCAGCTTAAGAGAGGATGATACACACAATAGAAAAGGGTAGTTTTCTTCATCAAAGAAAACGAAAGGCATTGATTGCGATTCGTTATCCACCATTAGTGTATTCATAATATACAAATTATTTTGTTTTAGAAATACCGGTTTAGACGAATGGCAATGGTCAATTTTATATGCATTTGAAAAAGGCTAGATTGGCGCCCATGCGATGCCACTCCACGTGACGTCACAGGGACCTAGTTTATATACGAGTAGATAGGAGTTTCACATCGCCTGACATTACCAATGCATGTATGAGGCACAGAGCTCAGGGAAATATGTCTTAATAATCACCTATTAAAACTGGCTAAGGTCGGAAAGTTTTTTTCGTTTGATAAGGTATTAATAATCCTTATTTAAGCCAAGCGCAAACCAGCTAGCAGGGTACTCTTCTACCTGCTAGCATTCTGCGTCGTATCAGCGCTCAAAGCCTCGCCCCAAGGTCACCTCACTAGCGGCAGCGGGAACTAGAACGACGTCACACGGAGTTTTCCAGGCATTCATACTTAGCCGTCGCGTTTTCGCGCGCTTGAAATTTTTCACTTTTCATTCAATCGCGAAAAATAGATATCGTCATTTAAAAATCTAAAAGCGTGAAATACGTACTCCAGGTGTAATAATCTTTCGATTTAGGTATTAAAAAAATAATAGGAAACCACCCTATTATGTAAAAACTGACTATCAATATCTAGTGGTAATGCGTGAATTGGAGATCCTTCGCATGAATTGGGGCTAGTATGACCAATTTTAATAAAAGTTTATTTATCATGATCGCGAATGATACCACTTCAGGAATACCTATTTAATACTCATTTAAGTTTTAATGAGTCGGGATACACAAACATCTCCAAAAATCTCTAATATCCAATTAAATGCGCAATAAAATCTTCTGGTGAATAGAATGTGACAAGATAACATTGCAAATTTAAAGTGATATTATCGAAGAAAAGAACGCAAAGAAAATTAAACGTTTTCGCTATCACAATCAATGAAAATAAAATCACTTTTACCCACCTATCTTTTATGGAAGGTTTGTTTAGAAATCTTTCGACTGCAATCGTGCATCGGCAGCAAGACAGGAACTGCAGTCAACAGCATGAATCATGGCATTATGTGCAAATGTTAACTTTGAAATTAAAGCAAACACACTTTCTACGTAATATGCCAAAAAAATAAGTAATTTCCTACCTAATATTTCTCCGCTTTTCATTTGAATACGCTTTGATCTAAACAAATGTTTGTTCATGTTGAAAGAAGACGTAAAAAAATCGACTTTTCAAAAATTACTTTCTAAATTTCCTATCTTATCTTTATCAGTTTTAGTTTTAATTCCTTTACCTTATTTTACAATTTAGCTCCTCTTGTTTGCATAATCAAATATGTTGCTATGAATGTTTGTATGATTGCCGTGCCGTCATTGGATTTTGATGGCCAAGGGTACCTACTTAGGATATGAAAGGCATGTAGCAAGATTATTTAGCTAACTTATGAGCGTGACTATCGTTTGGCTTACCAAATTGACTCAAACGGAATCACCAGCAGATTTGCATCTGAACACACAGCTATTCATTATATCATGGCACGAGTGAATATACATTCAATACTCTTTCAACAATCACGGATTTACCACGCAATAAAGTCCACCAAAAATCGTACTGCTAGTTTTATGTTCTGAATTACATAATATATACGTGAAAGACCCTCCAGACTCATATTTCACGCTGTATATGCTTGAACAGCTAAAAATTTCTCGTAAGCGTTTAAAGTAAAAATATAATTTTACAAATTATTCAGTCTTTTTGAGAATGGTTTCCAAAATGAAAATACCTCAGTCATTTGAAAACGAAATATTGATAATTTCGAAAACTTGAGCTTCTTCACTCGTCACTTGACCTACCCCAATGGATTCCACTTCGGGTAGGTATTTCGGTAAGTACCTACTAAAATTGGCACTTGCTCCATGCAACGCAGTACCGTGGCATCGTCCAAGTGAATAAGCTCGAGAACTTGGCTAAATTCCTGAGCTGCAGCACTAAAATACTCGACCATATAGCGCCATTCCAAAACGGACGACAAACCCACGAGGAGACAAGGCACTGCACGCGAAGCACCGCCGAAGTCGCAGTCATTATAATTCCGTCTACAGCCATCCTCGTCGCAAGGACGAAGGGTACAGAGAAGAACACGGATTCGAGGGAATGAAAGGTGGGTGGAGGAGAGAGAGAGAGACCCGTGAATAAGAAATCATGGGGCATGCCTCCCTTTGTGTCGTCTGGGCGACCGCGGTGGTCCAGACGACGGTGCGTTCCGACGAAAGAGAATGGACATTGGTGTCGTCCCATTGCGCCGTCATTCACCTGTTCCCCCGCCCCGGTCACACCTTCCTCCCTGCTCAACTGCCCTTGACTGCCCATCTCCCTCTTCCGCTCTGTCTGCCTTCCTCTCAGCATCCTCATTGCTCACGCATACGTTACTTCGTCATCACCACCACTCCTTTCGAACGTACGATTCCCAGAGAGACGCCCTGTAATAAAACTATTTGATTCATAGGGTAACATGTTCTTCATATCAAAAAATGGCCAATTTGAAACAATAAATGAGTAGGAAATCCATCCATAATTTATTTCATATTCAGCGACTGCGTTAAGGAGCATGTAATGAAACCTCTTTTGTTGAGTAATAAAATGTTAGAAAAATAGAAATTTTTTATAAAAGATCAGATATCAATAGCATAACGAAGCAATAAAAACAGAAAATGATCATTGAAATAACATTTTCAACAATCAGTACTAAGGTTATTAAAAATTTACTCTAAACGATATATTTATCGATATTATAAAAAAATGTTGAATACGAATGAAGTTGTAATCATACATAAATTTTAAGCTATGAGTACCGCAATTGAGATTGCATAAAACAATTGCACTTTAGAGCATCGATTTTAAGGCTATGATTCAAATCATTTAACGTTGAATTTATGTCAATACTGAGTGTAGAAAAATTACCCTTGTATCACCATGAAATGTGATATTAGAGGAATTTTGGTGCCTGCAGGTGAAATAGTGTTTCAGTCTTCATAAGACTTACCTGTCTTTGTACCCTTGACTACCACTCTCTCGCCCAGTCTGCCGTCCTACTCCACACCCTCATTCCAAAAAAAAAAAACTTCCGCTATCAATTCAATTATGAACGTATATCTATATTCAAGACGTCTCGGGAGTTTAACCGATCTTACATGTTTATTCGTTCTTATATCTCAATATTGGTAATCGGAAAAATCGCGTACCAAGTTACAAGTTCATAAACACAATAACATTATTTTTCGTCGCAACTGTGATTGCCTACAGCTATTTTGAAAAATAATCAATAATCAAGTATCAATATGATGGCATAAAGAAGATAAAATAAAAAAATTGGGATTTGAGTGACTCTACGATGAGTATATCCAAGCTATGTAACTATAGATACCATGCAACTGTAAATAAACATTCAAGGAAATGTGAAGAAAAACGCAATCAAATTTACATGTAAGTTTAAATTGTGGGATATCTAGAGATAAATTTTGCCCCTTTTGTGTCCCTGTAAAAGTCCCGATTAGCTTTGATTTCAACTCTTATTGACTATGAGTAAATTTTTAATGCTGACGGAATTTTCGATGAATGCGTTATATGATTTTATGGGCACACTTCGTTTCGGTGTCTGTAGATTAAAGAGTGTTTCTGTCTTCACCGAACTTTTCGTATCTACGCTTAACTACCTTGCTAACCTAGCTATAATACCTCTTCACAACTATGCACGAGGTCGATCCCCACACCCACAAACCCATCTACCCATTTACAATGCTTTGCTACCAACACCGCCCATCTAGTCATAATCTCAATCCAATATAGACGTCCACAAAGCATTGTCAAATTTAACATGTTACATGTTCCTCAAGTCGCAAAATCGGCAATCAAAATTAAAGAAGTATCTAAATTAAGTTGATTGTCACAGCATTTTCAATAATCTGAAACTCTACAAACGGGTTACGAACGGTTTATGTAATCTTTTCCAAGATAATGTTATACATTTGGAAAATATGTTTTCATAAATCAGGTATAAGTATGACGGATTCAAAGCTTTCCCGGTTGGTGATTTCTTTGAAGTCATTTCGGGTTTCCAACTGGGTTATGGGTGCATGATGGATGCCCACGTCTCGCTATGACTCTTTCCCAACACCCAGTTCAACATCAGCTCTGATGATGCTGGGAAAGTTTCCTAACGAAACGTTGGCATTCCTCATGCAAACTCTAACCCGATTAAGCCAGGATTAAATCTTCTACTGAAAGATACCGTCACTAAATAAAGAAAAAAGGAATAAAGGCATGGTCATCATATGCTTGATGATTAGGATTTAACCATACTAACGCACTTGGCTCCTTCGCCCACGAAATCTTTAGGTGTAATATTATTAAAAACATTGATTTATTCCATTTAACCCATTAACGGCCAAGGCTAATATTCGGTATAAATTTCTTTGATTTTTCAGTATATTTTGTCTGAATAGGTACTAGAAAAGAAGTTTTTTTTCTTTTCTAGTACCTATTACGAGAGAAAAAAAGAAATTAGAGAAGAAAAAAAATTTTACGCCCTGAAAATATGAGTATGTAGGCAGCTGCATATCGCCATGCGGTGGAATTTTACATCAAGAGACCTTCAACTCACCCATCGAGGTTCCATTCAACCCCTGTCTTTCTTGTCAGAACCTCCTTTTACTTGAACGCGACCCTACATTATAGGGCGTGTTGGAATTAAAGCAGTAAAATGGTTAAGGAGTCGGACTTCGGTCAGACAGAGAGCATAATGTCCGTAAAAATTTTAATGAAGAGCCAAACCGAGTACAAACAGGCCTCCCTGGTTGATCAAACCCGTGACCGACTGTGTCTCGCGAATAATTGAGAGGAATACATGGTATGAGCTTAATGCACTTAGGTAAGGAATTTTCGGACTAATAGTCATCCCATAAAAACCACGAGTGAAAAACATTGGCTGAGATATGATTCGATCAGATACAGACCTAAAATAAATTTTTTAAACAGGCATGAAATTTTAAGAATTTCATTTGAATTTAATTGAAATAAGAGAAGTTAATTCCAATAATTATCATATGATTATATTCGATTAAAATATAACGGATATTTGAAAATGTATCCAGTTTTTAGCCCAAAAAGTAAATAGTAGCCACACTACCCAAACATTTGGCCAACGATCATTATTCATTGAGGTAGACGAAATAGTCAATAAACGAAAAGTAGTTGCAAATGCGTAAGAAATTTTTATTCTCTGACTCACTCAGTGAATCAACCCGACGGTTGGTAGTGTTTGGTGAGGGTAAAGTTCGTCCTATGCTAAGCGAGTGGATAACAAAAATTTAGGGTAGGGGGTCCGCTTCCTCTCTCAGGATCGGATCCCTTGATTCGAGGGATTTATGCAGTGTGTCCAACGGCATTTGTATTAGAAATACTTTTTCGTTTAAAGAAGTACGGTATTTTCTTCGATAATGTTTCAACTCAGCACAAATAAACAATTCCAGCGAACAGAAGACCTATGACTTTAATCAAAAATAGTACTTGAATGTATTTACCTGCTTTTGCTGGTTAATGTTACAATATTTGATACAAATCTTACTTGGCTCAACGCTATGATCTTAACAAGAGCGCTTTGTAAGCTAACATTGATAGATTGGATATCAACAGAAAATTTGCAATTCATTTAGTTTAAAAACAAACCTAATTGAACCTATTTCATGGGGTTTTACTAGGTAAATATAAGCAGCTGCGACTGATTTCATTTCGGAAAACCTTTATAACTTGGGGGCTGAATTTGATTCATACCCGGAAAAGTAATCTTTTAAATAGCAATTACCAGTAAATATTATCGAAAATAATAATTCGCTGGAATTTTGTTAAAAGAATTCAGAGAATACATACCACAGGCTGTCACCACTAAAACAAAGTTTTGAATGAGTGTCAATTTGTGGTCAACCGATATTCAGATGGAAAAAAAGATTATATTATGTACCGAATAAAATAGATATGAATACTTTCGGAATATTTTTCATTAATTAAGTAATTTAAAATTATCCCCTGCCTTACATTTCTACCTAATTATTTTTTCCAAATACCTCTGCTAAGCTAATAAGATTGAAATTTACTCCGTCTTTCCCTCGAGGAGTCAGAGTAATGAAATTCCTCCTGGTATCGCTCATCTCAAAAACTCTCTTTATCGTCTGCGTCTAATTTCCTTCCTGACTCCATAGCTGACCACGCACATAATCTTCCCCATGCTTCCAAATCCCGAGGCTCCTATTAAATCTCTCCCTAAGGCCTTTATCTCGAGGAAAATGTGAAAAAAATCCCGGTTCTTCGACCACTTTCACTTATCCATTCAACTCCGCCAAACCACATTCTCCGCCCCAAACTTTCGTTCCACTATCTTCGCCCCATCCATTTCTGGACCCATCTTCCTTCTCCACTAAAAACCTCGACTTCGGAGTATCCCTCAGAGCCTTTCCTAACAGCTTGTGTCCCGAGGAAGGAGCAAACGGTCCCATATTTGAGGGCAGCACCACATTGGTGGGTAGGACCCAAGGAAGCACGTCTCATGGAGTCCTCTCCAGTCCAACATATAGAAGGAGTCCTCCACTCGGAAATCGATGCTTCTGCATCTTGTTCCCTTCCCACAGGATCCCACGCCGCCTGTTTCATAACTCTAGGTTCCTCGCGTCCCCAACTTCAATCTACTCTCGATTTATTTCTTCTCTCTTCTTAATATTCCCTCTCAATTCTCCCATGTACATTCTAGTTCATAAATATTTTTGATTACGGAACCCTAATGCAAAGTCCAACTATTCCTGGGTGCACCAAGAAATTATTGACTTATTTTAAAATATAGTGAATTCATTCGAAAAAAGAATTAGCCAGGTACTTAAAGGGAAAGATTATTTTTGTCTTCAAAAAGGCATCGGAGAAAATTTATTTTATATGTATATTTAAACCGGAGATATTTCATAAGATTTCATAACAACAGCAAATAGAAAAGGAGAACCAAATATTTAGTACAGGCAATGGTATTAGGTAGCCAACAGAGAGTAAACTCCCTACCAACATGCCATTTGAATAAGATTATCTTTAATGCAAATCAAACCCGTACAAGTCTTATGGAGCTTACCAATTTTTCAAAGGAAAATTTTTGAAATGAACAAATTAGAAAGAACTTGGTCACTCATGTACAAACTTAATTTGTGGCAATAACATTTCCAAATTATCTCGCAGGATGAGTGCAGGGTGAGTCCAAATAGTACTCAGTCTTCAAATGAACACAAAAACTGAGCATCAGTAAGTTAATAATAAATACCTACATTGGAATTATTTTTTTTTCCATTTCCACTACGACCAGAGATTTTTTGGTTCAATACTCCCCTGAGTCCCCATCACGACTTATGAAGAAAATAAAATGAAAAAATCAATTCATAATATTTGCATTATAGGATTTAGATAAATGCATAATTCTACATAAAAACCCTAGGTGCCTTCATGTCGAACCCCAAAGTTCTGAAGGCTTACAGCCATCTTTAAACTTTAATTCATCCCATATCTCTGAATTCGTTCTTATTTGAAAATGAACTCTACATTCAAAACCATTCAAGTTACACACCACCACTAAATACAGTTTTACAGTTATATAAACTAATTCTCGCAATATAAACACTGTTTTCACTTGTCGTCACCCTTAAAGCAAGCACCAATTACAGGGCCATTTTTGCGATCAAAATGAACTTAAAACGCTCATGTTTTCGTGCAAAACGGTTAAATTGAGTTAATACCACAAATTTCTTGCATCCCACGAATATTTCTCTCGAGGAATGCAAGAGACTCGTGGAGGACCCAACGATGTCTTCATCATCTTAAACCATTGCCACCACGATCGTACTGAACTGCTTGTCCCCATTCCTATTTGCCCCATACCAATGCGCCCCACCGCTTTCCATTTTCCATTTGCGGTCCCAGATCCGCGTTTATGGCCATTGCATGTATTTCGGGCGCACTCCTCCTCCCCAACCCCAACGCACAAATCCCTACACACTCTTCCTACACCAAAGCCATTTCCCTTTCGCCCTCCCACCGTCTCCACATGTACCCTCACGTCCGAATTCTCGCAGACGTTCATAATCAGGGTGGGGCAATGGTTGGGCTGCTGAGGCCGCACGGAGGAGCGAGCGGCCGGGGACGCGATGCATAAATAACCCCACTCCCTCCTTTTGCGTCGCCCCATGAATACGAAATCCACTTGAGGCTCGAACGGGAGGTCCGCTGGGTGGGCTCGGAGAAAGTGGGGTCCGGAGTGTTGCTGCTCGACCAACTCCATGGGAACTGTTCGTTTTGAATTCTATTATGTTCTATCCCGCTCATAGGTATTAATAGTTAAGAAGAATCTCTAAAGTCATATGAATCATTCTAAAAAGGAGAAGTTTTAATTTCCAGGGTCTGAAATTTTAAGTGAAAATGAAATTTGGATATAGGAGAGCGGAAAAACTCAAATGGATCGACCGACTGTTTAATACGAAGACCTACGAATCGGGGGTGAAAAGATATATCTTCTAATGCCTAAGAAGAACACTCGGTAATACCGGGCAAGAGAGGACGGCCGAAGAAGACTTCATATAAAATAAATATTGTAAATGATGAAGAAAATAAAGGGAAGACGAAGCTAAACGTGACTATGAAGGCGAATGCTAATAGAGCTACCTTATACGAGTATCATGATTGCTGACCAGTGATAATGATGATACGCTTCCACCAAAGTCTAATAATAACTACGTGAAAATGAGGTAAATCAAATCAATGAAGGAAATTTTGAATTTCGTCAAATAATTTTTCGCAACCAATTTCCTACTTCGGCGTTTATATCTTGGCACATATGCGAGTTACTGCTTCCTAAGTTATCAGTTAATTAAGTGCTTTGACTACATAATACTTATGTAACAATGTCTTAATTATTTTTGAACTTCTTTCAGTTATTTTCCTACCCATCAACGTCATATTCATGCAAACATCCTATTTGCGCTATCCTCAAATAATTAAACGACAGAAGAAACTATAGGTGATTCAAGATGCGTAGTTACATAATAGTTACCAGATTGGGATCTTAAGTACCTTAAGGGCCACTAGAAGGTAGTGTGAGTGAGATTGAGTAGTTCCCACTTGCTGCCTTACTAAGAGAATACAAATTCTCAGAAAGTTAAAATTCAGCACGTAGTGTGAAAGAGCTTTAGCCGCCAATAATATGTGTGCTATTCTTTTGGTACTAATTATCTGCGCAATAGCGCAATAAACGCAATGCAATATATCACAATAGCGTAATAAAAGCAATACACCTTAACTTTTAATAAACTTATGCTTAATTGTTAAAGTAAATCTTTTTATCAAACGCTATTTTCTTAAATAAAATAATCGGAAGAATATCAAATAATAGATGCTAATTAAAACGGTGGTATGCATGGCTCTCCAAAAATTTTGAGGTAGGGAAAATTGTTCAACTTTTCACAATATGGGCACCAAAAATAAAGCATGTTCATTTATTCCTTCTTATGATACATGGCGTTGCATAAACTTTGGTTTTAAATTCCCCATATTTCTAAACTCTGCTGGTTATACATAATTCCCATTACATTTGCACTACATCATCCCTACTATTACGGCTGAGCCCATATAGAAAGCATTAACACTCAGGCGGAGAGAAATAACAAATAGGTATGTATAGGCAAAAGTGTTTCCCGACTGTTTGTTTGATAAGAAGATCTCTGGAGCGGGGAAAATCTTACAGCGCAGTGCGTCGCATGGCAACAAGAGGTGGCGTTGGAAAATGAGCCGGGGTGTTTGGGGAACCCGGGAGGTGGGAGGGCGACGCTGGGCGTTCTGCAGATATTACTCCCTGCGAACATATTCAAAGGGATTTTGAGGGAAGAAGATGCACTTGGCTCACGCCGCCAGTAAGAAGTGGGGATCTATCCCTTTCTGTGAACCTGCGTGCTAGGTGGTCGTAATCTTTGACTAACGCAAGGGTACTGACTTCACTTAGTGGGATTTCGGTGATCAAGCTAGGGTCCCACGTTTCCTGATAATTACAAATATTTACATGCATGATAACCATGGGTTATGGCATTTTATTCACTATTTTAGCGTTAATATTTAACTTATTTGGTAAATCATAAGGAGAGTGCAATTGGTAGTTCGATGGGTAAGAAAGGTATTTCATTAGTTCAGTGACCAAGGTATATCTCATCTCTCTCGTGATCTTGTAAAAAGCTCATCCACCGAGTGTTATTCTTGCCTATTGCGATGGTTTAAAAAATAAATAAACCCATATTTTTCCGTTACTTGTGTAACATCATACGATTTTTCCCAAAAACCTCTTTATTTTCTGAACTTTTAAGTTCTTCTATAATCTCACTGCTTCGGCAACTTTCTATCCTCTTTTTCTCTCAAACAATCCTTCTCACCAACATGTCCCTGACAATCTTAAATGAAAATATTTGAGTTTAAAACGTTACACTCGTTTCTTTTGCGACATCTTGAGGTATTCGCGACGAAAATTCAACTACCTTCACCCTTTCGGAGATTAATTGATGAAGTAATGGGCTCATGACTGAAGAATCAGCTCAGGTTTCTCAGCTAATCTCTGGCTTGAAAATGGTCTTCGCTTGGTTCGTTGATACTTACAATCTTTTGAACGATATCTAACATCAACTAGTATATCCTTGAACCCACAAATGAACTAGAGCTCTCATGACATAGCCAACTGAAGAAAAGTGGGAGGAAACGAGAGAGTTATTTTTTTTATTTATGAGAAAAAAGCTGATTAAAGAAAATAATTAATTGATCGTTACTTCTACTTCCCTTCCGTCTTCCAAATTATTTAAATAAATGTGATTTCAGGAAAAAGGTCACGACGCGAGGTGTTATTACTTCCTAAACCCCAATTCTCTGATTCTATTGCAGAATGCAGTAAGGTTTACATTGCAAGTTGAATGCATGGGATATGCCTTATTCAGAAAACAAATTAACACCACTGAACAACCGCATGGCATATATTTAAAATATTTTGGGCTGCAAAAAAATTCCAGCATTTCACTTTGCTAGTCACTCGCATTTAATCCAGTAAATATTATAGGCTACAGCCATCACTATGAATACGGTATTCTAAAAATAGTGAGGCATATGATGTTTGAACATCCTAATAGTAAAGTGAGGAACACGGATATGCGGCAGATTTTACATTAATTATTTCAGCAAGACTCAATTTATTTACCCGAAATCAATTTATTTCTTTTACAACCCTCGAAGTGATTTAAAAAGTATAGCGATGCGATAGAAACTTCTGACGATTAAAAAACAACTAAGTGCAAAGAGCTCTAAGCATCAAAATTAAATTAGGTCCAAACATGATTGACTTATTTTACGTTGGATATTTCAGAAGTAATACATGTAATTACCCTACCTTGTGATAAAAATTTTCGTGTCAATGCACGAATCTTTAATTTTCAGACCTCTATATAGATGCATATGAAGTTGACTAAAGGATCATTAATTATCCCAATTTTATGAGATGGGAAACGAAAAGCGGTTTCAAATATAAATACAAATGTTCTGCTAAGTCCCTTCCCTGTAAATATCATTACACGCAAATAAAGCATGCTATTTTAAGGGGATATAAGCATGGTGACGTCCGTTAAATTATTTCATACTATGAGGGACCTGCACACGTGTGTTATCCATCGTTTGATATTAACCTATTGGAGAGGAACTGAATTAATCATTAATAAGTTCATTCCATTTCCAAAGTGTCTTTATTATTTTTAATGGATACGCGGTATATATTATTAATGCGAGCCGTTGGAAATATTATTAATAAATTTTAGGCAACCAATATGCCTTTAATATCAATATTCATTGATTTGGCTTCGAAAAAAAGTTATTCTTGAGCTCAGGTATCATGAAACTCATATAATTTTCATCGCTATAATCATGAAATTTGAATTCAATTTACTAACGATAGAGCAAAACTTTTATTGCCTAAAAAAATAGAAAAAATAATAAAATGACTTTCCAATATGGTGGTTAAGGTAAACACCATTTGATGATGCACAAAATCAGTGACCAAAATAATTTTTACCAAATATTATACCTATCTGTTGTGAAAAATGGTTGAGGACAATTTTTTCATATATCTATCGATATTTGGTAATGAGTAAATGCAATTTTTGGTGGGATCTTAGATTATAAATTGGTATGGTATGGTATGGTACTTGGAAGAGGCGACGGACAGCTGAGATTATAAATTCTTTGAGGCTATTAGTGCATAAGTGCAAGTCATCATCTCATGCTCTTACTTAATATTCTGCGGAGGCATTTATGAAGCATGCAGCTATAATCAAGGTTATAACTCAGGCATAGCCAGACAAGTCACTTACTTCACGAATCCATTCCTAAATTCCCAAATGGGTTTCGCGATGATTTCAAGGAAACATTTGTTTATCTTGACTGGGATCCGAAACCGTATTCCAAAATTTGCACAAGGTGTTCCACCACTGAATCAGCCAGGTCATTTTCTTTCTCTGCAAATTTTTTATCGTGTTACATGGTTGCATATACAATGACAACTTGCTTATTATCCTCGGATGCTGAAGCCATGAGAAAGTACATCCCATTCTGCGTTAAATGAAATGAAAACTAGTAATTGGAAGATCATCTAAATTTACTGTCAAATTACTACCAAGGTACTAAAATACTGGTTTAAAAACTTGATTTAATTAGCATACTTGCCGGCAGCTTAAGATCACTTAAATATTCTTTTCCTTATTTTAAAAAAACAATTCTGTTTTTCCGTAAATAGTAAGTAGGTAAATTCTATCTGAAATCAATGGAAAATTTCGCTGGATAATATAGAGAAAAATCAGGAAAAAACATCAATTACCACAAATGAGTCATCATGTCTGCCTAATTAGACGCGGATAAAATGGCAAACCCAAACTGTTAAAAGCAGGTACAACAAAAACGTGCAACTCGTCCACATGGAAGTTTGCTTTCAAAATGAACACATAATTTCAAAGAATAAATCATTAACGACACGATATTTTCGCCACCTATAGGAGAATCCTAAGTGTAGAAACCTGCTCAGAAAGATGCGTTACCTCTCCCTCACTGGATGGCCATTATCAAAGGATTTGCACCTAATAAGAGTCTCGCAAACAACAAATGCGGGAGTCAAAGCCAAATCCAAACGAAATGAGCAAGGGGTGAAATTGGAAAGAGAGGTCGAGAAACGCATGCGTAAACGAAACACTTCACGTGAAATTCCATGGGTGCTACCGGGGGAAATGGGCTGAGGGTGATCAGGCGGACTATCCACGCTTGGAAGAAGGAGGAATAAAATGTAAAAAACTAGCTCATAAATCCTGAAGGAGGATATACGAATATGGCCTCAGAAAAGGGTCGGGATGGATCGTTTGCAAGGGAGAAGGGAAAAGCTAAGCGGAAATATTTTCCATTTCTTGATCGAAGATCAAAGGAAAACCTTCCGGTAGTGGGGGTGCAAGCAAGAACATAGGGTAGGGAAGATGAGGAAAGCTGGAGAAAAAGTTTGTGGGGGAGCTAGGGGGGTAAGGGTACCGGACACAAGGGACCACGGCGGAATAGGGGGACATGCTAAGAGTCTCCACGGGATACCGGTCCGCGAGCGGATGGTCCGAAATCTGGACGAAAGAGGGTTTGAAAAGGATGGGAGCGGTTGGAGAGGACAAGAGGGGATTACACGGGACGAGGGAGAACTGAGTGACATTATAAAGACCAAGTAAAAGGTTTCACATGTACGGATTTATAGGGCTGAAATGCTTTGCTCAATGTCGCCATGAACGGCTCCGAAACAACTTGAGGACAAGGATTTAAACCACTTCTTAGGCCTTGCGAACAAAAGCGGTATTGATACACTGCCGACGCGATAACGTTAAACCCGTACCATCACTGCTAAACGGGACCTTTCAAGTCTTTAAAAGCTTTTCATATGCATATCTTTTCAAACTATTTTTTTTTCTTTCGGCTCCATAATTATATTCACGAGAGGATAAACATCAGACCACAGACGAGTTTTGCATGAATTTATATGCAACCACAGTGACTGAGAATATATTTCAGTGCCAGAGAAATGGGAAATTTACACGATTATGAAAAAAAAGTCAAAAGAAAGATGTTCAGTGTTTTTTCCAACTTGAGATATAAGACAAAAAGTTGATTTTAGTCTGCTAACCTGCCTGCTACCAACACTGGTATGAGTTAGATTTGTCAAATGTGAGTGGGCTGACAGATTTCATTTCATTGAGGGTGGTCAGCCAAAACGGCATGATGCACCTGCTACTTGGCAACATTTAACCCCTAGCACGGCTTATAAAAGAGTCCCAAACAGCTTATATACTTTATTTCCCAGGAGATCAATATCAACCCACTAGAAATTTTTTACATGGATCCCTCGGAATGAAAGTGACGGACAAAATACCTAAGACCCAACAGAGATTAATTCACTTACCTGCAAGGTAAAAATGAGGTGATAGACAAAGTCATAATCTGGGCTGAAGGATGCATCATTTTTACAATTTGGGAAAAAATTAAAATTATGATTGGAAATTTGATTAGCCATCAGTATAGACACGAAAAATATTAGCGAAATGTCACCAGGTAGAAAGCTTTTTGTTCAGTGAGGCCTTTCATTTAACTCGTTTTATTACGGAGAAAATCGAAGGGATCAAACCAACGCCCGGAATTACTAGAGTTAACGAGTTAGTCAATTGGAAACAGCGCTGTTGTTAGGAAAACCCAATATTTAAATTTACACCCTCAGGTGAATCTAATTTTTTTCGCAGTTGTAGTCGGGTCCCACGCAAAGGCATGTCCACAGCTGAATTAACATTCCCTGCGGCGTGATAGATAATCGATTTAATTCGTTTTTCCCCACTATGGCCTTCTATTTCATCGGACCTTGGTTTATGATGTTTTAGTGAGAATAAAAGAGGGTCGGTTTATTCCTCTGAATACATTGTAGGTACAATATGGATGGGTAGGCATGTATGACACTTCTTGTTTGAATCTGAGATGAATTATTACGAACAAAATGCTCCCGTTGGCCCCAGCATCCCTTACCCGAATCTTGATGAACTAACGACCTCCTAACTACCCCAACGTCGTGAGAAGTAGCCTACAGTTTCCAGTCTTTAAGTTCCTTCGTCCTTAATGCTAATGCATGCTTACATAACTGACTGTCTTCAAACTTTAAATTCTCATTTGTTAACCACTAAGTATTCTATCGATAACCTTATAATCTTGTTCTACTTCGTAGTGTGCGAATCCTAACTTCATTTCACCTTCTCCCCTCCAATACTTGGTACTGATATATCTCCCGCAGTTTCTTTTCTTTTCACCTTCTATGGCTTGGTATCGTGATTCGTGAGATGGTCAATTCTTTGTGGGATGGGACGGGAGAGAGGAAATAAACCCAGTCACTGCACAAGCCTCCATTTAATGAAATAAGCAACTTCTCACCAAGGGTCGGGGAAGAGTAGCTGAAAGACACAACAGACAGAACTTACTGAGATGCACAAAACGCCTTAAAAACCATATTGACTCGTTGATTTTTATCATTTACGGAGTTTCAATAAACCGAAATATGAGGCATGAGTAGCATTTAATTTTTGTGTCGTTAATAGAGTCATTGAACACAAAGTCACGAAATGGTAAATCCATTGCCTACATAGAAAGATGGGCTGCGTCCCATCGAAAATTCGTAGTAAATATTCCCGGTAAGTTCCCACATTTTTTTCCCTACATAACTAAGTTTTTCTGTGTTCCTATCCTACACAAGATGACGTTTAATTTATTCATTTATGATTTATACGATTTCTAATACTGCATAAACACTAAATTTAATGTTTCAGAGAATTGCAATGTCGTATTTATAACAGAGTTACCATAAATCTGATGGAAAATTATGAATACTCGCAGACTAATTACCGTTTATCCATGTTACTACATATATCACAGTTAAAAGAAACCCTGTTGCACAGATTTAAATGAGCCTTCCATAAAGAGCATTAGTGATGAAACAAGTTTGCTCTAACATTCATCCATATCACTCATAGAAAACCTTCTATCCAATGTACGAATTGGCTCTTTCCCGGCGTACATGAACACTGAATGTTTCTCGGGCTTGCGCTCGGGTTACAAAACTCCACCATCACCAACGCATCGAATGAACACGTTACTCATCGTCTTCAGGGCAGTCTGATAGAGGGATCGAACAACCAGGCCCAGGGGTCAAGCCGGACGATATTCGTGGATGTGCCTAGTGATTGGGTTCCAGGATTGCTTTAGTTGAAAGTGCTGAAACCTTTGGTATTTTTGTTAGGAGGTTCTCGATTGCTTCTTTCGCCTCCCTCTGTGTGAACCCTCAGGATTGGCATAGCAGTTTTGTGTCTTCCTATTGAATTGAATGGTCATAATTGATGAAGGTCTCTGCGACCGCAGACTTCTCAGGTTGTACCACCAAATGTGCCGTTGATCCTCATCCATCCTGGTTTCTACAGTCATGCACGTTTGCACTGCACACACTTCCCCCACTCACACGGAATTCTTAAAGGTTTGGTACCTTGAGACGTGCGGTATCCTTGAAGTGGAATACCCGGCCCCGAGAGTTTTGAGGTGGAAGATCGCCGAGTATCCTTAAAAATCAGAGTGCTATTAATACGATGATTAATGCGTTGTTTAAAACGTTGGAGGCGTTGGAAAATTTGATCTAAGTGGAAGCCAGATAAATATTTAATGATCCTTCTCTACAAATATGCAATATTTTTTTTCCACTTTAGGGACATTTTTCTGTTTGTTCAACGTCGGCATCAGGACCTGTAAATTTACTCATCTCTACCGAATTCCTTTTTCGTGCGAAACAGATTTTTTTGGAATTTTATACTGAAGTATGTTCTGGAGCCAAGCATGCCTTTATGCTATTACATAGTATTACAGCACCGAAGCTCACTGCATTTTTTAATGTTAAAAAACCAAGTAGAATCCATGCTGCCAAATAGGAACCCAAGAGAAGTAAATTAACATCTAGGCATTATAACTCTAATGACTAATGAAATGATTACTAATTTTTACCAACGCTATACCTTTATCAACACATTACAGCAGCAAACTGAATACTGGAAACGATTATTTTAAGCCATGTAGCCGTGGCATAATTAGCGCTTTACAACCTAATACTTCCACCTAAAAATTGCATGTACTTCATTACGTCAGTAATATTGAATGGCTGTACGTTCACCTCCGTATCCATTTAGATTTCACGTTACTCCTGAGCAATTTCTTTTCCCTCCATTCAATTTTGTCTCCCTTTTCACGGTTGCCTGAGCAGAAGGATTGCAACGCTATCAGCAGAGGCCCCGAGGTTTGCGGCTTGGCTTTCAATTAACAAAAACGGAAGCCTTACCTTTTGATTCAATCATTGTGAGGGCGTTGTTTTCGTTTTTTTTAAGCAGTGCTGAATAAAAAGGAACGAGGAAATTCTAAAACGCGAGGATTACAAATAAAATGACGAGAGAAATAAATCCAATGACTACGAAGTAGAAGGGGTGAAAAGATATCTTTTTTCTTCACCTCTCTCTTCCGTTTTATAAATATCGTTTGCAGTGACATCGAATTCGTCTGTGTGAGTGTCGGAAAACGAAGTCAAAACGGTTGTTTTTATTTCCAGTTATTAAATTTTCGGTGACGTTTGGTAGAGAGCCATCACTTCAATGTCACAACTGGATGTTTCAATGGAATTTCAGCGGCGTTTCAATAAGTGTGGCATACATGCTTCTGGGTAAAATTGAAGATTTAATAGGAAATTATTCCACCTGCATGGATTGAGAAAAATATCTACTTTTAAACTCATTAAAATTATAAGGAATCGTACCACAATTAAATCAATTATATTTCACGGATATTGCCTCATTCTCCGGTTCATTTCATATTTTTAATCTGTCCAAAGAACAAACGTGGAAACGTGGCAATATTCCTCGTATAAGATTTGACAGCAAGCCCATTATAGAGATATATTCAGTGGAAATTCAGCTATTGGATTCTCTAGAGCCCCGTCCAAATAATAAAAAAATTCTCATCATAGCTCTTATCGAGTTAAATAGCTATAATATAAATGGATAATTCGATTACACACAGAAGACAAATTCAATAAAAGCGTAACTTAAACGAATAGCAACAATATATTCAAGAAGAAGGTATAAACACCAGGGGAGCAAACAACATGCGAAATTAAAACTTCGGAACAGGATTTTTACTAATTAGCTTAAGCAGTGCACAATTGGATTCATTAAGTTAATTTTGATGACAGTCACGTTTATAAATTCATTCCTGCCTTTGGAGTCTAGGTCTTATCGAACTTTTTCATTGCAAAGCATTAGGTAAAATCTCACGCGAAAATAGATTGCTGAACCAACATCATGCAGATCATTAAAAAAACAGATTCGGACAATAATTTTTTAATTCATTTTTTATGTTTAATAATATTAACCGAACTATTAATTTATCTTTCACTGCCTTTACAATCAGATTTTACATCCTAGGTCTTACCTTATCGTAGTGAAGGCTGCTCGGGTGGTCCACCGGACAATCTCCTCGATGAATGTTGACGTTTGAAGGAGATTATCTGGTGGAGCATTAGAGCATTCTTCAGTTACAGCATCCGCTGGAAAAGCATCAGATCTTATTTTACTTCATCACTCTTGCCATCGCATTTTCTTTAGGACACTCTGCAACAGCTTCCTCAATTTATTAGTTTAAGTAATTGTGTCTTTTTCTCATGGTTTTCGGACGATTTAAATTATTTTACGCTCTTCCTAGGGCTTACTATTTACTCACCAGTCGGTCAACCTAAATCATAAGCTTTTCCTAAGAATCACAAATTACACTTTTTCAACATCGAATTTGAGAATTTATCAATGCCACATGCAAGCCCAATGCCAACTATGCTATTCAGTATTGCCGAGTAATTTCCTCGCTTCTGTGCATCTACTTCCAGCTATAATAATATACTCATTTTTGCTGAATTCTCATTCCCATTTACCAACCACTGGCTGTGGTACGAACGATATATTTTTCATTCGCCGTTAGTTACTCTGTAGCTCCCCATATGGCAGCGTTTTATTTCCCCGTCACGTTTTCTGTTCCAAGTCTAAGAGTAGCAAAAACTGATGCTGTTCTTTCTTCGCTTCAATTCAAAAAAATCATGGCATTTAATAAGAGCAATGTAACTGTGACGAGAATACTGCTAATGTGTAATTCAAAAAGCAAAGCGACATCCTCTGCAAGTTTTAGGTACTCGACAGAAATATCTGGTGCGATAATTGAAGTCAACATCTCCATCATGATTGCTTTTATTCAGTAAAATATCTCGTTTTTGCAAAGCGACTAAGTTAATTTCAAAACAGGTCAATCGGTTTTGCCTAAAGAACAGCTTAGCTACAAATGACAATTTGAAATAAATGCCAAGGAAGATTAATGCCACTGGCCATTGTCAAGTATTTTTATTAAAGTATTCAACTGATTAAGTTAGGCTTCCGTGCAGTAACTAAGAAGTACTTTGGTATTCTCCTCTACCTCTTAAATTTACTATAAAGCCATCTCCTTATTATTATATCTATAACCCAATCCTCCTCCTTCCTCTCCCTCCTATATCCAACATTCTATCCTCAAACCATGTTTTTACAATCCCCTCCCCGCTCAGCACTCTCTCCATCCGTTCCTTCGGTCTTCTCCGTATTGGGGAGAAATATGTTTTAAAACATATTTCTCCCCACCAACCATGTCCACCACTAAGTTGTTCCTTTTTCTCTCTGTCCAATTCACCTTCTCCATTCTTCTCCGCATCCACATCTGGAATGCCTCCAGGATTCTCTCGTCCTCCTTCCCAATTGTCCATTTTCCTGCACCGTAAAGCGCTGCACTCTAGATCAGACTCTTCACTCACCTTTTATAACTCTTACATAGTTATACCCCCAAACCTCCTTTATATTAATTAAAGCATCCTTTGGTAATGAAATTCTCTTCCTAATGTCAATCTGTTGTATCCGTAATAGTTGAATTGCACAACCTGCACAAGTATTTCCTCATCTACTTTTATCTTGAGCCTCACATTCTTAACTCGCGATGCTTACCTAACCTAACCGCACTTCTTTTAATTATTCCTCATTCCATGCGTCTCACACATCCACTAGATCATGAAGCCCTCTGGCTCACTGACTGACTAATCAACACCTGATCATCCGCGAAACTCACTGATTTAAACATCATTCCCTCCAATTTTACTGTTTCCAGCTCACCAAACGCCTCTCCAACCATTTTCACAGGGTAGACGTTAAAAAGCAGCGGCGATAGAGGACAGCCTTGCCTCACTCCTCGGCCAATGCTTTACCACCCTAATCCTCCGTCTGCTAGCCTGACTCGTGCAGTCTGGGTCATACAAATAACGAATATATCACCTATCACACCAATCTACGCCTATTTTTCTGAGAATATATTTCGATTTTACTCATTCCACTTAAACAAATGCTTTACATTACAAAAAGTCTTCAAAATATGAGTCTAAAAAAGATTTTATTGAAACATTAATGTCCTCTAAGACACCTTCCCTGAAATCAAAAACCAATTTTTATATCCAAAGAATGAATTAAATTCACTTTGATTTAACATGGAAGTATCAGCATGAGAGTCATTCAGCCGAACATATTTCCAAAAGTGTGCACTGTGACAAACGCCTCAAAGGCAATATCTATGATCTTATTCTTCAACCAACTGATCGGCCAATAAGTAGATATCAAGCGTAAAAGTTTGATATCTTCTTAATTTTCATTATTCATCAAGCGTAAACACTTGATATCTACTTATTTTCCATAGCTATGTAGTCATTTTAACAGAACAACAAACAAAAAGGGGGCCTAAAGCTTAACTGAGCAAGAGTTAAAGGTTTTAGAAAAATAAAAAAGAATGGTCACGTAGGTATCTAAAAGAAATATTACTGGTACAAAATTCTAAAATCTTCTCCTCAAAATGTCAAATGCTTTAGAAATGCACACCTAGTTAAGTGATCTGCCAACAAATTTGAAAGGCTAAGTGGTAACATCCTATTTCATGGCGAAACATAATTCTGTCATACCATCTAAAAATTTTTACATACCGTGCCTCAGGCCTCCTGAAAATCAACTTAAAACTGAAACATGGATTTGATACCTATCTCCGCGAGCGTAATACTGCGAGAATTTCATGAAACTGCTACATTTATAGTCTGCTGCGTCCGGCAGGGGACATAACTTTTTTGTGGATGAATCTAGAATGGAGAGCGAAATGGAGTTGAGAGTTAGGACGAAGGAATTGGATGGATTCTCTCTCCATGCAATAAAATGTATTAGCAATGACAGGTGAAAATTGAACAGGGGTAGAAAAAATATATAAAGGGGCAGAAATAAACTTAAAATCGGTGATGAAGCGCCCGGATGAAATTCGGTCGTTTGAAAAAAGACGAGCCGGAGGAAATGGATGCATAAAGAGTGGAGGTGCCCAAAAAAATTCGATTTGCAGTCCCTTTGAAGCCGTGAAGCCCTATGCATCGATACGTGAAATTAAACATGTCGACGTACAGGAAAGGGTAGAAAAGCTCTCCCCTCTTCCTTCCTATACCTTCCCTTATCACAGAGGGATTTTTATAATCCCCTCACCCTTCCCTGTATCCTACCCTCTCACTACCTCACTGAATCTCACTGACTGGCCGGCAAAAGGTGTATTCTATTTTTTTCAATTATTTTTTATAGTGGAATTTTAATTACAGTTTAATAAATATTATGGAAATTTTAACATTTTATGTGTTCCATTTCGGATGGTAATTTATCTGACTTTTTTTAAATATTTCTAAAAACGAATTTTAATTTTCCATTGCATTCTTGTGTAGAATGATTTCAATCTTTTGGACCGGAAGTTTTGTCGGAGTTTAATATCGTTGCCTTTCTCATCGAATGATTTTAATTTAAATGAACTCTGAAGAGAAGGAAAAATTACATCAATAGGCATCACCAGAGTTAGATTTAAATGAACCGTTATTCACACGGATTCGCTGATGTTCTTTAGTTCTTGTGCGAATATCGACAAAATAATTAATGATTAAAGTCCCTGGTTGGGATCGGTTATAGGAGGAATAGGAGGAATTGCACTCATTACTATCTTCCGAATCGTCTGAACTTTAGAAGCAATGATCGAAAATAATTGATGCTCGGTGGAAGGCATTGATTTAAATGCAGCTTTTGAGGAATATTTTACTATTAAACAACAATTTTATTTTAATTGGCCACAATTTTCGAACCATTAATAAACAATAAAAATTATTATTGCCATTATTCGTTATAAACTACTTTAACTAATTGCTACCAAGTAAAATTATTTCTTACATCAACACATACCTTTCTACCGTTCAGCACGGTAATATGACCATGAACTTAGATTTGCACTGCATGTCAAGATAATCACTCGCAGAAGAGGTAAAAAGGCGGTGTCTTAAGGATCGGAAGGCCCGGTCAAACCCGCTTGGCACACTTTAAAAGCCTCTTTATAGCTTGCTTAGCAATCGAGAATTTTCCATGCAAGTTAAGGCCATTCAGTAATTGGTAAACTTCCTTCGTGGGGCATAATTTGGAGAGAAATAAGAGAAAATGCGAATCCAATTCCACGGCAAACATAAGGAGAGCCATGCCTCGAGGGCAGGTGGACGAGGATTAAGGATTTGGAGGGAGGAGGAAGAGTGGGATTGTGGGGGGAAGGTTGGTGATATATGTATGTACCTATATAAAGGCGGAGGAGATAAGAAGGAGAGGACTCGGAGAAGTTGAGCCGAAGCAGCAAGTGGGGAAGATGCCCTCGGGTTGAGGGAGAGGACCAAAGGGACAAGGGAAGAAAGTCTTGTGGGAAGGAAATCAGACGAAAAATTGGCTAGACGCAAAGGTGGACGAGCCGCAATAGGGGACGTGGCTATTTTAGGGAGTCTCAGAACTTTCCGGACATGAGAAGAAAAAAATCATGAGATACACTGTAAAAAACCTAGAGGGAAATTTATTTGCGTTAGTTGAATTTAGTGTGGAAAAACTGCTGTAAAAAGTAACATATACGATAATATCACACGAAGATAAGACTTAAATCATTAGAAAGCTACACTTCAAGAATAATTACATGGTTATATTTGAAAAATATTGCAGGTAAATTTATACATTTTTGAAAGTTTTACGAGTCATTTTGAATAAATAAGTCTTTGGAAAAATATATATTGGCAAGACCCCATTTTGGAAAGAAGGTTTTAAAAGTTATTTGGAAATTTGTACGATTAATTGCATTTTCCTTTCAGTAATAGTGAATGCTTTTTATAGGACATATTTTTCACTAATTATGATACTATTTCACTATACAATTATGATGAAATATTAGAATATAAGCGTTACTTGACTTATCAAAAGGACGAGTTAAAATCATATACATTACTTTCACCCACTGCCGTAACAAAAGCAATAAATTGCTATGTATACCTACACATGGTTTTGATGGTCATAAGAATTAAGGATCAGATTTTGAGGAAATGAAAAGCAATATTTTATAAATTAAAGGTAAATAAATTTACAAGGGAATGGTTGTTGAATATGTGACGTTAAACATAAAATCAATAGAAAGATACTCTCCCAATACAAGAAAAATGCACGTTTAAGTTTCCATTTTTCTAGAAAAGGGATATGAGCTCCGCTACAATTGATTTCAAGAGGTAAGAGGAAACTAGTTTCAGCCCATTTAAAGAATTTCAATTGATTCCCTAAACACACAACTCCACTGGGTCTATATATAGCCCATTTATCATTCACCTCCTACGTTTTCTGAGACTCAGCGAATCCCGGAGGTACTTGGAGAATCTAAGAGTAATCATGAATTCAATGCACAAGAAATAACTTTCAGAGCCACAACCATTTATAAAGTGCGGAGTCTACTACTAGGCCATGAATGAACATCAATGGTTCAACACGGCCGACGAGTCACAGAACTTATTTTCCTTCGCGCAGAATAAGTTACTCTGAAGTCGGAAATCACCATTGAGTCGAGAAAAACTCAACTCAGATTTCTCTCTTTCCGATATTCAAGCACCCGAATAACTCCGGAATGAAAAACTGGTCTATCAGATTGATGAAGTAGGAGAAGCAATGAGTTTTGAATTCAGCACTAGTTATTCTCTTGATATTTGCCAGAGATTAAATGTCATTCATTGTAAAGGGAATTCAGAGCAGAATAAATTTATTCTCGCTCTTCCGATATTTGTCCAATTATTCAACACTTCAGCGACCATTTAAATAATTATGTGTTAAAGGCGTGTTAAAAGTGAAAAAAGAACATAATCGGAGACTAAACTGTTGAAATGTTGGCAATTTTATAACTAATAGGTAGGAACACCGTATGCAAGGTAAATTACGCAAACGGCGCAAATGCAGTCTATGATTTACTTATGAAAAATGGAATGCCAATTTCAGAAAATTTATCCCCAAGTTAAAAATATTAGTTTTATTCCAACGATGCGATACTATGAAAAGTTAAGCTCTGAGCATGCATCAGCATTTGCTTTTGGTGAGATCACGCCTTCTACCCTATCATTCAGAACCATTATTTAGGTCTCCCTGGCAGGAGCAGCTTTTAAAAAAGCCCAAGAAGTGAATATTTATTTAAAATGGGATCATACGTTAACATAATCATAAAATTTAGTGGAGGAAAAAGTAATTTCAACTACCCATAACGTTAAAAACTAACTCTAAAAAATAAAATAAACTAGCATTACACTCCAAAGCAAAAATTTATTGAGTTTCCAATACCCTTCCTTGGGGAAGAGAATGTCAAATGAAATGGAAGAAAAGGCATGTAACGTATTTCTGAATGAGTCGCGACTGATTTAATGATATTACCATAGAGTAAGTATATTCTCATAGAGTAAGTACATATACTTACTCTATGATATTACATAGTAATAAATTTCCTATAGATACAACATTCCCTTGCCATCCATTTTGAAGGCAAAGTCATTGAATTATGGGGCTTTGTTGCGCAATTTGCCAATAATGATAAAGTTTTGTAGTCAATATGGGACATATATATGGTATTGAAGTTACTATCATTTATATATGCCAATCAAACTCGGAAACATGCTATTTCCTGCGTAACTACTCCCATTTGTGATTAGGTATAATTGATATTTAAACTGAATTTTGGTCGAAGTCGTAACTGATGATAAGGTAGGCTGCAAAGTCGATATTATTTCAAGAGAGCTATGTCATGTCAATATTAATTTCGTTTTTATTCGTCGTTTTTCGTATTTTGCTCTGGATTTTGGACAGGTTATTTCACCTCATATTTTATTTAATTAATGGACCAATAATTTCAAATAGTCTACGCAAAAATAGTCGAATTATCAATTTATTCGTTGGGACATTCTTAAGATTGAGTTGTGATAGAGTTAAACGGGGGGACTGTTGAGGAGAGGACTTAGGTTAAGAGAGAATGTGTGTGGATGATGAGAAGAGTGGACCTTTGGGGCTGCATCTGCAGAGGAATGAAAGAAGCAGCCACCCCCGTGCTCTGAAGCAGCCGGGGACACGTAGGTGGACGAGGGAAGCAAAATCCTCTCCAACCACTCGTTAAATTGGCAACGCCTTACACACTCTCCTCCCTGCACATCCTCCACACTCCTCTACCTATGGCCTTGCGTATCACCCCTCCCCTTCCGTAACTTACTTCCCCATCCCCCGCCCCCCCCGAAGCCACCTTACCCTTCGGCCAACTTCCTCCAATCTTCCTCCAACTTCGACCCACAAGGTAGCTCTCCTTTCACGTCTCCACCTACCCCCTACCACCAAACCACCTCTTCAGTGGCCCTTGCCCCCTGTCCTCTTCTCCCTAACCCCCTGAATTCTTGTCCCCTTGACCCCTCTCTCTTCTTACCTCATACTTTGTCTCTCCCTGAAACCAACTACCTCACTTTTGCTCAACAAGCTCCCTCTATCCCTCCCCCGATCTACTTCCTTGCTCACCTTCACTTCCTTCACCGATTTTCCTCCGCCACTGGTTTTCCCTCCCTTCTCTCCCAATCTAGCCTCCTGCCTTAAACTCAGTCCCCCTCTCGCCCCCCCTAATCCTTGAAGGATCTTTTCCTTAGCTCCTCAGAACCACCAGTCGCTTCCCCTTTATTCTCCTCAGGGTCTTACCATTCTCCTCTTCTTGCAGGACTTGCCGGGATATCTGGTCGGATTTCTTTCTCTTCCTTTCCAGTTAGCTGATTCCTTGGCCATTACAGGGATTCTCGGTAGCTGTTTTTAAAACTGTACTGCCATAGTTTAATCGATGAATAAGATATAATTTTCATCCTCTAATCTAATAATCAAAATTTTCTAAAATATTCCATGATTTGATAACAGTCTTTCATGCATTGTCATAGTCCACCAAATAGCTAAATTTCTTGTAAGTTAAATTGTTTGTAAAAATTTGTAATAAAAGTGCAAATGTGCAAAGTTGAAAGCACCAAGGCTGAAATTCGCCATGAAAAAATCATTTGGCGTAGCCAGGATTCAAACCCAGATCTCCCGATTGCCAGACAGATATACAATAATACCTACACCACGCCATCTTCCTCCAAGGTGAATCTCAGGTTCGGTTTACCGAATTAGGTGTTGACGATTAAACCAAAATAAGATTCTCCTTAGGAGAAATAATAATAAGATGAATAAAAAAGATAAATAAAGCTTTCCTGACTGTTGGAAATAAATTATTTTAGACATTACAGTTAAATCTAAACAGGAATTATTTCCAGCACGTGCAATTTGAAAATTTAATATGACTAGAAAGACGGCAGAGCAAGAAATCATATCAGACTTTTATTTTCATGGAAAATAAATGTGAGGATTAATGATAAGGATTTTACGAGGTTTATGGAATTCTGTTTACAATTCTTGCTTACCGCAAAGGCGTATCCCGATATTAAACCTTCCCAGACTGTGCGGGGTAGCTCAATCACCCCAAATTATGTTAATATTTGATATTTTTTAAATTTTTTATCCTTTGATATTTTTTGTATTTGAGCTCAACCACTTCATCGTTAATAAGGTGACGTGATTTTTTTGCATTTGAATTGTTTTTGAAAACTTCAATTTTTAATGCTGGGGTAACTGAGTTACCCCGCACGGCTGTTGGAGGGAAGAAAAAAACCTTGCTGTTATATGAGTGCAGGCATAAAAGTTGAATGTTATACATTTTACTATACTATAAATTCAGTAATGCCAATATTCTACATTTTTGTACTTATTTATTCGTAGCATGTTTGTCAACGTAAAGTTAAAATAGTAAAATATGAAAGATTACTACTATTTCTCGTGAAATCAATGTAAAAAACTAAATGTAGCCTGCAATTTATTTGCAAATTATAGAAAAGAAGATAGTATATCATTAAAAAAGAGCCATGGTGTTGAATTACAGGAAAAACTAAAATAAAACGCATAATATATGAATTACAAATGGGGTACCTGAGATACCCCACGCAGTTACGCCATTAAGGAATCTCTTACATCCATCTGAATATTTGGGTCAAGGCACAGATATCTATTTGTATTTACAGATAACAATAGCCAATGAAGAAGCCGATATTGGAGAGTATTCATATTCGAAGCACGTGCAACCTGTTGTGACAGCATGATTAATTTCAGGAGGCGAAAGAAAATACATTATCCTTGTAGTCCGTTTGAATACGTGAGTTGAATGAATCGATGGCCGGACTCAGATGATGTAATCAGGAATGTTATTTACTTTTGGGCAAGCGTGGAGCATAAAACCAATAGCGTTCCAATACTTCAAGTACAAGAAGGTATATTCCTTATCGCTTCATGTGTGCCTGATTTCATAGTAAATGCGAAAACACTCAGGGGTCCAAATCTAAGAGATTCAAAAGCACTGCTCGATGAAATGGCTTGAAACGGTGATTTAACACGTATTCAAGAAAATTTGAAGTTGCTGAAATTTAGCCTCATTTAACGTAGCATACATATTAGAGGGTGAGCAGGAAAACAGACACGGTTAAAACGGAGGAGCCCTGGATAAATATGTATCAAAATACGAATGATACGAGGCCATATGAAACAACGCTATATTATTAAAAAAAGACGGAGGAATGACGAAAATATTCTTGCTATCCCTTTTTACTAAATAGGAAATAGAAACATTCCTTCCTTAGTCCAATTGAATTGCGTAGGAGATTCTTACACGTTGCTCCATTAACTATGACGCAATTGACGCTCAACGACACACTCAAGAAATGCAGTGATGAGGAAAAAAAATCCAGCGCCCAGGATCAAATTTCTACCTTCTAATTTTCAATGGGAGGCTAAAATGCCATTTCCTTTCCTTGCAAAGGCCCATAATTTCATTAGTACCCACAAATGACAAAACCTGTGACCTTATGTGAGCATAAGGTGGGTTTCATAAGCGTTCAAAGAGCGCTTTAACCTCTTCTCTTCCCATATTTAGTCTCTCATGTGGCTTAGAGGTTCACTGACTTCAGTTTCACATTTATCAAGTACTCGTTAATGGTCTTGTCGCTTTTAATTAAAGCCTTTAATTTTTATAGATCACGAAGGCCTGGGATTTAAATATCTAGGATTTTAAAGTTAAAGTTTCCACTTTATTTCTTCTCCTTGGCTTTTAGGATTAAATTTAATGTATTACCATTGATTCTTTGCGATTTCGCAGTTACTAATCCACCCACTGTAAATCGCGGGTGAAACCTACGGCACAAGCTGTGGATAATCAAATGCCTGTGCTATTTAGAATGCTGATTCACTTCATTCCTGCAAAGAGCATAGTACACGTCTATTAAAACGCGTAATAGGTATGAGAGATTTGGATAACCGCAGGAATGATAAGAGGAGGCCAAATTAACTTGTTTTTTTTTCACGAAACTGGAAAGCCACAGAATAGCTTAACATAGGAAAACGTAGTTTATGTACCTACTCATATGTTTAATATCAAATAAGCACGGTACGGCCGATAAAAATGGCTGTTCTCAGCCGATACGGGACACATTTTCTATATTCAACGTGGAAAAACAGAGGGCAATGACAAAAACAGTCGCTCATTGAAGAGTGGGAAAATTAAATCTGAGATTGTTTAGTTTAGGTTAATAATGTTTCGTTAACGTCTGCTCATACATAGCGAGTGTACTTGAAGGCAATCTATAATTACCACAACGGCGCTATTAGGACAACAATGCATCTGCCTGGCATCATTTTTTTTTTCGTGAGCTTACATACACACATTTACATACATTTATATAAATTTAGCCTTTTTTTAAACCCGTTCAACAATTAAAAAGATAAGCACCGTTCACCCAATTTTACTTAATCCACTATGATTCTTACTGACGTATCTCTCTCTCCTAATGGTTCATGGAATACTTTAATATTTCTCTATTAAATTTTTCGGTCTTATATATTTTGAGGAAAACCTACACAAATTGTGATAAAAAAGCCAATGCATGAAAAAAAATAATGGGCCCACGGGCCCACGTATATTCCATGATTCATTTCCGCCAAAGGAATTTAATGTTTCCTCGTCTTCTTTTCGCTCCGCTATTCTAACAAGTATTTCTGGCTTCCCTTTTAGTCCACGCGTGTATTTAAATTTTGAAAAGCGGTTGCGCGAAAACTGAGGAACGAAAGTCGTCATTCTCGGAGTAGGATAAACGCTAACAAGGTGGTTTTGCTGGGTAGAAATTCGTAGAGATTCAAGGAAAAGAAGGCATTACTACTTAGGGCACGTTGTTTAGCGCCTGAACTGATACTACTTATTTCTAAAATGTACTGAAAAAGGATATATATATAAGGAAAATATCCCTAATGACCTCTGAAAATGGGTATCAAAAACGGAAATGAGCTCTTCAGACAGAAAAATGGGTTTTCTTCTAGGAATTTGAATCGATACTCTTATTGCGTATCAATGACTCTGGTAGAGGATCTGAAGCTACATATTGAAAAAAATGAGTTGGATACTCAAAACAATACTTATTGTAAAATATATTCATCAGTTTGAAGGATTCAAGACATGAGTCATACAATTCTAAATATTTTGAGGCTTTCGTTAGAGGTACAGTTGTTTAGTTCCTGAGAATAAAACGTTTGCTGGGAGTAACTACCAATTGAAACTTTGAATTCTACTTAGGTAGTAAGAATAATTACGGCTGAAAATAATTGAACTGAAAATGATAAATTTATTCTTTGAGTAATTTGGTACATTTTTACAAACTTGATAATTGATAATTTGATCGGCCACTTGATTGTTTCATTCTAAATATTTTCATCGCCCATGGGAAAAACATATCCCTCTCGTGATTTTGTGCATGTCAATTCCTACACTCCTCTTGAATATGACTCTTGACTACTCATTGGGTTTCCCATTAATTTATGATTGAATGAAATGATTTTTCTAGCCAATTACCATTGATAATGTTTATGCTACAAAGATCTCCTGTTTAATTTTTATACTCAATTAAATTTCATCTTAATTTTAATATAAAACAAAAAATAGAAATGATAATTGGAAAAATCTTGTTGGGTAAAACTTGCAGCCGTCATAATATGAGCTTTACAGTAAGTAAAAATTGCATTGTGAGCAAGACATACATTTTTCTGGGATGAGAAGTTTGATTATTGGAAATTGCTTGTAATAATGCAATTCGTAAATAACATAAAACAGCCAAATAGAATCAATTTCGATCAACGGAAAATCATGTAAAGGTATAATATGCACTATATAAAGCAATAAGTTGGGTCGAGATGAGAGAGTGAGGACCCAAAAGTCCTTGTCTTGTTCTCGCAGGAAGTTAGCCCAGCAGATGTCAGACTCGTCTTCAAAACGAAACAACCGAAAGTTTTATGCTTATTACCTCCATCTGCTGCGGACGTTGCTGGGGCACAACAATAATAGGCTCTATTAATAGCAATCTGGCATTCTCAGGACTCGAAGTTAACTAAATTCCTTTGAGAAAGTAGTGAATACACTTCCCATTTGTAGATGCGTCGCTGCACACAGGTCCTATAAGACACTCACCATATCATTTTCCCTCCATGTTCGGCGAAGAGAACGTCCAGAGCTGTTTCTATTCCTAATTCCTATTCTGGCACAGCAGAATTGTATAAGGGTCCAACCGAACGTGTTTCAAAAGCAGGAATGAGTTTAGCTATAACTTAGAGCCTGAAATAATTAAAGCTATAGTAGGAGTAAAGGACATCAAATTTAATTTCTAATGTAAGCTATCGAACGTCATGTAAATAACAACTGAACCTTGATAAAATTTGATACTTCTGGAGAAAAATTAACGTCGTGAATGTTTCATGTAAACATTTCAAGGGAAGTGAACTGTTGAAATAAATGATACCTAAATGTAAAGCAAAACTTAAAATAACGAAAATAAAAAATATATTTCAAAATAAAATCATGTAGCAAAATGCAGACTAAAATATGTGAAAGGAATGAAGAAATTAGATGAATATCACCAATGCCACGGATACGAACAACACCTTCACTATCAAATAGAAGGACATGGGTGGTAAGATGTAGGTAATAGGGTGGTGCTTCATAGTGCTATGGATATTCTCGCAATATGTAGATATAGATTGAAAGACTATTATCCGCTAAGATGACAAAATCGATAACTTTTAATTTTAGTAACTTTAATTTCAAAAGTGAGTAATACAATCACATCTAGTGAATTTCAGCTGCTAATAAAAACACACTCATCAACTTAATTTAGCTGAAAGCGTATGACTCGCAATGCTTCGTAACTATTGCAACGAGTTTTGCGTATAATTTTTCTGACGAGAATTTTACGCCACTTCGGACAAAATTTTCCTTTAAATTTTATTGTAAAAGTCAACAGTCATCCCAGTCACTCGAGTGCTATATTTTATGTGAATTCACTCCATAGTTTACGGAAATATCAATGCAAATTAGTGTTGCATTGTTTTCATATTTTCTGTCTGGGCCAAATATCCAGACACAAATATACCTTGTAAATTAGTCCCTCGCGAATCAAAAATTAGGAAGAATAGTGTGTGGCTGATTTAATGCTGGAACGATTTGTACATCACCACTCTTTTTAAACAATTCATATTACACCACTCGGGAAACTACGAACCAATGCTCTCATGTTTCTTGAGCGGCCGGAAAGCGTGAGAGAAACGGAAGGCAAGTGTTTGCCTCGTGTCAAAAAAGAACAGTGAAATAGAAGGAAGAAAATAAAAAAAAGGGTCCGAAATAGGAGGCTGAGGACGTAAATAATGCTCGGTTTGGAAGGAACAACTGCGAAGACTGTTCTTCGCTTGGGCCGCGTTCTGAGAGCCTACGGATAAGCATGATCCCTTAACACTTTCCTTAAAATTTTCTCGAAAAAAAATAAAGAGAGAAGAAACAAACATGATACCCTCTGGCGAGGAAAGGCTAAGGTAAGGAGGAGAATTTGAGGGATAAAAAGAAGAGAGGGCAGAGGAGGGAAGGGATGCACAAAAGGATTCCGGGAGGATTGAGCAGAGGAGGAGGGACTTGGAGAGGTAAACCTCGAAAACTCCTCGTGACATCTGGCGGCCGGCGGAAGAGATACTCAGCTGTTGAATATTTCATCGCTGCTTGAGAGAGTGAGCCAAGAGACGACTAGGAGCAGAGGGTCTGGGCAAAAGGTTTTTCCAAGGGTTCCTCTACACTCGGTTTTTAAGACGGACGAAGGGTTTAGTACTGTGGAGGGGAGAGTTGGGAAGCGCAACGGATTGGACAAGCGGAAGAGAGGAAGTAAACTGCGGAAGGCGATGAAGAGGAGATGGAGGAAAGGAAGACGTGGGAGAGCGCTGGAGTTTACGCCCTGCGGATTTAAGCGAGCACCATTCTCTGGAGGAAAGGAGGAATCGACCGTGAGTCCCGCGATGGAAGAAAGTGGGGACTGTGGACGAGAGGACCAGCCATGGCTGGGCCCTCGCAAGGCTACTTGTCGAATGTCAACACTTGTTGTTACACCATTTAGTCGCTCGTTACTTTGTGTGCGCCGTTAAAAATTGTGCATAAGACTTATGCTGATTACATTGCTCATAGTAATTTCATTCCCATATAGTGAATCAACAAGTGGCTTGCTTTGGATATGCGATATTAGAAGTCATTCCACTGTAAACCACTTGAGTGATAATTTCACTGATAGAGGAAACTGGAGGGCTGTTTATTCCCCTGAGCCATGCTACACGCCGAGGATATTACTTTCAGTGTGTTGGAAGGAAGTGAGGCATATGGGACTTTCATTTACCGGCAAAGAGCGTAGTACGAAATAGAAATTACATAAGCTACTTGGAAGGCTACTTGTTATATACCTATGCAAACCACACCTTCATTCACCTGCCACTTTGAACTCATGAAATACATGCAAAATTTGTTTTAGAATATATACCTTTTTTATTAGACTACTTTCTGTATCACTAAGTAAAAATATAAAGAAGGGGAAAAAGTATAGCTGGAGGCAGATATCACCCCTGCCGAATTTCACACAGTATATGAGCCGGAGACTTAAAGATTAGAATCTAAGCGCTTTACCTGTCATGCTAAAACTCTTCTGTAATTAAATTCACCTTGCACGAGATGATAGTGTGGACGGCATGAAAATTCATCCTCAATTGTCTTTTTTAAGCCGAAAATAACCTTGGTATAGTGCCTTTTGAAATTAGAGTAAGGTAAAAGGCCATGAAGAAATGCTGGGAAAAATTGGTCATCAAGCCGTTGACCCCAAAAATAGAAGAAATACTCCTGTGTAAAATGATTAGCCGGCAAGGGATTGGAGATGAAGGCTGCAACAAATCGTAAAACTGTTGGCGAGTGATGATGATGAAATAATGAATAGGTACCTACTATCGAAAAGTAGGGAAAAAACTTAAATTTCGAATATCTAAGTCTGGTGTGCTCATGAACTGATTATCCTGGTCATTCATTAAGTTTAAGGGCTCCTTAGCAAAAAATGGTAATCAATTAGTAACTAGTAAAAGTAAAATTTCATGAAATTTTATTGCAACGCCTTTAATATTCAGTTATCTTCCATTTTATGCTTTCCTTAACGAGTTGTCAATTAAGAACCATAAGAAACCACTTGACATTAATTATAATAAACTTTGACGAGCTGTTTGAACCTCGGGAGTCATTAATTCCCTTGATCCCTGCAGCACTGAAGGGGTGCTTCCAGGATGTGTCATCACCTCCTCTAACCAGTGTTCGACGGCGTCAACCCAATAGTGATCATCATCCCACGCATTTATAAGCGCATTTGATGCGACGGAAAGCAATCTTGGGCTTCTTAACAACACAATGTTGCTCAGATACGCAATTCAGCCAGGTTATGGTTCGGTGATGGAGGGAATTAGGAATGGGGGAAGGGGCGTTGAAGCGAGGGGGAAGGAGGAATGTAGAAAGCCCGAAGCCCTATCACATTTTCGCAAGGCACACAGACGGGGTACCACTTATCGCGCCTCAGGCGACAATCAAAACGCGGGGGAGTAATGTGACCTTGCTTAATCGGAAGCTGCGAGCTCGAACTCTGCTTCCAGCCATCATAGCAACCTTTCATGCCCTCGACTTTGGCCTTTTGCATGCCTACACAACTCGGGCTCACACGTGGCGGTATGACGGCATCCATTTAAAGAATTTTGAAGTGATGAGGAGGGTTGGTAGGGGTGCTATAACTGAGGAATACAGTAGGAGAAGGTGTGAAAGATGGGTCGAGAGGTATTCTTGGAAATGAAGGCTGATTTTTGGATGGAATAAGTAGCGAAAAATTCCAGGGGGAAAGACTTTTTTTAAAGGAAAAGAAAGGGAGGTTGATTCATAAGGAAGTCATTGTATAAATATTTTGATGAGAGTTTAAAGTTGCCTTAAAAATGGTAAAGGCATATTTAATCCAGGTTCCTCTGCTAATAGGGTGTGACACGCGAAAACTGATACAGGAAAAAACTGTGCAATGCATGCGTTAATTACGAAAGTATTTCTACTCACATGAATAACACATAAACTTTTTAAAAAGATCAGAATACAATTTTCAGGGGTATAAACTTAAAGTTTTCCTCAAATCAAGCCGTTTTGTAATTTTTTATATATCTTATATGTAATGAAAACCATACATTAAAAATATCGTAAAAAAACGGTATAAATTAAATATAAAAAACACCATGAACAGTAGGTAATAAGTTTATCTATGCAAATACGTTTTTCTTGGAACTATGATTCATCAGGGTAGTTTTTAAATGTATGGGTAACAATACGAGATACACAACATTTTGTACACGAAAGCTGCACGAAATTTTGCTCCACGGAATGAATAGGCAAATAACGCAATTTCTTTTTATGGAATTACAAGTCCCGTATTTGAGAGCTTAATCGTTGACATAATCATAACTTAATTTTTACTTAAGCGTCAAAATATAAAACTGTGAACGCAAAGCAAGTCTAGATAACTTTTAGCACCTTGAAGAGACATAACCTTTTGCAGTTGAAAAAAATGCTCCACTCTTAAGGCTAGACCTATTCCGCTGATGAGAGAATGAACAGAAATCAGCATGATGAGAATTAGGGAACCAAGTAGTGTTATTATGCAACCGTCCCATTTCCTTATCCCGACCGAAATGTTTAATCGTTCTCCCTTCAATCACCTCGATCGCCGTCGAGGGATCAAACCAGCCCCCGCTATTAACCTCTTATCACAAATTCTCCCTCTCAAGTATTGCTCACAGTTTTCAGTAATGCAGCCTTTGCCATCTCCACCTAATGTTTCGCCCATCAAAATTCAAACTTGCCACAGCAGGTTGCCGGTGAGAGACCTTTTGGAGCGATTGTGCCTGGTTATCTGGTTTTCGGCGCGTAACTGCCTGCTCTGCCGCCCAACCAATCAGGCCCTTCCCACTTCTTATTTCTCACCTCTCACCCAGGCTAATTTTCATTTACGCACCTCCTCCATTACGCTCGCTATAGAAATCCATCCGAGAGTCTCCCCCACAGTCGGAAAATTTTCCACATTCTCTCCCTTATTTCTCTTCCTCGTTCTCCTCCACCCTCGTCGTATTTCCTTTCGTTCGGCGGCAGGCGACTACATCATCAAGGCCCTTTACTCCGTGGTCTCTCATCTCACTCCGTTATTCTTTTTGAGAGTTCTTTTTTACACAATAGGTATTTTTCCGAGTTGATTTTTATACACTGAATTGCACACACAGCTGAGGTGCCTGATGTGGCGTAAAATGTATCACAACTTATCGACCTTTCCGTTTTTCAGTAGCCAAAAAAATTAGCTTATTTTAAAATACTATTGAAGAATATTTTCACCAAGCTAAAGCATATATTGGATTTCTTGGCGGTTTTTAAAATCAATGGAATTTATATGCATTGGTGAAGCACGCATGATTCAAAATAGCAAAAAAGAATTACTGCCTTCGTAACATTCATCTCAGGCCATAGATTTAAATAACAAAGTATATAAATGGAATAATAGTAAAGATAATCATGAAAACAATGGTAATTGCGTAAAGTTTTACTGAAAAATGTATACTAACGTAGACTGGAAAAATATTGGAAAAACATGAGAATTAGCCCCTCCTAATTGTTTAATCGCTCCGAATCGTTTAATATGTACCTCGTGCTCGTTAATATGCTCCTCAAAAAGACGAAGAACAATAAGATATGAAAATTTATCCAGTCCAATAATAATCATATCACTTAACAGTTCCCATATAAAACTCCTAATGTGTAAATGAAGGAAAAATTTTTTATGTCGATCATATTTTTCGAAAAGCTCGGTTCCAAATACCACTGCTTTTAATAAGGGACCGTTGATGCAGCACAAGTTGAATAGCGGGAACTTATTCATTTGAAGTTCTTTCTTACGACTATCAAGATACATGAAATTAGCAGTTACTAATGATTTCAGTAACACCACCGAGTTTTCTAGTGCAACGTTCTATCATCAACATTCCTTTCCCCGGGACTCTGCATGGGCTTGAAGTACAATAAAGTGAATTCTCCCCGCACTAAATTCCCGCGTTTTAAATTACAGCAACTCCAAATCCTTCTTCCCCAATATATCCCTCTCCTCGAGCGCGCAGGAAGGCAACCTTCATATTTGCAAGAACCTCCACCCCTACGCGACCCTGCACCCTTAAAACCCTTATTCACGCCCGCAATCCTCCTCCCGTCACTCTGCAATTACCCCCGTTACCTCCCTCTCCCCCCCTCCCATCCCACCCCATTGGCCACCTTTTGTCATCGTCGCTGCTGCCAGATCTCATCCAAATGCCCCTTTTAGGGCGAGCAGATGCGCGTGCTTCTGTTGCCGGGACGGGTCGTGGGGGGGGCGCAAGAGTGAGGAAGCTTCTTTTCTCATTATACTAATCACCGCATATTTTTACGCACCCTTTTTCTCAATTTTCCCCGCCTCTATTTCACTACGTCTCTTCTCTTGCTTACCTCCACACTCCCACGTCTTCAATCACTCCTCGGAAAATCCTCACCTCGTGGAGAATAGCATTCAAATAGAAATGGTACTAATAAAAACAGACTAAATATTTTCTGTACCTTAGCCAGATAATTAGGCGTCCCCGTAATTTTTTTTCTAAAAAAACCTACATAAATCTTTCCCATTTCTTCAACCTAAACCGTGTACTTAGGTAAGGTCAAATTGTATTCATCTACGCTGTGGAGAAAATCTATAATAAAACGACCTTCTTCCGTCTTACTAACCACTCCAGTAGAGGAGGGTTACACTCTTCATTTATTTTAACCGTTTCTTCATCCTTTTCAGTTATAAGAACAGTTCTAAATACCTGTTCTTGAGGAAAATTGGTGGTTTATCATATATATTGCATATTTTCCATTTTATTTCCTCTCCCGTTTACCCAATGCTTGAACAAACGTTGGAGGTAATTTCTGTTCCCATATTTTACTATGGCACCAGGTTATTTGATCTTACTCCCAAAATTCAGTGCTGGCACATCATAAGTCCTTATTTCAGTAGTATATGTAACTCAAATCAGTGATTCCTACATGTTCCATGAGGATGTTTTTTAAAATTCTACAAAACTTTAAATTTGCAATCGCTCCATTTGGATTACTTTTTTCTCTTTATGAGTAAACCATTGAGCATATATAGTTATTATTGTCTTCCATTTACTTTAAATTCTTTTCTTCAATATTACTCAGCACATATTTTACATTAGCGACTCCTGTTCCTTATCATGATCACTCTTCTACAATACCCTAAGAATATCTGTACCTAATTTCCCATATCCATTATCATAACAACGTGATGCCAACTAAAGAGAATTAATACTAAAATTAATGGAAGATATTTTCCATTTACAAATAGACTAACCAAAATATAGCCATCATCATTATGGACCTAAATCCGAGAAATCATGTAATACTCTCTTTAAATCCTCACTCAACCGACGAATCCCTAACATTCTCACCCTTCCTGATCTCATCTTATGCAGAGAACATATATTATTTCCATTTTCTACCAACATGCTGGTTGAATGTGCCTGCTTTAATAACTTAATTCTCTTTTTCACTCTCTGAAAGGAACAATGCGTGATGACCTTATAGCACTCGAAGAAGAATAATATTTATTCGACAAGAAGGGAAAGGAGATATACTGCACTTCGGAGGGCCAAAGTATAATGATGAATTCTAGGAAAGAGAAAAATAAACTGTTATAGTAAGAGGAAATACAAAGTAAAACTGTTGAATTAAAGCAAAAGAATTTCTAAATGGTCATTATTAATGAAGCAAAGAAATGAAAAGAGAATTTAAGGGATAGCCACAATTTATGCCGGTAGCATTTCTAGTTGAAAGGCATTTTACAGTATTAACTTGGTTTGCATGGCAAAAATACATATTTGAACCTCTATTTGTCCTATATTAACCCTTGAGTGGGCGCGCATGATATTTTTACACGACCGGGCGCGTGGCGTACTTCGTGTACGGTATAGAATTTATATGATAACACTAGATTTTTGTTAAAACTTATCTTTTTTTGTAGAAATTAGTTCAAGCATTTACATTTATAGGTGATATAGATATAAAGGTACGCATATGGTACAGTTGGTACAAGGCCGGTCACGTTGCGTAATTTATACGCCACGGGTGTCAGGTTCCTCTTGCCGATCTAAAAATAAATTCTACAATACTTTGTGCTTTAAAAACTCACGTTACAGACAGTCAAAATGACATTGTAAGATTAAACGAGGCCATTCAAGAAAAGCAAAGCACGAGGCACACGGCCGGCAGCGCGGCGTACTTTGTACACCACGGGTGTCTGTTCCTTTTGCCGATCTAAAATATATAAAATTATATACAATAATAATAAATTAGATACAATATTCGAGCTTTGAAAACTCGCACTATAGGCAATCAAAGTACATAGTAAGAACACACGAGGCCATTCTATACCAGAATATACGTACAATGTTGAAATCCTTGGTTTTCAAAGATTGGCGTACTTTATACGCCAGCGCGCCCGCTCAAGGGTTAAAGCAAGTGATATGGGTTAATTGTTACATAAGGTTTAGAAGCTATATATGTACTCAGAGAAGATGATAACAGATGTATGTTTCACCAATTCATGAAAAGGGCGTAAAAAAATATTCAGTTAAAACGCCTAAAAGTTTCCATACATTTAATAAGAGACCTCATAGAGAGATCTGAAACTTTAACCTTAAAAAAAATACTTCGTTGAAAAACGCATGGACACGGAAGAAACTCAAAATGAAATAGCTTGGATGGATACAATAAAATATTTACTGTAAAGAAGTTGCAAACCATACCCTGCTGATCACGTATAATTCCAGCTCCGACTGTTACAGTGCCATTTTTTCTGGGAATTATGAATGCAATCTGTTATTTCCTTTTAAAAGGTAATCTCTATTTTTTACTGCTTCAAATACATGGTGTGCTTTGAATGCAACTCACGTTTACACATGCGAAGCTAGTTTTTATCTTCCACTTCAGTAAGTATGGCGATTCTGGGCATTGCGCCCAAGTGCATTCAAAGCTAATACCGTTATGAACTCATTTTAGATAAACCTTCCCCACATGACGGGTGCAGACATGTTTGGCAGAGCTCACTGAACGCAGGTACCAGCAAACAGCGGTGGAAATCCTAAATGCTAGTGCTGTCATTGAGACTGTTAGTGAACGATCCTTCCATTCCTAGGACATTACAAGTCGATAAAATTATTTCGTAAGTCATTGCAATTTCACGAAAAACATATGAGGTTTGCAGATTTTAGTATAATTGAATAGTACCACTTGATTCAAATAAATATTTAAGTTTTTACAGCCAGAACATTTTGTAATAGTTAAAAAAAATAATTGGAACCAACTCAAAAATTGAATAAGAAGAAACGTTTGCTGAATGAAAAAAATACTTCACTGAAAATTCAATTAGTTTTATTACTTTTAATGAATGATATCATTACCATCAAATGTTAATAGTTAGTCCATTTTCAGAGACACTTTGGTAAACCTTATTTTGATATTTCAAGCCACCAAATTTTACCAACGTCTCACATTACCTGAGCAGCATTTAAAATCTTATAGCAATCTACATGGAGGAAAAAATTGCATGCCTCTGCTACAAAAAACAGTAAATTACATTCCTTTTTTAGGTTAAAAATTATTTGCAATCTTTTATGAAGCAATTCCTACTTAACTTATTACAAAACCATTCACTATCCACTTTTTCAATTAGTAGCACCGAAGACATTATTAAAATTTTAAACCATAGAGGTCCCCCTAGTCTTTCACTTTAATCCCTTCAGATATTCTTGACGATGACAATTCCTCTCTTTTCTGCTCTCGCATTCGTACTCAGCCGGTGCCGACTCTCTTCAACCGTTAAATTCCCATCATTCCTCGGTATCACCATTTTCTCACCACGCCAGGTGAGGAATGAAAATTTTCCGGCGTCTCCAGATGGCCGCGGCTAAATAATTCTCGCGTTACGTCTAGACAGCGCGAGAATGGTACGTGGTTCGCAGATTGCGTCGTGGAAGGGGCATATCACATTCTCTCGTGAAAACCTTGAAAATGACGGGAACATCTCCGCATACTTCCCTCTTGTCCATTCCCCTCTCTCAGACAAACCATTTTCCTAATTGACTTTCCCTCCCTTCTTCCGCGATTGCTTTAATTCTCTACATACTTCCACTACAGATCCATTCTCCTCACACCAAGGGAGAATTCTCATTCCATTCGGGTCAATTGTGTTTAACTCCACTTGGAATTCTCTTGTGAACCTCATCCCTTTCGACACTATGTCCAACTCCGGTTTTCACCCGAACCATTTCCTGCCCTCCGTGTTTTTTTCCTGATTCCTTCCTCTTTGCCCAGATATCATCCCTCAATATAACCATGTATTTTTCACGCCACCATGTGAGAAAAGTTTACTCGGAAAAATCCTTAGTCCAGTCCAGGATTCGAAACCAGAATCTATTAATTTTCGGTGATTCAGTTTCAAATCTCATTTAGGGAATATTTTTTCTGTGAAATTTTAGCGCAATATGTGTACTCGTGAGTGACTTCATAATGGTACACTAATGGAAAGTATTTTGTTGTTTACTTGAATTATTTTCATGGTATGTGTAGGAATGAAAAAGGGCCGCATGTGAAAACTAGGGAACGTTGGGATTTTTGTGGATAATAGATAAGTAGGGAATCGGTATCGGTAAAATAATGTAATTACTTCACGTAACTTTACTTAAATTCACGTGAAATGAAACGCATGATACATTGATTGATGTAAGATGAGTTTTTCTCCTTCATGAGTTGTTTTTGAAAACAAGATCATTGGGTATTAAAAATCCAGTTTTGTGAATTTTATATTGCTCTACCTGCTCTTTTTTGCTCTTGCGCTCCTCAACCACGCTTTTACATCGATTTCCCAGTTTCGGTTGTTAAAACTGGTAATGGCAAACATAGAAAAGCGTTTTATTATGAAACCATCTATGGATAAAAATCAATTTTCATTGATATATGAAGTAAAAATCGTGAAAAAAAATTCCACTTTTATAATTCAAATTATTATTATTAATGAAGAAAAGCGTGTTTAATTTAAAATGTGATGCTATGGATGTGATGGAAAGACACGATGGCAAACCATGGACAAAGGGGAATGTCGGATCTGCTAGCGAAAGCGCAGTAGAATCACATTTTTGCGTTTTGAATGGCATACAGTTCGTCTTTTTCGCGACTCCCAATTGGTAAACTTTAAAAACGAAATTATTCACAAAAGTACCTAATCCTTTACATGACGTAGAAATCCTGGTAATATTTTCTAGCTTTGTAAGCTCTTATGATCACGCACTCAAAACAAAGAGTTCAGTGGAAATTTTTCTTCAAGGTTTGCAGCAGGGTACGTTGAATGTTGTGTTTCTTTACAAAAATTTTGGGAGTTTTTTTATAACGGCATATTAATCACAATTATGGCAATTAAATGGTTACCCTCTCTGTTCCCATGGTTAAACATATACTCCAATGGGAATATCAACCCATAGAAAGTGCATAAAATTAATTTTTCCATTACGCCACCATTATCTATCAAGATTCCTCCATACGGGAAATGCGAGCGTAATTGCCGTTTAATTGCCTCGAGAAGAAATTAATTATATGCAAATTTGGATAAATTTATGAACGTTGGATAACACACAAAAACATAATAGCTCCCCTTAGATCTTTGGATACATCCGGAATACCTTCTGCTCATTCTCCCTCCATTAAATTTTTTAACCAATTTACCTTCTCCCCTATAAGTTACCCAAATAATTTCTCCCCTTCCACCCCGAACCACTCTCTTCCATTTATGAAAGGGCAATAAATATATTTTTTTACATATTTTCTTCACCCCAAGCAAAAGAAGGAAAGGAAAAAAAAACCTTATCCCCCTAAAAATTTCAGAAAGAGAGAGACTTTAGGGTGGAGGAAAAAATTATACTCCGTCGTAGGTCTATTTCTCTGGGGCCAACTCCCCACCTAAATCCCAATAACCACCCTTTAATAGAAAAAAAACACCCCGGCCCAGCCACCAATTCCTTTGCTTAGTGTGCGAGGAGTTGGGTGGGATGAGGGTTATGGAGGGGAGGGGTCGCACCCACACGCCCTGGCCCACCCCTTCCACCATCCTCCTACCCCATCACCTTCGTAATGGAAATGAAACCCGCTCACCCCACACTCCAAAGCTCCCATCCTTGGGACATTAAAGACAGGGCGACAGACACAGGGCTTCATCAACGGAAGAGTTTCCTGGTCGAGGGAGATACAAAGGGTCAGGGGGGGGTGAGGAAAAGGAAAGGGCGAATGAGCATACCCTGCCGCGTTTTTATTGGCTAGATATGGTGAGATTTAGGAAGTCCTTTTACACTCGCCACATTGGGCATAGTTGATTGCTTCTGTAAATGAGCATGCTCTTTTTAAGATTAAATATGTCCTACCTGCATCAAGTACTTGGTCACTCTGAGTAAAAAAATGTCATCTTTTATACGATTTAAATTTTTCCTTGTAATAATATTCTGGAATTTTTCTCTTACTGAACTTTTGTTCTACTAAGAAACGCTATTTAACTAAATCTTGCGATCATAAACCCCTGTAAAAGCACGAATGATTTCAGTTTGAAATCTAAAAAAAATATGAAAAGGATAACCAAATTCATCATTATTTAGCTAGAGGAGAGGCAAATATTTCATGTAGCGAGAGTGGCATTTAAAGGAAAGGGTAAATACGAATCGTTGATGGAAAAATTTGAGGGTGAGAGTGCTAACAGAATTTTGTTGACAAATTTGCATGCTTAGGGATAATAAACTGGAAGATATGACCAACAACTTCTTTAAAAGAATAGGATTTTTAATACATACCTTAGACAACATCTCAGAAAACACCTCACCGTATAAATTAGATATAATTTCTTCCAAGGCCAAGTACTGATTCCAACAACCAAGGGAAAAACTTTCGACTAAGCTGAATTAACGTCAAACATATATTTAATACTGCGTAGAGGGTTTAAGTAGTGAGTATACTACGTCACGATATGTTGCAACAACGGACGAGGTGTTAGGATAGAAACTATATTCGTGCATAAAAAGAGGACTTGATAACGGTCAAACACTGGACCTTCATAAATACGTAGTCCTAGTGGAGATAACAACTCAGAGGTTATTTATTCAGATTCTTCGTAAATTAATGATAAGATAATGAATGCTTAAAATGGATGCCAAAGTCTGCATGTAGGAATGGAATGGGGAATAATTCATCAGTAGGGATATCCATTGGAATGTTTTTTATATTAATTGGTCAATTAGGGGTTAAGTATTAATACGTTAAAAGGTTAATAATTCATTTAAGAAGTACAAAGTTCTGTTAAAGTGGGATAGTAAATAGGAAGTACAGTTGCAAAATAAGGCTACGAAGTTGTCCCCTGATTTTCCCAGTGTTCCTTCTTTTTACGTGACTTTATTCACTCTTTTGGCAATCACACTCATGGTTATTTAAAGGGACTTATCTTTAATCATGCCCATTAAGTTAATACTTTATGTTCCTCGTCGCCTTCTGAATTGGTTTTTTGCACTCACCGTGTCCAAAGCATAGTCAAATTACTATGATCGTTTGTCTTTACTCCGGCTATATCCGCGGTTGCTCGACAAAATTTTCTGCGCACGTAATTCCGGAAAATTTCTGTCAGGGCATAAAGTTTTAGGGAGTAAATACGGACATGTTAAGGCTAAAACTGTAATCACTCGCTAAATTCTCAAAATAGGAAGGAAATAGACATTAAAGTATGTTTAAGTGTCCTTTTTCCTTACAACCAAGCTCTATTAATCACTTCATAATTCATACAACTTTCAGCTGCCTATTACTTGGCCGCAATATAGAGACGATCAGGGTAAGGCTTCCAGATATAGGTTATTTTGTACTCCGCATTATTGAAATATACCTTGTATAAATATATATAATAAATTGACCTTGAAATATTTAGTCAAATCGAAGAGCTTTGAAGTTATGGCGTGGATATAAATCTTATAAATCGTAAATAATAATTTGCACAGTATATGTCATTACTATTTAGGCCTGCGTGATTTGCTCATTATAATTTTTAAGATCTAAATCTAAGAAAAAACTGCAATTCCAAACTGTATTTAATTAATGAAATAAAAACCAACTACTAAATACTAATGGCGTAAAATAGCTACCAGATATATAAATTTAATCACTATGAAGAGTTTTTATAAGTTTTAATTATGTATCAAGGTTAAAATGGACAATGGGCAGCTATATTCAAAGGCAATATCATGCTATATATTTGCCCCATTACCACATATTTTTCAATCTCTAACTTTTGAAATACAATATCGATTTAAAAATGTCAAAAACTGCATACAAACCATTTCATTGATTCTAAAGTTCTGCATTCAAAAATGTTTTTGAAAATATTACTAGATTTCTGGATAGTAAAACTGGAAAAAGCATTGAATTCATAGGTCACACTTTGAGGGCGCTTCTGAAATAAATCATCAAGTTATGAAATAAATAAAATTTCCTCGTCAACAACTTAGAAGGACATAGGAATGTTTCTTCTCCTCAAAATCAATTCTCTTCTCCACTCGAATGAAAGATCATCACATAGGTCTCCCTTAAAATTCAGGGCAAGTTTTAATAACTCTCAACCTTTATCTACAATAAGATCTACAAATACAACAGCTAACCTTGAAAATATCGTCAAATGAGATATAATAATTGATAATTTTTCATGGATTTCTATTTAACCGATTGAGTTCTAAAAACAAAGTATTAAATAACTAACTAAAAATTCATAAACATACTTCGGATAGAATTGTGAATATGTAATGATAAAAATACACGTATTCAGCAGTTTGTCACCTTGCCGTATTGAGAAAATACCTTCAACCTTATAAATCTAACAATTAATCTTCTACTAGTCTCAAGACAATTTCAAGGCCGTAGTAAGAATACTTATGCTGCTAAACAATGGAATATATCCCCCACAAATCACTTTCGTAGGGTATTAAGAGTAAGGCCACCGTGATAAACGAAAGTGCGCCATAAATTTCTACACATTTCTTCTGCAAGCAATTGTTGATAACTTGCGGAATAGACGGTGGGGTCATTCACATCAGCGTAAAAAAATTGAATGTAGAAAGTTATTACAGGCTTATTTTTTATCTCTCCCCCCGGTTTTTTCGTTGCATTCAAAAGTGAGTGAAATGAATTTAAAGATGCTTAAGACATTATTTCCATGAATTCCTGGTAGTATGTCCTGGAATAGCTGAAGTCGGATAAAACAAAGCGATTTATCGTTTTCGGATTGATCGTGAAGAACGCCGAGATTGGAATTATAGCATCGCACTGTGCAATATTCAACAGAATTCAATGACACTGACATTAAATGCCACCATCCACATTAAGAGATAAGTATCATACAGACTTAACTACAGACTACAGACTGACATGGAAAATCTACGAAACGGATGATGAGAGACGGAGAAACACATGGCGTGGAGTGAGTGAGGACTATCAGCTTTGGCGTCGAGTTAAGTGGAGTGGAAAAGCGAAGTTTAAATGTGGACATATACGTTATCAAAATAATGGAAATGACATGGAAATGAAATGAGGGATGAATGCTGACCTGATAAAGACACAAAGTTAACCGCGAAGTTAATCCTTTTTTTCTTGTTTGCCTGACTTTTTTAAAAAAATCATGTTTTTTTACCTCTATTTTTAAGAAATAAGACTTCAACATCGATTACACGTATCAGCTTAAATTGTAAAAATACGCCCATAAAGACGTGACTCGCGAAAACATCCATTCGTAACGTTAAGTTGTTGGGAAATACCTCGGTGTCATCTTTTCCCGGTCCATACCCACATTTAACGTAGTCTTCCAAAAGGGTATCATGGACTCCTCTCTTTTCAGGGACACCCAGCATCTTTTCCTTCACTCCCAGAGCAATCATTCCCAACTCCCCGATCGACCGCAAGCCATCCCTTCCTATCCTACTCCCCACACCAACCATGGATAGAATGGGGACGCTCCACCCCACATCTTCATCAGTTTTTTTTCTTCTTCTTTCATAGAGTTAGATTCTTTTCAAAACATATCTCAAACTGGTCCTTCCCCACTTCCCATTTCCCTTCCATAGAGACCCCTCCCTACCCCTATCAGTCTCTAACCAGAAAGCCTCCCACACTGGACAGTCCAGTCCCGCACCCATACTTTGCTCGCTCTTTCTTCGGAAACGGATTGGCATGCTGGCCGCAAGAAAAAGATTTGATGCCTTTACCATGATGTCCAGTGCAGCTTTGTCGCAAGGACGTGAAAGAATCTCTTTACGTCGGTTACCCCGATGGGAGGGCGGGATCAGTTAATGCAATGGCACATCCTGCTTTCGTCAAATCCCCGCGCATGCTAGAAGAGTATGGATGAGGCGAGAATTCTCGCTCTTCCTCGACCATATGTCCAAGTCAATTTTTCTCCATATTTCAGCCTGTCCCCTGATGTCCACTCTGGTCCCATATTTTGTTTTCGATTCCATGGCATCTATTTTATGTTTTTGCATTGAAGATTTCGCAGGCGATAGAGTTCAATTAATACATGAAGTTTATGAGTAACCACTTACAATATATCTGAACCTCTAGAGTGAAAAAAGACAGCTCTATTAGGGGTAGCGACTGCGTATTTTACTGCGTATGCGTAATTAAAAATGACATCGCAAAAAATGCTTACACTATTTTGTCACATGTTAGTCACTTATCTCAGAGCTTGATGCTCAGTATTCGCCGAACCAAACTCAAAAAATTCCTTCAGTTGAACTGATAACTTTGGCGCCACCAATCGGAAGTTTACATGTGTTTAAAATTAATATTGGTGTGGTTTTAATTTTTAAGCAGTAGAAACTTCTGCTGGATTACATTTAAATATAATTTGTTTCAATGACCAAGTAACATTTTGTAATTAGCACAAAAAGTGAAATTTGAAATCCTATCTTTTGGTAAAACATTGAATGGATAAGTACTAGGGTTTAGGACACTCAACGTTACTCACAAACTTAATGCGATCAGATAAAGACAATATGTATACTTATATACCTAGAGTTCAAACGATATTTTTTCTAATTGTATACTCATGTAATAACACCGAAATTTTAAAAAAATTCTGAGCCCTTAAGGTATTCTTTTATGAATGGAAACTATGCTACGCATTATTGGTTGAAAATTACGACAAACTTCATTATCAATTTACCATTTAAAATTGTTTCCATGAAAATGACGCATATTTCGCATAGAAAATCAGGGGCTAATTTTATACAAATGGTGGTCAGTCAACCATTATTTGAAATGAAAATAAAACTTAGGTATATTGTAACGTAGAACATTTACGTTGAGTGCTTAAAAAGTGTTTTACGTCAAGTTTTAGGTTCGCCTTATTTTAAGTTTTTAAATTAAACTCACACAAATACACACAAAAATCTAGTTGATATATTTCACAAACCCCGACAATGAAGCGTACTGATAAAAACTGCATATAACTTTGAAAAAGAGACAAAATAAGGAACTAATAGTTAAAAATACGGTTTTCCTCTGAAAAATAAATAATTGCGAAGAAAAAATATTTCTTAAGGCGTAATGGTTGCCTTCAAACAAATCAAATAAAACTATTATTTAAAGTATGAGCTAGGTACCAGAGTACTAAGAATTGGGATGCCCTGCTGTTTACCTATCTCCACATCAGTAGGTCAGGGTGAGCTTCTGAACGGGGACGATATATATACCATAATTTTTATTTAACCACACGTACACAGCAATCTACCCGAGCAGTGTTTCTTCTCCACCGACAAACAATGCCCTTTATCTGACGTTTTATGGGCGGTAATCACGCCAGGAGCAGGAGAAATTCAATGGCAATGGCGCTACACACGGTTGCCCCCACCCCTCTGAACTCCTTGTGCCACCCATCCATTCATTCTGCGTCGCAGGCTTTTTTCTCTCCCTGCCCACACCCAAACGAGACAGCTCCGACTGTCTGGCAGTCCACCCCTCCTCCCGGCACCTACGAGCCAGACCACTTCTCCGAGCCAACTTGCATAGCCCATCCTCAAACCCACCACCAGTCCCCCTGCCATCGCACCCCCCTCCCTTCCTTAATTCCCATTCCACTCTCCCCCACCCCATCGCACCCACGAAGTGCCCACCCTGCTTCTTTCTCCCTCTTTTCTCTCACCCTTATTCCGGTCTCCAAAAACCCACCCCCACCCCATGAGGATCCCACCGATCATTTATTTTCGGAGAAGTAAGTTATCTATTGCCATTCTCTACCCATCCCCTGCCTCTACGTCCCCACGCGGCGCACACGGCCATGTGGAGAAATTGTGGGTTTCATCTCTCCCCTTTTCTTTCCCTTCAAACGCTTTGCGCATTCGACGTTTTTCCCCCTTATTCTCCATCCTCCCGTGCCTATCTTCCTGACTTTTCTTCAATGCCGTCCTCCTACTTTTTGAAGTCTCGTTCTTCCTCCCTCCTTTCCCTTTTCCTTCCGTCACCGACTCCGCCTAAGGTTTCCCAGTTTCTACACCAGTTCCCTTGTCACACACACTTTAGCTTTCTTATCCTTCTAAATTCGCACGTAGCTATCCCATCCCCTGGGTCTCTCTGCCTCTCCTCATTCATCTTTAATCTGAAAACGTTTTGCACCCAATGCGACGACACCGATGACTTTTTTCTCATCTGGTTACCAAATTTTCAATTGGTAACGACTTTTCTAGGTTGTTTGGAAGTATTTGTATGGCGAACGCAACCAAAAATACCACAGCTAAAAACCTAGTTCTATACTCTGTGCTTCAAGATCGCCATAGCGGAAAAATCCAGACCCATTCTTATCCTTATCTATCCTTAGCGCAATAGCAGCACTGGTATTTTGTCAGATACATGCAGTTCATTGATATTCTTCAAAAACAAAAATAACCTGTGTATCAATTTAAAAATAAATTATTCCATATTTATTTTCCCATAATTTACTTAACACTAGAACTACCGATGGAGTCATTTTGACTCCTCGCGATTTTTATTTCTCTCCGCTGACTAAAATTTTCCGAATTCCGGCCTGAAATTTCGTGACTTTTATTCATTTTTGACACGAAATAAAACTTTGCGATCAAAATAGTTCTAGAAAGTAAAATAGTACTCATTTTTTAAAATTTACCTTCGACTACCAAAGGGAGTCATTTTGACTCCCTATTGTATTTTGCTCGTCTTTTCGCCAAATAGTAATATTTGTTCAAGATTTTATTTCTTCTTATGTTAATAATTAATTTAAATCAATCGATGGCTTAAATATATAATTATTTCGCTTTTAGGTCAATATTTTTGAGAATTTGAAGGCATTTCTAATTTCACGGGTCCGTGTTTCGAACTACAAACCATATGAATGTCCTGATATAATTTTATCCTGCGATAAAGTGGTAAATATGGCATTCATATTGAGCATTTTCAATTCATGTGTTTAGAAGCCGTCGTGTCTTGCCCTCATCCCTTACCCCTCCCTTCTCCCCGCCTATCAGGCTCGCTACAGCTCAATACTGTATACGCAGTATTGCACTGCAGCGCTTTTATTTCACCCTTGACCTCGTGGAAGTTCATTTTCAAACCTGAAAAAGTACCTTTGTATCCTTCCATTGATATAAGGATGAATGAAATAAAGTTATTGTCGGCTCTGACAGCGCTGGCTGTCGCGCGCCGCACAGGAAAATCGTGCGCTGTCCTTCGCATTAGTGAATCCAGTGAACTCTGGAGTGGACTGCAGAACTCTAGAGAAGTAAGGCTTTCATTTTTCCTGACTGGCAGTATGACCAGAAGAAGTAGGCTAAAGCGTGAAGTCCTTTCTATGTTGCATTCTATACCGGAAGGTAAATCGGAATGCGAAAAGGAAGATCATTTCGTCTCTGACGAAGTCAAAGATTTTATTCCTCAAAACGTTTCTAGCTAGTCTGATGATTCAGACATAATGCGTGCAAAAGACATGCAGTAATTTACATTTACTTTCCCTTTCATAAGGAGTTACAAAACAAAGATATTATCTACAATTATTTATCGATTCGTGTATACTGACTCACATGAAGTGATGTAAAATTGTGGAAGCACGCAAACAAAATTATGAAGATTTTACTCTTTTCGGTGGGGAGCTAGATGCATGTATAGCCATATTTTATGCCCGTTGAATATCAGGTACAAATGATCTCTCTATTGCAAGTATTTAGTCAAACGACTGGGGAATACCATTATATAAAATGAACGACTGGGAACCGGTTTGTAAAAAATTTGCATTATCTAAGATTTGATGAGAAATCTAATCGATTCCAGCAGCTCAAAACTGTCAAGTGTAGGATAGATTCACAAATAATTACATTCCTTGTTACAAACCTGGTCCATACATCACGGTTGTTGAACAAATTCTCCCCAGTAAAATCAGGTGTATTTTACTCAGTACATTCCATCTAAGCCGGACAAATACGGCCATGAATATTGGCTAGCTGTTAACAATGATAGCAAATATCTTGCAAATGACTTCCCTAAAGATGGAAAAGATTATTCACTTAATGCAGATTGCCGTTTAGTAGTACTGAAACTAAAGCAAACGTGTCTGAAAAAGGGTGAAATGTTACCGTAGATAATTACATTACCTCAGTCAAACTCGCCGAACAGCGAAAAAGCTAGGGTACTAGCATTATGGGAAAGGTAAATAATTCGAAGAGAATTACCAAAAGAAATGAAATCACATTATTACCACAAGAACATATACTTAGCGATGGCCTATCCACTCGTTGTAAAATACTTCCGACTTAGCAGGTATTCATGGATAGTGTACAAGGAGACTACCTAAAACATATCGCGCAAGACGCTTTTGAAAAAGCTCGATACAGAGTTGGCTGATACTCATATTAGATCTCGACAAAGCGTGGCGTGTCCAATGCATATTCTTCTGACGGGATTCTGCAAAAAAATATTTCCAGGCAATACCAAAGTGCAGAAAGAATCGATCAGTTTGGAATTGTATGATCTGCCAAAAGTATTTCTGTGGGCAACTGTGGACAATGAACGACAATGCTTGAATTGTAAAGCACCTAAGCCAAATGCGTGGCCTATCAAATGCAGTTTTTTTGCTGTATTTAATTATCTTCCCAACTTCAATGTAGCCTAGGTAATATTTTTGATCATTCAAACATGATGATAAAATGTTTTGAAATGTCTTGGTTTGCTGTTTTATCCAATTACTGTATGAAAATCCTATGAAAATAACATAACATGTAGGAAAAAAGAATTTCAAAGCAATACCGTCGAAACTCGCATTTAAAAAAAATATTATTTTTTTGTTTAAATAACCCCTGAAATAATGCAATAATAAACAAAAATGATAAACTAAAGCAATGTATAAATAAAAACATAGATAAACTGGAAAAATAAACAATTATAAGGTAGGAGTCAAAATGACTCCATTTGGTAGTTCTAGGAGGGGTGTCAAGTCCGGTATTCCTAGTGTTAAAACATTTTCTACTTAATTAAGTCTATTCTTCCAAGCATATGTATTTACAGTACTCATAATTACGGATATATACTCACTGATGGTGTGCAAGTACAAAACCGGTGATTTCCAATATTTTCACTCCAAAAATTTAACACTTACAAGCAACATCTTTGCCATGAAGCCAAATGCTGAAAACCCACGTGAACCGGCAAAAGAGTTGATATTCACATATTAATCTTATCGACATCTTAACTAAGAAAATTATTAAATCATTCGCAAAATGTGCAGGACTACCGCAAGCCTGTTTTCGAAAAATAATAATTCGCGTGTAACCGGCGGGTAATCGGGTAGGCCAATCGTGAACATTTTTAAACTGAAAAAGATATAAAAAATTTCCTTTTTCGTGCGTTCGTTCCCTTGGCCACCGTAATCTTGCTGAAGACAACTATCTGATATCCACCTGCTGGTTATTCAGCTCCAACACCCAACCCGCAAATTAGATGCTCAGACCTCGTTCCCTTAGTCTGGCACTAACCTCGTTTTCCTCTAATAGAAATTACGAGGAACCGGAATGCTAACGTTAGACATTACCTTTAATTTGAGCTAGTGGCTGTCTATAATATCATAGCACTATAGGCATAATAAAAACGTCCATCTCATTTCCTAGGCTATAGTGGAAATTAGACTGCAGGAAAAAATGCTTCATAGGATCACTTATAACAGTCTCAAACGAGTCAATGAATTTTATAAGTTATGCTAAAATTTCCATTTTTATTTATTTTCCCACTCACTACGAACCTTGCCAACCACATTTTAATGAGAACGATAATAAAACTTCAGGAAATGTAATTGGAAGTGAGAATTTAGTCAATGGTTAGTTTAAGCATAACTTGCAGAAAGTAATGGAAAGTTTGTCTACAAATACTGATTTAAAACAGCAGCAAGAACCGTATTCCACAATATTTAATTGATAAAAGTTTATTCAAAGAGGTGTAATTGTCAAGTCAATCCTGGTTTATCTCCTAGTTAAATAGGAATGCGAGCTAACTCATTTAAACCTGAGAAATACATCTGATTACGAATTTCCTCCAGCAGGTATCCCTGCTATAAATTTGCTTTGGGCCAAGCCCTATTAAGTTCAACACGATGCTCACGGATACGGGACAGCGTCTGAGTAAACGCTAAAATGCTCATAACTCCGGCTACCTATGCGCGTTGGGAGTGACCGGACATTAGTAGACGGACCAAGGTACGCCCAATGCCTCAGCGAGTTTACTGGAAACTAGAAAGAGCAGCCATGTAAATGGGAAGAAGTCAGCCAGTGGGTTTAAGCGTCGTACTAGCAAGGGATATGTTAGCTAGGGATGCTCCGGCGAAATGACTGCACGGATTCATCACCTCCGGTGAAGTAAAGCGGACGTACTTTCCAAGCGACGGAGATCGCGTTATCTTTGAGCCCGGAATACGAATACAGTGTTTTGAGAATACGCCAACGTTTTCTCGTTAGAATTTCTTTTGTTTTCGATTTGGATTCCACCCTGAAGACCGCACCATGCTGGCTGGCCACCATTCATGGCTGCTCACTGCTCGGGACGCATTCCAAACGAGTTAATATTGAAATGACACATTTCCCGGAAGAGATCCACAGAATTAAAAATGGGTTTTTTTGACTAAAACATTATATATATTTACATTCTTAAAGAAATCATTAGTTACATACGAACAGCACTTGCGCCCACAAAAAAGGGGGAATTATGTCGCTTACAATTAGTTCACCATTTTGAGAAGAGGTCATATTTATGCACTCATACCAAGCATCTAATTTTTTATAAGATTAGAGATCCAATTTCTTATTTAAAAAAAACTAAGCGTCATTTTTTTAAATTTTTAAATTTAAATTGAGTATCACCATCCAAAATAGTAAGCTAACTCATAGAAATTTTAATAAGTACCCATTTTAAGCTACTGCAAAATTTTTCGTCAACGTAAATGGGTACATAAAAAGCTTTGGAGAAAAAAAATATAACTTAGATACCTGTTGTGTTTGCGTTGAGGTTGAAATTTAGCCAACTTTGAAATCGTTTCACGCTTATTAAAGAAAAAATTTGAAGTATGGAAAAAGTCAATCAGAAAGTCACTAGGAAAAGGTAGAAATTTATTTTGAATGAGTTGTTCAAAGCAGAACTTTTTCCGACCTCCCCGGTAAGTCTACATGTAGCTCCTTTTATTTGGCGTCCCCTTTACCACACTTGTGCAACCCATACCCCATCTGCCTCTCCGTCTCCACTCCCCAAATTTCCCCGCCCTTGCCCGTTTCTTCCTCTTCCCCTTCTTCCTAATGTCCCCATCATCCGAGGGGCCCTTCCCGCGGTGCACCCTCGCCCAACAACCCCTCCACACAGTCTTCACTCCGCCCTTAAACCCACAGCCCCACTCGAACCATAACGAATATTAGTGTCGCGCACCAGTCACACATGAAATATACTCGAGGGCATCATTTCCAAATGCACTTACTTGTTTCCATCCGAACCAGTCATCCTCATATTACATTTTTCTTTCTTCCACCCCCCCCCCCCACCCCGTTCCAATTCCTGCGTCACCATCAAGTCCTCCTCTCCAACCCGAAAACGCAGACACATATATGTACACCTATTTTTCTCTAGACTCCTGCCCCCTTCCCCCTCTCCCAGTGTCATTCTTCTCCTCTCCGCTAGAAATTCAGGCGCCACTGTCCCATTCCCTCGTATCCTTCCTCCGTTTTCCACCCCACCTTCAAGTTCTATATTTTGTCATCTAGACGCCCCCTGCGTTCCGTCTCTCTAACCCCCACTCCCGTCCTAATGGTGCACAAATATGCCCCTTTTCTGGAAAATGGCTCCTTCGAGTGGAAATCCATTCGTTGCCATCTTACATTGCCATCATGGAGATTACCCACCCTCCGCCTATTCAGACAACAATTCCTACATCATTGCTGACGGGCTAGGTCAAGAAGTCTCGTCATATCCGTAGCAACGCAAAATTTAGTATTCTCCTTCGAGGTGAGTTGATGAAATATGATCTTGCCCTGAATTTTCATGTGGGTTTACTTGTATTGGTCTTGATCCACGAGTACCTTATTTAGTGACTATAAACAGGTATACATGAAGTCCATAAGTCTTTAAAATTCATTTCGTTCCATTTTTATTAAGAAGCTCAAGAAATAGCGACGTCTCCAGGTGTTGATATATACTTGATTGAAAACTTGAAATACAAAAGTATATGCTAGCAAACTTGCATGAAAAGGATTACCTCCATAAAGTGTTCCCTTAAAAAAATAATACACCCCGTAGATCACTGTTTAACCAAATTGATAAAGTCGCATTTCTATGACCGTTGGAATATGTAAGTCATCTGATTCAATTGCGTAAAGGAATAACCATTCAAAAGACCAATTATTGTAAGACCAATTTCTTAGTCAAAAAATATCTAAGTAAATGGAGCACTAGACAGTAGAAAGTTTTGTAAGAGTCAAAATGAAGCGTGCAGTGGCAAATGAAAATCATGAATAAAAAATAAAAGTAAGGAAAATATATGCATTCGCCTACCTTGAGCCGTTATTTGGCCTTTCCCAGTGATGATAGATTCTTTGATCCGCGCGTGTCTTGAACCACTCGCTTTCTTTCCGAGGATTCTGTAAATTAAAAAAAAAAAAGACAACCGTTTCACTTTCGCTTCATCAACCACCGAACTTACCCTTCTCCATCCCATTAAGATGAATATCTCACGTTGCCTTCAACTCTTTGCTTTCCTTTCTCGCTCCTTTCCCTCGTATACATTCCCCACCCCCTAGTACGTACCTACTCGGCCCTTGAGTCCCTTTTCGCCCTAGGGAAGCTCTCTCCTGCTCTCACACCAATCTCATTGTCCTTCCACAATTTCACGCCTAGGACGGATGCACATTCATCATCCCCGCACGACGCTAAGTGCCATATTAAAGCCTTTTTCGGAAAGCTTCCTCTTTTGCTCTCTCCTATTTACTCTTTTTTTAAAGCCGAGTCCACGTTGCGGCGGCAGAGCTTCAGCAGTGGTTATGAGCAGAAAAAAGAACCATCCTTCCAGGTACCGCAATTTTGAATTGACATTAAAAGCCATTTTCATCCCATTTTTACATTCATTTTGAAAATTAAATACTGGTGACAGAGACCCAGTATCGAGGAGGAAAAATTTACTGCAAGCACAGGCTCAAAACCGGATTTAAACACGCTTATTCATGGAAACGATTCCGCGTAGTTCCCTTCGTGGAAATCGATGGTACTCTTCCGCGCATTGGCTTTAATTAGGCGAAGTGAGTTAAATATTCTAAGTGATGTAAAATGATTGCTTATTTTTGCATGGGTACTGAAATGAGAACACAGAAAACTGTAGAATAAAAGCCACGATAAGTCTTCTCTAAATATGATATGGTATAATGAATAGAAAAAATAAAAATATCTGCAAGTAAAAGTTTCAAAAGATACTAAATATCTTAATGGAACATTAGCTTGTCCAATTCGCGAAGAAATATACATCAACGTTTTAATTTTTATTTCGATTTCATTTCAGAGCGTTTACTTGAATATTTTTTGGCAATTATAAGAATTGCATGAACGTAAATGTGTAATTTTTAATATGATGTTTTCACATATAAGAGTGTTCCATTTTTTTCGTAGCATGATCAAAATATATCATTCATGAGAAGCATGTGGAGTGCAGTGATGAGAGCAATCAATTCTGATAGATAAAAGCTACAAACAAACGATGTCTTTTGGCAAACAATGGATAAAAAATGTCTTGGTGACTCACTTTAACAACGCATACCCAGTTGAATGAATGAATGACAAATTTATTGGTGACTCTTAGCAACCACGCATGCATACTTACTTGACATCCTCAACAAGATCTATGGTGAAGACAATTTCAATATGTAGCCAAGAGCAGAAACACTTATTTGCTCCAGATAGAAAATTCTTCGAAAACAAAAAGAATAAGAATTGCCAAGAATATCAATTATTCCAATGTCTCTGAGCATTAATATACGTCATCTTAGTGATGTTTTTCACACGTTTTAACGGTACCCTCATCATGACATTGGCTCCGATAAAAATAATTTTACAGAAGGGTCTCAAGTCGAAAATAATTTAATTTTAGCCTTCTACGCTAGGTTTGAAAAAATCCTTGAATATATTGGAAATATTAAAAAGACTTAGCTCCCATAGGCAATCAGTAAAAAAATACTTTCCTTCGTTGAATCCTAACTAGAGAAATAAACTGCCAGGAATAACCTGCGATAAATATTCAAAGCCCTCTATACAATAGTCTTACCTCACGTAGAGCCTTTCTTCCTAGTTTCGCAGGTCTGTGCGAGAGTGACTTGCTTACTGGAAGTTGAGTCTACTATATTAGCATAATTAAACTCTGTTAGGAGTGACAGACTGCGTACTCTTTTAAGAGAGAAAATTCAGGAACTTCGTTGGACATCATAAATGTCTTGCATACTCTCCCATATCATAGCTAACTCATTTTTTATCTATGTACCAATTACAATTATTGCCGCCAATATCGCTAATGTAATTTTGTAATCAAGTGGAAAATCAGCTTTCCTGGAGAAATGACCTCCTCGAGCAACTGCCATGATTAAAAACGTAAGGGCACTTTACTCGGACGAAAGGGAATGCAGCCTTCTTCGGCCTCGAGTAGGAAGAATAATTTCATCAACATCTCATGATTTTTATCAATAAATACCAACATGATTATGATATACCTCGTCTTGCTCTTTTATTTATTTCATACATTTGAAATTCATTTCGTCCCTTTCTTTGAAGCTATAATAAATCATAAGCATATTACTTGGCGATTCCAAATTTTTATTCAATACTGAAGGTGGTGGAGGGATATGAGAATATTTTTTCATGTGAAAATGAGGTCGTGACTCATCAATTGTGACTGCAGCATTGAAAAGCTATAATAATTACTAAAACCTTCAAACTATTGATGACTTATTATTTGGAAAAAAATTATCAATAATTTTTTATCAGTACGGATGTTCTTCAATAGCACTCTGTACGGCATCAAAATAAAAATAATTACCAAGCATTTAAATCCTTCCCAAAGATTTCAGGAAGAAATGGGTCAATAACCCCGCTCCCTTTGATGCGAACATGTTCAAAGGAGTTAGCATTTACTAAACGGTATCGAATAGATATTTTTTAAATTATTTTTTGTTCGTATATTCTCATATAAACAAGGAGTAAAATATATGCGATAATCAAGGATGGAAATTTGGTACATAAATTGTAATTAATTTTCCTCTATCGGCCACTTCCACTTTTACCACTTTACTCCAGCTTTTACCACTTCCACTACTTCACTTCTACATTTATCAGGCTAGAAACATGTCATAATTCATTACACAGCCACAATTGAATATAAATTATGAACAGATGTTACTAAGAAATAATATAAATAGAGATTTTTAGAATTGGAAGGAAACAGGGAACAGCAGCCAAATTATGAATAGACATGGGCCAAATTCTACACACTCTAATACGAAACATTAAAATTAACTTCATTTCTATGAAATAGTGATTATCATCCTACATGAAAGTAAATAACATGAAAGGTAATAGTTTGGAAGTAGTAGCGACGATAGAAATCCTTTTTACCCCTTCTTGTTTGATGAAAGCTAAGAAGAGTCGAATAGCGTGTATCACCACGTGCAATGCCAACAAAAAATACCATTTCCATAATGAAGTGAAAATTGACGTGGATGAAGGCAGATTCTTTAAAGCATAAAAGCAAAAAAAATCTTAATTTATAGTTCTTTTCTTTCAATCTCAGCTGAGCGGAGTCGAACACTGGAGAAAGCGGGAGGATTGCTTCGCAAAACGACAAGTCAACTCACTGTGTCCAGTGCACCATGTCGCGGGAGTTAGTACATGCACTTCCCCGCTACGATGCCGGTCGCACACAAAGGGAATCCGACCGAGAAAAAGGGATGCGAAAACCGCCCGGGTCCCTAAACCATCTCCTCGCGTTATATCCGGTCCGACTGCCTGCCACCGGCAGACCGACGAATACGAGGCCCGCAGGGCTCGGATGCGTTGCGATGATCAAAGAAGAATTGGGAGACTCCTCGTCGTCAGACGACTCCGGTCGGTGCAATGCGCGTGGAGCCGCGTTTTGATTTTCGTCCACGGATCGGCATCGCTACTCGCCCCTCTTTCACGTTCTGATCTGATCTATCTCGCTTCCCAGAAGGCTACTTACGTTCCTAATTATGGCGGCAGGACGTGTGATTGCGATCCGCTTGAAATGAGAGACGCGTCGACTCAATGATCGGTGGCACTACGACTTGGATCACTAGTATCCGATATCAACGGTGTCATGCTGAGGGATCTTCAAGGGTAGATACGAGGATGTGGCAGAGGAAGGTAGGTTAACAAAAAATAAGAAATTATTAAAGCAATGAAAGGAAAAATATCTAGGGAAACTTATGGTGTTCCTAAAAGCCTAATTTCATTCAACAATCGCATTCGCTTTTCATCACTATTTTATCTTCAATTTGTCATGTTGTCAACGTTTTGATGGAGCTATCAACATTTCCTAGGAAAATAGCATTTTTAAAGAAATTTTAAACCAAACGCAGCCCATTTTAAACATTAAATTGACCTAAATGATTAAAATCATTTAATTCAAGGAAAATTAGGGAATAATGGCAATATATTTTGTCACCTCGTCTTTATTGCGGTCAAGAAATCAAACATACTTTCCATACCCTGGACGGCAAGAGAGTGAACGGAACGAAGGAGCTACGTTCATGGTATTCGCCCAAGTGAACGTAGCCACTATGTTCACGGCATCAGAAGGGTTAATGCAGTCCATCGTAGCGGCAGAAAAAATTCATTACAAATGTGCGGGAACACGTGAACCGCATAAGCATTCACATTTATTTTCCAACTCAAGGTACCTAACCTTATTCATATCACAAATATTATCGTTCCTCTGAACATTGAGACACGATTTGCTAAAATATAGGCAATACTTCCACCGAAGGGCTGACTACAAGCTGCCGCAACTATTGCCCTATGGCTGAATAGGACACACATACAAACCATCTCATTTAACCCAATATCGGGAAGTTCAAATTAGCGTATAAAGGCATCAAACTTAATACGTCTACTTCAATGCAGTGGGAGAGGAAAACTTATTCTTTTCCTATTAATGACGCATGTATTCGTCAATTGGTTTCCTGACCAAAGGGATGAACGACGTATACATGCTTCGCAAGCAAACGGGTGGCAGATATATGCGTCGCTTAGTTTCACCTTGCCGGTTTATTTTACTAAAAGTTTATACTTTACAACTGGAATGCATCATGTCAATGTTTCACCAGTATGTTTTGAAATTTTCTTATGTTTTAGTACTGGTTTCATTTTATTATTACGTAATTCTTCTCTGTGGCCATTAAATATTATTTCCCGTCCTTCCTTCACAGCTGGGTCATCTCCCACAATGGTACAAAATTATGTCCATAGACTGCCATAAAAAACCAAAACTGGTGAATCAAAAATAAAGTGCCATACTATTTTATGTACTCTTTTGTAAATTTTAGTGACAAATTAGCAAAGAAAAAAATTATATTCCTCAAATTTAATGTCCACTGACTATAATTCGTTATGTTCGTGGACAGTCCCACATAGATTTTTAGGAGGTATTCATTGTATTAACTACCTTTAATAAATAATGTATTATAAAATCTATGATTAAACAAGTTACAACAATTAAACATTCAAAAATAGTCTTTTTGTGTTGCTTCTATGTCATAATATTTATTATAAAATAAAAAGATAAATGTCCTACCGAAAAAAGCCGTCTTCCAGAAACCAGCACCCGATGATGATTTTTATGAGTTGAAGCAAGAAGAGCTATAACATTATGGTGAATGCTTCGTTCTCATGTCAAAAATCTTTAAAAATATTGAAGATATTATCTAATGAACAGATGGTTTTCTTCAGCTCAAATATATTTTGCACCGTTCTATACAAAAAATATATTATAACTAAAACTTAAAAAATCATTTTCTTGAAATAAAGGAATGAGTCATGAGAGCAATGGAGTAATGAATGAAGAGGAGTGATATCGGATGATCGCTACCAGTAGGGCGTGTACAATGGATAGTGGTTCTGACCTGTCGTCTTTATCGATTCTCAGAATAAGGAATCTGCAGTTAGAATGAAGACTGCGTCACCAGCCATCCCAAAGCGCGCGCACGGCCTCTTAAATTGAAACGTATTGCCATCGGCATAGTGAGCACGCAACACTCTCCGTTTGTGAAATAAAACCTGGAGGAAGACAACACCAATGACAGAACATCCCTCGGTTAGTAGACGGACCCTTAGATAGAATACGCACTCTCTGGGAGGAAGAAAAAAACCCCCACCATGCCGGCTGTAGTGTGCTTACAGGGGACTTCGGCTGGGTGCGTGATTCTCTTATTCTCGAGGTGCCCATTTCGACGTCCCTACAACGTTTCCTTGGAAATCCCAGGGGAAGATTCTCAGTCCCATCCCATACCCCGTCAAGTTTCCCGCCTCAGCTCCACCCCTCTATAGTAAGCGCGGGAGGGGTCCGCTGGCCAGCCTATATCGTGCTCTGAGGCTATCACGGCCGGTCGTCTTCCGTGCCATTGTGCTAAGATCAGTATAGTGCGAGTCTTTTCCCCATCCTCCGTCCACTTTTCTCGAATGTGTGTCGCCGTCTCTCCGAGTCCGTTATCCCGAAACTCTTATACCTACTCCCCCTGAATACTACCACTCCCCGCTCTTTTCTTCCGACCGCTTCCGCCAAAAACACGCCCAAGCCATCCTATGTGACCGGATCGCATTGGTCCTCATTCCCATCATCCCTGATCCCGACGTATTCCCCTCTCCACTAGTCCTCCCTCACGATTCACATCAGGGGCTCCTTCCAGTCAAACCAAACTCCTAGGTTTAACTGCTTCCTCATTCCCCTTCAAATTCATTTCTTTTCTCCAGGGAGCTGGTTCCTCCTCTTCCTTTGCCTTATACCATGCTCATCCGCACGCTTAAGCCGATCTCAGAGCAAAAGTACGTCGTAACCATCGGATGTGGACAAGTGATGTTTTCAGTAAGGAATTTTCACTGGTCCACCAGAAAATCTGGCAAGAGCATGTTTTGCGCAAGTGGATAAAACAAATAACTTTTTTTGGTAAATTTCAAAATTCCACGTCATAAATATTACGATGAGAAATGCTGTGTCGTCAAATTAAATCGGAAGAGATATTTGAAAACAAATTTAGCATGACTTTTCATATGGTTACCCTTTTTTCGCAATTAAACATTTCTTTTCATGGAAAAATGTCCACGTTGTTCGGTCGCTGGTTTCCGTGGCGTTTAATGTGTAAAGGGACGCTATCTGCGAATGTTGAGAAAGGTTCACAAAAGTTTCACCAGCTACCCCGCTGGCGTTTTCAGGTAAAGATGGTAAGATTATTCGAGGTACTGTCTTAAATGAAAGGTTTTTGGCGCCAAAATCAGGAAATTTCCTCAATAAATCAGGGAACATCATAAAATATTCGTGGAATTATTCTTTCTAACGCTCTGTGGAGTGGATACCCTATCATTTATGCTAAAATTATTCGGTAGTTCGACGATTTCCATGGCCTCTCCAATAGACCGGGAAAATATTTCTCTTCATTCTCTTCTGAAAAAAATTCATTTGCATGCGTACTTGGACTCCGAGAAATATTTATAATGATTCATGTGCATCATTAATAACTATTACTGTTTCGACGTTAGCGCAAATCAAGTTTACCAGACGGGAAAAAAAGAATAAAAGGAATTTATTCAGTCAAATTTAATAAGTACGAAATTATATGCTAAAACTATATCACCTCCTTTCCTGCAGCCTACGCTCAAAATAATCTATAACCTGCAGGCATATTTTTATCATCGGAAGGACAGGTATAACTATGAAGGAGAGCAGGTTCGACATAACTTTGGACACTAGAATGTCCATTATTGAGGTTATTTCTTTAATATAAATTGGCCATTTACAATCATCATACAAGTTTTATGTCATGGTCACATTTTCTGGAAAAAATACAAGTACTTACTTACTTTTGTGTAACTGATTGGATGAATGGTAATCATGGGCAAGTGCGACAAATTATCACATAAGTGAAATGATCCATTACGGTATAATTACGGCATTAAATTTTATAAATAAAAATGACAACTGTGAATACCATTCGTCGCCATAAATGAATTCATTCATGACTCCTTAAAGCATATAGGAAAAATATAAGAGGGATGTTGGGATTTATAACCAAATTCCTACCCTAATACAATTTTGTTCCTTGAGATTCTAAATTATTTACGTTTTTAAGCATTTCAATATTAAAAGGGCTCGCGTTATATTTGAAGACTTGGGATTATTTGTTAATTATTTCCATAGAAATCATTGTATGGCAAAAATTTGCGTAAACACAAAATGAAAAGGTAACCACACTTCCTCAAGTCCTTGGGAGTATCATTTTAAGGTTCCGGAATCACAAATTTACCAAGTGAGTCAGTGACAGAAGGTACGAAAGGCATCAAGATCATTTAGGTTAGGCTTGTGGGAGTTTAAAGTAAGGTGCCACGCGATTCCCATAGGAGGCTCTGAGTCAACTGGGGAGGGACGGATGTCGTGACCAAAGCTTCCGGGATGCGAGCGGTCATTGGCAATAAAATGACCCTAATGCGAGTATATATTGCTTCGCAGTCCATAGCGACGCAAGTCAATGACATATATGGCTTCTCAAATATAGTGTCTGCGACTCTAGATTAGTTTTCAAAGCAAGAAGTCTGAGGGCAAATTTGTTGTCGATCACGTTAATGGGCAAGCATTAACGCTCTCGTAAATGTATCTCATTGCATTAAACAAAGTAGCATAAGTAGTTACTCTAAGCATCTCATACGAATATTACTTATTCGAACCTGTTAAGTTCATTCATTCAATACAAGTCTGCACATCTCTCTTTTAATTTTGATAGAGCTATGGCCATAAAAAAGCCCCAGCAGGGGTTCAATCTTATTTAATTTACAATTTTAGTTTACATTTATAATGCGGTTTTGTAACAGTGAAATATCATCGACCCAGAAATTATAGGCTGGCTTATCAATATGAAGCATTAAAAAAATTATAATGGCATAAATTAATAAAAATTATAATTATGAGGCCTTATAAAATTAGTCATAATCTTTGTGTGACATTTCTATTTGTATTAAATACTCTCTGACTTAAAGTATCAGAATTTACTGAGCAAGGATTGGCATTGGTAAGGGTGTGGTTGGGGTAGTTTAGAGCTCTAACTAGCCCATTCATCGTCAATAGTTCTGAAGTATCTGTCCATAACTAAACTGAAGCTAGAAAGAAAAACACCATATGAATGCCAGTGTTTTTAAAAATATTTTTGACGGTGATAACGTAGGAATAAATTTTCAAAAAGGAGACAAACCGGAAAGAGGAATACGACGAAAACTATTCGTTATGTATATGTATCAAATTCTGGTACTTGAAAATTTGACTAAGAATACAATCTTGCCCGTCCCTTAAGCATATGCGAAATTTTAGGCTAGATGACCAATGGTCTCAATAGGCATAAAAACTATCCCATAGATAATAAATAGTAGGCTATACTCGAAAAGATATGCATTGACATGAGGTGTAAAGGGAAAGGAGAAATAGATAAATGCCAGATGAGTATTGAATGGAATTTGAACTTCCGCGTTATTCTACGAAAATAATTGATTAATCACACCTCAAAATATTATCAGTGTATTAAACGGATAATAATTGCAAATATATGTCACAATATAGTCATTATTTGCCTGCAAAAGAGTCAAAATGAAATAATTTACAAAAGTGTTAACTCAAGACGAAGATGAACATTTATTTGGAAAAAAATGTTTTCGAATCCTCCTAAAAATAGGCTATGATTCAAATTTTACTATGAAAGATTTCGGGAGCAAATGGAGGTGAGCACTTTAGTCTAATGGGTAAGGTGCTTGGCTGTCGGTCGAGGGGTCCCGATAATGAAGCCAGCAGATACTACGAAACAAAATTCTCAAAATCGAAGAGGCCCATGGAAAAAAATTGGTTCCCTTATCCCTAATAGGAGATATTCACTCGACTGTGGCTTATTTTGAGGTGTATTCTACTCTCACCCATCCAAGCCAACCATCGGGTTGAATAGCTGACTAAATTAGTGATGAAAATTTTAAACTCCTTTTGTTACTAATCTATATGATAAAAATGAATTGATTTACCTTAGTATCGCTAAAACTCGAAAACGGCGGGACCGTTTCGCTAATTTTGATTTCAAAACGTTAGTAAGTATCGGGAGGTTTAAATGTAGAGAATATTATTCCACAGGGCCAATGAGTTCCTAGAATGGACCCTGACACGTTTTCATAAGAAATACAGTTCACAAAAGTTCGTTATTAATTCCGGCAGACCTATTTTCTTTTGAACATTTAAATTAGTGATAATGGTCGCATTCAGTTAAAACACATGCCATCCGCAAGAAAAATAATTTAATAAAAATAATTGCAAATGATTTTCGTTTTCCACATGTTAAGCAGTGAATTTTGGAAAAGCATTCATAAAAATACTAAAATTTTAGTGCTTTCGGCTAACTATCCACTTGATGGCCGTCAGTATTGTACATGTAGTTCCGCATCACATTCTAAGGTTAAAATTTCATTTGCCATTATTTATTCAGAAATTCAATGCGTGAAAACATTCCTCGCTTACCTTAGGCTGATTTCGTTTGTAATCGTTTATTGTTTATGTTAAAACAGTCATTTTCGAGTTTTAGCGATATTATTTATAGCGATAAAATTTATGTTATTTGACAAAGCGAGACTATTTACTTCTAAGTGCATGAGAACTATCTTTTCTTTTATTATTTATCCCATTTCCTATCTTAGGTTCTCGAATTCAATCAGCTGCGCTACAAACTACCTTACGTGCTAAATATACTGATAATCAGAGAGAGAGAGACGGATAATAATAGTAGCCGTATCAGTATGGCAGAAGTAGATTCTAGAGTAACTGAAAATGAAGTGCACAGGCTTTCAATGTAACAAGTTCGAGTTCATCAAACACAACCACAACCACCACGAAACAATAAAATTGAGCAATTCCGCAGAAGAGACGTGATCCTGCAACGAGTAGCATTCAACTACGATCTGGAAGTAGGTTATTGTGCCGACAAATCAGTAGCAATTGGAGAAAACCATTTGTCGACATTTCAAGGCGTTAAAAATATAGCGGTGAATCCCCTGGATTATTTTGTGCTGGTGGAGAAGTAAAATCGCCCAAATTGGTGCCACTACCAGACATCACGTTTACTTCTCCAAACGAACTCATTTGTTTCAAATCACTTCGTTTGGAGAAGCGTATTACGTGTAGGGTAATTTCATGCCAACTTGCAAATCATTACACTATTAGAGTATTTGATAAAACTCAAATTTGTAATCATATCCGAAATAATTTATGAAATGTTAAAAAAGAGCAGACACAAGGAATAAATATCACTTACTGGAAGCACTGTTACAACTACCATTTTTAGATGATCAATTCTTTAAAATCTACTTCATGGGCAATCCAGATGCAGAAGTTGATAGGAGTTGTGCACACAATCCAACAGGGAAGCGATATATTGTCCAAGAGCTACAAACTTGTTTACATCAGAAGAAAATTTAGAGCAAAACATAAGCAAGTTTTATTGAACAGCTGAGTTTAATGGTGAAAGGCCACAAACGGTACTGACCGAAAAAAATTGTACGTAGGTACTTATTTGTTGCCATAATTATCTGTAACACAATGATTCACGTGGTTGAAAGACGGGACAAGCATCAAATGTTTGGACTTCCACAAATGTTTTATGACCTAAATTTGCAAAATCGGTTTAGCCGTTTTCTAATTCTAGTTAAGTCGTTTGCGCCGGTGGAAAAGTAAAATTTCCACGATTGGAACCACCTCCAGATCCATTACGCTGTTAGTTTCTGGAATGAGAAATGATTTTAAACACATATCGGCCAACATTCAAAAATATAACTGTTATTTTCAAATGACTTCATCATCTTTGTTTTTTAGACACCGTAAAAATAAAAGAAGATTTAGTTTATGTCAAAGATTTAAATTTATAAACTGCATTGTTACTGTGATGCATTTCATGTAGATGTAGATATTATATTCATTCGAACGATAAAAGAAATTAATCTTATGACTGCATTTAATAGTGATAGGCCATAAACGGTACTGACCGAAAAAAATTGTAGTTAGGCACATATTTGTTGAGATAACTATCTGTAACATAATGATTTGATAATCCATGACGTGGTTATAGGTCTTGTAATCAAAGTTTTGGACATCCACATATCTTTTGTCACCAAAATAAGCCAAATATGTTTAGTCGTTTTAATTTTGAGGAGAAGAACTAAATGTAATTGATATTGGTATTTATGGATAGATACGAAGTTGATACGAAGTTCACCGGATTATCTATAGATAGGTATACTTTTATGCTATGAACCTGATAAGCCTGTAAGAAAATTTTCTAATATGATTTCATTTTAAGCCAGATTTCTTTGAGCATATGGAAAAGGAAATATATGTTCTCAAAAACTATTTATCTACCATTCAATAACCGTTTAGACTATAAAGTATGGATTAGAGAGAAGAAATTTTACTCTTTGAAATGAGTCAGTTGATACAATCAATTGAATGAATTAATAGTGTAACCGTGAATAAAACTTGTTAAACCGAATAAATTACTTCCTCCTGCGAGAAAGCATTGCTTATGTGACTCATAACAATGAAAACATATCTATGGAAATGTGTAACGTCTGCTTTAAATCTCGATCTGCTATACTGCATAAAAGTATGCATTTAACTTAATTATCATAATTATTTAGCAACTCGAAATGAAAACTGTGCATAGAAGTAACTTATACAGGAAAAATAGCTGAAAATAATGAAACAAAAACAATCATTTTCAGGTACCTACTTTTTATAGTTCATAAAAGCTACTTTTCTATCAAAATGACAAAGTATTTACATTATTTTATGTCGATCAGCTCTGTTACATCCAAGATATTCTTAAATATTTCTCGTTTAGTAATGGAAAAGAGTAAAAATTTGAATAAAATGCAATTGTAACACTTAAGAATTATATAAAAGAAAAATTTGACAACAACTTTTCTTATTCCATTAATTAATGATCATAGTATCTCGAAGAGAGTTTAAAATTTATTCACCTCATTTATAGAAAGAAACTAAACGTTTCCCATTTACTATTATCACTTTGAAAATTGATACTAACTCTTTTTTCGAAGGTTATTCTTAGTTTGCGGGGTTCAATCATTTCGTTTGTCTTCCCCAGAGGGTTGATTCATCCAAGGGTGAGCTCGTAGAGACGGCGAATGTTATCACTTTAACGCATTAATTCCCTCAGAGTTCCAATTACCGAACCAAAAAGGTGGGCCTCGAAAAGACGCAGGAAAGTAAGGAGGTCCAAATGAAAAGATCCAAACGTTTTCGAAGGCATCGAGGCAGGCTGGATAAGACTATGGGATGGAGGCGAAGCAACTGAGGTGTGATGAAGTAAAACAGGAATAAAAGGAGGAAAAAGAGAGAGAGGGAGATCAAGAAGAAGGAAGATATTGGAGAAGAAATGGAGATAGACCATTCATCGTGCAGGATTCCAATGAGGAAGTTTAACTTTTCATTCCTTTTGTGAGGCGACGAAAAACGTCTTCATCCTCCTGCGAATCCTCACCTATCCTTTCAGCCCAAAACTCCACCTTACCATTTGTGATTACCTTCCGCCTCAAGAAAGGGCCCCTCTGCCTTAGACTTCCCCCCTTTCCCCGCTCAATACCGTCCACTCTTTCTCACCAGCCTCGCTCGGCAATCACACCAGGACTCCCGAGCCGCTGACTCCGTGATAACTTGCGCCTGACGCCTCCCTTTGCTCGCCATTCTACCGCACTTAATTCCATTCTTATCTCCAACCATTCGACCTCGTTCTCCTCTCTCCCTCACTCACCTTTCCGTCGACTCATCTTCTCTTCCAGCGTCTCATCGTTCATCACTCAAGCGATCATCTCCCAGAATATCCTGACTCTTACTGTCCGTTCTTAAAGAGAGATTCGGGCGATCATCTAATGATTATTTTAATGTTCTTTCATCTTTGTTAGACAGCTAACTTGTATTTGTATTCAAATTGTATTTTCAGGTTATGCAGGCGTAAGTAATTCACAATAAACAACGACCCATTTACAATACACAGAAGTAGGGCAGCTAACTGCTGCATACAACAAACTTTTGCTAGTGTGTCTAAGACTTTATTATGGAAATAAATTAGACAAACAAACATAAAATTGTAAGGAATAGAATATTATTTCACTCGCATATGTTTATTTGTAGCTAGCGATTTAGATAGTAGTCGAAAATATTTTTCAGCGAAAGGTAGAGCCAAAAACATTTATGTAGTATAATAAAAAGAAGGAAGGCAAGTTGGAATAATGCCAATTTATCAATAAAATTAGAATCCTAGATTTGAATATATATCATTAATCCTCATTACTATGGAATGATGGACATTTTACAATTACTTAATATGCATAATGATTTGTGCATGATATTATTTCTTGTAAATATCTTCTCAGAAGTTTAAAAGAATGAATAGCCTTCAAAACTAACCAATAACAGCTAATGACCCGGACTGAATTTTCTCCTTGAGGATTATTAGATTCATTCACTTCATTTTTAGAATTGATGAACACGGTAAACTATATCAGGGTCACATGCTAAAATGTTTTACTCTTCTTTCACACAGAACAGTGACGTCAAATAGCCAGAAAACAGTGATACGTGCCGTGCTTGATCGATTTATAGATCGACGTACCATGTTTTGCTAAATAAATTACAAGAATATGGGTTAGTAATTTAACTATTAGATAACGATGTGATTAGAAATCATGTGAAAACGGAACTAACGCAGATAGAAAAAGCTTTACCTTTCCTATAATATATCATTCAGTATTCACTTAAAGATTCGGTATTCCAACGTATTCAATTGGAGAGAAAAACTTTATTTATGTAAAGCATAAATTCAAAGGCTCTTTCCTCTGAAAATCTATGCAAGAGTCATATAATAGGTTAAAATAAGAAGCATTCTGTTGTTATTTCAGCTGACATGAGTTGATGAGAAGTTTCTTTTATGTTTGCACTGAGTATCGATCCCATTTGAATACGCAACTTTTTCCCTAGTGAGGGGGAGTTCCGATTCCCATCAAAAGACTTGAAGACGCCAGGTCCCAATCTCTATTCCTATCTTACTTCCTTCGCTTCAATTTTTCCCCTTCATCCTGTCCCTATCTCGTCCAAACGTTCACTTCTCGGGTGTGCAGCAAAGTTTTCTAATTGGATTCCTTGAATCCAAAGAAAAGGGATAAGGGATGAGAATTGTGACTTCGGAATGAGGGAAGTGGCGAGGAGGGGGGAAGCTTAGGAGGAGAAGGCTTTCAGAATGGAGCACTGCCCCTCTCCTCCCTCTTCCTTTTCCCACCACCTTTAAGCCTTTATTCTAGAATGGGATTGGAATTGGAGGGGACGGGGAGAGAAAAAAAGGGTGGGCAAAGTTAGTGTGAGTAAGCTTGGCTTTCCAAAGAAAGAGGTTTTAAGTGTTTAAATGAATTTCTAGGCTGATTTTCAGAACCTCATTTCGCATGCCATGCATCTTCGACCGATGCAGCTGGAGTTTAAAACTGCAATTTGCAACTAAAACTGAAATTTAAAGTGGACTGTTGCTTCAAGTACTGAAAACATTGAATAAATATCGATATCACATAGCGGAAAATATAGGCATCAAATATTTTATATTCAAAGAATTTTTAAAATTTACTACCAAGACTCAAATATCTGCCTTAAATTAGGCTGGTAAATAGTTCATTACACCCTCTTATGAATTTCTTTTTATCATTTTCATCAACCTTTCATCCTTTTTGATTTTAAGATGAGACAATGATTATTTCAACTGCTGACTGATAATTAGTTGTTATACTGATGCACACGTGTGAATTAAATTCCTGCGTAATACCAACTGCTGGTACTTCAATATGCTCAGGAAATCGTATTCCATTTTATCTGCATTGAATATACTCCTTTTCTTATGCTAATAAATGGAAATGTACACAGAAGACAGATCATCCATTGAAATTTAAGTAAAAGTCACTCCCTTCCCATCGCCAAATTTCACCTATTTCCATTAATCAAAGATTGCTTCATAACATAACAAAATACAGACCTAAATGCTTTTTATAACTTTTATCATTGAATGAACTAAATTTCCAGCAGTGACCGAATTTTTAACACCATTTAAAGAGAGAGGTCTATGAAAACGTCCAAAACTGTTCAATAGCATAAAAACAATTGCTTAAAGTATTAAATTGCTATTGCTACATCTAAAATGAATTTAAATTGTTACACTTTTTCTTATGTGTTTAATTAAAACCATAAACGCGGGAAAATATTTTACTACACAATTACCATTTTAGCTAATTTTTACCCTAATCTATAGCAATATGAAACCTAAATTCTCAATAAGTACCACAGATAATTCTTACTCACTACTGCTACGAATAATACTGATGCAAACTTAATACTGCTCACACCTTGTTTATCACTAAAGCAATCTCAATTACGGCCATGAGGTAGACAGCATATATAATGACAAAAATTTAAGTATTTTTCAGGATTAGATTAATGTCCATCAATCTTGTTATTTTAGAGATGACATACATCGAAAGCAACTTTCATGGAAAATCCAATATATTATAAACATGTGGCGATGTGTAACGCTACACAATGCAATGTAACTAGGCAAGAGACTTCCATTCGCCGTGACTTATATTCCACCCGGATTACTTACGTGCAGAACCGTTTGTCTAAAAACAAGTGAATAGAGTGGCTGCAGAAGCCAAATCATCTACGTATGACATTAATACTGATATGTCAGTTACTTTTATCAAGTAAAATCGATTGAATTCCCAGCATATGAATGCATCACCATGAACGAGATGGTCATATATGGTATATTACCTATATATATACTTTGTCGCATCATTTTGGAAGAAAAGCATTTTGAGAAGAAGTGGCTCCTTACATTTCCGATTCCCCGCGAGGAAAGAAAATTTCTTCACGTTAGGTGTACAATCTTTGGTGCTGAAAGTATAGTGCCTTTCCGAAATGTATTGGAAAACAAAATTCTTACATACTGCATTGGATATCCTCCGTAGATTGGTAGAAGCCAATCCAATATCACACCCGTATCCTCGCCGTCCATCCAATACACGCGACCCTCGGAATACTATCCCCGAAGATGGACGAAAGCCACCCTGTCCGAGAATTCTGATACCTTGTCTGCTTCGGGAAAAGCACATACTCGACCGCAACGTGGGATGCGGAAATGACGCCGGCTTCAAGATATCCAAACCTTAATGTAATGCTCCTCAATCATCTCCAGGAGTACGACATGCTTTCAAGATGAACAACTAAAGGGGCCACTCACGAACACATTGCAGAATACAGAATCAACCATTCTCAATGTAAGGCAGTTGATAATAAATGCCACATGCACTTTCACTGTCACACTGTCAAAAATATTGACATTTAATCATACAATGGGTATAATTTCAGAACATTTCAGTGTTTTGAATTCAGAAATTCCTAAATAATTTTGTTAATAACCAACAGAAAATCTCCCAGCCATTCAATTAAATACGTACGTATTTCTTTATTAAATTCCAGTATCTCGGACGTGACTTCGTGACATATACTAATCATTTTACATTCTGAGAAAAGCTTTGTTTTATTCCGTTTAGATTTAGATGGGCCTCATCGATACTTAGGTTCTATTGTGATAAATCTGTTTTTTAAACGAAGCTACTCTTATAGTTTTAGAAATTTTAGAATACATAAAAATATTGAAGATTTCTTTACTCCTTGCACATTAAATAAAAATCAATAACTGCATGCTTTGATGGTTTGCACGATTTTATCCTTCTTGATATAAATAATTAATTAGTTGAAACATTCCAGAAGGTGAACATGTAATTAACGTGGTGAAAATTGCTTTACGTACGTGTTTGAAATTCCATGAAAGCCTCGTTCCAAAATGGCTAAATAAAAAAAGATGCAAGGAAATTGGTCGATATGCAATGAGAGGTGGATACAAAATACAGATTTTGTAGGTGAATTGTAATAATTAAATAAAAACCACGCGTGTGAGTTACACCACATGCCCACAATATCCTGATCAAGTTCTGGTATTGTATTAGTCTTATCCTCTTTAGAATAACTTATCAAATGATCATATATAGGGGTTTTTCCATAGTAAATGGATGAATTTGTGGAAATAATAATACCATTAAGTTTGATTAAAACGGTATGCAAAAATACTATGCTATTCCATCATGATTTTCATTCACGTCATTTAGAATTGATAAGACATTCCTTCATGTCCGATGCCTTTTGCGGTTCATTCCTTCACGTTATTTCAGGCTGAAGGTTACTAATCCGCTGCTAACTATGCCGCTTTACTCGCGGCTGAGTTTAAATCCATCATAGCGTCCACCAGGTACGGATGCTGTGTTCACCTCCAGATAGACAGGTTAGCTGCAATACAAGCGAGTGTTATCGCCAAATATCACCGTGGCCAAAAGGCGACGGCATACCGAGGTAGTATGATTCTATCGCTGGGTTTAAGCCCATCACGGTGCTGTGAGTTGGTGACGGGAATAGGGTAGAACGCCCTATTGTTGGCACCCCCCCAGTTGTTGGCACTCTTTAATTAACTGTGTGATATTAAGAGACAGAGATGCATTGCATTTTGGATGCTTCTGTATTTAGAAGCAAAGAAGTTTACTTAATATGTGTCAGCGGTTCCGTCCACCTTACACCATTTGAGAAGTGACTGTGGACCATATAACCAAGTGCTGCATATTCTTTGGAGAAATTGGAGGTTTTCTTAGCGGAAAATTAAGAATGTTACTTCATTTGGATGCGTTTTTTATCAATATCAAACCATTAAATAGTATGAAACTTAGATATTTGTAGTGATAGTAATAGCTCAATGAGGATGTTTTTTACTTAGAGCCTGTTATCGTAATTAAAATTGATTTTTATGGGGTGCCAATCACTGGTATGTAAATATTGTTATATTCCAGTGATTGGCACTGGGTGCCAAGTATTGGAAATTTCATCAACTACAGTTATATAGTTATTTTGTTCGCCAAATGCATTGTATTGCTAGTATAAATGTGTATTTTATATTTTGGCTCATAGAAATGAGTGCAACCAGTACTTGGCATGGGTGCCAATAACTAGAAAAATGGGTGCCAATAATTGGATATAGTCAAATTAATAATTTCAAAGAATTCCAAGCAAAACAATTGATAAGGGATAATGTCAAAGAATTCGAGCAAAATAATCACGGAAATCTTTTTAAGGGCAATACTCCCGATAATAAGTGGTACCATGGCTTTTTACGCAGATACTCTGAAATTTCTTACCGTTCATTTGAAGGAGAAGAACTGATGCAAGTGCATGCGTGAGCGATATCCTATATATATCAGAGGCTGGTTTAAAACTGTGGAGAACATTCTTAAAGAACAAAGCAAGTTTGATATCCTCTCTGATCTGAATAGCGTGTTAATTGGCGACTAAACTTATTTCATGTCATGCCCTGAAAAGAACTTAGTGCTTGCCCCTCTGAATCAAAAAATGTATATGAAGTTACCCCCACCGTCACGTGAAGGCAACGCTGACCGTCATAAGTACCTTTTCATCCTCAGGAAATACGTGTCCTCCGATGGTCATCTACCTTCTTCAGAGGATCCCTAACAAAATAGTCCAAAAGGTTCCTAAAAAATGGGGAATAGGGCGCAGTGACAATGGGTGGATGAGGTCAGAAGTGTTTTTTAAATTTATTGGGAATTTTTTTCATCTTTATCTTTTGGAAAATAAAATCCCATTACCAGTAGTGTTGTTTGTAGATGGCCACAAAACCCATCTGCTATGCCACCGAAGTTCGCTATGCAAAGAATCTCAAATTATTCTAATTGCTCTGTACCAAAATTCTACAAAAATATTGCAACCCGCTGATGTGGCTGCCTTTAGGCCAATAAAGACTAAGCGGAAGGATGCCGTACTCGAATAGACCAAAAACCCTAACGCCGATAAAAAAGAGGATTTTGTTCCCATTCTTTAAGCTATATTGAACAACATTGACTTGTCTAGAATAGTTAAGAATGGTTTCAGGGCATTAGGTCTATATACATGGAATGCCGACGCAATAGATTATTCTAAGTGCCTAGGAAAGCGTTCATCCAAAGTCAGTGTGAATATCTCAGTTTGTAAGATGAATCCACTTCCATAAGATGATTTTTCTTTGATGGTTGGGGAAGAGCAAAGTGAAAATTTTTAAAGTATTCAACAAAATTTGGGAAAAGGAGAGGAATTCAGAGTTCTATATAGATTGTGGGAGCGCTATCAAATTACAATGCAAATTGATGGAGAATGAGGAAGAAGGAACGGGTGAGAAAGTAATTGTACTTGTACATAACCAGCATAACACAGAATATACGACTACCGATAGATTTCTGTGGAGACTGAGGCAGCATTATCTGAAATTCCTGCTGCGCCACACACAATTGAGAACCCCCTTTTGAATCCTCTATTATAGAGGCCGTAGAGATCATTTCCCCCGTTCACCAACTATTATCTATCACAAAAACAATGTCTAAAGTCTTTCGCCATTGAATCTCATCGTTCACTGGCATTGGAAGAAAAGTCGTACTCACACCTGTCAGTGGAAGGAATTTACCAATGGTATGTGTAACTCCACTGTGGGGCAAAAGAAGGTAGGAATTGAATGCAGTAGTTGCAAGAAGTTGTATCACCTAAATTGAGTCCCAAAAACACACCAAATGCATCTTTCAGATGATACTGTCTTTAATCTATATATTTGTCATGAATGCTATGAGTTTCCTGAGGACAGTACTTCCCAAAGTGATCTATAGATATTTTGAAAAGACAAAACAAATATTAATCTAAATAAATACTAAACATGTAAAGTTTTACTTTTACGGTCCAAAAATAATTTGTTTTGAGCGTAAAATCATTAAAACGCAAAATTTTAGAGTTAAATCATTGGATTTTCATTTTAAGATATTTAACCACCTCTCATTGTTTTAATATACTTACAGGTAAGATAATTATCGATTCAGTAGCTGAAAAAGGCTATATTTCATTATTATATTATAACTTAAAAGAAAATGTGCTAAGCAGTGCATGAAAATCTGGTGTGCCAATAACTGGAATACAGTGTGCCAATAACTGGATGAAGTGTGCCAATAACTGGGATTATGGTACTTTTTAAACAATTATTTTTAGTAAATAGTAGTATGTATAATATAAATCGCTAACATGGGAATACTAAAGCAACATGTCTCTCAGATCTAAGGCAAGTTATAAATAAACTGAAGTTGTGACACAACGGTCACAAGAGTTAATTTTCTTCGTTAAGGTCCTTAAAGTGCCAATAACTGGGTAGTTTACCCTATAAGGAAATAATATGCTTCCCTACACAAAGGAATAACCGTAGAATATCGATAGGTAAGTGAAATTTAAAAGATATATTACTCAAATTCTGCACGAAATAATTGATAACACAGCTTTAGAATTAGACACAAAGAAGATACACCTGAAAAATAAAGGAAAAAGTGAGGAAATTTCAAAATTTAATACAGCTTGGTAAAACAGAGAGTTGCAAACCAGTTGGAAAACTGCAAAAGCTAACCCGGTGCTGATATTGACAGCGACCATAAATTGGCTATGATAAAATGCCAGCTAAAATTCAAGAAACTGAATCGAACTGTGCAGGACATATGGCAGATAGAATGAAAATAACAAAATGAAAGAGGATGTTACCGAGAAATCGGCCGAAGAAAGCTATATTATCGTTAAAAGTGAACTAAAGGAGGCGGCGCAAGAAGTTATTGGGAAAATAATATCTGTCGAGATAAATCCATGGATCACCGGTGAAATTCATGTAAATATCAAGTAACTGTGATTTAACTTGATTCCAGCTGCAAAAAATCAACATTTGGAAAGGAGTCAGACAAGGGTATGTTCTGTATCCAGTAATTTTCAATAGTTTTATTTAGAGAACTATCGATAACACAACAGAAAACACTAGAAGGGAAAAATCTACGGAACAAAATTAGCGTGCTGCGGTTTCCTGATTGATATAGCAGTCGTTGCAAAGGAAGAGAGAGATCCTAGTAAAAATTTATTAGCTATAGAAAACATATTGACGAGTTAAATATCAAAATAAATGCCAATAAAACAAAAGTTTAAGTATGGAGTGGAAGAGAAGACCAACTTGAAACTAGGGCACCATAAACTTGAGGAGGTAAAAGAGTTCTTACTTCGGTAGCCGAGTGACTAATGACCAAGTAATTTGTTAGGAATAGCATGTAGAGCATACCTCTTTATGATTGTCAGGCATGGACGATGACAGCATCGAAGAAAAAAAAGCTGGAAGCTTAGGAAATGCATTTTTATAGAAGAATGATTAGGATCAAATGGATAGATGGTGTGACTAATGAGCTAGTTCGAGAAAAAGTAGGAGAGAACACTTTTGAAAACCTTTGGTGGAATGCGGAACAATTTAATCGGATGTATAACGAGATAAGGGTCCGATAACAAATATTGAGGACTGGTGGGAGAAAAGAACGGGAGAAATAGACCACTGATGAGATACATGATACAGGAGTATGTGATGAAGGATGCAAAGCTGAATAATTATCTACGTGCAAAAAGATTGGCTGATAAGAGAAGTGAGTGGAGAGCTACGTTAAACCAATCTTCTTAATGGTGACTGTAGATGAAGATGATGCCACTATCTTGAAATTTAAATTAAAATGTCAAATGGTTTTATGATTTTAGCCAACTTATTGTTACATTTGATTACGGAACATTAATGCGTCATCATCACCGATAGTTGACATGGTATACTTCTAAGTATAGAATTATTAATGATTCTTATATCATTTGGAGACTTCAATTTAATCTCTTACTGTGATGTCATTTCAGTTCGTTGAAAACATTATAATCATCAGTCAGAAAGAGGGGGCTCGCTAGACTAGTTACGATATTTTTATTGAATATGCTATTTTATTTATTCAGTTGAAGAATTGGAATCGCACATTTATTCCCACACCACATTCCCGAAAACAGAGCAAAGTGGCCTTTTAAATTGGGGCTTTCAACAATCCAAAGTTACACGTGCACAATCAAGCCTTGGATGTAGGCAGCTTACCCGTGTGACAGTCGGACTCGCGTCTTCTTGTTTTGCAGGCGAGGACTTTACTCCTTCGCCACCAAGTCCGGCTAAGTGGCTACGGAAGTGATCACAAGAGGTTCTCATCTAAAGAAATGTAAATGAGCCCATCTGAAATTATTCCCGCCATCCTATTCCAAAACTTATTCCAGGGGAAAAACCATAGTTTGTGATACCTCGACTCCGTGTCCCGTCACGTTCACCGCGGTACAAAATCCTCACCGTGTCCTCTCACAAGGCTCAGCCCACTCAATTTCTTAACTCCGCTGTTTCGCCCACCCACTCTCAGACCTCTTCCCCATTTCAGTCGCCGACTCCCCGAAATCGTGCTTGAACACATCTTGAGCGCTAGAATCCTTCCGATGGACCCTTGGGCCCATCTCCACGAGGAAAACGACGTCTACACGAAGGGGACGGAGAAAGAGGTAAAGATCCTGTCCCGACCATATCCCCACATCCCTTTTTGCTCGAGATTTCCTCTTCCCAAACTCCCAGGGACATTCACCGTCCGGTCGGCGCTGCATCCTTAGCCGCTCTTCCCTTAAAAAAAAATGATCGTTTGCGTACTTTCTCCGAGATTTTCCTTCCTTCCTTCTTTAGTTATCTCCCACTAAGGGTCGCATCCCTGAGTCCTTATCCCTTTCCCATACACCCTCTGTCTTATCCTCCACATTGCTGAGGCCAAAAATATCCCCTCTTATTTCCAGTGACCCCGCCCAGAGTCCCTGCCACAGTCGATGAGGAGGTTTAGAAGGGAAAATTGTTCCCCTTCACTTTCCCTTTGCCTGCACATATTCCATCTGCAATCAATTCTAACCACACAACCCGGTTTTTCCCTACCATTCAAGATTCTTAAGGGACACCAAGGGGGAAATATTGATAATCTAAAACTATCATTAATAATTACGTGTATTTTTCAATAGAAAAACTATATCCCTAATCCATCACAATGTGTAATAATAACTAAATAGCAACTAAAATTATTAAAAAGCTAACCTATCTTAAAAAATAAGTAGAATTTATTTTCAATATGTCTTGTTATATATTATTCACGTCATCTACAAACAAAATAGGCTAATATTACCTTAAAAAATTGTTTAGGCTACTGGTCAAAATTGATTTCCTAACAAAATTGGCATTTTTGTTCACGAATTGAATAGGAAAATTGTCATTTTGAGCAAAATATTTTATGAAAAGTAATACATTTTGAGAAAGTCATCAAGTATAGCTTGTGCTCCAAATGAAATAGGCAAGAAACGCGAGAAGGTGTGGAAACTGAATTGGAAAGTCTAGTCAGCCTAACTAACAAATAAACTAACAGTTAGATGGGTTAAGAGCCGTGGAATTGTGAAAAGTGGATAAAATAACTTGGGAGGAATTAGGGCCGCCACGTTCAACCAGTAGGTACCACCACCCACAAACTCCGAGTCCAGCGCCCCAACCCGACCACGTTCCACGCCTCCTCTCCACCGCACGAACTCTGATTCCAATCCTCTTTATAGTGCGTCCGGACGCCCGAAATTCAGGCTTGGGTTCTCTCGCGATGGGTGGGGAAGAGTGGATAGGAATGGGGTTCGAGGGTTCCAATCGAATGGGGTTCAGTGTCAACGGAGTTGGGAGTAGATAGGGCGGAGAAAAAAACGGGGAGCACGAGAATTGAACAGAGGAGGATGGTAAATGATGCAGGGAAAGGTATAGGAAGAAATAAAAGGATATTTGAAGAATAAGCAAAACGGGAGCCTAAAGGGAAAAGCAATGTAGAATCAATAGGAAATCCAGGTATTAGTAGGCAGTTAACCCAGGTGGTAGTTATTGAGTCCTGTTAAATTTTCTTTGGCCCTCTGGTTTACCTTCAGTGTCCCATTACATTACTATAACTCTTCACAAATCCTATCACATCGACAAATCAACTTTCTTTTTAATATTCAATTAATCTTCTCTTGCCATTTCGCCATCACGTATTTTTTTTATACTCGTATTCATGCTGTCACCGTACGTATTTTACGTACGGTGAAAGCATGAATACGAATGAGAAGAAATGAAGTGACATTGAAGAAAATTTAAAGAAGGAATTCAAAGGAGAAAAGCGACGTGGAGTCGACTAAGAAGCAAGATGAAGAGAGTTTTGGGACAAGGATTTGCACGGCAGCGCGAGCGGGGTGATATCGCCAAAATATTTCCGCAGGTCAAATGAGATGGGGGAGGGAGAGAAGGACTAAAACCAGAAGTTACTAGGCCGAGGAAATGTTCTAAGAGACAGAAATGCATTTTCAGGCATTAGAGACATAGTGAGAGTGAGGGAGAAATCAGGGGCAACTACGCATAGTTCCAACGGCTTAATATGAAATCCCTAGCTAGCGAATGGTTGAACCCCTCTATTTGATGTTAAATATGAATTAATTTATTAATGAGACTGAAGAATTTATCATGACACTTTCTGCTAAAATACCTGCCGCGAAAGATAAACAAGTTCAACATAAGATTAACACTATATTTCCTTTGAGCTCACTACCTTGATATACCTTTATAATTCCTTCATAGGAAACAACAATATAATTTTAAAAATATGACCAAATAATAGGCTGTCAAATAAATATAATGACAACACTGTTTATTTCACACACATACATTAGGTACAACCTCGACCATTTTCAACAATCCCTTGCTTTAATAAGAGGAAGTAAAACCATATCTCAAATGGTGAATCGTTAATATGCTTTTGTTTAAGTGTTGGGGAAAGTTGGAGAAGAAAGTAAAGAGGGTTTGATGAGGAAGAGTATGATTATGGCATGAAGACCAGAGGTGAGTTTACGGGCTAGGAATGAACGTGACCAAATATTTTTAAAGGAGGGGGGCGAGGACGTGGCCTTGAGGAGAATGTTTAATCATATTTAAGAAATGTTTTCCGGACAGCTTTGCATATGTCCAAAATTATTTCAAATTAGATAAAATAATTATATACCACCTGTTATGAAAAACGGTGAGTATATTTAGAAAAATATCTATTTTACTAATGAATACAATACTGGATTTCTCCTCCATAGTGCAAGTTGTCGGCATATTCTTTTCTGGTTCATCAAGTACGATAATGCGACAAATTCATTCCATCTTTTTTTAATACAACATTATATGGGCAAAGCCCACGTATAATTTATCGCCTTATCGCCAATACTAGCAATCGCAATAGTTCCTTTTCCGTTCCGTGTGTTGCAATCATTTGAAGAATATTTTGTTGTAATTTTTTTACTCTTAAATTTTAAAGTATTTTATATGTTACTATTAAGTATTATCTATTAACTATATCGTAATAATGTTGTCTTAAATCAACTATGTAGACAATATTTGATGGTGAATATTAATTCTATATAATAATTAAAAAAATTTAATTTAATGTAAAATTAATTAACAAGGTAGTACAATGGAAAACAGTAGTAATGTCAGGAAGCATATGAAGTTCGATCCTATAACGCTAGCATCTCTTATGATCTTTTTAAGGAGCTAACCGTATTTAGGTCATTCAGGCTCATTAACGCCTTAACCTCAACTCAACTTCGTAACATTATCCCACACACAAGCACCATAACAGGAGTGACCCAAGGAAAATATTTTCCAGAAAAAGATCCACCAAATAAGCATTAAACTGGAAACAATATTACGACATCTCCTCAAGTAATGTCTTTAGAGACCCGGATGAATTTTTAAGCGAGAAACCTCCTCAAACCGTAGAGAAAGGGAAAAATATTTGAATAATTAACTAAGCGACTTTGGCTTTTAGGGCTGGGCGTGAGTACGAAAAAAGGGGATAAGAGTCGGTGTGGCCTGGAAGAGAGGGAAGGAGAGAAGAGGGAAGAAAGAGTGATGAAAGGAGTAAGAGGAAGGAGGAGATAAGGTGGAATAAAGAGGGCCTATATTAACTCGAAGGCCTGAATAAGTAAGAACAAAATGGCGGCCATGGGAACATGGCCGTAGGGGAGAAAGAGTTGAAGGTGAGTTTACCAAGGGGGAGGAAATAAAAACGGAAAATTTGCCTGTCGCGGGACAAAACCTACAGAATATTGAGCCGTAACTATGCAGATATTTTAAACTGAAAATTAAAAATGCAGCCACATAGGCACAGTGACGGATTTCTGGACTGACGTTGAAGGTTAAGTCTTGATTATTAAATTAGATTTTAAAATTTCACCAGTTTTTATTAAATAAATAAATTTTGAATTATTATTTTTCATATTGAACTATGACATCATTTCATATGCATGATGAACACCACGTTTTTACAAATAACTGTAAATATTGTTATGATTTTCAACAACCGTGTCCTATATTCTAACTCTTGCTATAGACGATAGTAGAAATCAAATGTTCTGAAATGCCAGGGCAAGGAAAAGCCTCTAATTAAGGAGAAATGGTTATCAAAGGTTGCATAAATACAAATTTGTCGAAGAAAATGCAATGGAAATAGATTGTCAGTGCACAAGCTGTGCTTTGATAGAATTATTTTATTATGTATAGCAAATCCATTTCAAGCTCTACTGCCCTCAGATAATCACTACATTGGATATGTCGAAAATGATTTCTCTGTAATAAATTATTGTAAAAACTAATTCATGCAGATAATAAGGCAATAAGTCCATTCCATTCTATTATTGAGCTTGCACAGGAACAGCTGTACACTTAAAGCAATGAATATCTGGTACACTTCAATACAATAGTGATTATGACATCGGATATCAGATACTTTTAGGAGAATGGCTAATGCAGCACAAACATTTGGCTAAAAATGTTTAAAAAATGGAATCACTACTGAAATGAGTGAAACCATCAAAGATTTTAGTAGTTACTGCTGTCATGCATAAGAAAATTCTGTTGGACAACACTTAAACTCATGATGCCAAATGGCTCTAACGTTTGAGAATAGAAATAGGACTCCAAGTTTCAGGGAAGGAGTATCTGTGAAGGGAAGTAAGGATGCATGGAAAGGAGATGAAAATTCCTCGGATGGAAGAAGGACCGTATTTTTGTCAAGATTCTACACAAATAGACCCCTGTGAGTCTTAAGTATGCATGAGACTAAAATCGGGAGAGAAAGGAGGAAAATTATATGGTCTGCCCCGAAGGAGGAAGCGTCATATTGACAGCAAGGCGGCACATACCTGTCCGCACACACAGCTGCATATTTAATGATTTTTTGCCACACAATTACCAATCTCCCCTGCTCCCCATTCCACCACATATGACTGACGTAAAACAAAGAAAATAAGGCCAGAGATCTCAACTTGCACAATCCTTCCAGATGTATGCAGAGTCTACTCATATTCACGGAGATATACTCACTACAATTGTTTATTTAGAAGTTGATCCATAGCCATGCCACTTAAAACATTCCTTTTTGAAATGTTACTGAAGGTCTTCATTAGGTGTAAGTGCGTTGTTTATGACGCCAAAATTCAAAGGGACATACTGGTGCAATTGTTACGTTCCAATAAATAAATATTCATATTTTCACTGAAGAATGATTCACATAAAATTTAAAGAAATTCATGCCATTGAACGCAAAATAAACTTAAGAAGAAAGAAATAATATAAGTAGTACATTCAACGACCTATTCACCTACAAGAGGAAGAAGAACATTCATTTTGGAGTTTCATCTAAGCAAAACTCATTATTTCAAGAAGAGGGAATGAAATTTTTTTTTTAAAGGCATTTGAAAATCATTGGACAGATGTGATTCGAAAAACTCCATTACTAATGGATATTATAACGTCAGAAGTTTGTTTCGTTCCTCCTCGTTATCCTCCTCTTCCTAAATCCTCTTTATTTTGTTAAAGATGAAGTATCTTTACACCTCTTTACTTCGAGAATCTTTCTTCTTTCTCTCCTCAATAATCCCCCTCTCCTCCCATCTCCCCAGCCACATATTTTCACTGTCAACATAAATAAACATATTTTCATTGCCAACATAAATAATTTGAATATCAAACGTTAGAGTATGTTCTCGACCACTGTATTGCCAATGATCCAATCAATAAGATCGCAGGTGAAAGCGTAATCAGCAACATCCCTGTAAGCAATGAAACTTTGGAAAATAAGGCAACCATGAATTACTTAATAGCAAACTAAGAGGCAACAAACCCTTCAACCCTTTGTGCGGAAATCCCAAAACAAAAAAAAATGCCAACCCTGATCATGTTAACTGTACTGCCACCGTCGAAATGCTGCTGGTGTATCATTCCTCTGAAAAAAGTGAGGATAAGACGCCTCATAGCAAGGAGAAGTTTAAGTTTCACCCTCCAGCCATTGTAGGATCATTCGGGTCATATAGTTGATATCATAAGGAAAACTGGAAAAAGAGACCTCATCGGAAGAAGGTTATAACACATACGCGGCCATATGGGGGAGCGAAGTGTGCCGATGCCACCTTTTTTTCTAGAATAATGCAACAGGTTTCACCTCTAGGGCCTGCACAAACTTCACCTAGGAACGGTTTCAGATGCTGGAGGTGTCCGTGGTAGAGGGAGTGGAGGGGGGTCGCCCACAAGGGATGCCGCGAGAGGAGGGGGTGCTATGGCCGCGCACGATTGCGGCGGACCACCTCCGCAAGAGCAAACGGTGAAGTTGTGAAGCGGGGATGATTAAGTGCGTCTGTATGCCCCCTATTGGTTAGCCCTTAAATAGCGTGTGTGCGATAGGCGAATCAGAAATTGGAATGTCTTTATTGCAGCCGATTTCCGCTGTAAACGAGCAAGTGCTTTGAACGAACTTGAATGAAAGGCGAAAATTATATCGGGATACCCTTACGAAAAATATTGGTGAATTAAAAACGTGTAAATAATAATTATATACACATGGATCCATTATTTGGAGGTATAACAAAATAGGTTAATGCACTTACCAACGACACGAGTCTAAGTACTTTTCTAATCACCATTTTTTGGAATTTTCAAAACTAGCTTTTCATACTCTGTGTGTAATTAATGAAAAAATTAACAAATTAAATTATAACTAAGCTGTCTGTGGCATAATTCTTAGGGATTCCATTTACACACAGATTCCAGTTTTTTTATAGTAAGGTATATAAGTATCACAATAACACGTGCGGCATTTGAATAATGCTCTTTCGATTCATATATTCGATAAATACTATTTCTAACGCCACCATATGCGAGCAATGTGTGGACATGGTATCCATAAGTACTATTTTACTTTATAATAGCTTACTCAGGTATTCAACTCGATGGTTGGTTCGGATAAGGGTAGAGTTCAACTCTAGTTAAACCACTGGCGTGCGAATTTCCCACATTCAGCGTTAGCAGAGCAGCTCCTTTCCCTGGGCCACCTCGCATTTCGATGATTAATTTGAGGGTGTCAGAAGGCCTCTGCGCGGGATTTGAACGCAGGACCTCTATCAGCAGCGAAACAATCCATCCAATAGACTACCACGTCCCCCTCACCTTATAATATTGATCATTAATAACATTTCAATGTGAGGAATTTACGATTATTTATGTTTAATCCGGATAATTTTCTCATTATGAAAGACTACTTTCTCCCTTAATTTAAAACAGGCATAAGTTATCACCGGCAGAGATATATCATAAACGGCATTTAGTGTAAACAGTATTTATCATTAAGAAGGTGCTCTAGATCTAGAATTTATAGAAAATGTACTCAGCAAGAAACAGTTATCTATTAACCACGAGATCCAAAGATTTCATCGTAAATTTCTCCCCGTAATAGCAACAAGCATCACCACAGGACATGACCTCGAGGGCAAGAGAGAAAATGAATACGAATTGGTACGTGGATTTGAAATACAAGGGAAATCTCTTGCACCTTCTCCAACTGCTCCCACGCCTTTCTTTCATACACCGTCCCTGAAGGCAGTGAGTCCCTGATGGCACATTTTTTTATATCTTGTAAGACACCTAACTCCTGAAATGAGTTTGAATGCGAAGAAAGTTTTCATTTTTACACGAGGGCATTAGTCTGACTGCTCCTCCCGTGACAACATACTGTCGCAGACAAGGGGATGGAGATGGGTTCTGGAGCTACAGGGGCACACGGAACAGCTAAGCTTAGAAACAAATAGCAGTAATTGGTCCTCTACCTCTTCATGGTAGTGCTATTCAATCTTCAATATCTAATATCATTTTATTTAAATAATACACGAACGAAGTTTTAGCGCTGAACAAGGATGTAGCTAGCAATTGAGGGGGCGGGTGGACAAGGAGGTCAGACCCCCCCTTATATAGAGATTTTTTTAAATACGGGGTGTTTATTTCACTTTACGGTAATTAGTCTCCAGAAATATACCCTCTCTCCAAATGTACCCATCCCCAAATTTTCTCATCTTCACCGCCTTAAACTCACGTAAACGTTAGTGAACAAATAATAAATGCGTTGAATATTCCACGACCAATCTTACACCGAATCACCGAATACACCGAGCATCCATGCTGAATTTTCCCGGTGAATTATAAGGACTTATATTATCAATTATTATTAAGCATCTTCCTTTTTGTAGCAAAAAGTTCATAGAATTGAAGTTCACAAAAATGAATGAACTACCGTTCCCTGAGTATTTATCTATCCGTTGTTGGGTCTCAGACAAGCCAGCTATGAGGAACTGTGCTTGTAGGACTGTGCACTACCATACTGTAAAAGCTTAACCTTCCTCTTACTTCCCATTCTTGCCACTTTGCCGAAATGGTCGTAGTTGTACTTTTCCTACAAAATGGCACCGTCGCGCTGGAAACACTGATTGCGGGTCGCCCATCGGTCAGTCATTAGATATTAGTCACCTTAAAGCAATTCCTAGATTGTGACCTCACAATTATTTCCGTCAGTGAAACTAAAAGCGAGTGCCATTGAGCCCGTTCCACCCAAGAGCCTCGCCATCCATACTCAAACACTCCCACAACTCCTTTTCCTCTAGAGAAATTGGCTATATGTTTGTTTTTCCCAATTCTGAACGCACAAATTTATTGATGGGCATTTTTTTCACTGAATTAAATCCATTCGGCTACTGATAAAGGTAAACTTTCGGCAGAATATCTCTCCCATACTCGTTTAATTTCTCGTTTCTTGACATCGAAGCAAAGGAAAAAAGCGATATTCGGTTTCCATCTCGTAGTAGGCTGTAACTGCTCGTAGCATGATGATACTAATAAGTGCGAATAAAACAATTTGTTTTCAACGAGTTTTTATCCTCCACATTAACACTGCAAATGTACCTCCTATCTTCAAGTAATGGATGCATAAAACTTTCATTATAGTATTTTTTGTGGTCATCTACCTTTGCGGCTCTGTACGAAAATTTTCGAAGACTAAATAATATAAATTTAATGAATCAGCACTAAAACGAAGCATTTATCAGCAGCGACGGAAATTACAAGAATACAATACTTGCAAAAATAGAATTTTAGGCTCGGACAAGGGAAATTGGTCTGCGAAACGTTCATCGTCGAGGCAATGAGCCGCACCCCTTTTAGTGTGGAAGCCGTGGAAACTTGCCAATGAGGGAAAAGAGACGAGGGAGCAGCAAGCAGTTTGTGGTTCGAGTATATGCTCCGAGGCACGGGTTCGGCACGCTACGACACCGTCCTATGTTGCCGCACCCCATGCCCCTGAGAGCTACCCAAAGGCCAGGATAAGGAAAGGGAGTGTGGGTTTTAAAGGATACAAGGGAGGAGTAGGATACAGGATATAGAGGGGGCCTGTTCAACGAGGTAGGTGGAGAGTGTTTTCAAGTGGACGGCCATGGTTCTTTTATGAGTACAGCGCGGAGAGGGAGAGAGAGAGAGAAAGAGGTTGTGAGACCACGTATGGTGGCACCCTAATTACGAAACTCTAGCAAAAGGTGGGAGGGGAAGTTGCCGGGAGGTTGGGCGAGGATGGGCAGTGGTGGAAAATGTATGTACTCACGACGGCACGCAAATGAGGTTCACCAAGGTTTCAGACGAAAAAGGGGAGGAGAGAATATCAAGAATTAATAAAGCCTGACAATTTTCAAGCTGGTAACACAAGGGTAGCAGAGTTGTTCGCTCATTCTAGGGGCATTTTCTTCTTACACACTCACTTTGCCAAATCGTTGGGGTAGTACTACTCGTCACTAAAACCTCGACCTTACGTAAGTTTTACTTTGTCTTTCTCAGAGCTCAGAGATTTAAATGCCATAAATAAGGAGAAATAGGTTTTTGAAGCTTGTCAGATGTATCCAAGAAATATATATAGTAGCCTAAAATCAAAATAGGTGTTCAATCAGTGCGCTAAGTTTGCAACATGGCTCAAAAGGTTAGATATACCCACCTCATTTTCCAAACAGTATGCTCTAAATTTGTAGATAAATGTTAGATACGACGCAGCGATTATTAAAAAGAAATCGAAAACGTATTTTATCTAATAACCTGATACTACTCTTACTGGCGACGCAAAAAATTAATATATATAAATTTACCCACTTAATGAGTTTTTATGTGGGGCCAGACTATTTTTAGTTCGGCGAGATTCATTATAACCGATTAATGTAAGATTCTCAACGATTGAAATTAAAATATAAACCTTAGCATGTAGCAATCTCTGAAATTCTTCCTCGAACGTTCTGTTTCAATTAACGGTTTCCACACTTAATGAATTGATTTCTGATTGGACAAATAGTTCTTACCAGTAATAATTGGCACAATTGTCTGCTTACAGCAGACTTTGGATTGAAGACCCCTTCGCTTTTAGACTCAATAGATGGAAAATTAATCACCGTTTGAATAAATAATAACTTTTTTCATCGTTTATTCGTTTTTTCTTTGTTGGTTGGGGTACAGCTATTCTCGAAGTAGCGGCTATCTTGATAAGGATCTAATATGGCACACTTCCATTTTGGTTTCGGGAATTAAGGAAACTTGGCAGTTTAAATAATGTCCCACCCCAACTTCCGAGCAAACCCCGTGGAATCTAATGGAAAAGGAAGGGAATAAATTATGGTGGGGGATGCAGGAAAAATGTGGTGGAGTGAAAGAAACGCTGGTAGAATTAAAAGCCCAACGACTGCAAACGGAGTGGGATGGGCTGGAACCGTACTACACAATAACAGACTGACTTTTTAATTTGTGGCGTCATGGCTTCTTGTTAGATTCTTCCGGGTGATTAAGCCCAGAATCAGACATTTCGCTCCATTCTCCTTCGGGTTGGAATGCTAAGTGTAATGTACAAGGGAGAATCCCAGTGAGAGGAAGAACAATATTAATAACATAGCAATGGCTGAATATGAAGCGATAAGCACTGTAATTTAGAATTAAAATTTATTGCTAACAAAGGACTAGAACATCATCAAAAGTACTTGCAAATAAAAGTTACAAATGGAGATATTATGATAACAACAAGTTTTAGTTTACATTTAAATACGTAAATAAGTAAATACACTAAGTTTATAAACCCCATTTTAAAACTCTTCCTAGGATAATATATAAAACTAGTTTCTTTTCGTAACGTTCGTTCGGTTTGGTCCTTTTGGTAGTAAGAAATGGCTTCACAGGGCATCGATTAAAATAAAAATTCTTTCCTATCGTATAGAGCAAAGTTATTATTATAATAAAATAAATAGAGGAAAATTATTTCGTTCACCGTTTTTTTGTGTATTTAGCCGCTTGATTACTTTTGGCTTGCCTTAAGTATAATTTCTCAATTTTTTACTCACATCAATGCATCTCAAATTTATTAAAATTTCATTCCTGGCAAAAGATAATTGAAATATATTTTTACACACTTTTGCCAACGATTAAGAATTACAAAAACTATTTAGGATTTTCGGTCCTATTTTATAAATGTGTAGAAGTAATGTCACGAGAAGCCATAAAAAAATGAAAGAACACTGAAAATTATTGCACGCTAATCTCAATTTCGAGTAAAATGAGTACGAGGTAATTTATTAAAACTCAATGAGGATCGCTATTTTCAAGGAGTAACTTTTGTGAGCTTTTCCGTAATAATTCTGGATAATATGCTTATTAATAATCGTGTAGGATTAAATAGCGCGGAATGCGAGTAAAATATATCTCAACGAATATACATTGTCATGAGGTGAACATATAACTGACAAAGTGCTGAAAATTAATAACAAGAGCATAAAATGAACTAATTACATTGTGGAACAAGATTTTAGTGCTCAAAGACAAGATAGAGGAGACAAGTATGTAAGAGATAAGAGAATGACTACAAAACAGCTGAGCTTCGTACAATACCGTAATCTGAAAAATTCTAAAAAATATTCACCGCAAATATCGCCCAAAATTTCAATGGACAATAATCAGTTTTAAACAATTCAGACTTATAATATCAAGATATTATTTATATTGAATATACTGAGCTAATAATTCTCGGAGATTAATTTTTTGTGATGAGTTTCCAATAAATAAGATAAATTATTCCAATTTTTTGATAGCAACCTTTATAGCGCTCTTTAATTTTGGATTCCCGGGCACAGAAAAATAACTACACCTGACTATGCAAAGGGCTGTGAGAAAATTGAGAAATAAATGTAAAGAAAATAAAAATAATATGATGAAGAGGAGACACGTCAACTTAATATGATTATTTAACAGCCTGATTTCTTATATATTACAGTAAAAAAATATGCTTAAAATTGTATCCCGCATATCTGTGAAGTACTAGACTATCATTTTTTCACACATTATTCATATCATAATCAAATATATTCAATAAGCCTTTAATCATTACTCTTTAATGTCTGTAGCTATGTTTTGAGATGAGCAGCGGATAAAAATGATATATTTTTTAAATTTCCATGCAGGGATTATGAAATACGATTTGTTCGAAAAATATAACTTAATTAATAGTCAGTGAAATAGGAATTTAAACTTCCTATATTATGAGTGGCATGTAATTGTGAGAATTAGTGCACAAAATATATTTTTGAACTAGGAAAGTAATGTAGCGAGAATAGTTGTACAGTGGAAAGAAGAGGTATGTGGCAGGGAGAAGAGAAGAGAGTGAAGAAGGGGGATGAAGAGGAACCGTTGAAGTGGTTGTGAAGGTCATTGGGGTAGGAGGGACGACGAAGATGCAAATGAAAGAGGACGGAATTAAGGGCCGCTGGAATGCGAGGGTGCGGATGCCTAACCAACGGAAGAAAAAGAGGGCGGACATATATGTAAATTACTGCGTGAAAATTTAAAGCAGCATCGGAGGCTTCCTAATGACATCACAGTTACAACTGAATGCATTTAAATCCATACTCTATCCTCGTGGAAACCAAGTTGCGGTTTTTGGAGCCCCTTGGGAGCTCATGAAATTTTCCACGGGATTTAGAGCATGGACATTTCTAATGGTGGGTCATTGCACTCGAAATACACTGAGGAAATTGATAAACGCACTAATTCCAGGCAAATTAATTCAAAAAATTTTAGACACCTAAAACTCTATCTATTACTTAATGAAATATGAACTTTATTGTTGAGTCTCCTTTTATTCCTTTTGCAAAGATAAACTGCATGATAATTTAGTCAGACGTTTGTTTTAGTTCTCAATTAACAATGTTTTGATTAGTTTTCACAATAGATGTAATGAAACCTGGAAATCAAACTTGCCTCTTATAGTTCATAGTTCACATCGTTTCTCCGACATACCTACATTTAAGAATCTTAACAGTACGAATATTTTAACCAATATTTGTTAAGAGATTAACAGATCAAGGAAAAACAGCATCATATTTAAAATTGCTATTTATCAAAGGTTTTTTATTTGCATTTCCTGTGATTGGCGATACAAATATTTGCTGTAAATGGGCTAGTGTTTTCCGTCTTCCTCCACCTCCATTGTAAACTTAATGTTGTCGTTAATCCCGTTCAAATAAGTATAAAATTCAAATAAGTCAGAGAAGCCATTGAAATATCCAAAGAAGATAAGAATAATTTCAACAGAGACACCGGCATTAAAATTAGTCGTACTTGGCCACCCGTAGTAAGAAAAAACAAGCAGCAACCCACTCCCCCAACCTCCGGCTCCCCTCCCCCAACCACTTGACGCAGATACCTATATAAAAGATCCTTCATTCCCATCTCTTCATAATCCCTTGAAAAAGCGACCAGCATCGGTCGGGAAACGTTGGGTCCACCCAAGAATTGACGCGGCGATATAGCCCAAAAGTTTTTAATCATAATGACGAGCACCCGCGAAAGTTTTAACGAAGAATAAATCTTAGTGTTCAAAAAATTCGAAATATTTATTTCATAATAGACTGAATTTGTTTTTTTACGATTAAATAGTTAATATTTATTAATATTATTAAATAGTTAATAGTTAATTAAACAATATTATACGATTTACCTAAAGGTCACAACGCATCCACTTTAAGTATAATTTAGCAACCAAAGAAAGAGCTTACTTTTGTATTAACAATTGCTGGAAATATTTTTAAAGCTTTTAATTTAAAACTTATTGTAACCACTTTATTTTTGGCCAATTAAGGAAAGTATCATCGCATAGGTAAAAATCACACGCTCAATTTTGGCCCAGAAGACTGAATACTCAATACTGAATGCTCCATATGGCATTCTCCAGATAAGCTCACTATACTCGCTTATTTCGCATTCACTAACGTTATTTCGTTAACAGTCACAATGAAAATACTACATTTTGAAAACGGTGAAATCTATCTTGGTTTACCACAAAATCAACAGTAGCGTAGTAAAATATAATATATCATGACATGAAGAATGAACTAATGTACCGCAAAAAAGACAAGGATTACTGTTTGGAAAGTGAAGATTCTTACCTAATTGTTAAAAAAATAGAATGTCCTGATGAAATGTTATCATATATTGCAATACAGAATTAAAATGGAAAATTTGGAGGTTACATTTTTATCAACGTAAGTTGAAGAAACGGGCAATGGAAGAGTAGACCTATCTTGGCCTCCTTCCTCGACGTCGCCTCCATTAATGAATACTAAAAAAATAAATATTAAATAAAAATAAATATATATTAAAATAGGAAAGAGCTTTAAAGCAGGTGACAGATAATTAACGTAGAATTTTTCTTCTACAGCGACACAGTAAAAATGGGAGTTTCTATTTTTGATTAAAAATCAGCTATGGAACACTTATTAGCTTCACTACTTTACAACTTTTCCTAATATCTATCACCTAAAGACAATTTTAGCATGAGTGGTTTTGAATTTTTATGAAAATATTTCATTTTCCCTCATGTTTTCCGGCGATGAATTTGCATATCAACTGTGCGATCATGCCTTTAGGCAGAAAGAGCTTCCTCGAAATAGCCTGAAGAGATATCATTTTAGTTTTTAGTTCCAACAAGTGCAAGGGAATTATATTTACTTCACTTTTCGAATCGGGAGAACCTGTTATGATCTCCCCGATCTATTTTGGCCTCCTCCCTCGACGTCGTCTCCATTAATGAATAGTAAAACATAAATATTATATAAAAATAAATAAATATATATATATATATAAAATGGAAAAGAGTTTTAAAGCATATGACAGATAATTACCGTAGAATTTTTCTTCTATTTCGAGAGCATAAAAGATTTTCAAACACGTTTTTGCTTCATACGGCTTTACTCAGAGGGGTTAGGTGTTCCACAACCATCTCGATACGCTGATGCATGTTCGGTAACTTCGGGCATGCTATAATAATCTGCCATAAATGCATTAAAGCTTGCATTAATGTCTGTAATAATTCAACTTAGCACATTTATGTTCGCATCAAGAATAATTTTCCTTCTAGGGAGGCATATAAACATATTATTTCATTACTTACGAAGAATTTCTATAGCTCACTTTATTAATTATTACTTAATCAACACAAACTTGAGTTCAGGAGAGGGTATTCATATCATGAATTTTCATTATATAAATATCCTCATCTCCTGAGGCAAATATCCTGAGGTGAGCGCAAATGAATTGTAGAATAAAAACTTAGTTATTGCCAGCAAATGAAATTGAGGGCGTAAAATACGTTTAATTCGGGGAGTTTGTAAGCAAAATTCAACACATCAACACTATATGAGATAAAAGTGTGGCGAAGTGGTAATTTTTCATGATGCTCACGTATTAGGAGGAGAAGAAGAGCGAGAGTTTAATTACCTTCACTACTTCGACGCCGAGAGACCCACGTGAGAGGGGCCCGACCGAGGGAATGGTTGGCCGAGGGACGGAGGGTAACCAGTGAACGACGGAGAGACGAAAAGGGAAGGCTGCCATGGGTGGGTATGTAGGAAGAACATAACCAACTGAAATATTCGGAAATATTTAGTATCAACCCCTGCATTAATATACTTAAAAAATGAGCTACAGAAATTACGAAAATCATTCGCTGCTACAGAAAATCCACTATTAAGAAATCTCTTGAACTGCAACGCCCCTATAAAACCAAAGCACAAATAACCTAAATGTGCCCTTAACACTACCGACATACCTAACCCTAATTAATTAACCAATATGGCATGACTCAGAGCAATATTTAAAATAGTGATCTATTATTGCCTGTGAAATAAAATTTTAAACGCAAGACCCAGGAGACAGTCATTTTGGATGGGAACTGCAGAACACAAAACAACATAAATACCAAGGAGCGAGCGTAAAAGGAATAAGGCAGTAGCATTTAGGTTTACTAGTTTGTGGAGAACGGAGGTCTCAGATATGTGTTTTGGCGGAATCTGTAGTAGAAGCGAAACGACGGGAAGTTAGCTAGTGGTGGCGAAAGAGGAAGAGCATAAAGCTGAGAGGATGAGAGTGAAAAAGGACGTAAGGTGATGATAATGGACAAAATCAATAGAAGGAGGGAATTGAGGACGGTACAGAAGACAATGAAACACTTGGATCTTATTTTGTATTACTTCTTAATCCTTCCCGTTCGATACTTAATTTTGGTAGTTTGGTCACTAATACAATGCCCGAGATTTACAAACATTGGGATGAAATAAATACAGAGAGAAAAGTCCAATAATATGAATTTTTCCGGCCAGTAACAACCTGAAAATTTGCAACGATGTTTGACAAAGAACGGCGTGTTTCAGTTTTCTTCGAAACTCTTTAAGCATTAAGCACCTTCTGTCGTTATTAGAATATTTCAATCGGATAAAAATCACATTGAATGGTATCCTCAATTGCTATGATAATTTTTATTTTTTAAGTTACCTTCAGAGATTTGAACTAATTTTGCGTGTCATAATGTTTCTAAAAGGCAGACGCTGATTCTATGCGATTTTGATATGAATTGGAAAAAAACCGTGGTTAGAAAAATTAGTTTGTCGAGGAGTTCATTTTAGGGATTTATTTAAGCGTAAAAAATATCAGATTAAAACTCAGAAATTCGCTTGCTTGGTCGGAAATTACGCTGAGTTATTTAACAAGTGGCCGGAACAGGCTCGGCTACGCGAGCTGGGTCTTGGGTAGCCGCGACTCACTCGCCGTATTCCAGTGATGACGATTGTTTGATACAATTTTCCATATGTTGAACCACGTAATAATTACCAACATGCACATTTCCTCTTAGAAAGTAATATGCTAGTTATTGTGCATATAAATGAAAAATAAAAAAAATAATGCAAAATGACATTATATTCTTCCTTTGCACATTTCTCATTTTCCTGGTTTAATTTTGAAAGACGTGGCAGATGTGTTTTGGATGCCAAAGAGACAACATTAATTCAAATATTAACCAATGAGGGGAGAAATTTTACTCAAACAGCCATTTCCCAACACTTAAGTGAAATTGATGATGCATATTTTCAGATACTGTGCCGTCAGTTGGAAAATAAATTTTAAAATAAAATATATTGTCAAAACATAATGCCTGTAATGAAAAAACGGCCGTGCCATCATGTTCAGAAAAAATAATTTCAAAAATAGTTTCAAAGTAGGTACTTTAATGTCATTTGTCCTTTTTCCATACCGTGTCTCAAGAAAATAAAGGTAAATGCAACTTGGAGCTACTCACCAACCCACTGCAGTAATCCTGAGTCGTATGGCAATTAAACGAAACGAACAAAACGATTTTTTTGGATGGATTCTATAATCTGTATAGTTTAATGCAGTTCAACTAGTCATATTTTTATTTTTATTTTTGCGGCATCATATACGATACGAACGCAAGTCATTTATTACCCGCAATTCACCTATATCTTAGTTTATTTTGGAAGTACCTACTGTCGTTTTACGTTGATGAATCAAGCTTTGTTCATTATTAGCTATGTCTTCTCAAGTTTAAAGCTGCTAGGTTAGTTTCATTACCACTGTAGTACTGATAATCATGGCTGCTCCGATTTGTATTTGCACCAAAACATCCGATCACTGATGACTGATCCGTTTTTTGTGATCGGAATGCGTATCAGGAGCCGAATTTCTTCTAAGGCTTTCGTTGCAGTAAGGAAACAGTTTTTGCCACAACGGAATGACTACGAATGGATTGAAAAAATCCAAAATGGTCTCACAAGTGTTTCGCACAACGAAGAAGCCGGATGAATGTTTACCGCCACAAATGAAGAAAATATTGAGCGATCACGTGAAATTATTCTCTTAGACAGACGAGTAGCTATTCACGAAGAGGCATGTCAACTGCAAATTAGTCACGGCTCTGCCAAGGAATTTTCCAAAAATGCGTCGAAAGTATTGTAGTATTATATATATTTAAACATTTTATGACTACATTGTGGATATTAATTGACTGACCCTTGCATAAATTCATTTATAAACGTTTCTTCAAAATATATAAAACGCTAAGCACTAACTCATGAATTTCAATTACGACTCAAATTGAAAGTGGGAGGGTAAAATGTATTTCGGTGGGTTATCAACCGCACCGAGAAAAAAGATCTGGGATGGTCGCGATTCGCAACACTATCAGGTATTTCCAATCAGCAAGAGGTGATTTGTGAGAAACGATTTCGGGTGAAAATAGCACTCACACGCTGAGTGAGAGCGTTTAGTAGGGAGGCGAAGAGGAGTATTCGACCACTTTTTAAAAGCGCACCGATTCTCACGGTTGGCTTGCGGTCGGCGAGGGAGAAAAAAAGAGGAAGCAAAGAAGCGCCCCTCCCCCCACCCTTTGAAGGGCTTACCCGACCGTAACTTACAAATTCTCGCGCGCTCCAAGGTGTGTGCTCCACGGGATCGAGGTAAACGAGGAGAGATATTCCGGTACATACTCTCTCCCCTTCTCTTTACGGTCCTAAAAGGAAATCACCCGCCATCTCCCGAAAAAACACTTTTCACCCATCCCCTTACGAAACGGCTCTCGGAAGAAAATGAAAACTGCGTAGAAAAAGGTGGGAAAATGTGCTGCACTTTAGTGGACTACATCTAGGACCTCATTTTCAAGAAAAAGGGCTCACCAAATGCGAGTATCGAACTTTCTTGCATGAACGATCTTTGAGACCGTATGGAATAATTTTGCTGAAAAGTATAAAAATTAAGTTAATAAAATATATTCGCGGCTGAAAAGTCAAACTCCTGAAATCGGAAGCATATTAGGCTTTCCATAATGAAAAGTTTTACATACAGAGCATATTACCAAGGCATTTGCAGCTCGGCCTTTCAAAGTAACTCGGCATTTCATATCTATTCCTAAGCTGAGGATATAAAATGAGATAGCTATCATTCATTTTTTGACATCATTAAATGAATTTTTATTAGTCTCATAATGTACAACTGCTAGATAAATAATAAACGTTTATAATGAAAACTGGAGTAACAATGATATACACAATGAAATGATACATTTACATTCTACCCCGCAGGCCGCCTCCATAGGATATCAACCGTGAACAAAAATACAAAGAAAGATGCGCTTTGGAGATATTCGGCTGCTGGCTTAGAGCTCCAAGAAGCATTTCGATAGCTAAGTGCTAAAAACACGTTTCTCAAAAACAGCAACTTTTCCGGAGGGCAAAAAAACGATTTATTATTTTTATCGGATACAGTTTTAATTGAAATTAAAAACCAAAAATGCATAATATTGAAAAAGAAGCATACATTTGCAAACAAAGAGTTGTTTTTTGCTTGACTTTTATTGTTTATTAACAATATTAGCAGTATTAAATCAGACCGGCCAAATTTGGAGATACGCGTTGTAAGAACTTCGCCATCTATTTTCTAAATTCCTTCATTGCTCGGGGAATAAAGAATTCCTTTACCCACCTCTTCTGTAAGATAACTATCTTAATTTACAGTTTCCATTGAACCCAGAAATATAGAGAAGATTTAAGATGAAGCTCTCTGGTTCACAATGACAGATATCTGTTTCTAATAGATCAAGTGATCTATGCCTTGCATGTGGATCCGAGTTTCTAGCGACTTCCAGCCTAGCCCGCGTATAAACTCTGCAACGGTTTCTGTTCGTTTGCAGTAGATTTTGATGAATGCCGCTGCTTTCTTATGCATTTTTTTGGTAAACGGACTAAGCCTTTTTTATGCCAGTGCTCATATATTAGATGTGTACTATAGGTGCGGCCCAAAGATAGCAAAGTAGGTATCTCTTTCACACATGTATCCGAAAACCTTTCCTTAATACGCTTGATGAATCCTTGCTTCTTTTGCGTTCTAACTTTCACTTGCATATGTTCCCCACGATGGAATTGACTTTAGCGTTAAATAGGATCGAAGTTTGATCGAAGTTATTCAACTGCCCTGATGGCGATGCTCGAGTCTAGCCTCGAAACGTCGGCCATGGAAAGCCTCAACCGGTGGAAAACCCGAGAAGAATTCCTTGGACTTTAGCGTTACTCACACATATTCGTCTTTATGTGAATACTAGACAACTAAGTTGGCCATATTATGAGGCATGATGAATTGATGAAAACAGCCTTGGGAGGGAAAAATGGTATGGTATGGTATGGTATGATATTTGGAGGAGGCGACCGACAGCTGTGGTCATTTGCGCCTTGAGGGAAGGGTAGGTAAGGAAGGGTGGAGAGAAACCTGGTGTCGGCATCAGCCTGCTCTTTACGGAAGGCGCCAAGGGGACCATGGCTTAACGTCCCATCCGACGGACGGAGTGCTGTGCCAGAAATATCCTCCACACAACATTCAAGCAGGGATCGGGCAGTCTCGGTAAATTCCCTGCCGCTGCCCGGATTTGAACCCGCACCCACCGGGTGGGAAGCCAACAATGTAGCAACCACACCAACCCGATCCCCTTGGGTGGGAAAAAGGGCAAGGTACGGTCCCAAATGCTAGCGGATAAGAAAGAGGAATGGAGAGCTGCGTCGAACCAATCTTAGCACTGTTGACTAATGTGAAGCCTTTATGTTAGCGCCACTTTTATGCTGGCACCTTGAAAGGAAATTATCAGAAGTGCACGAAAGTAGTCGAAGAAGAAAGGAATTCTAAAAATAAGCGGGTAAAAGTGTAATGGCGCAAAGAGAATGCGCGAGAAAGCGAGAGGTGTGGGGAAATGAAAATGGGGTAAGGGGGAGAGTGGCGTAGGGGTGGGGTGTGCAGTTACGGCGGACGAGAAATTCGAAAGGCAGTCGGCGGAAAAGGGAGCAGTGGAAAGAGCGAAAAGAGTGGGTGAGGAGTAGAACGAGTGGAAATGGGAGTGAAGGGAAGATCCACCCGAAATTGCAGCGGGAAAGTGCCTACAAATCCAAAATAAGGGGAAAAAAGGCTTAGGAGAGGGACGGTGGGAGTCACATCCTGGAAAGCGACCAGCGGAAAAGGTCAATACTGAATGTTGTTGGATGGGAGAGGGGCAGTTACTCGTAGAACACGCCGACTGAAGCTTGGCTAGGGAGGAGTCCAGAAGGTTGTCATGATGAAATGGGGAGGGGGAAGAATGATGAAATCGATAAATGAGGCAACATTCAAAAAACATTGCAACTCATTTTATTAAATATATGCTAGACTAGTTTTGAGCCACTATTAGGCATAATGACTCGCAAAAATTCCTCATAAATCCAGATATTTGAGCAATACGAAGAATAATTGTAGATTGCATAAAAGAATATGAAAAATGAGAAAAAAGGGGGAATAAGACGTAATGAAGTTTTATGTTTTAAATATATAAGAAGAGCTGATATTCACCCTAAATTGTTGATAGTTATTAGGAAATCATATATATTTAACAATCGGTTGCTCTATTTTTTACTCCCACAAACGAGACAATTATTCACTGCGGAATCGAAGTAATCACGAAGGTTATATAAATTAATGAGAGACAGTATGGTAATTTTTCAGATTGTGCACACTAAGATGGATCCTGATGACCAATATTAAATATTAAAAGATAAGATAGTATTTTATTAATACATATATCAGTGATTTGAAAATATACTATGTCAAAACGGGCAATATTCTAAAGACAGAATGAATTCAACCTAATCTCCTAAGATTGCAGTATCTTTGAGAATGGCATTCCCAGGAGTTAATGAAGTTGGATCCACAACAGCTGTTCCTGGCGTATAACATATCAAATGATAGAATAAAACACCTTCAATACACCAGTATATCCTCTGCAACAGAGACACGAAACGAAATGCAAGCAGCAAACGGCCATTAAGTAACTGAGGTACGATAAAATACGCTATCAAATAACTGAATAGGTATTCTTTGGGATAAATAAGATTGTTCATATATATGTCCTCTAACGTAAAAATGACGAAAATGAGGGTTCAGATCAAGAAAATATGTTTGAAAATTTAATTGTTCAGCAGCCATTCAAGGACTATGATAATAAATATTTTTTTCCACACAATGAATACAAATATTATACTAATGCATATACAAATATATATTTCTAATGCATCCAAAAACCTCGTGGATGAGAAGAGAAGAAAAGACTGCTCTGCAGGAATGCCAAGGGGGTGAGGGGGATGAAAAAGGAGGAAAAGGGATGGTCGGCCCTCACTCTCCCTTTTTCCGAATTCCAATTCTCGCCGGGACCACCGCTCCCGAACAACTCCACTTTCTATCCGAGGCACACCCCGCTCGAAAAATGCCCCTGCAATTGCAACGTAAACCTTTCCCTTCCCCGCCAACGCAACAACCCTCAACCCACATTCAGATCCTAAAAAGGAACCCGCCTCGCCCCCCTCATTTAAAACAGTCCCGTCCCACCATGCCATTTTCTATTTTCACCCCTGATCCGGGACGGTCCGCTCCATTTCCACCGAAACAATCCCTCCCTCCTTCCACAATTTCTCCGGCTCTCTTCCCCAATTCGTCTCCTTCGAATATCTCTCTCCATTTCCACCGCTCTTCCTCTTATCCTACTCTATTCCTCTTACCTCCTCACTTTTCCTCTTCGGTTCCCTACTCTCCCAAGGTGTTGCACACTAGCTTATCGGGCACAAGACAATCTTTTCCATTTCTATCCGCCGCATATCTTCTGTTTCTCCATTTTCACCCGACGATTTCATTCATCCTCGTGAACGCTCTCCACACTATCCCAGATGGCAAAGTTTTGTAATCCTCATCCTTTTATTTTTTTTGCTCACTTTATTGACTTCCATTACTGGTCCATGATAAAGTCATATTCCGCCACTCGCCAAGAACATAAAAGTTTCCAATACATTAAAGTAGTGAGAAAGCATATTGTTCGTTTCTTGCAGCAAATTTTCATTTCCATGAAAAATACTAAAAAAGAAGTCAAAATAAATTATAACTTCATCGTGATATTAGAAGTATGAAATGACCCAAAAATCTAACATCCCTTTATTTTTTTAAATTGAGTCTCATTGAGGGAATTTCACAATATAAATTTCTATTTTAAAAACGAGATTTTTGTTTGTCATATTTAGTCCAACATTATTTCTCCATGCCATTTACATTATGGTGCACTCAATTTCCGTAACGTAACCTAGTGTCAAATCACAAAATTGAGTTTTAATGCACGAGGGCAGAGGATATCCCGTATTAAACTATTTGTGTACGAATGTCACAAATTCATGAAAGGGGGACTTAACACTCTCTCTCTCTTTGCCGGTCTGTAATGCCTCACAAGTTCTAATGTGATTCATCAAGTATTTACTTCGTTGTGAACCCCCAGAGATCAACATGTGGGGATCGGCTTGGTGTTATCGCCAGATTGTTTACTCTACACCCCGTGAGCCGAGCTTCAAATCCCGGTGGCAGAAGAGACTTTTTGGAGGAAGCTCGATTCCTGCTCATTGCTGTGCGGTGCGCACTTCATCCATTGCATTGGACATTAAGCCTTGGTTTTCTTGACGCCTTTCGCTAGGAGCAGGCTAATGTCAGCGATGGATTTCTCTACAGCCTCCCATCCCTACTCTTCCCTATGACGCAATTGACTTAATCAGCCAGTAGCCTACTCATGATAACTCATGTAGTAACTTACCTAGTAATAGTGGCATTTTTATAACACGTAAGGCTACTAACGTATTTTGAGACTGAATAAATGATAGTTTACTATTTCCAACCCTTCAACACATTTCATTTTTGCGTGCAGGCATCAAATTAGGCCCACGCATAGACCTTTATGCAGCAGACACATTGGATAAAATATTTCATATTTCTGATGAGAACCATACTGGGATTTTATAGTCAGTGAAAACTTGAGCCCACGGTGATTTGAAATCTCAACCTACATTCTAATTCAATTTATAAACCAACAACTCACCTCTACAACTAACACACCCATGATGAATACGAATAATGGCTCATTATAACAATAAAATCCGTGACAGGAGTCCTGAACCTTCTCTCAAGGAAATAAATTCCTTAAAACATAAATCACTTCCCTAGACACGCTAAACATGGTAAGAGCGGTAAAATATTTCTTAAGCTCACTAAGACATTCGGTAACCAAGAATCACCCGTGGCTGACTCCACTTGAGATCGTAATTTTCTTTACATAAAAGAAACAGGGAAATGTTTACCAGCATCCCAGTGACCCTGGGATATGGCGTTGAGCCATCCTACGATAACGCCATCTGGAAGAGAAACAGTCAAAATGAGAGGATGGCGAAAGACCATAGAGGAGGCAAAAGAAACCAGAATAAAAGCACTGCGATGAAAGTCTGAAACATTGAGAAGACTGGGAAAGAGGCAAGGGCGATATATGCGAGGACAGAAATGGGAATGAAATGTTATTGAAGAGAGAAGCTCCCGAGCATAACTCCTGAGCTAAGGGCGGCGCTACTGACGGCCAGCGCTCTTCATCCAACCACAATCCGACTCACTATTATCCATCGCGTTGAGTCACGCGTCCGACCCTTACCGGGCTCTTTTCCCCCTCAATAGGGTCGGCAAAAACGAAACAGATGGATGGAATAATATATATAGCTCAATCAATCGGACCCATAACGACTCTATCCCCACGCCATACTACCGTTCGACTTCCTCCGGGACCAGATGATGCCTTTCCAAAGTGCTGATTCTCTTCTTTCCACATATCGTCCAAACTCTCCCTTTCCGATATAAACCCTCCCCTAAGTAATGCTGAGTTTCATATTTTCAAACGCATATCTCCCTGGTGCAACGTGTAATAATATTTCCCCTCCGTTGCCTTCCGTAACATCTTTACCTTTATATGCCACGTGCTTCACTTGGTGGAACCACATATCTAATGTGCTAAATGAATCACTTATTAATGTTCCACAAACATTTTTTGTTCCAATCAAGGGTTTCGAATTGTGTCTAGTCATTATCAAGCTCAAACGATAAAAATCTAGGTATTAATTTCCACATCATCTTTACCTTTATTTACTCAATAGGTCTCCATAGAGACAAAATAGGGAGATTCAAGTGTCACAAAAGTAACCCGCAGTTTTGAGAGTAGGAAAAAAATATTAATCATCATTTCTGTCAGGAAAGAATAAAACTTAGCTAGTTCCGCAATAATTTCATCAATTGCGATAGGTTTCAATACAGGGTATGATCTTCTACCCAGATGTTACACTGTACTGAAACCGATCGCAAGTTCCATCAAGTAACGGCACAAACCGTTATGTAATCATCATTATATCATGCAAGCTTTATAAGTACTGATATTTAAAAATAAAATAAAGATTTGATACTCGAGGTTTGACTTAAGTCAAGGACCAAAAGCCAGCCACCATATTACGCGAGAATACCACTTGTTCCGAATATTACATGTTTTTTCCTACGATGAAATCCCGCAAAAATAGGCATCGCCATAATTATTTCCTTTGGGCGTTACAAATTTTTCATTTGTTTCAAATGCAGAAATTTGTATTACCCAGTTCGAAGCCGCGCGTAACTCTTTAAATTACTTAAGAATATGCTATTTTCTCTTGTATTTCTCCAATACTGTGAGAAAAAAAAGAATGGATAATTGTTACTTAGCTTTCATGACTTTCTCCACTCCTGTCTTGATGCTATTAGTACTGATGTTTATTTTTTAATTGCATATTTTTTTTATCTGGGCCCCGATTAGATAAGGGCCCCTTGGTACCATGGCTTTTTTATGGATGTTATTTAAAGATTTACGGAGCAGTCATGCACCTCGTCCACTAGCCTCATGCGTTCAAACTTAATATTTCACCAATACTAATGCTATCCACGCCAATACTATCCTCCTCCTTTTAATAGGCGCTCAAGCATTGCCACTGCGCCCTGCTTTCCCGCCAGTCTCGCGCAGCATTCAACAACACGTTCATTACCGTTCATCTCCCGACTCTCAGCCCAGAGCACGTCATCTTTCTCGTGTTATTTTTCAGATAAACAAATCTCATTTTCACTTGGAGGGAGGGATAATATACTGCACACCTCCCTCCATCCCTCACTCTCCTCTTTATGAAATCTCTACTCGGGCAAATGAAGAAAAAAAAGGAAGATTTTTTTTATATACTATAGCTGGTGCTTTGGGGGCATAAAATGCAGGCATGTGCCACTTGCTACTCTTCAAGTCATTAAGTTTTACGGACCGTTACTCAGAAAGTGCGCGACAAAAGGTGAATAAATAACGAGACAAGTGGATTCCTCTGAGGATAGCCGATGGGACCTCGCTGTAAGTTATCATGAGTCTCCATACACTTGAGCGGGATAGGGGATGGTTAAGTGGAAAAATTGGGCAGTTTTAAATCTCGATAACATTTCTAAATCACGGTTAGCGGCAGAATAAAGCACGTATTAAGTTTGAAATAAGTATAGTTATATTTTAATACGTGAATATAAATAAGCCATAGCTTTCACAAATTTTTGTGGCAGAATAGATGCAGACGGTAAAACTTGTGCCCGCCGCTGATGATTTGGGTATTTAGGTAGTGTATGGCGGAGTAAAAAGAAACAAAGAATGAAGCAATGACGCCCTAAAAGGTGATGTTTAGTTACATAAACATGAGGAGGGACAGCATCACGTCAGCAAAAACATCAACGCTTGCTTTATTTTCTTAAAAAACTATAAAATTTATGATAGGAACCGCCGGTTGAAGAAAGCAGTGGAGAATAAGGCAGGCTAAGTCCAAGTTACTCTGACACGGTTTCATGACTAGCGCTTCGCATCCTTAAAAAATGACAAAGGATTTTTAAGGCAAAAAATTTAATATAAATGGCTAAATTAATTTACCCATTTCATTTAACGATCATTTTAATAAGACGAAAGCCAAGGTGGAATTATTTCTCTAAAAATGATGCAGATACTCCGTATTTTGAGAACAATGACGCATTACCTGGTATTTAAAGGAATTGGAGGAACAGAAATAAACTGCACAAAATCAGAAAAAAAACTCTTTCATGATCGCATGAGTTTAGATTAAAAGTAGAGAAATATCTCGTCTGATGAATCTAAATCTGAAATAAGGAAATACCATTTACCTAAAAACCTTAATATTTCTACGGGCACGATAGTTGATATTCTTTTAATTTTCTTGGTGTTTAACTCTAACTTAAGTAGCATGAATAAGATCGCAATCAAGCAGAAACAGTTCTTAGCGATTTGTGAATGTAGACATTGCTATATTTCCACTGAGTTTTATTAGGACTCTACGCGTTTCGTCGTTAGAAACATTTTATCAAGTGTAATAAGTCCTAAGTGTAAGAGATCCTCCTTATATATGTCTTGGTGCCTGGAGGGAGGGGGTGAGGGGGAGGATGGGGTTTGGGCGACGAGAAGTGGGGATATCGAAGGTTGTGGGAGAGAAGGATCCCCACTTCTCGTCACCCACACCCCATCCTTCACCTTACCCCCTACCATCAAGCACCAAGACATATACATATAAGGAGGAACTCTTAGGGCTTGTTACACTTGATAATGTTGTTTGTAATGGCGGAACGCGTAGTGTTATAATAAAACTCACTGAAAATATTGCAATGAATGATTTAACTAATATTAAGAACTTCCACCATATCGTGCACAACATCATACAAGGCAGTTTTATGCGAGAGATAAATCCCAAGAAATAAGTAAAAAGTCATTTTACAACGTTATAGGTTCATGACTTATAATTATTTAAAAGTCGTGCGCTAACTGGAATTGAGAAAATAAACTCAAAATTTTACGTCTGGTTTGAAATTTTCCTTAGGTATTATGTGACGTATACTTCAACTTCAGTTTTTCTATCAGTTTCGAAATTTTAATCTAATAATATTTGTTCTCAAAAGGGTGAATTGAGAGTCTCCGTTAATTACTAACTTATATTAATGGGCATTAAATAAGAGGATAGGAAAATTTCAGGATAATACATTTTGATCAATCCAAAGTGACACATCTAATTATCATAGAAACGTTGAAAAAAATCAGATATGGAAACTAACACCAGTTATGATTAATTTGCACGTATACTAAACTTAAATATTACTTAGAAATCAAATAAAAATCATGATAACACATCATGCGAAAACTGTGCACGGCGAAAAATTGATCAAAATATACTCGGATCATGAACACCCAATCTGACAGAATGGGTGTGAAATGAAAGCTCAAATTGATTCACCGAATGGGCCGTCGGTACAAATGAAATGGGCACAAAATTACGGCTTTTTCCAATGTATCCGAACATTCATTCGTAAAAAAGGAAAATAAATGAGAGGGGAATAACGTGGAGTAAATAAAAAATAACTGAGAGCTCTCTCTTTTTCAAGGGGAGATAAAAAAACAAAGCGTGCGTATCTCGACTGACGACCGAAAAAAAGTGTAGAATATGAATCCGGCCGAGGTTATGGATTGGAAAATTAGTTTTTTTTCTCCACCCTACTTCCTCTTTCTACCTCCCACATTCCCGCTGCGCTCAGTCGGATCCCGCGAGACTCACTAGCCGTCGGCTTTAGACCAATCAATGAGAGGCCTCGACCTGTCCCGCCTACCACCAACTTCGTTCTCTGCCTCATGCTGCTTCTCTTCCTCTTCGCCCCCAGGGCGCTGCATGAATTATTCGCGTAAAACTGCGTTGGCGGATACACGCGGACTGTGTGTGCGCGCGCTCGCTTGCCAATGCATGGCCGGGTGTGTGATTGAAGGCAGCGGTGGTTGTGTTAAGGCTCTCCTACGTCGCATGCCTTCGGTGAACCGGACGGTAACGAGTGAAGGGTGGGAATCGCGTAGGTGGTAACCAGAGAGGTCAGAGGATTGTGAGGGTCAGTAAAAGGGGTGGAAGGCTTCCGCGAGGAGGCATCCCACGAGACATGATGTCCGCAGACTCTACCTCTTCGGCGGACGGTTTCTTCCCTGACATTCCGACGGAAATCACTTTTAAATCGGCTCTTATTTCGGTGATTGTTGACGGTAAGTTGAAAATATAAATCACTGCTGGGTGCTGGCTTTAATTTCTAACCACCAAGCGAATTAATGCACAAATGTATGAAATAACGTGGAGGTAACATTATCCGTACATTACAAGAGGAATACGCCTTTTGGACGTAAGATCTTAGCAGCAAAATCTACTTTAACTACCAGCAAGAAGCTACTCAATGAACAACTCACTTATCTACTAATATAGCAAGTTCAAAATAACAAACGTTTTTAGTGAAAACTTTCTGGCAAAAAATTCGCATTAAATATTGAGACATTATGTTAAAAGGTACCTAGGATATCGGAGAGAGACCATTAACAACTACGAAAAGGATTTCCGTCCCTCATAATCGTCCTACCTGCGCATCAAAAATTAATTGGACTGATATGGGCGTGATGACTATAAAGACGAAGTAAATGACTCCTTAATGCCAAAATGATAGCAAAATTGAAAAGTGCCCACCATCTTGTACAAACGACCCCTCCAGTTGAAGGATTACATAAACTGTCAGATACTATCAGGGGCAAATAACGCGTAATGGGCACGAACAACGCGTAATGGGCTCGTTCACCCAATTTTCTATGGTCTATATTTATAGTGTTTGTAACACAAAGATACCCATGTTCTCCGTTTTTTAATCCGTCTCATATTATTGAAAGTCATAGAAAATCGACGGCCATAACCCATTCGGAGAAAAGTTACTAACGTCACTGACTCTTGGCCAGTGGCTCACCTATTCTTCACTACTCCTCGGTCCCGTTTATCAGTCTCATGTGATTAGTTTTCATTATCACTCTAGTTAATGATTCTTTCCGTCATAGATCGGGTCTTTCTGAACAAGTTGATAAGCCTGAACTCAACTGACGTCTATAACTCATGAAAAGTGGGCGGTTATGTTCATAATTTTTCATTTTAAAGGCATGAAAAAAACACACACCCAGGAAGATATTTCTTCACTGTAATTTATATTTACCTTCCATGAAATGAATTCTTTTGATAAAGTTTTATTTAGGGTCCAAATGAAGGACTCCATTTTCAATCGGCTCTCAATATAATGACCTGTTCCTATAAGTTGAATATATATCGGTGCTGGCGGACGGTTTCAATTTCTAATGGCCACCCCTTGCCAATATTATGTAAAAAACAATAATTGCCCTTTCATTCCACAGATTTTCATTGCTAGCAAAGTTATTATTAATATTTCATAATGGTTATTCAATCCCACGCAGCCACGCCTGAAACAACGCAATTTTCCAATAGAATCAAGCGCCAAAGATTTTACAAAGTCAATGGTAATTGATTATCATAAACCATCATAATTATCCCATAATCCAAACGGTAGAACCTGGGCTACATAAAGCAATGCGCTTGCATCCCATGAAGCACTGTACGACTTAACGTGCTGTGTGAGAAGAGAAGTATTTGCAGGTCAATTGGATAAAAATAACATCAGCTACAAACATAATGATACATGAACTGGGTGAATCCGACTGATAAGCCAATTTCAGGTGGTAAGAAATGGGAAAAAGGCTTTATCAATTTCTAGAAGCAAGGAACATTTTTTTTTCTATCGATAGTTATAGGATATGCAGAAGTGAAGATTATGCCCATCCATAGAGAGTCGAGGAAAGATGTGTCTTCGTGTGCCGTGAATTTTCGGTTCTTGGCGTGGTGAGGACTGAAATTTATTTTAAATATTCCCGCAATTAACACCACTCCAAATCCTTACAACACTCAATCGTAGATCATATGACAAAAGAATTCTCATGCCTTTAAAAAAATCACCAATACTATATATGTGTATCTGCATAGGGAGTCATAGACGCATCGTGAAGTGTCAAAAATCATCCACGATAGATGTGTCTAACCAAGCCATTAAAAATGCAAAGGGGATCAAGCCTACCTGCCAGGACTCTTCTCCCCTCTGCTAGCAGTGACTACCATCAAGTCCCCCGTGCCCCACTTCAGGCTGGGGCCATAAATGCCATCAGGGAATAAACAATGCGGCCGGCTTTTGTTGCACGGGCGATCGCGCCAATATCTGCTCTTCCCCCGCCAGCGCATTTTTTTTGCCACCTAGCGGCCTGCGAGGCGAAGTGGAAACAAGTAAGCACGCTCACGCGCACCGGCTTTCCCCTCAGCGCCTCCAAGCGACGCACATCCCAAGCAGGAATGGATCATTCACCCACGTTGTGGGAGATCGCCGATGCGACTAATGAGAAGCCATCCCACGTTGAAAAGAGGGTTAGTGGACCCTGACGGTAGAGCGTGTAGGTGACCGAGGCACGGGTAAGTTGGTTCCCCTGCTCCCCCACCTGGACTCCCGCTCCTTGGCTCCTTGTACGAGGAATTTTCATGAGCCAACGACGGCGTGATCTTGTTTTTGCACGCACATTATTACGGGGTCACGGATGGGGAAGAGTTTTTCAAGCTTTTATACACCTCTCCCCTTCATTGAACTCGCGCCGAAGGTTGCATTTCATTAGAGTTTGCAAATTGCTCGGTGACCCAAAAAAATTACGCGACAATATTAAGGGACGGAAAGGAGCAATGTTGGATGGTCCATCAATTATTCATGACGTGCGGGGTTCGAGCTGGGGCAACGGGAGGAGTAAAAATATGGGATGTGGCGGAAAAAGAGCGCCAGTGGTCCGATCACTTCCGCCGGCAAAATAATCGCGTGATTTCGGATAAAAAACGGCGCCGCTCCGTTTGATATTCAAAAGGCCGACGCAACAAATATATACACGTACAAAGAGCCGAGAGCGGAGTATTGCCTGTACACAGTGATCCACTCTACCTCCTAATCGGAATTTACGCCACTCAAAGTTCAAATAGAGCGTTGTAAAAATTCTGTTTCAATTGTTACGTTTCATTTATTTTGCTCACAAATGTCTCTATTCTTTATTTTGATTTAAATATATTTCATCTGTCTCGGGAAGGTACACGTTTATGAATACATGATTTTTTTCAAGCTTCCATCAAAGAGCAATGGTTACATGATGGGTGCTATTATTACAATAGCCAAGCATATTTATCACGATAACAAGTGCTGTGAAGAAGATTAGCTAATTATTAACATGGTAATTTAATGATGGAGCACGGCAACATAAAAAGGAATGCAGAAAGAATAATATTTAACTTACCCATAGGTGTTTGCAAGATTCACCCTCATAGTAGTAATGAACTCTTAGCATGAATATCTTGATTACGGTAGGTAGCTACTGTGAGTAACCTCAAGAATTAATATGTATGTATGTAAATAATGTAGCTGCAGAAAATTAAAGAGTAAAGGTATGCTTAGGTGCTTTAAATTTTCATGACTAAATTTTCATAATTTTCATGATTTAATATTCCCTTGGTTTCTTTTCTAAAATAAAACTGTGTCACATAAATCGGTTCCGTAGGTGATAGAAATTGCTGTCAACTGTTTCATTACTTAAAAGTACATTTTCATGATACTTTGCAACGCATATTGATGAGCACCTGCGCTACACGAGTTCTAGGAATTGTAGGAAAGATTATAAGATGCAAAATTTACAGCATATTACCCTAAATAAAGAAGCAAAATGTCATTAGCAAGCGTAGCAGCAGGAAAATGGATTAAGAACTCATTATATCCAATAAAATCATCTATTGTCAACATAAATAAATACGCGTGAATTATCATTGGGTATGTATATGAATTCATCGGGTGCTAAAAATGAAATATTTATAAGAAAAGCCAACCGCAATACAATTCGAAATAAAGCATATCTCTTGCTTAAAATATTCATATGTACCTTGTTCCCTTTACCTATTTTACTCGTACTATACGTGTAACACTTTAGCTAAACTCCTACAAGTATGGATAACAGGAGGTTATTCCAATAGTTCGTTCAACTCTAACGTGGACCTTTATCAGTGCCCTGATCAACAGAATTTCACATCTCAATTAATGGTTTCCCAGGCTAAATTAATAATTCTTCCAAATTATTCCCAAATAAAGTATTGTAAAAAGTAATAGACAAGAAGTAGAAGCTGGGATCCGTTGGGCCATTCTGCAAAATGGTGGATGGCGAGGCAAAGAGCAACAGCGTCAGCGTTAGCATTCTCTAAATGAATGCAAATAAGAGCACCAGAGGTAATAGTCCTATTTGGTGGGCTAGTGCTGATGCTTAAGTGCCTTTCTACCAAACACCACCTAAAATTGTTTACCTCCTGGAAATGGGGTTGAAGCCCAGATATCAGGTTGGGCGGCTCACACTTCTTACCATACCCTCCTTGTTCTTGAAAGATATTTTGGATAAACGTCTATCCTTTTAAGTGTTTCTCGGGGTGTAATAATCATTAGACATTTTTCTCACAAAGCTCTGAAAAATGAAACGCGTATCCCATGAAATTTCATCCACCTCATCACTTTTTTTGAGTGACCTCTCTCTCCATCTTCAGATTCCACAGCCCCCACAATTTCATCTTAAGCATCCCGAACCTCTATGGTATATATCCGGCCTCAATGACACCCCATTATCCACACCCTAATTTAAACACTGAATTGGTGCAATCGATTACGTTCCTAATTTTTTTTTTAATCAGAGCCTGGAGGATGATTTCTCTTTCACTAATCGTGCTTTATATGCCTTACATATTTTACTACTTCTCATCTAGTAATATGACCTCCAAATTACCTAACTTCATAATACAAAATTCAATCCTATTACTTCCGGGCGAAACCGTTTACTTCCTCTAGAATAGTTAATTTTCTTAATTTCTAATTGTCTCAAAACGGCTATTAGACAAACGAAATTGGTACGACCAGCAAGGAAACTTTTTATAATAAGGTAGAAAAATAAAATATTTTGAGAGAAAACAGAAAAAAAATCACATAAAAATTTTGAACGGAATAGACATGCAAATGTAATAGCCGAAGCATTATAATACACATTATTGAGGGGGAGGATTTGAAAATAAATTGTGCGGTGAAGAAGTAATGATCCGAGAGTTGATTTTAGAGATTCGGGCGAGCTTTGCAGATGATGATTAGTATGAAGACTAATATGACAGTACTAAATTCATTGAGCACTTAAGGGTTTACTAATTTTGATGATAAAATTTATGACAACTTTTGTCGTAGGCGGCTGTATCTATACTGAGGAAAACACATTTTTACCTATTCTACAACAAAATATTTCCCCATATTTACCCTTAAAAGAAATTTTATTACTCCCTCCCCGAAGCCAAATTCATCACCGGTACTCCCGCTATCCATTTACCTCCAATCTGTCCTACAAGCAACCCACGGATTCTCTTCATTTTGCCAATTATTTGTTACATACGTGTCCCCCTTTTAACATGGCCTATCCTATGATCCCCCCAAATATGTAGGTAGCTTTCAGCCCGCCATGTTTGTCGGTTGGACAGTCCCTAACAGGGGTGAACACTTCGGGAATGCGCCTTTTCCTTTGGTTTCTGCATCACGGAGCAAGAGCCAATCGAGCGGGCCTTGTTGTAATTGGAGTGAAATGGGGTGTTATCCATGGAGGGGGTAGTGGTCGATTTTGAAACAGTGAGCGCGGTGCGGGGCACTCCTGCTGAAAAACGGGGTTGATGAAGGGGGAGAATGAAACCAACAAGACAAAGAGGGGATTGTGTCCTTTAAATGGAGCCCAGGTTAGGGTTTAAAGAGTTCTCGGCAAGGAACTTCTGGAAATGGAAACTTGGGATTACTACTTACAACTTATTACTTGGTTATTTCTCTTTAATAAACGCCTCTTCATTTTCAATTCCAATAATTGATCTGTTCATTTACGTGCAAAATCATTCAGAAGGGGAACCGGTAAAACGCCTGGATTTTGTTGTGCGGGAGCTCAGACTGCGTATAAAGGTGATGCAATGGCATGTAATAATATTGAAATGCAAGTCTTCGGAAACTTATCTGCCCTTGCAAATCTGACATAATCCAAGACCCATTTTGACAATATCCACTAATTAATTTGCTTTTGTATCCTGGGCTATCCTGTCTCTTTCTAGAAAATTTCAGTATTTTTACTTTGGTCTCGATCAAATTACATTTACTATCATTGCATATGTAGCCCTAAACTATTATTAGGAATGCTACATAATAATCAAGATATTTATAGTACATCTATTAATGTACATATGTACGTAGCTAAAAACATCAGTGGCGTCATGGCAAATATAGCAGATCGGGCACGCACTTTCCTCAACTTTTTTAAAAGTGAAATATTACCTTGTGTGTTTTTTATTATAAGTAATTATTTACATTTTATTTAAAAATGTTTTGTTTTCATTAAGAATTTAATTTAAGAAATTTTGAGGCAACAAAATTGATAAAAATGTTAATCACTACTATGTGTTTTCTTAACCAGTGTGGAGACGGTGTTCCGGTGCGTTAAGGAACCATGGGAGTACTGGTTAGTATACATATTCTATAAGAGATGCATGTATTATTTAGTTGTAGATTTCGGAGCGAGGCAATGAGAAAAAGCTGTCAACGTGTTTGATGCACGACTGTACTGTATGTGATAACGAATTCACAGTATTCGTAAAGGAAATAGCCACAAAAATCTCGTAGATGTCAAAGCATTACCCATTGTCACCATCAAACTATGGATTTTTATCAAAATTCAAGCAGTACATAAATTTGAACGGTGATTACATAAGCATTCCAAAACAAATCTCATTCAGAAAAAAGTATAGCATTGTCTGGCCTCTATTCAACAGTATTAAATACTATTTGTTTTTATTGGAAGAAATTATCTTTTTTAGATTTTAAATTAATAGCGCATCCTGTTTCATGTCATTCCCCATGTAGATCAATTTGAAACTGGAAGCGGGCTGCAACGACCTGGGAAATAAGATACGAAATCTGCATCCAATCTCTGCTCTGCTCGCTAAATGTTCAGAAAGGTAATTTTATTATTTTAACTGAATAAGAGTATCCATAAACCGGCATGATGCATCAAGTAGGTTAGGCTCCAATGAAAACATTTCCAGATAAACGAGGAAGAGTGCGATGTAAAGGCAAAGAAAGAATCCGTCAGAGCCCAACATCGGTAGGATCTTATACCCGCTAGCAAACTAAAAGGATCTGGGGTTTGGTCAAGATAAAAGTCACTCTCATTCATAACATCCAAAACTAATTATAGGGAAAAATATACTTGTATCTACTTGCACCAGCGTCGGCGGGCCTTCAGTTTTAAAAAATCGAATACTAATTTTATTCCCAAACCACCGCATACAGATCACATCGGCCATATTATATCGGGTTATTCAACTTATTTAACAAGTACACGAGCAACCATGCCCTGGATAAGGGAAACTTACCCAGGAAGGACTCGAACCCGTGTCCTCTCGTTTGGCAGGCGAGAAATTTACCCCGCCGCCATCGAGATAGAGTAGTTACGGTAGAGTAGCGTGTACATGTGTATTGACAAGATATTTCCTGGGGATTAAAACCAATCTTTAGCGAGAAAAATTGGGGAAGAATTAACACTTGGCGCGAAGGAATCTAAGGATACCTTTCGTCACTTCCTCCTCGTGACGCAATTTTCTAATCACTAAAATTTAGGGCAAATGTAGGGTAACTTGTAGAGAAATTTAAATTCTCCAGCACGACATGCAACCTTAGCTGTTCACCCATACGCCATGTCACAATGTTGAGGATATTTGATCAGATTAAAATTTTCTAAATATATTATCACAATGAGCAAGATTGATTGATCTCACATAAGTGATACGAAAATATAATCGTCGAATTGAATATTTACACAAATACATTATAGTGAACTGTAAGATGCAATAATCTAGAGGGTCCAAAAATTTCACTTTGATACATGGAAGGGATCGATAATTTAAAATTAGAAGAGAAAGCACAACTCATGCCGTCAATTTTGTAAAATCTGCATTACGAGAACCTTTAGAATTGTATTTTATTTAATTAAGTGAACATGAAATTGCGCAATCAATGTTTCCAGATAATTAAGGAAATGATACCACGTGTTTCTTTCGTCAAAGATGAGTTCGATGAAAGCAAGGAAGCTATCCTAAAAATTCTTGAACTGAGGGTGTCACAGTTTTCTGGTAAAAACATTATTACTTGTTTAGCCATTAGGAACAAAAACCAAATAATGGTTGACTTAAGGAAATCATTTTTCACAGAAATTTAAAAGTAACATTCGTACAAGTATACGGACTAATAAGTAAGTGGAAGAGAGCCAACAAACTTGAAATTATCTTAGCCGAATCACGGCATTTTGATATTTCAAAGATGCATATCATATTTGCAGATTAATTCGATTTCTATTCCGCTAAAAAGAACAAGCACGCATTTCTGAACGAAACTTAAATTACTATTTTAAAGCTCATAAAAAATTCGAAAATAATCCGAAATACATTCTATTAGTCGAAATTAACTGCAGTGAGGAAATAATATTGAAGGCTATAACAATAAATATTTTCCATTACAGTGTCAAGGTAATGACGCCTTACGAATACCTACTTTTTAGAATATTTACAGTAATTTACTGACGCAGATAAAGCATTAATCAAAGGCGAAATGCAAGTTGAAACTACAAAAATCTTTCCAAGCAAAAACTGGCAAAAACGATGGGGTATCTCTATTGTTACACTGAGATAAAAAGTCAACAAGCAACAACCATATCTTAGTACTCTACATCAAAAGATTTTCTACATGAATAAATAAAATGTGGAATACATTTCAACTTATTCTTAATGTGAAAAAAATTTATTTGAATTTTCACTTCAAATGCAAAACTCATTTCTAAGCACATTGCCAAGTGCATAATGCTTTCTTTTACATCACAATGCACTTAAAGGCGAAAGAAAAATTCATTCCTGCCTGGGTTTGCTAATAATATGACAATTATCGTCACCTGATATAGATTTCGAACAGATTATAATCGTAGCCTAAACACCCAGTCAATAAATTCCATCATTTTTTTCTCCATGGGTAAAAGTAATTGGAGTTAATAATATTTTGTGAGAGAATAGTTAGTGAATTTATATCATCATCATTATTCAGCAATGCTTAATCGGTTTGGCACCGCTCTCCAGTGACTTTGTTTATTCTCTACGATGGGGTAATAGTGCTGACCAAGTGGAGGCCTAGTGACCCTTATTTTATATTGCACTAATACTCAATTTCAACACTTTTACCTCACTCGCTTCAAATGAAAGGCAGTCAAAATGGCTTCGCCAGAAGGAAAATAATAAAAAAAAAAAAACTAAACTAGCATAGCAGCCACACGATTCGCAACGTCAACATTATATCCATCTATATTTCTAGGTGGAGTAGCGATAACCCCCTCGACATGATCTCCATGGTTACTACCGCCACCCGACTCGGAACTAGTCGCACGGACGCAGTGTGATTATGAATCCGCAGCCCTTTTTCTCCCCTTTCTCTCTTCACGCAGCGGACCGTGAGACCAGGGCCAGAACTGGACCATGGTCGAGACTCGGCGTTGGGAGTTCCCATTAAATGAAGGGCGACTTCCTCGTCAGAGTACTCCGCACTAGGTACTCTTTGAATGGAGGACGCAGTGAGAAGGGTTTTTGGAGCAATGCAAGCCGACGGCGAGACTCGTGCAGAATAGAGGCAAGGGATTTGAAGTCGTCGACGGTTCCTTCTCAATGGTCACGTTTAATATCGCGCATGGGAAGCTCGCGACGCTTTAGAGCAATGCCATGAGAACAAATACGTGCAGTGCTCAGACACGATGCAGACCTCCATCATGGAGGAAAGTTACTGTTTTGGTAATATCTGGGTCCCTTTCAACTGGGTGCGTAATTTAAAAGAAACTACCGCCGCGTGAATAGCTCGGCCATTTAAACAAATATTTTAAATATGCCATAATTCTGAAGCAAATTTACACTAATTAATATTGCTGCTGTTTAAGGTGTTAATTAATTCGTTGCATTAACATTCAAACGTCCGGTTCCATTGATATAACAGTGAAGCTTAAATTTTCCAGAAATTATTTAAAATATTAAATGAGCTTTATTTACTAGCTCACTTTCACAATTCATTTTCAAAAAATGCAGGGGAAATATTGCATAGGAATACGTCGCACTTGAAATGATAGATGTAGCAACATAAAGTTATTTTGAGGCTTGAAAAAGTTGTGCCCACATGATTGTAACAAATGATGACGAATTATATAACATATTAACAGTCAGGTACTTTAGCTGTCATAAAAAACTATGAATAATTTGTGAAAGATTCGGGTTACTTTCTATGGTAAAACACTGAGTATAAATCGAGAGCACATGAATATAACAAGAAATAGGATACTGTAACAGCGTTTCAGTGACATGAAAGGCAAATAATTGTTATAATATGTAAAACAATGTTCCAAGGAAATTGCATACTAGTATGTGATGATTCCAACTGATATAATCAAACAAAAATGTAACTGCATTAAAGAAAAATGAAAAGATCATTTATGTAATCAACAGGTTTAAATCTTGAGTACAAAATTAAAACTTTTCAGTAAAATATTTCAATATGTAAACAAATACTGCAGATGGATGCATAAGAAACGTGAATAAATCCAGGCAAACCTAATCGTACATATACATAAGGGGTTAGAAATTGTGACAAAAGCTGGTATTGGGGTGAGTATCGTATGAATAATTAAGAATAAGAACAATTAGTATGAAAAACCACGTATTAGCTACCCATAAAAGTCATTTAACACATTAAGGAGCGATACCAAATAGTGTTACCTACGAAAAATGAAGCCGTTTGACAGCGGATAAGATAGGTATATTTATAAAAGGCGATTAACAACAGGTTTAAGGCTGGTTTTATCGCCGATCGAGGAGTGAGCACATCTAGACTAGAAGGGTATGAAACATGTATTAGATTCTGCATCGAGTCACATTTCAAGAAAATGTGATAACCAGAGAGATTAATCGGTTAAACCATTCAGAAGAAGCTAAATTTCATTCTCGACTTTTAAAGCATCTTCTGATTTTCAATTAAATAAATAATTAAATAAACTCATCTTCATTTTCGCCAGGCGTTTTTTCTTCCATTATCCGCCTAAATTTGAGTCATTCCACCTCGCTTCCTTCCAAATTTTCACTTCATCCCTACCCGCTCCGGCCCAATTAGCTCTCATGTGCATAGACGAGATGCCGGGAAGGTGGAAGTGAGGGTGGCCAACAAAGTGTGAACAGCAACAGCTTGGCACATCCTGTTCGCTTCATTATAAGAGGAATTGGATTCATCCTCTCATCCAACCTCCCCGGGGCGGCTGAAGAACTGGGGTTACCGAACGGAAAGCGTCTTCCCGAACAGCGGTGGGGGGCAATCTCTCGAAAGGGGAGCAGGGAATGCATCTTTGCCTGAAAAGTGACGTAGAAAAAGTGATACGGTGCATCGGGAGAGGGGGCAATGGGCACTCCGGCGTAGGATTCGAAGGCAGAACTCTACTCAGATTATCGGCAACCCAACATTATGACTCCAATATTCCTTCCAATAAAAATTAAGAGGCATATCTTAATTTCGATAGAATTTTTTTTGGGTAAAAAAACTAACAATCCTTTACGAAACATAAATTAATGATTGCTAATATTTCAATTGTAACATTACAGTTATGCATACGGGGCACCTGTGGAGACAAACATATGTATGCATGAGAAAGAGAGAGAAAAAAATACTTCATCGTCACTGCTGGGCAAAAAGTGTTGGAGATCAAGACTCCCTCCTGTATCTACCTCAATATGCCATTGTTAGGACAATAGCATTACTTTAATACTATAAACGCTGTGAAATCGTTTAAAATCCCGTACCACCGTACGTCCAGAATGGGAGGATTGTTTGTCGTGTCTTTCATACGTCAGTACAATGCACTCCCATCGGAAATAAGTCTGGCAGACTGAAAATCTACAACCATCTCTTGCTTAAGATCATATTCTCGCTAATTACTTAATTTTATACTCCTTTTTAAGTAGGCACTGATCAATCAAATTAGCCTTATTTATTTTTCTGTAATCTGAAAAGTTTTTTTTTAAAACGATTTTAGCCCATAATAATTTATTTTACCATTTTAAAGTCTTTACCCAAAAGTTGTTTTATAGTTGTTGCAGTTTTCACGGTTAAATATCGCTATAGTTTTCTACATATATTTATTGGTACCCTATTTTCCCTTTATATTTATTTTATGTAATACCTATCCACTATGTCATTCAGTTTTAGCTATCTATAGCCTTTACGATTTCTAAAGCATTACACAATGTTTTATCCTTTTCTTTCAAATCATTTCAATGTTATTTAATCTAATTATTTTTTATTCATTGTCTCGTCTATGTCCTTTAAAGGCATATGGCCAGAACCGGGGTTTCCGGCGACGGCAACAACCCACTATGCCCAAAAGGCTTTACTGTACGCCGGATGAACCAGAAATGATCCGAAGTCAGAATAATTGCCGAAACCAAGTAATTTACCGGTCTGCGTGCCACCCTTTTTATGTGCCATAGTATGTTTAAACTTCTGTATTGAATGCCCTGGGTTGTGAGAAGATGGGGCCATCTGGCCTCACCCAACCCAGGTAAATAAACTTCAGTCAAGTCAAGTCATGTTATGATTAAGTACAAGTTTCTTTTTGGCATTAAAGTTACTTTATTTAAATAAAAATAAAAAATCAAAGAAACTATACAGTATGGGAGTGAAAAAATTGCTTGCCGTCAGTGCTATGGAATGCATAATATTTAATATATTATTTCACGGTGCAACTTTTTCATAATTTCTTTACAAAATGAATCAGAAATATATTGTTTACGGACAGCAAATTGATGTCTGACCAATTCACAGTAAAAAAACAAAAATAGGAGTTTTAAATGAATTGTTTTAGAAGGCTCTCTATAATGATTTTTTTGTTAGCAAATTCACTCAACTTTTTTTCCTAGTCTCGGGTTTGAAATGTTTTATTTATCACCGAAAACATTTAACTTTCTGCAGTCAAGTCACCCTATATCTAAAATAATCCCTTTCAAATCAATTTTAGTTTTTATTTAATATTACAATTGGGAATTAACTACATACGTGACTGACAGAAGCAGCTCTTCTTTCCTATCCCCAGGTACAAGTGTTTAAATAGTGCAGGGTGTATAGCCACGAAAAATGAAAGGTTTGTTCATTTCGAATTTGTTCAATTTTTTTACGTGAAACAAATGAAGGATCATTTAGAAACACCGCTCCTGGAATATGATAGAAAGAGATTGAAATGGCATTGGGTAAGGCGAAAAGGAAAATGGAGTACTCACTCGCTCCCGGTGCTACACTCATACACTTTAAGTAGAAGAGATGTTAATTTTAGGTTGTCTACAGGGGTGGCGGGAAGGGACGGGTATTAGAGACTTCAAAGATAACAGAGCAGATTACGAAGACGCGGAAAATTACGAGGGATAAGTACTGGCAGGAGTGGTAGATGAAAAGAAGAGGTGGGTGAAGTATGTCGAGGAGGGTTTTCATGGAGGATGTGATACCCAGCGCAGGAAGCGAGAAATTTCCAAATATACAATCTCATTAAAATATTTCTTTCAGTGAGAAGATATTTGATATTTCATATTGTAATAACTGAACATTGCGAACATTTTAGGAAACATGTAGATAAATTAATGATTTGTGTGACCGTTATTCTCAGTGTATAGTAATGAACGTGTTATAAGACTTATATAATTGGTGCGTGGATCAGAACGTGAAGCGAATTAAGGCATAGTTTCCTAATTAATTCTTCAATACAATTACAGCGAAAACTTTGCGAAGGTCCCGTGAAAAGGAGAAACTAACATCATTTGAGAAAAATTTCCGGTCTAGTTATTTGTTTGCCCTCATGCCTGGCTTCGGATCATCGAGACTCGTGCAATCAGCTGATGGATGATACTGTAATACGCTGCGGTAATCGCATTTCGGGGAGTAATTGAAAATACATTTACCCGAAGTCGATGGCTTTCCTTATATGTTTTGCAAGAATTAAAGTTCGTGTTATGTGAAATTATATAGCTACATTCTTTTATAGCTACATTCTTTTATAGCTATAGCAAAGGTATAGCTATAAAAGAATGTAGAAATATCTTTCAGGCCTCAAAAACCGCCTTTATGCCAATTTCAAAGACGCATAAATTCGGCCTAATCAAGTTTTAAGATAGGGTACTCAATGGAATAATTTCCTCTTGACCTTTAAAGCCTTCATCAAGGCGATATTTCATGCTTATGAATACACCCCCCGGGTTTCCGAAGTTCCCTCGCAGTTTGCATTTATTTTCATCATTCCATAAAAATCATCTTCTCTGCATACACCCCATTTAAGCATAAAGAACCGAATGGAAGAAGGAAAATGTTTGAATGTAAGAGCGGAAGAAATAAAACTGCCAGAGGAAACTACAAAAATAAGTTTAGGAAGTAGCTGGATGATATATTGTGTGAGGGACGACACTGAAGGCCTATTGAAGAGGTTCTATTAGCCAAAAAGGACGAGGAAAAGTCGCGTATATTTGGCGAATGAAAGAAAGGCGTGAGGAAACAGGAAAGCCGAAAAAAGTTGTCCTTCCTAGGGGAGAGGGAGGGACATCTTATTTTACATCCAAAGGACAATTTTATTCATCCTCAGGAATATTCAAGCATATTTTGAGGAATACTTAGATATTTTGCGTTAACTTTCATTCAACTGATCGGTACAAGGGGAAAAAAGTCATTTTACTAGGAGAATGAGATAAATTCCAATTTGGAGGTAACACATAATGAAGTTTAACCCTGGAAGAAAATTCTACTACACAACATGTTGTGATTTTTTAACACTCTTCCAGTTGCATACATAGTTTATCTTGGAAATCAGCGGTTAAAAATTGTAACAAAATCATCTTGTCAAAAAACGCATATTTCAAAATTTCAAAAACGTTAACATATCTAAGCAAGTTAAGACAACGTATTGTTGAATTTTTTTATGCCGATGGGTACAAGGAGTGTTTAGATCCCATACTTGCCTTTTAAATAAATATATATCACGCAAAATTGATTTATATATGGTAAAAGTTATTCTACTACCAATATGAGCGTCTTTGCGAAAGTGAAAGGACTTTTTTATTTTCTGCGAGAAAGATGATTAAATGCGATTAAAAGGCTCATCATCGCCAAAATTCACGTATGACATTCGAGAAACCAAAATATAATGAGAAAAAAAGTTAGTAACAATTGAGCATAAATATTTGCTGCAGATTTCAGAAATAATGATGAGCTTTAGACATTGAAGAAAAATTTTCGGGCTGAAACACCATTCTAATAAATATTCTTTGCAGCAGTAATCGCTTTAGATATCTGTGTCTAGCAAGATGGATTTTAGAATATGAGTGTTTATAATTTTGTCTCACTATACTAAGCTGCATTTGTTACCTGGATTTTTATATTAAAAGATGGACGCAGCAAAAAGAAAGACGTAACGGTATGATTATTACACTGTAACATAGCAACAGCTTGGTTCGTCAAAGAAAAGGACGTTTCATATTTACTAATGTCGTAACAACATCTAGTTGGTGAATTCCTAGATTTACCTGCGTAAATCTTATATAAATAAATGAAGTAAATAATGTAATGCTATCATGAATGACTAACGTAGTCCTGAGCCATGAACAAAATATAATTTAAAAATGTACTAATGGATATCAACGATTACTCATGTGAAGCGATAGCCAAAAGAATGACCACTTGAGGAAATCAATCCCACCTGATCCAGTCATACCTCTAAGAATTCCTTTGAGTTCAGGGCGAGCAAAATTATAACCGCATCATTTTTTGAGCGAAGAGCGGAAAAGTGAACACCACCGAGCCAAAGGATACCCAATGGAACAGCACGAGGTCAAATAAAGGAAGGGACGGAAACGGGAAATGCCAAAGACGGAAGGGGTCTGACGGATGGGGAGAGAGAGTAGCGACCAGCTAAGGGATGAAAGTCCTGAGGGAATATAACGGGAGTGGAGGGGGGAGACTATGAAATCGGGACGAGAAGACGGAAGCAAAAGGGAATGGACTCCGTCCCACACACGCTCCCCCATCTCCAGAAAAAGGATCTCAGGGCGAGATGGAGAAGGGGTAGTGAAGGGTGAAGGGAAGTGGACGAAAGGATAAGGGAAGGAGAATGAAACCTGACGAGAAAGGCAGGTAGGGACAGATGTATCCAAGAGTAAGGAAAGGAAGAGTGCAGGACACAAAGGTAACTGGGAATAAGTGAAGCGTAAGCGTGGGTTGAGGACTGGATTGGATCGTGTATACCCTGATAAGGTAGAGGGGGTAGTGGCGGGTACGAGGAGATATGGGGTAAAGACAGTCCCCGTACACCCTTTTGTGTGCGGAGAAGAGAAAGCAAGGGGGTAGGCGAGTGGAGTGGGAGAGGAGAGAAGACGTCGGAGTGGTAGAGGGGGGACTATCTTAAGTGACTTAGGTCTAATTGGCAACTTAGCCTTTGGTTATTTGGGCGTGAGCTCAAAAGCGCGGAATCCGCGCGAGGCTTCTCCGAGGAAAAGGGTTCGAGCGAGTCGAAGAGACAATGCTGGCTGAAAGACGCATGTTTCGAGGAAATATGCGGCGTGGAGTGGGGAGGAGGTGGAAAGTGGAATCTAATGAGCAGAGCGAGGCCGTGGAGGAAGTGGAGAGTAGGGGCGAGACAGCCGAGTTAACAAGGACAAGGACGTGTAGGGCATTAGGAGAGGAGACTGGAGGTTGGGAAGTGGTTGGACCGCAAGACTCGGACCACTTACTGCAAATTGGGCTTAGCTTTCGGGCGTTAATCGTGTCCTGGTGCGGACATATCACCTGTGAATACGGCCCATCCCATGTTCGGGAAAAGACGCAGAAAGAACGAGATTTAGGTACAATAATCATTTATAAAAAAAATTCCCTGATGAGGGTTGAAGTTAATCTCCCACAATTAACCTTAACGAAATTTACAGTTGTAGAATATCCTAGTATATATTAAGGGAAGCATAGTAACCTAGTCGATGGAGCTCTTGGCTGGTGATATAGAGGTCCGGGTTCAAATAACGGGCGAAGTCTTCGGACACCCCTGAAAGAATTCTCTTACGTTAGCCATGGAAAAGAACTGGCCCCCGAACCTAGACTGATTCATGCGGCTATATCTTATTTCGAGGAAACGTAATTGACATAATTTACCTAATCGATTTATTAATTCATCAACTGTCGTCTCAATGCTCAAGAAAGCTATTCCTTCTTTTAATATTAATCCATAGTGAAAGACTTTGGCAAGGCAACTTTGAAAAAGCAAAAGCAATTACCTTATCTGTCCGTAAATTTTCATTCTTCCTTCATTGCGGAATTAGTTCGAGAAGAGATATGAGATACACTGGCCTAAATGGAAACAATAAAAATTATTGGCGAAAGACCTTCTGCAATAGATAACACCAAAATTGAAGTCATTGATTAGCAAGGAATTATCATATTTATGGAAAATAAAATATATTATTTGACACACCACAATTCCAGATAAAAAATACTATCATGTTATTTAACTTGATTGGCATAACAAATGAAAATATTGTTTTGGTTTTCGAGTTTCATTTTCACTATCATATAATGTATATACGATATTTAGCCAAGAGTTGCGGCCTGTTCCACGAAAAATTAAATGTTAGGCCACAAATTGCAGGAACAGGGTATGCTCCGTTTATTCTCAGAAAAAAATGACTTTTTATATTTAAAAGCATGTGCCAATTAGTCATCATGAAAGGTTTCAACTGGTTTCATTCGGAAATAATTCCTTGTTCATCCAAGCAGATATATGGGGTTAGATGCTATAGCTTCCCTTCCATCATTAAGATACGCTCCATTTGAGAATAAATCTTTCAAATACTCCATGCCTGTGCGCTTCCTCCGAATACCTCTCCTCGTTTGGAAAATCACTCGCAAATAATCTTAACCTTCTTATCTTCTCGGGGTTCCGAGTAAAACCCCTGGCCCCTTAAGCAACCCTCAACTCTCTTCGCCATGAGGAAGAGAGAAGAGAGCGCCTCGCAACACATCATTCTTTTCTGCTCCCTCCTGCGCTCTTTTCCAACAATCCGGCTCCTCATTACTTGCCAAGACAATCCCCACCTTCCACCTCAATTCCTTGCACGCTCTTTCTCCCTCGTCCCCGTTCTCCTTTACTTCTTTCCCTCCATCTCAATTTCCAATTTCACTTCCGCACAGACCTTTATTTATCTCCAATCTCCTCAACGTGCTATCCCAATATCTTTCTTTTGCATTTGAAAACACAATAAACCTTGCAACTACAATACCTACCTTCCTTTTTCACTCCCACTTTTTTTTAGAATTAAGATTTGGAATATTTCAATATATTTTCATTAGTTCTCATCTGTTTCACCACTGGTAATGGCATTTTAAACATGCATTTTTCTGATAATTATATGTGCAATGTTATAAAGGTCTTCGATAAATATGTTGGAGCGTTTGGTATTATTATGTTGCAAATTGTATGTATACATTTAGCCTTCATTTCTTTTTCATCTTTTTTCTTCTATAGACGCCTAATGAAACATTTAACATCTCTTGATCTAGCTAGCTGGTTCCTTGTTTTAATCAGGGCCTTCTTCGCGGGATACAAGGGTTCCCCATTCTTCATCAGGCTTTTTACGCATAGGCTTATGTATATTCCTACAAAAATATAGTTCAACAGAGTCAGATTGTTGTGAGAGAATATATCATGTGAACACACTCGAATGTGACGTTCAAATAGTCATCGTACTATGTCCTCATTATTGCTTGATTTATATTTTTCTGTGTAATTAATTCACAGCTGGGTGCAAGAGTAGGAGAGAGTAAAATCCTAACATCAATTGGTAATATAACAGAATAGAAGAATCTGATTCAAGTATTAGCTATGATGATCGAATTTTTTTCGGATGAATCCTATGAGGAGTTACATTTTTTTCATAATATGTGGAGTATGATTGAAATTTAATGTGGGAGGTTTTTTTGCCTGAAAACTCAATATCTTGTACTTTGTGAACTATTTCTTTGCACTATAAGGTACAAACCATAAGGAAAATTAAACTACACGTTTGAAACAGACCTACCTAATGAAAAACGAGCACTTGGAAAAAGAAAAATTAGCACATGAAAGAATAAAAACCTCAAAATTGTAAGTTGAACTCGAGTAAATTATTTTTCTGTGCTTAAAATTGTAGGATAAAGGTTTCAGAATGAATGCTAAATAATGCATGGAAAAATGCACACTATCATACAGTATTGTTACAAAGTTTATTTATTTTCCACAATTTCTAAAGAAGTGATTATATATTACATGAGATAATTACAAAAAGTTTAAAGTAGGTGAGCTCAACTAATATGCAAATTTGTGTTATCATTAGAGATAGACTTTGCCATAGTAAAGTTGCTCCAATTTTCTCAGCACCGATCATTTCATTCTACTCGGATATAAATGCTTGATCTTTTAACTATCTCAAATTTGTGGTAAAACTGTCACATTTTTGAAGAAAAAGTTGTGTTCACATATATCTATAGTGAAATTAGATTTGTTACGAAATTTTGCCGGATTTAATTTCGATGAATAAAAAGCCCGTAAATGTTTCCAAAGTATCTACAAAAAAAAGCAGAATCAATTCAGGAGTTCGTAATAATTTCAAACTCCAGAATTTTGTGGTCACATTTTGCCACTTGTGTCGAATTAAACCATTCCCTCGTGTCATGCGAGACGGATTTGCTCATTGCCATTTAGGCTGGCCGAAATGGCTTAAGCCACATCGGGCACAATTAACGTAGGTACTCTTGTGGTTGATACGCACGGGTGCATTCACTCGTCCCTCTACAATGCCTGCCCTCCGAAACTCAATCTCATCCATCCAATCAGCATCCATCTACGGGATGTTCTTCCCTTACCCCTCCTCGTCCACCTCCTCCCGAAGCCCCTTTACTGCGGGCTCTTAGCTCTGTAGCCACGAACGTCTTGGTCCTCCAGGCTCAGGGCAAAGGCTTGCCCGCCCACCTCCCTCCTCCTGTACCCAGCAGCGCCCATCTCCGAAACCTTTCCTGCATGAAACAAATCCTTAAGAAATCCTTAAGCTGAGTCCTGCATGAGCCCAAATGCCGTCTTGAGCACGCACACACATAGGATGCCGGAATTCATCTCCTCTATTTTCTAAAAGATTTGTGCCTCTAAACCTTAATGTGAATCCTGAAAAAATGTAACAGTATTAATCTATGTAATAATTCAATGTTAAGATTTAAGTGCTCAGAAAAGGGCACTTTACCACCCTTTTTTTCTTAATCTTTTTGATGGAACTTCGAAAATGTGCTTGAAATCATCATACCAACAGTGTTAAAATAGCAGGAATGGCATATATTCTGTTTCTCCCTATTCTATGTCCGTTCCCTTGCTTATGAGTGCATCATTTTCCCTTGAATTACCAGTGCTCAATGTTCGCGTGGGACTTGAATGACGATCGTAAGATCCCGGGTTCTCCAATGAGTTTTAAAATTTACGACAAAACTTCAGCTGACGATACTAGTATTATGTTTGTATTTGGAATTATGAAGTTTTTCAATAAATGAGACTCGATTGGCTCGATAGGCACGCCACCTACCCCGGCTTCTGAAGCTTCACTTGTTTAGCTTGAAGTCAGTTGTCTCCTTACCCTTCAAACAAATCATGGTGCTTCCCTTAGCATGGCTTGACCGACTACAGTTCAAGATACATTAAGCTCTGAAAATTTCTTGTTACCTATGCTATTGAAAATTTACGAATTAGAAATACTTAGCTATGCTAGAATAGATTGGAACAGTCGAAAGATTGCAGGGGCGGATCCAGGATTTCTTTCTGGGGGGGGGGGGACAAGCAAGGCCGTGTCCAAGATTTTGTTCTTGGGGGGGCACAAGGATACCTCGTAATACAGAACGAGCGCAATGATAATGGGACCGTATTAAAAATCTTGAATATTTTTAAGGGTCTGGGGGCCCCCGTGCCCCTCCTGCCCTCGCAGATCCGCCCATGAAAGATTGTGTTCATTTCTAGTCTTGAAATGAATGTGAGGGAGAGCTTCCAAATTTGAGAAGCTTAGTAACTTTGCAGGTAAAAATTGGTAAAAATTTTACCCCTTTTACTGATAATTAGAAATATAATTAATCAGATGGGCAGAAATATAACGAAAGAGTTCCACTGCGATGTTCAAATGTTTTGCTCAAAAAAGCGAATATGAATTGCTCGCAAGCATCTATTTAATGATAAACTTTCCCATGGATGAATTTTCATAAGAAATTATTGTAAGGCTTACTCATAAAGTTCTTTGTAGTTAAAAATGCGGGGTAGAGAAGCCTCCACCCACGCATCCCGAATTTACATGCATTGCGTCATTTTAATGCATAATGAAACCGCCGACATTAACTGAAATTTTCACAGAATAATATGGTGAATTTCTTTCTGGTCCAACATATTGTTTGGTAATTCTCTTTAAGGGCATTGACTTTATTTTCATTAATAGCTATTGGCATAAGTTTGGATCAAAATAGAAAATGTTGATGAGATATTTTGCCTATAAGGTGCGGATTTTGGTCGAATACATACCTACATGGAATAGTCAAAATTTTAACCATTTCCTACTAATCTCAGTTTTTAATTGGTTATTCTGTTAAAAGCAAGATTTTTATGGTGAATAAAAAAGGAGCATCGCAAAAACTGAGTTAATGAAATAATTTTCGTCACGTAATAACACTTATGCACTTATCACGGCAGTTGCGAGTCTATCGCTATATTCTAATATTTCTCCTCCTCCCCTAAGATTTCTCTCGTCACGTCTGAGTACGTGTTTTCAAAAATTGCTTATTACTTCCTATTTGATAAAGTATTTTAACTAATTTGTTCCGCAAGACCAGAAATACACATCCAGTTCTTATCAATTTATTTATACTTTACTTGAACTTGAAGGTTACTTTTTACCTAATGTAATGGTTTCCCTTACTAAGAGTAGAGTTTTTTGGTGAAAATGTTATAACTCTTAAATTTTATAAACCGTAATGTAGTAAGTACAGCAATAAATATTTTTTATCAATTGAATTCTTTCATCAGGGGGATTACGTAGTTTTCGTACTTAAATTTTTTTAGTCAGCCTACCTTGTTGAACTGGTGACAATATCATGACACTATTTGAATAAATGGTATTCCAACAAATCTTAGGTCTAGATCAACATTATTTACTTCGGTGATCTCAATAGAGTTATTTATGCTATTTCCGCAAGCACTGAGCATTATACCAGGCATAAGTAGATAACTGGATCATGATTCCCTTCCGTCATGTTCGTCTCTTAGCGCTTCCTTGTCCTTCCACTTGACGCAGTGCTTCGCCTCACCTTACCCTAGCTCAGCCAGTCACTTTCCTGCGTCTACTCCCTTCTCTTTCTCACAATCAGTGTCTACCCCCTCCACCACACAATGTCCTCGTCTGTCCCCTAGGAGGAAGCCCTACACATTCTTTCTTCCCACTTTGAACACTTCCTTCTCCCACTCACCGAATCTTCGCGCCCATTCCGTCCATCTGTGATGGCCACGGAGGCGTCCGGGAGTGGAAAACCTTGTTGCTCCACCCGCGACACGCACTCCACCACGCACATATCTCACGCAGTCCCCGGTCGCAGAAGACGAACCCCGAACTTTAGCCCCTCCACACGAATACCTTCAACGGTTGGTTTAGCACCCTCACCGTGCAGTAGTTAGGAGATGAAGAGGAGATTGGTAATGACGAAGGCTGCAGTTAAAGGACGAAGTATTCGAATTATCTATTCCTGCTTCGGGAGAATGATTTGATCTAATCGGCCGTCTAAATTCCAATAGTTAACAATGGGAGGGCATCGGAGCTTACATACTTGACCGACCACGCACCGGCACCGTTAAAAAGCCGGTTAGTTGCCGGCCATTGCCACTGTGGATCACCAGAACCGGAACAATAACCAAGCAAATGGTCGTTTGACCGGTTAAAATCCGGCGTATATGCAAACAGTACTCCATCGGTAATATATTGGCCAATATTTTACCGTCCATCTTGGGTGCGCAAGGGGCCATAAGATTCATGGAGTGTGCAATGAGTTAAATTGCACATGGTGTTAAATGATGGACATTCCACACTACCGAAAAATGAAATGTAGATAACTCAAGAGAAATAATTCATCGCTTACTCAGAAATGCATAATATAAAATGCAGCATCATTTACGGTCGATCGAATTGAAGGATAATTCAATCAGAAATTGATATCTCTTGAAATTATTTCAGGAATATACTTTTTATTCGCCGTCAGTGAATTACTTATTAACTTAAATTTTTCGGGAAGCAAACGATGAGACCAAAGATTGTACATCCACGGCAAATTTTCTAACTCTTCGTCCCAACAGTCATGTCAGCAAATACTTGAATAACGTGATTAAAAGTGTTAATTGAGGTCACTATTTCGGCAGACTGATGATCTGATATTTGAAGAATGCATGCAATTTTCACAAAATTTTGAACGATTGGAGTTCCATGAATCATTCCATGAATTCCTTTCTTGTGTTTAAAATGTGAAGCTACTATGCAGGTTGAACCTGGTCCCACAATGTAAGATCGTTAAACCTTACAATTAAATTGCGAAATATAGAACAATTTCATCACCCGATTAAAAGGAATGTACATGGAATATAATTTTTCAAATTTTTGGCAATACTTTTCCTTAAATACTAAAGGAATGAAGTAAATCTTTCTCTTCCCTAATTCCATAAGTATCGATTCCCAATCCCCCTTCTCCTTTTTTTAGTTCAACTGCAAAGCACCGTGAGGAGGTTGATCATTCTCCAGTCTCCTCCAACCTTACCTCCAGGAAGGGGTCCCACCTCGTTCTCAATTTTCCATGCAGCCCCTCCCCCCCCCCCCACCGCATCACAGCAGAGAAAGCACTGCGCTTTTATCTCCTCCATAACTCATTTCCGTCCTAAATTTAGAAATCACTGACAGTGCAGTTATTTCGCGAGTGTCTTTCTCCTTCCGCCTCCGCCACGATACTATCATGCACAGTTCCCTCCATCCGCACCCGCCAGTAGCTCCTTTTTCGTCCCCACAAAAATGCCAACCTCTCCATAGCTGTCACTTACCTACCGCGCAAGCCTTGCAACCAAACTCGCGCGGCAAAGGAGTAAAGTCGGCCTTCGGAGTGGGGAGTCGAATTTTTTGCAGGTCCTCTCAACAACGCTGGAAATTACGTTTTCCGCATCTTAAAAGCGATCCACCCCCATCTCTCCATCTCTTTCAACTCTCTCCTTGTTTTGGGAGCTATTTTGCGCTGACGTTTCAAATTGCCCGAGATATTAGATTAAGAGACTTGCCTCCCTTTTCTCGCTCTCTTACTCCCAGTCGTTTGAGTCTCCGTAGGAAAATGGAATACTCCGTGATGAGTTGCAGTTTTAGAGAATTCTCGGAGAATCTAATGCACTGATTTCAGACCCTTCGTAACTTCCCCGATGCTTTGATGTCTATTGGATCCCTTTGTTTCCGTCATTTTGCAAATGGAAAGGAAATTCGAGCACAGTGGAGTAGTTTTGCGAGTGAACGCGTTGCTGAGAATATTTCCTGACGTAGCAGTGGCATCTTATCAATGCTATAGACATTGGTATTCATTGGTGAATATCATGTGGTGTTTATTACATCAAATAAAGCGGAAAATTTGGTATCCCCAACGAATGCCAATTGCATATCGACTCTCAAAGAAAACTCAACAGGTTGAAAAAATTGAGTTTGGCAAGGAAGCATGTTATTGCCGAAAGATAAGTGTATTCATCTTCTAGGTAATGATTCGGATACAGCACATTAGCCTTAAAATTAATTTCAAAATAGGCAAGATATTATTCTCATTGTGTAGATAAATAAGGTGGGCGTTCATACTTCTTTTACGTTTAATGTCAAATTATCAACAGGTTACCAAAAACATGCAAGGATTCATCACTTTCTTTGCCCTTGCTATTTCAATTATTGTAATTGTTATTATTATTACTGCTATTTAAATATTCTATTCTACCGATAAATAATAAAATCAAGAAGAATAAAAGCCTTTGCCTTACTTGTAATTACGGATTCAAAGGTTGCCACGAGAAATGGAAGAGGCTGACAATAGAGCCAATGAAACGGCTAGTACGATAGAATAGTTAAGATAAAATTTCACTTTAAAAAACTGGTACAGCTTAAGCAAATATCAGCCGTGTCTTAATGATTTTACGACTGCTGCAAGCATATATTTTGTGGCAGCCAGGTAAGAAAAAAAATATTCTTATGATGCAATTCACAGTTGACAAGTCAATTTCTCCATTCAAATTTTTAACTCATTTTTTCTACTCGCACAAAATGATAACAGTGCTATCAAATAATTTAAATTTTTTAAAATCAACAGAGATTTTTCATTTACATTTCCGAAATATAATACCATCAAGAAATCCATAATTAATAATCACTGTCGTTAGGTCAAGACATTTCTCCATGACACATTTGCAAGCACTTATTCTAATTATGTTAGAAGTTATGGCAGCCGCAATAGCTTTTTCTTCAAAATTCATATCATTATTAGCTGCTAATTATTTTTGCCAATTATTATCCCGTACATTGGTCTCTACTGACCTGACGTAATTTCTGACAATAGGTTAGAATATAAACATGAATATCATTAAAACAGATATAAAATTCCTTTACTAATGACATCGTAGGTGATATATCAATATTAAGCATGGCACCTGAGGAACGAGTGTACTATTCTAAAGAATTTAAATTTAGATGTTTACATCAGAGCATCGACTCAGCTGGGGGAGGAGAAGGGTTTGAGGGGAAATATCTAGCAGTGGAAGAAATTGGAGCGAGCCGTGCTTCGGTGACATCGCGGTGAGAAATAGCGTTTTGCGGGGTGGAACGGATTTCTGGGGGGATATAGCCCATAAACGGTTACAGATACATCAAAATAAGCGAAATTTTGGTCCGTATGCCATTTATTTTCACGTTTTTCATAGGGATTAAGTTCTTTCAGCATCAAAATATTCAATTAAGCGTCCTTAGAGCCTGAGGCCCTTGATCAGGGCTTCCCGTTATTTTCTTAATTTACCCAATTGTATCAAATGAATACCAACTTGATTTTAAAAGCGGAAAACATAACTTTTCCAAATTATGAAAAATTAGAGCCGGCCTGCCGTACATCATTCATTCACTTCCTTCCTCCATTCTATGCCACAAGCCCTTCCATTCTTCAAGTTCCCTCAGTAGGCCGTGCTTCGGCGGCTCAGTAGGCCAATTTAATTTAGCGCCCGTTTCCCAAGTCCATGACCAACACGTCTACCAACACGTTCACAGGTAAGCACTGAAAGGTCTCCCGGGTAAATAAAAGGAAACGAGGACAGAATCTGTGAGAGAAGAAGAGAAAAAGGGGGAGGAAAGACGATGAGGACAATGATGGAACCTCGTTGACGTCACAAGGGCCAACTTGCCTAATTAGTTGGTCCACAGCTAGTTAAAGAAAATCAATTAGTCTCCCAAGACGGAGCGAACGCTTTTCGGCAAAAGAGGGTCAGAAGGGATGGGTGGGGAGGGGAGGCAAGGGCTCAAGAAGAGAATGATGGGTTCAGAAAGGCTGTCTGTTCGGTGGAAGAGGAGGATTGGGAAGAAGGGAGAACGGAATTGTGTCCTCATTGAAGTCCTTCAATCCTATTTTGGGGGACGGGTCCAATGATGCCGTCAAGTTCGCTCACAACAATCGGCGTAGTCAGATACGGCGGCAACTTTTAAGTACATGTAAGATAAAATAAGGTTTTCTCACTGCCTTAAGGCAATCGATGGTCTCGCATTTTTTCTGAACTACAGAAAGGGAGTGAGTGGCAAATTCTTTTTCTGGTAGTATGATGGGGAGGAAGTTTGATAAGATTTTAATTAAATACAGCAATTACTTTTATAAATACACCCTGCATAAAGCGGCTTATATTATCTCAACCATTTATTTATTTATTGAAAGAAGCCTACGAAGCATACACTGTATGCTGCATACAGAACCTATCCGTCACATTGTAGTATTTTGCATTTAATACTGACCTCATAAAAACATTTAGAAATAGCCAATTTGAAGGAATTACAGCAATAGCAGTAAAGAATGAGCGCATTTTCAGATATTTTTAAAAATCTTAATGTAATGTACGATTGAATTATCCTATTATAAAATTATATTTATGGGTATGTTTGCTAATGAAATTCATATCGATATTATTTGAATTTAAAAATGCAAGATACCTTTGTTAATTCAACACTTGGTGAAAAACTACCACGCTTATTCTCTATCTCTAAAACTTATCTGTAAGATAGAATGATAGCTAAGAATTAAGAAAAAAATTATAGATGAAAAATACAAAAAACAGCTGAAATTTTGAGGTGACGTTTTATGATGGCCATAGTGACTAAAGGAGCAAAATAATCCGAATCAGTTTAGATGCTGGGTGACTTTCAGAGTCAGGTGAAAAGAAGTCATTTGTTATCCGACGCTGTGAAAACGTTGATTCTCAGGACCTCAAGAAGTACGCACTCACAGTAACTCTTGACACGCTGTGGTGCATTGCCCTTGAACCAGCCTAAATTACTACGGCCGATGTTAACTGACGATTTAAAAATATTGTATACCTGTAATAAAAGCTATTTCCCATGGGTACAATCGTTCTACGATATGTAGAGAAATAGGTATACTTTACACTATAGCATCGCCAATATTTTTGGTTAGGCATCTGGATTGCCATGACACTTTCATGAGTTATTATTATTTTTAAAAACTTTGAAGAAAAATCTAGGTCTGATAAAATGTTTTATCATGAACTTAAAGACTTCAAGGTATACATTTTAGGGGTGTAATATACTCATCTGGAGCCCCTGATGATGTCATAAGACGGCAAATTGCATTTAAGTCAATTCAGATGCATGAAAATAATATTTATAATATGTTCCTAAATATGCAATTACAGAAAAATATAGATGTAAAGTATGCCTGGATATCACGAATCAAAACATTATTATACACGAACCAAAAATTTTCAATTGCCTAATTAGTATAAAGAGAATACTAAGTGGTGGCATTCACCACCATTCCAGTAGAGTATTATTCCCAGCACATGGGCAATATACTCTCACATGCGGTTTTGAATGGAAAAATATTCTTCAACTCTATTCGAATTTGGTCATAGGTATGAGTAAAATAAACCATATTGTTATTAAATTTGATTTAATTTTTAGTAATACTAATTGTAAGACTGTAGGAAATGCATGTATCTCATTCGCGCATTTGAAAATGATGAATTATCATTAATATAGCCTGATCTGGTTCCCAGCTTCGCAAAAAATCGTCTAAACATAAAAGAAATATCACCGGCAGAAAGGCTCCGCTCTGCGAGCGTGTCTTTTTCCACCCATTTGTTACCGGTCAGATATGGTACATTCACTAACATTATCGCATAGCGTTTTCCCGGATCAAATTCCGCGCTAACGATCCTACGCGCGGTCCGGTGAGGTATGTTTCACTGGCGGAGAATCACCCTGCGAATTGTACTTCACTCGTGGCTTAAGGGACCCTGGGAAAAGTTGCACCTAAGGTGACCATACGTCCGGATTTAACCGGAAAGATCTTGTTTATTTATTGTATACAGAGTGTCTTCTTTTCCCATAAAGGCCTCTTCCTTTTATACAGCCATTTCAAAGGTATTATGAACTTAATGCAAAAATGCAAATGTGATTTTATGGCACGATCATTATATTTCTTATGCTTCCTTGTGAAAAAGGTGCGATTCAAGAGAATTCTTCAGTTTTTAAATGGACTGATTTGTAAATCTGCTTCCCATTTTAAACTTAAACTCCCACAGGACTTGCAAGAAACCTTGGCTGGTTAGGCGCTAAAATCAGCTTTCAATTCATACGATGTCTAGTTTACGCATCAATTACATAACCCATGATATCACAATCAATAATTATTTTGCACTTGTAATTCCTATTTCAAACATTTTATCCTGTATCGATAACATTAAAAAGACATCATTCCTTTCGACTAATTAGAAGTACTCAAACATAATTGTAATGAAATGGCATGAATTGAGTTATTTCTTAAATAGCTATAAGAATATGAATAGAAATCCAATACATCGTCAGATTATCTTTTAAATTACCCGAAATGTCGTTAAAAATGCCTCGCCTCTGAAAATTTACGTCCACGTGAAAGCCTAACTACGCCAAGTGCTCGTGGTGTGAAAAGTGGAAGGGTTTTAGAATTTTATTTAGCTGGTTCAAAAAATTCGTCAGAAAATTCAAAAAGGGGAAGAGTAATTGCACGAATAGTTCAGTTCAACGAAGATCGAGTCAGAGACGCCTCAGACACTTCCACTGCCTTAAATTGAACCTGTTCCACCACCGCATATCCCTCACGTCCTGCAACTCGACTACTTCATACATTTTTTACCCGAATCCTCGAATCCAATGGTTTCGAATACGTGAGCTCACCAGAGGAAATCACCAATCGGCGTGTACGCCTTTCATTCTGACACTCGGAAACCAATGGTCGGTGCTGGTCGTTTTTTACCAAAAAAACTCAATCCACATGCATTCCTAAATTCATTTTTACCGAAAAAAACGCACAGATCATTTCAGACCCCTTAGAAACGTGGAATTGACTAATTTTCTGGATCATTTTTTATAATGAAATTACGACAGATTTTTTGGCATCGCCTTATTTTTATTTTACTTGTAAAAATTTACCAAAGACATTAAATGCATTTTTAAAATTTTGATTTACGTGGATGTTGTATTGATATATATTATTGCTCTTACAGGCTAGAATTATAATGTCTCATCGGAGTTTTGGCGCCTGGTTAGCTATTATTTCATCGCAGCTAATGCATTTCCATGCAAGGGGAATTGACTACAAACCAACCAGTGTCCCCTTTACTTAGTAACCCACTTTTCCCGAATACCATTTGTCACGGTCGTTCGGCGGACGATCGACAAATGACAAACAACCCACTTCACTCAAAGGGTATGGGATTCGCCGGGCCCTGGCCCGTAACACTGATTCATGGGCGACATAACACTGGACCTATGAAAGGAAACACGGTAGTTGGGGAATGAGAGGGCGGATATGCGCGAAGTTTTCAGTGGATAATGCGCAGCATTGGAAGAACACTGATTTTGGTGGAGAGAAAGGTATGCACGATATAGTAGAGAATCGCAACTCGTGGTTGAATGTGAATGACTCGATGCGCAAGGATCGCTATCTTTCGGAAGTAGCGAGAAGCGGAATTTTGGAAATAGACGGGAGATTTCGGCAGTGATCGCTGTAATGATTCACACAGAGAGTCATGAAGCAGAGCGTTTTTGCAAACCCAGATATTTTTTAGTTTTATGGTCAATTTCATTTTCATATTAATTTCTTCCTGTTCCTATGGGTTTGGTGGCAATTATTAACGATATTGCCTTGCTAATGTTTCGATTTATATTATATATAAAGAATCAGTTGGACTTTGGGATCCAAAACAACGAAACATAAAAAATGATTTAGGAGCTTAAGCTTAAAAAACGTTGCAGACATTTTGATTTGTAATTTAACATAAAAAAAAAACAAATTATATTGAATATTCTAACCCAATGTACTCTCAAAAATTCAAAAACCGTTAGATATCCGAAACGTTGCCTCCTTGCCGCAATATACCGCAGAGTGATCTAGAGAGTTTTGGACACAATAGTATTTTTGAAAATTTTCTCTACAATTTCATGTGGATATTGTGATTCGCAAAAACACTCAAAGAAGCCCAGGAAACATTTAGTAATCCCTAAAGCAGAAATTAAAAATAAAATTAAAGTAAACCTAGGTATGCGAGAGGAAACGGCTCAAACATATCGATAGGCACAGGAAAAGGAGAAATCTTAGCAAAACGTAAAATCCGAAAGTACATATAGATAAAAGCCAAAGAGAATTATGATAATCATAATGAAGATACATGTATTTGGAAGGGTTTCATTAAAATACGAATGGCGGGTCAAAGTAACAAAGTAATATTCACATTCTTGGCTTTAGATTTTTCCCTAAATTTTTAAGCAATGTTTTATTATTACCTTCTCAGTCTGAGTATTTATGATTATGTATTTATTTAGGCTCCAAAGGAAAGGATTCCTAGAGCCAATAAAGTTTATTCATTTATTTATTTATTATTGCGGGAGAAACAAGTTCAAGAGGAATGCCGGAAACTCAGAGAAAGAGGTGCAGTGGTTGGTTTTAGCGAATGGGGGCTCTTAAAAGCGATGTCAGAATCACACATGGTGGAGCAAGATAAAATCAAGCAGATAACGTGAGCGGCCGACGCATTCGTTAATCTAGTTTCTACGCAGTTGCGCCGCGCCGGGGATAGCAAAGTTCGTTTTTGTTCGGTACTTCTTTTTACAAAAGCCATATCGATTACCGAATGCAAAGATAGAGATGTAGATAGCATTGGAATGACTGTAGGATAACCGGGTTAATTTCTCTTTACCTACCAATTGAAATATACATCGAAAATCGCGTTTATATGAATTAGTGTTTCATTATACATTGTTGCTGATCTTTTGCATATTATTAGTGTTACCGTATAAATTATTGACCAAATATATAAGAGCTCGTTTTTTTAACAAACTGATAATAATGCAAGGTGACCACAACTTTTTCCTCCATTCCTTTCATTTGCTTTCCCTGTTTAGTTTCCCGGGCAGTTTTGTCGTAAATTTCCGTCAAGAAGTTTTCAAAACGCCCGAAAGGTGCACTTGAACAATTCCGGTAAATGGATTATTGCTATTTCCTAATAGAATATAAATATAAACGACACGGCAATCATTCCAGTTAATTATGAAAATTTTTCTTACGGGCCTTAAGTATTTTAACGGAATATGGTCGGTTAAAAACAGTGTGATAAAGAGAAATTGTTACGTAGCTAATGCAGCAGAAAATTAATCCAATCTTCCATAATCCGATATCTTACCATCTCATAAGCGGAATGTATTGGTTAGGTACGTGGTAAAATATTACTTAACCTATTATATTAAAATGCATCAATTTTGAACAAACATTTGCGATTATTAAAATGCAAGTATTTATTTTCATAATCTACCGTATATTATTATTAAAAACCATTGTATAGTAATAGTAAAAGCATTATTTATCCATTAAATCTACGAAATATATTAGCGATTTGCTCATAGATTGCAATTATTGGAGGTTTGCAGCAATGTAATATGATTTAAAAATTATATTATAGTACTAAATTTATACAGCGCCATATAATTAATTATATTATTCTAACATCTTCGCATTGATTTGCAATTCTTCGAACACATCAAAATTGAAATGCAAAAGCAGAGGTAGTATGTACAAAAACACACACTCAATTCATAGCTCATATTATCAAAATGCATATTATCAAAACGAAGAACAAAGGTGAGCAGAGGAGTTTTGAATTACGTACCTTGAATTAATTCGTTGCTTAGGGCGTAACGTCATGGTATCTGAATTAAAAAGTTATTTCCATTTCAACACGCATCTTGAGTATTTAAAATCACTTAGAAAGATTATTGAAATTTCTATCTACGAAATACTAATTTGTGTGATTGCACACCGACTGCAAAATACAAATGCATATTTTCTGCCTATGCACCATGCTACAATGGTGGAGAAAAACACTCTGGGTGGTTACTTTCATTAAAAACTGTTAGCAGTTCAAAGGAAACACCTCTACTTTCAAGTTTATTTTTACCATACTTGTCTTCATGATTGAATAAACCCCTGCAGGATAGAAAAATGAATGCTTAATGTTCCCGACACTCTCAATGAATTTCCCATTTAAACAAAGCCAACAAGAGGCATTGATTTCATGGATTCCTATCCTATCACTCTGATTAAATAAGCTGGATGTTTAAAGCTCAGCGCACCCAATGATGTAATTAAGACAGACTCAATACACAAACAAACGCACTGGCACACGCTCCAACAACAGTGATGCAGCATATATCCTTTCCTCTTTCCACTAGATCACTTCCAATTCGGGGGCATTTTGAAATGATGAATTCTATTAAAAACATAAAAGGGTTTGCCTGAAAAAAAATGCGACTATCCACGCGCACAGCCACGGAGGCGGAACTCTGTGCAGGATGGGAACTAATAACCGAGACACGAATTCTCACGACTGCCTTTTCAGGATTACCCAATGAAATGAAGGATTTTCACTCCGAATGGGATTTAGGATGAGGACATCACACACCTTCCTCGATCTCTTTCTCTCTCTCCTTTTATGGGTTCAATCCAAACATGTGCAGAGCCACGGATGAGTAGGCATGTAAAATGCAAAGAGGGGGAATTATGAGTCTGAGATGGGGCGTGTCGGAGTGGCTACAAAATTTCGGTTCCCCAATGGGTGGAACGGGAGTAAATCGAGAAAGATGGGATGACTCCGCATTCAGAAAAGAATGAACGCCGTAACAGGTAGCAGTGGCGAAGAGGATTTTGAAAAGGGTTGAGAGAGACTGTTACGGTAGTTATGAAGACTGATTAGAGACATTCGGATTTAGAGTAATAATCAATCAAATCTCGGTAACTGAGGTTTATCATGAGATGGAGTGGCTTAAGGATTGCATATTTTTTTACCTTTTCTGGGGAACTGCATCTCCCTCCGATGAATTTATACGCATCATGTTTCAAAAGCAGTATATACATTATCAACACTTGACTGTGTTCTAACTAGGGGTTGAAATTACCATTGATTGATATAAACCATAGACTGGAAACCGTATCCTGAGGGATCCCATGGGTTATGCACGCCTCCCAATGATAAAAACTGCAAAACATTGGAAAGCTTTGATTGAAAACATGCAAGTACAAATAAAATCATAATTCTCTGCAAAGGGTCATTTTGAATACATATTTTTACTATAATTTCATTTCTCCTTACCTCGATGACCCCTACTGGCGTTTTTAGGTATGTCTGTGCCAGCAGTCTATATTTGTCGCAGTGTAGCCTAGACTGGTAGTTATAAAGCTTTTGTTCTATATTCCCCTGCACTATGAGATTTCTGAAATGAATTAGATGAGATGTGAATTCAATTTTGGCTTTCAATCGTCGAAGATCATTAACATTAGGAATGACACTTACGAAATCAAACAATGTAACCATCTCAGTTTAAGTTAAAAACTGTAAATCAACGAAAATTTCAGCCACCCTAGCAATTATTGGCTGTTATATGGTATTATTTCACCACTATATGTTCCATCACATGTTGATATAATTCTTCTCAATGGAAAAATATGTATACATTAAAATAGTTCACAAGGTAGGAAATGGAAATGACAAGAGCTCATGGAAAACAGTCCAGTCTAAAATTTATAATTCAAATATTATTTGCCAAGAGTTTGAAAAACTCTACCATAAAACCTTCATTTTAAATTTTTTTCTGACACTGGGATAGCATATGGCCTATTTTCAATATTTTTATGGTTTATATTTGAACTTTGAAAGATTTCTATTCATCGAAACATAGAAGGCCTTAACACTAGGAGGACGGCAATTTCGCTCAACCTTGGTGGCCGGAGGGGTCAAATTTGACCCCCTTATTTTTTTCTGACTCATCCATTTATTTCATGGGATTTATGCTATGCTATTCATTAGGGATTACATAATACTTGTAAATAACGACTTTATTCTCCAATCAGATGTATTATTATAACATTTTCTCTTTTTTAAACTATTCTTGTGAGAACCTATTTCTCATGAATGCCAGCAGGTCCTCATTTTAATTTTTTTTTCAGTTATTTGTCAAGACTATTAACCGCTTTTTAGACTACAAGTACAGAAAAACATATTTTATATTGGTTAACTGAGTATTATTTCAAATGACAATAAAAATCATACTTTTTTACAATTTTTTATTTTTATAAGCCATGATTACATTCAAGGGGAACCATACATCACGGAACTAAATTCAGCTGCTGTGCATCCTTAGAAGAGAATCAATTACTTTGACAGCCCACACATGTAACAACCTTTTGCTCTAAAAAAATACATTTGTTGCACACATGTTTCCTACAAGTTTTACAAATTAGGAATCCCTTAGCATCCTTTTTACATTTCAAACGCACTTGACATTTCTTGCGCTTCGCGCTTGCTTCACACAGATTATCATCGTCCTCGATCTGCGATGGCCCCTGACGTGCGAGGGTGTTAGCAGCTGTTAGCTCCTCTACGAGAGTAAGAAGGAACTTACGGCGAGAGATCTTACAATTGTTTACCTCTCTAAAGAGAATCCAAGCATTTATCCCAGCGAGATCCAGAATGTTGCTAAAAGTGTGAAGAGGCCAACGTCGAGCTGCAGGCTTTACTGAATAAAGCCTCGCCATTTGGTCTACTATATCTACGCCGTATTTGTTTTCATTATAAAATAAAACTGTCTCTGGTTTATGTTTAGAACCTAAATTAACGGTCACATTTGGGTGCATAGTACTTACTATAAGAACATTTTTATTTTTCTTGCCTTGATATACGGTGAGTGTGACATTATCCTTTTTCAGAACTCTAGTTTCGTGCAGCTGCATGCGACAGGTTTTGATTTCAGAAGGGATCTCCCTTCGAGATCTGTTGATAGTTCCAACTACACTAGTGTTCTTACTCCTCAGAGTCTCTGCGAGGTAAAGAGAAGTAAAGAAACTATCACAAGTTATATTCCTTCCTTTTCCTAAGTAGGGGGAAATCAACTGTAGCACCACGTGATCTCCGAGACGCATATCATTTGGCCTGGAATCATCTTTTCCTAGATAGGGAAAAGCATTTATGATATACTTTTTATCCTTATCCACAGCTAGCCAAAATTTTTGCCCGTACTTATCCGGCTTACTTGACATAAATTGCAAAAATGGACAACGGGCTTTTGTGGGGAAAAGTTGTTCATCTATTGTTACGTAGGGCCCTGGAATGTAGCATGCCTGACTATTTTCAATGAAATTGCTCCACACCTCGGATATAAGCGCAAATTTGTCTGTAGCCAGTCTACTTGGCCTTGTTGATTTTATGTCAAATCTAAGAAAACGCAAAATTTCTTGAAAACGGTCTCTAGACATTGCGGCTTTGCATAAGGGCAAACCCCACTTCACTGACCATAATGATTTTATGGGAAGAGATTTGGCCCCGAGGACTCCTCTCAAATAGAAAATTCCTAAAAAAGCATCTAGCTCCTATAATGTCACAGACCAATTTTGATCTCCAAGCTTCATTCGAGCTTCTGTTTCGGTACAATTTTTTATTATCCTGAGAATTTTTTCGTCTATAATCAGCCTCCAGGCGCTCGAGCAAGTTTCATTTATAAAGCGCTTGGCATGCGCTGTGGGTCCTGCCCTATCCACGAACACATTTTGTCTCGCAAGCCTCCCAGGAAGACCTTCATTTGGGGGCACTACTCTCCACTCACTACCATCTGCGGCATATAGAATAGTACCTATGCCATTTTCTCCCTCCGATTCTTTACCTCTTGGGAGACACATTTGCGAATCCGTGGTATCTAAAGCTGTCGTCATGACATAACCTCCACGACTCCCACGACTTTTTAGATGTCCTCGTAGGCTCGTTGCTCTCCGAACAGCTCCGATCCCTCGGCGGCCCCTACTTCCTCGAACCGCACGGCCCCTGCTTCCTTCTAAAAGCTTCCTTTTCTCTGAAAAATAATTTCAAGGAAAGAAATAAATATCTACCAGTACTATTTTTAGTACATCACATTCTCATGTTATTTCAAATTACTTACCATGCTCAATAGTATTTTTCCTTAGATCTTGCTGAGGGGGTGCACTGCTGTCTTCCAACCTTGTATCGGGGACATCTGAATCCGATTCGGAAGATGGGATGGAATGGTTTGTCAGCAAAAAAGGTTCTTCGTCGCTACTCGAATCACTATCTTCCCCTAAACCACAATCAGAACCCGATTCATTTCCACTTATGTCCTGTAAGGCTGCGAGAAGCTCCTCGTGGGATAATCCTTTCCGAGCCATAGCTAAGAACACGGACAACGAGTGAAGTTCGCTGTCGACAAGTCCACCTTCCAACAGTGCTCGTCTTCGACTGGCTTTTGAAACAAACACTGAATGGTAGGTAGTAGAAATATGAGAACAAATGATGTGAGAAAATGTAATCACCATCACCACGCAGAGACAAAGTTTCAAATCGACGCTCACTAAGCATCAAAAAACTTCGCCAGTCAACACTCCGCCTGCCAAGTAAAAAACTATCAGATTTCAAAATCAACGACGCGGACTTGTGAATGAGTAAGCTTCAAATTGAAGGAATAGACACATTGAAAGTATGAACACACTCAACGAATATCAAGTTTCAATTCAAACACCACGGTGACTGATATTTCAAGTAAACATCAGAGAGGAAATGCAAAACAAGCATGTTGATGTGGCTAAGGAGTAAAATATGGACTTTTACGACTTAGAAGGTATAGAGAGATGAGATCGTGTTTCATTAGAGTATTTTCAAACAGTTCAAAAACACATTTATAGTATAATAGCTATGATGCAAAGAAATGGGAACGTTGAAAACTCTATCACAGGGAGGGGGTCAAATTTGACCCCTCCGGGCTCGAAGGTAAAAGTTAAATTTCCAAATTAACCGTTCAACCGTTTTTTATGAAATTCACCGTGTTCACGTCTTGTCATAAAAGATGAAAAGTCACAAAAATTCAATTCAATCAGAAAAAAATTAAGAAATCGTCAGCAATTTAAAAACGCCGAGGGGTCAAATTTGACCCCTTCGGCCTTCTAGTGTTAACCACAAGTTTCATTCTTTAGCCTTGATTGAAAAAGAAAATATTTAGACTATCTACTGTCTCGACATTGTTTTTCCAACAAAAAGAATATAAATAGCGATGTTTCAAAACATAGTCCACATTCCTACCGCCTCACAGTGGGCCAAAATCCAAAAAAGCTGGCCAAAAGTCGAAAAATGAAGTTAGCGCAAATCAACCAAAAACAGTTGATATTCATTATTAAGCATGTACTCTATAAGATAGGATACCATACAGAGCATGGAATGCGTTAATATAATTTTATAGCTGTTTAAAGTAGAGCATGTCGGAGTGATTTTAGCGACCAAATTTTTTCCGTTGAAAATAGCTAAATTTGTAGCTTCATTACAGTGTCGTTGTTACAAATATTGGTTTCAATGTATTTTTATCCATAAAATTGGTCTTCATTAAATGAATATGGACAGTGTTTGTTTGATTTTACTCGTTAATTCATATTTTTATAATTTTTCAAAAACTGTGTTGATTTTTCATTGAATTTCATTTTTAACGGCAATTATCGTTTGTATATACATCAGAATACACGGAGTTATTTGCACTGCGAGATAGACAAAAGCATACAGAATAATGTCCAGAATGCAGTTTTTGCGATCCTAATTTTAACAACCATATTTCTGTGAATCCACCCCGGCCGCACGGTCCACTGTGGCGGCCACGAAACGGCGCGCCGTTCGGCGGCGGCGGGACTAAGTGAAGAAAGGATATGATATAAATATGCATATATGCATAAAGACTACGGAATACTAAAAGTCCAGTGACATTTGTCACTTGAATACATATTTTATGAATAATTGTCATATTGTTTTTGCACATTATACTGTAAATGGCTAAATTCAACGAGCATCTTGTCGCAAATAACAATTTCTTGCTATATTGGTGACTGGAAATTCTACGATTAGGTCATTGGAAGGTTCCTCGGCAGAGTTATGGCTAAAATATAATTGAAAGGATTTTCTCAGAATTTCGGATTTCCCTAAAGCATCATGGGCAGGCTGCGGTCGAGGGGTTTAGGAAGGTCATGCACGTGCAGCGACAGGCGCCCACGCCGAATGGTTGAGGATTTGCGACCCTCCGTACTCACTGGCCCGACAATGCTGGTTTTACAACCTTACCAGTAATGACTCTTTTCTACTTCCCCTAATTCATCGGTAGCTATCCCATGTAATGTTTTTTAGACTTTTTTGTCTCTTTTTGCCGACCCTTACCGCCACTTGTTCCGACAAATGGAATTCTTATTTAGGGATTTTCGGTTGTTTTTGCGTATCACATCCATCAGTTGTCCTAGAGAGAGTGTCGAGTGAACATCCACTATAACACTGGATTGATCTGTTCAACGTCAGAAGCGCTTTAAAAGAGGATATAGTTACCTACTTGTTCCTGGGAACCAAAGCCTCCTTGCACCCGCCTCCGTTTCGTTGTGACTTCAATAAGTGTTCGTCGCATTTCTTCAATATTAAAATTATAAATTATTATGGTCTCTGCCACTGGTTTACATTTATGTTGCATTGCACTCAACTACTTATTATTTGCGGTGACTTTATGGTATGTACCCTTATCTGACGGTTTTACCCTTGGGTCTTCGCGCGGAGGCCGCGTGCGGACGGTAATAAACCTAACGGTTCGCACGCTTTCCTAGCCCTTTTCACTCGGCGGCTGCCCACTTGTGTCCCCAGATTTGCTCTTTAACTTTGAACACGTGCAAATTTTTCCAATCTAGAAATTTAATTTTCCCAAAATAAGCCGTCTAAGCAATTGGCTCGCTCATTTCTAGCCGATTCAGTTTCCTTTCAGTATTCCTTTTCGAATTGCCGAAGGACGTCCACAGAGTAGTTGCTCAATTATGGATACAACGACAGTGACTAGTCAAGATTTACTTACTGTCGTCTTGGCAAATAGAGAGGGGACTATTCACAAAGTTTTTATACATGGAGCGGGAATCGTGAAAAATGACATTCTTCCTATTGGGCAGCTTTCCGAAGAGGCATTGGAAGCCCGACACAAGGATTAGAACATTAGAAGATTAGAAAAAATCGGGTAAAACATACCAGAAAAGTTGACTTTTTGACTCAAAATTTACCTTATGCAAAACTATTTTATAGCTTTAACGTTGTTAGCAGTAGAAAAAATTCTATTTTTCCCTTGATATTTCCTGAGCAGAAGATAGACGTGCCCCTGTAGAGTTTGCTTCCCGCATCACATTCGCCTATTTTAATTGTTATCGCCCTTCTAAACAACATTTTGGCCTACATAATCCTAAATAAGTTAAATTGCACATTTACAATACACAATTTGTAAAATTTTTCGTTAATTTACTAATAACTTAGACTCTAGCTACTTTTGGCCAGCTTTTTTCTATTCTAGCCCACTGTGCGCCTACTCATCCATTACAACTCTTGTAAATAGGAGCACATACCAAAAAACAGTGTTAGAAAATAATTTAAGGATTCATTATGTCACATCGGCCGGCTCTTCGAGACCAATACTTTGAAATATTACTCAATATTTGGCTTGTTTTCATACTTTAGACCGTTAATGGGTTAAAAATTCAGTATGATTAAAAAAGGCACTTTTTGATAGACTTTGAATGCCATCATGCATTACTTGCACTTAGCAATTTTCAGAGAAGAGGATGAGGAGAAGGGTCACGGGATAGTACAAGGATTCCCCGAGAGTGAGGAACGGATTGGAGTGAAAGGAATGTGGACTAAGATCCAAGCATTCTCACACCCTTAAGCACCAGTCACCACCACCACTAACGCCATCTTACGGAAAGCCACTCTGGGCGGAGGAAATGGAAAAGAAATTGAGAAATCGAGGTTGAAGAGAGAGAAAAAAAGAAATTTAGAGATATGGGCTGGGGCTGGCAGAAAAGGAGGAGGGCCATTTGAATATTATATAAGATGGAAAAGTGTTCTCTGAAGGAGCAGTAGCCACTTTATTACTCCGGGGGAGGTGCGAATGATTTCGATGGTTGGGAGGGCGTGGAGGAAGCCGAGGGTGGTGAGGTAGGATATGAGACGCTCGAGGAAATGAAAGGGGAGGCGAAGGGGTGGGGGTGGAGGGCGCGAGAGATAGAGAGAAAAAGGATTTCGGCGGGTCTTTTCGCTGCCGAAGGAACAAGTGGCGTCGGCGGCGGGTCTCTCTCAGTGAGGGATTTGGGGGAGGAGCGTTGGAGGGGAGAAAAAAGGGTTTCTTTGGTGTGCATTTTTCGTGGAAGAAGCGGCGGTTAAGCGAGTGGGGAAGAGACTTGGTGGAGTAAAAGGCTCTATAGCCTCAAAAAGAATGGGCTCCCTGGAAAAAAAGGGACGGGGAGGAATTTTGCTGGGGGTTGATTGGTGTTAGGGTGGCTTGGAGCCGCGTATTTGGCTGGCAATCGGGTGCAACTCGCTCTTACGACTGCCCTTGACGACTGTTGAAATTTAAAAAAATTGAGAGGGCTCATATGAAGAAGAGGAACAGTTTCTGGGGAGAAGCATAGGAAGAGGGTAGGTGACCACAGAGTAAGAGGGCAAGGTATCAAAAGGCAGAAGATAATATCTTCCAAGAATTCAATCAAATATGGTTGGCAAAATATATTAAATGCTTGTAAAATGACCAATATTATAAAAAGCCATATTTTCTTCACAAAAGTACTAGAATTGGTCAAATGAGAGATAATTTCAACAGAAACATTTTATTTAATTAACTTTCCATGATTTATGAATTAAAAACTGCTACTTTGATTTGTGCCACTGCTTTTATTTTAATCTTATACCAACATCACCTTGTGACAAAATAAAAGCCTTACACCCCTGAAGACTACGAATAGCTCGAATATTGTTATGGATAACTGAGTAGTTATCAGTTTTTTTTCTAGTCTCAATTGAAATTTATTTTTGTGCTTTGAGGATGTATTTGCTACTGTTCAATAATAAAATTTAAAATAATATTTCATTACCGAAAGAAATGTTTCATTAACCTGGAGCATTGCGGAGAGATTGTCCTGAGAGATTTTACAAGACTTTGATGACGCAGTTTACCTCCCTGCTTATTAGGTGAAGGAGGCGCATGCAAAGATACAATAACAGTATTAAAATCTAATAGAGGCTAGCGTGGTAGAATTGTTAAACTGTTAAAACTGCGATCACGTTGATTTCTCAATTTTCGTTTTCTGGAATGGAATGGAATCCTATTCTGCATCACAAAGAATCTTACTTTTGGATTGGACTTAGGATATGAAATTCCGAAGGATTCTATATGTAGCTGATTCAAATTTCTCAAAAAAATTGAATTTTTTTTTTCTAAACCAGCACTGGAAGGTAGTCATTCCGCTCCCATGAAACGTTTATTCACATAAATAAAAGTAGAATCGGCACAAGGTTCACCACAATCATAGTAAAAAAAACTATTTGAACATTCCCAACAGGTATGCAAGTCATAGTAAGCAGCTAATAATGAACTAGTTCATAAATTGATCAACTATAGTAAAATGCGGTGATAGAGAGTGCAAGAGGCAAGAAACGCACTAAAATTAATGCATGCTAGCAGCTGCCCTCGTGTTTCTAGTACACGAATCACATAATTCATTTATTCACCAGGTTTTGCAAGAATAATGGCGTGTTAGTTACGCATGCGGTTTATTCATGATAAATAGAACTTTTCACATCGAAGAAAGTTTTCACCCCTAAATATTTTCAACGATAATTAACACATGATTCTTCGAGTTCCTCTGAAATGCTCCAATACGCTGAGTCGATGAAAACTGTTTAGCTATCTGCCTTGAAATCTCTAGCTATGTAAAATATTTGTGTACGAAGTCATAAACACGATAGCTGTAATTGTCGCGACTCTGAGCGTTTTCAAGGGAGATTAAAGTTGATCTCTAATTTTCCAAGCAAACCGGAATTTAATTTTTTCAGTTACTTGAATTTATTGGTCTCGTTTATGATGGATTGGTCTCATGGAGTACATGCCGCAATTCATAGATTTTGATAATGTCGATTAAGGAAACTACCTATTACACTCGCTGATGAAGGAGTAAGGATATAAATAAATATAAAATCAAATTCCAGGAGATTGACCCAACCTCTCCCCGCTAAACACAGCCTTTCTGTTTCAATTTTACTGACTTGTTTGAGTTCAAAATAGAATCATTCCCAGTCTCACTACTACTTCTATAACCTTTTATGCATACGATTGTCCATACTTTGCTTAATCAAAAAGTCCACTCCACCAGATGTGTGCCTTTCTATCTCTCTCTTTCTCTTATCTCTTCCATATACCTTTCCCCCCATGTTTTCCCACGCGTTACCCCCCATGTTTCTGTCATCGTCTTCATCTAAGGTCGTCTAACCTCAGGATTCCCACTCAATAACTTTTTCGCAGACATCCTTCCTCCTTCCTAGAGTATTTTCCTCTTGCAATTCATCTCATCATGGTTTTCAATTCGATTACTTTATCTAATTGTAGAGATTCTTATATTCTCATCTTAATGTTTTTATTTATAGCCTTACCTGGATATGTTTAAATTCTAATGTTTTTTATTCTTTTCTATGGAAACGAAATGTCCCAGTCGCAGAGGAATTTCCTTCATGAAGTCTGATTGAAGGTTGCTGAAATAAGGATTGCAATAAAAGTCCCATCTTCCCCCTAGATGAATGTAGCGGGATCAAGAGAGAGTACCCAGGCTTAAATGAAATGGTTTAGCGGATTCATCAGTTGGATTGGAAACAGCACGAGGGACTAATAGGGAACAAGGCACAGTCCAGTTCCATCGGCGTTCAACGTCCCGAAAACGTAGATTTGAATGAATCGCCGCAGTGTCGAGAGGGAGAAGTTATGAAAAGTGATGAGATGATTAAGCCTCACGGTAACATGCCGTTTGATGTTACCGCTCCACATTCATCATCGGTGCCACCTCGCTTTCTATAACATTCCGATAGTAACTGCGCCGAGATTGACACTAATTTCCGTCGCATGCGTTTTAAGGTAAATATTCACAGAAATAAGCAAATGGGATGGCGTTCAATATTCTCCGCTTCAAAATTTGGCACATGATAGCCTTATTTTAGGAGTTGAAACAGCCCCTGGTGCATCAGGTTGTGAGCGCCAGCTTTGGTAAGATATCTTTTGACGAACCCCTCCGAGAGAAGCTGACGGTTATAAAAACAAACGATTCGCCCACAGCAATAGTCATGCAATTTTAGGTGCAGTTTGACAACTTGTGCTAACTAGTTAATGTTTACAATTTCCCACAACTTTTATCAGCCCTTAACATAATGTGCTTCATAATTTCATCATAGATCCTCTAAAATTGAGCCTTTTCCATCAATACATGACAAAAAATGTAACAAATATCACTAAAAAGTTATTTTTGAAACACAAACAAACATGTCCATGACACGGGTATAGGAGGACACTTCCGGGCTATTTGATAAATTATGATAGTTAGATATTTACATTAAATATTCTCATACATAAGTCCAGGTTAGGTGAAGGAGGATAAATTAACGTCCAAATCGTAATGACCAGCAACGTAAAAAGGTCTATGTGAAAAAATGACTTCAATGGAGCCCAAAGCATTAAAAGGTATCTTAATACCTCCCAAAATTTCTTCAAGCTAAATCAATTGAATTAGAAAAAAAAGTCCACTTTAGAATGAAGAATAGACTGCGGAAGCTTAAACTGGGACATCAAGCGGTCGTTTCTCATAGTGAGCAATAACAGCTCTAACAATCCGATGTGTATAATTGGACAGAAAATAGGATCATTTTGGAATTGTTTAATTAGGTTTTATTTGAATTCTTGAAAATCATCTGTGAATAAAGGTATAAACTTAATAGGGGTACTGGATGTTATTTTGATTTAATTATATTATATTAGTGTATATTATTATATAATTATATCAAATATTGTATTTATAGATACAGCATTAATTTGAAATTATTTTATCGAGAGTAAACTTGAGCATTTTAGACATATGATCATGTAAATAACCACTCTTGTAGTTTCAGGGTCTATGTTAAATTCTTGAGGCATTTAAAAGAGAGTTGATTTCAGCGCACATGGCTAAACCCGATTAGAAGAAAAAGACAAAAAGATCTAATAAACCAAGATGAAACAAAATCAACGCTATTTTAAAATATCAGACAGTCATTTGTTAGTTCTAATGTTTTGAATGCAAAATACGCGCTCTGTGTGTTATGCCAACTAGCATGCATCTACAGTCAATTCCAATAGCATATGTTTTCTTTCCATTGAAATATTAGCTTATCTAGCTCCAATATATATGCTACACCAAGCTGTTTTCCTGCGTGTTTGAGATAACATGAATGACGTTGTATTGGCATACTGTTGTATGGCCGCTGCGGAATATAATTTAAATAAACAATCCCGGCATTCGGGGAAAAATGGAAACAACTATACGTTCAGCCGCCGTGCGGACTTCCGTAAACTCATGCTAGAGGATAAAGAATCATGAGTTTCAGAAATCAATAAAGTCCGCAAAGTTGCAAAACATAAAAAAAAGAGTTTGAATTAACCTCAGGAATGATTGTTATTCTATACGGCCAACGTCCTTACCACAACGAACTTCCAAAACGTTAAGAATGTGACTTTGTTTCCTTATAGTTTCCAGAGTTTTCATTTTTTCCACTTCAAAAAGAAATATTACCCGAAGAAAGAATCCTCTCTTTTGAGAAGTGCCTTGGAAAGAAATCAGCATCTATGTGGCTTCTCCACTTACTCATTCGGAAAGTATCCGAAATTCCCCTGCTCCCCTAACCCTCCGATTTTTAGATGTTACCGTCCCAGCCTTTTGCGAGGGGAGATCACCAGTACTTCTTGAGCACAAAAAGCCCTTTCTCCCTCCCCACGTTATTCCCCCATTCCCTCTTTGCTGCTCGTCCATGCGTGTCTTTCCTCACCATTTTCCCCCTGTCCATCACCCACCACTGCACTCCGTCTCCATACTTGTGCCATCTAAGACCTAGGGAAGGTAACCCCTCTGTAAGGGAGGTAGCCTCTCCGAAGCGGTAATGCAAAGCGCTGAATTCAATATACGATATTCATGAAGTGCACGAAACCGCTAGTTACCCTTATTACACGATACATAAGTAGGTATGTACTTCGGTATAATCTTTAGAAATAGTTAATAATTTCATACCAATACAGAAAAAACGTAAGAATAACCTTATTGCGGCGCTATGTTGATTATAGGACTGCAACGGTACATTTCTTTCAGTTCAGGTTCAAAGTTGAGTCATTGTTCCAAAATTAATAACCTGATGAAGGCACTCAGTTAAAATGAAAACGGAAAAAGGGTCATTTCATCAAACAATCAGGCAATTTGCTCTACGGTAGAGTTAAAATTATTTCCTAATGCACGAAATGTTTTGAATTTATTGTATTAATATAACATTGTACACCTAAATTTATAAATCGAAAATATATTAATTTTATTTATGCATAAATTTATAATTTTTATTTAGCCACTCTTAGTAATCATAAATAGGAATAGAGACAACATTCCCTTACCAAATAATATTTTTACCTTAGGGATTTGAATGACATAAGTGCATTGTGAAGGAATAAAAAGCTTGCCCATTAAATTTCGCTGGGGTAGCATCTATAACCTATAGCATCTATCTTCAAAAATAACCTAGTCACAAAGCCTCTTTCACCAAGCTGTAGAGGTCATGCGAGGTTTTGCTTCACACACACACAGATACAAGTTTAATTTTCATGAAAAAACTGAAGGCTACACTATTATATCACAAAACTGCTATAACCTAAACAAATAAAAACAAAAGTTGACCCTCCGTCGCTTAACCTTGCCATTTCTTCCCCATGGCTTCAGAAAACTTGAATAAGATACATAAAAGCACGATGAGATGTTAGCATCGCTCCCCTTTCTTTCGACAGAAGCGGAACTAAATGACGGAGCAATTCAGGAACATGGAAGACTGGCGTTGCAATGGGGGCATGAAAGAGTCAAGTGATGAAATTCGAAAGAGACTGAGAAGCAATGTGGACATAAAACCTCTTTCGGTGAGCGCGTGCTTCAAATGTGCATTGGGGCATGGCTCTGCTGCATACATACATGAGGATTTATCTATGCGCTAGGGGCATTAATTGAATGCGAACGGGAACAGAGGATACAAGGTTCCGGAAAGGGGAGACTTGAGCGGGGAATGGGCTGAACTCTGGTGAGGAACAGGCGAAGCATGGATGAAAGAAGGGAGCATTAAGAGAAATAACTCGCGATGAATCGGCGGCCCATTGCCTCCCTCCCGAAAAGCTGGCGATCACATCTCTCGCCATATCTATGACACAATGCTCCTGGTATGCATGAAACTCCCTCTCAACTATAACCATATAAATAATGCTATCATGAAATCGTTCACTCTGACAGAAATCCGAAATTAAATTTAAGTGATTTCATTAATTTTATGTTGTGCATATTCATCTCCCCGAAAACAGCTATACTTGTCCTTTACATTAGGGGGTTTCAACAAATAACAATGGAGGTGCACAAAAAACCATGCCCTGAATAGGGGTAAGCGACTCTGGTGGGACTCAAACCCATGAACTTCAATTTAGCAGGAGACGTCTGTACCCCACATGCACCAAGGTGAACATGAAAATGCATCTTCAATAATTTAATCTCACTTATCCTTAAATCTATTGATTCAAACTCAAATTATGGTAACTATTGTTGCCCTCCAAAGTGGAAAAAGTGATTGCATTTGATACTCAATTGTCAAAAACAATGACTGACGTCAAGACCTTCCTAGGTCACTGGGTTGGAAAAGTGTGGGTTGGAAAACTTCTTTGGTTTTTTCCACTGATTACTCGCAAAGTGGGGAAAGGACAAAAACACAAGAAAACTGTTTATTTTTGATACATAAACCCTAGATTTAACGATACCAGAATATTTTCCGATGAAAAATTAATTACTCTATGGCGGTGGAAATATAATTACTAACCCAAGGAGGGCAATGCTAAGAAATCTGAGAAAAATATATATTGGGCCGGCGGAAATGAAAAATAAAATCATTAATCCCGACTTAAGGGACACTTTGATAAATTATCTATCGTATTAATTAAATTTGAACAGCAGCAACTAGAATTGAAACCATATTCTCGACAACAGGAGTCTCACTTCAAGCATGCTATTCAAGCAAAAATTAAAATTACCTTTATGAGCAATCAACACCAATACACAATTAGTATCTGCGGTGGACACTTTGCTCGCTTCTAAATCTATTCTGGAAAACGAAGATAACACTGGAATCGATATAGATAGTTGTTTGATGATATGCTTCTCCATTGTGATTGGTCATTGCTATAATCGCTGTTCAATTAAAGGTTAGCAACTGTATATAATGCCTTTACATCTATTTCCATCATAAACGACCGTATTATTTTATGTGATACCGATTTCCTCTACTCCATCTCATGCCTAGACGGTTGTCTCTCCAAAAACAAGAGACATCCAGGGCCAGCCTTCCGCCTGAGAATCGTAATGGCATGCTAAATAAATACCCTTGTACCGCCTAGCCATTGCCGAAACTACGGAAGAGGAGGGTTTTAAAAAGAGGGGCGCATGAATAAGGAACGAGCTAACTCCAGTGATTTTCTTGAATAGGGATCCAACTTTGAGGGAAGGGATTATTTTATCCCTCCATGGAGGCTATCTGAGAGGATCTGACGCAGCAATCTTCTACTCTGAAAGAAGAGGGGTTGAAATTGTTGGTCGGATTAAGAAATTGATGGATTAGGAAGGAAAATTATTATTTGAATGAAATTTATGGGATAAGTTTGGGACTTTTTCAGGAACTATAATCAATTTAGTGCAATCACTTTAGTTTCCAATAAACAAACTATCATCATCACTGTTAAACAATCCTAGGGTTGTTAGCCTATCCTAGATTGATTGATCCTAGCCTGAAGATGGTGATAATTCATTGAAACTCGGGTCGTACTCTGTAAAAAAAAGTAGTGGAATCTACATCTACATCTAAATAATACCCCGCGAGCCACCTAAAAGGTGTGTGGCAGGGGGTGTTAGGACACCAGCAGAAGTGCTCTAACGAGGTTGGGACTAGCGTTTATTAAAGTCCTTTATGGTTTGGGGAAAAAACGAATTCCCATATCTATCCGTTCGGCAAAACATCTTTCGTAATTTATCGCTTCTATCGGACCTGGAAATATAGTGTGGCTTTAAATATTATCTAATTATGTTCACTGTGTAGCTCTTAAAGATATCCATTCTCAATCGTTCAAGCTATCTAAGCCTAACGCGCAGCCTCCGAGTCTCCAACGGATCCCAACCTAATTCGCTCAACATCTGGGTAACACTGTCTGTACGCCCGTAGCAGTTTTTGACGAAACGCGCAGCCTTCCTTTGTATTTTATTCAGTTCGCGGATTAAGTCTTTCTGCACCGGATCCCATACGCTTGCTGCATATTCAAGGTGCGGTCGGACGAGAGCAAAATAGCACCTATCTTTCACTTTCTCATACGAAAATCTTCCTACAATACGCTTGACGAATCCTAATTTCTTCAGTGCTATGCCGTAAATATTCTTTATATGTGTTCCCCACGTGAGATTCGAGGTTATCGTAACTCGCAGGTACTTCACATCGTCTGTTGCCTTTATGTTAATGCCATCCACTGCATAAACATGGTTTGTGTTGGACGAATTCCGCAAGAAATGTACCGCCATGCATTTGCTCAGATTAAGTTCGAGTCCCCACTCTTGACTCCACAAATGAACGTTGTTTAAGTCCGATGATAGATTTCCATAGTCAGAGTGATAACTAATTTCGCGATGGATGACAGCGTCGTCAGCAAATAAACGTATTTTACTGTTAATGCGGGAGCAGAGATCGTTAATGTATATAATGAACAACAGGGAGCCGATTACGCCTCCTTGTGGAACACCTGATGTAACTTTTACAACATCAGAGCTAATTCCGTCAAGAACTACTTTTTGTTTACGATCTCTGAGAAAGTCGCGTATCCAGTTTACAACTGTCTCGATTAATCCGCATGACTGTAATTTGTATAAAAGTTTGTTGTGAGGTACAGTGTCGAAAGCTTTCTTAAAATCTAGAAATAGTGCGTCAACTTGTCTTTTCGATTCACCAGATTTTATAACGTCGTGAAGAAAGAGCGCGAGCTGTGTTTCGCATGATCTACCTTTTCGGAATCCGTGCTGACAGTCATGGAGGAAGTTACGTCTGTTCAAGAAAGTCATGATATTGCTTACGATGATATGCTCAAGTATCTTGCCTATAATCGATGTTAATGAAATCGGACGGTAGTTGCCTGGGTCATGTCTGTTTCCCTTTTTGAATATTGGTGTAACGCTTGCAATTTTCCAGTCTAGCGGTAACTTCCCTTCGGAGAGAGACTTCTTGAATATGATCTCTAAGTAAGGTGCGATCCGTGGAGCTAACTCCTTGATGACACGCGCGGGTATTCCCTCCGGACCCGGAGATTTACTATTCTAATCGATTGTAGTTGTTTAGTCATCCCATCACGTTGTATAGATATTTCTTCCATCGATTCCTCAGTATATGGAATGTCTAAATTGAATTGAGTATCGTCAGTAGTGTATACACTTTCGAAGTGGGAATTTAAAGTGTTAGCTTTGTCAATATTTTCGGTGACAAGTTTACCATCTTTATCAAATAACGAATCTACGGTCGAATGTTATCCCTGAAGCTCTCTAGCGTACAACCAAACGGATTTCGGATTTTCTTCGAGTAATTCACCGAGTACTTTTTTCTTAAACTTTCGCATTGCAGTTCCCATTGATCTCTTGGTTATTGAGCGTTGTGTAGCGTAACGTTCTCTAGCTTCAAGTTCGTTCGATTTGTTACGTGACGTAATCGACTTTCTGTATAAGTTGTATAGTTTTCTCTGTTTCCTAAGTTCCCTTCTGACATCGTTATTGTACCAGCGAGGTTCCTTATTATCACATTTCAGGTTTTGCGGGATATGTTCGTTGATTCCATGGCGCAGAATTTCTAAGAAATGTTTCCAGGTTACATCTGTGCTTTGGTCCGTTGATGTAACTACGATTTTTTTGCAGGAGTCATTAAGCATCTCGCCAAATTTAGTGAAGTTACATTTATCAAATAGGTAAATATTGCGTTTTAGTTTTACGGCTGATACTACCTCAATTTTTAACGTTGCATGGATTACTCTGTGATCGCTTATACCGTCGGAATAAGTAATTGTGTGAAATCCAGGAAAACTTAATCCTAGGATTGGTTTGACGCAGCTCTCTACTCAATTCTCCTATCAGCTAATCTTTACACACCTACGTATTTCTTCTCTTTCACATCATTTTTTACTTGTTCCATATATTCAATACATTTATTACTTGTTCCATTTTGTTAAAGGTCTTCCTTTTCCATTCTTGCCTTCCACTTGTCCCTCGACGATTGTCTTCATCAGGCCATCATGTCTCAAGATATGGCCTATAAGGTTGTTCCGTCTTCTTGTTATGGTTTTTATGAGGTTTATCTTTTCTCCTAATCTTCTTAGTACTTCCTCGTTACTAACTCGGTCGATCCATTTAATCTTCATTAATCTTCTGTAGCACCACATTTCAAAGGCCTCTATCCTTGCTTTCTCTGCTACGGTCATTGTCCTTCCCTACTTCCGTACAGGAGTATACTCCAAATGTAGGTTCTAATAAATTCTTTCTTTACGTCCATATTTAAGTGTCCCGCTGTAAGCAGGTCTCTCTTTTGGTGGACTGCTCTTTTCGCCTGAGCTATTCTGCTGTTAATTTCATTCTTAATTCTCCTGTCACTAGTTATCTTGCTTCCCAAATAACATAATTCATCCACCTCTAACAGTTTTTGCTTTCCTATTTAATGCTAGTCTTGACTTCTCTTCTGCTGCATATTAATATCTTGTTTTTTTCGTGCTTATTTTCAGTTGATATTTCTCCATTACCCTACCCATGTTAACCAGAATATTTTTCAAATCCTTCTCTGTTTCTGCTATAATGGCTATGTCATCGGCAAATCTCAGCATGCTTATTTTTTTCTCCATGGATATTCACTCCCAATGCCTTTTCTTTGATTTCATTAATGGTTTCCTCTATATAAACGGTGAAAGTTACTGGTGACAATGCACAGCCTTGTCTCACTCCTTTCCTATTTCTTGCTTCTTCACAGCATGGCCCTGATTTTATCACGGCTACTTGGTTTTTGTATAAACTGTGGATGATTCTTCTGTCATTGTAAAGAACCCCAATTTCTTTTAGGATTCCAAGCATTTTGCTTCAATCCACGTGATCTTAAATGCCTTCTCTAAGTCCACGAACGCAACGAACTTCGGCTTGTTCTTTTCCCTTCTTTTCTCAAGACAAACGATATCTAAATAATATGAAAATATCCTTCACGCAAGGAGAAAAATTTTGGCAAATAAGGGCTATTCAGGGTAATGTCCAATAGCATGGTAGCACTGAGTAAATGCTTGCCTCTACATTTCACTATCTGACTGTGAGTAAAGGACACTAGCTGCATTTGTGAGGCTTTAAAAATATACTTTAATTATAACACTATCTCTTAAATAAGGGTAGTAAGCAACTAGTAAAATTAAAAGCTATGGAAGGTAGCTCAAAATATTATAATTGTCATGGAAATAATGACAGTCATTCCTAAGCATAACATCAATTGGATGTGTTATTTTAGCGCAAAGATGCCTCATGCACGAAAATAATAATAATGAGATAACAAGATGGACTATTTACTCTAAATAATGAGAAATTGATATTAAAAGATGCAATTAATGTTTATTATGCGTCAATATATGCCTACAATATCAAATTCCACTTATTAGACATAAATTTAGAAACATTTGGAAATTATTATTCTACTCCTTATTTTTTCACAAACAATAGCCATCCACTTTAACTAGCGCCAATGAAACTTATAAACATCCGAATTCCCAATGCGTAAACATTTCTCAACCAGCGTCGAAAAAAAACTTTTTCTACGCTGTAACGCTTTAAATTCAACTTCATTTACGTTATTTAATTTACATTTCAGAATGTGACAAATGAAAATAACTTCTTTTCCCTCTTGCAAAATGCTTGGCGGCTGGAGGGTTCGAGAAAAAAACATAAAACCTTAAGCGCAAAGATACATTTGCATGACAAAAATGAACGGAAGGAAGTAATGAACAGGACACATGGGAGAAGAATTATGAACAAGGATCGCTGTGTATGCATGTGTGGGTGTAAAATGAAAAAACTTGCAGGATCATATTACGCGCTACTCCGGAAATTTACGCCCTCGTACATAAAACTCTTCCGGCGCTAGGAGGAGTTCCGCAGGGGTAAGAGGGGGAGGAAAGAGGAAGATGGGACAGAAAACGGTGACGAAATCTTTAAAAGCGTCGCTGACTAGCTGGTCCCATGCTCTCTACTCTAAAGGAAGAGATTCAGCATCTCAGAAGTGACTTGAAAAGTTTTGGCGGAAGAAAGTCTAGAGGGGAAAATAAAACTGTTAGCAGCGAGAAGCAAAATAAGGCAATGAGACTGCATTCACGAGGCAACTGTAAGCTCTGGAGGGAGATTTGTTAATTATGAGCGCCGTTTGCGCTATGGCAAAGATGAGACCTGGATTTAGTTAGCGAGGGTGTAATTTCAAAGAAGTCAAGGAAATGGGAGAGCTTGATGATGCCTCATTCAAGATTCCTTCGAAACATTCATTCCATCAGTATCCGTCGCTTTATTCATGGACATGGCCACGAGCACCAAAAAGTCGTACCAATAGCACTGATCCATTGGCACAGCATTATTCCATATCGATGGGGAGGTACAAGGATAGCTACAGCTATGCATGGAAAATGAAAGATTAAAGTGTGTTAAATTCACTGAATATATATTTATACGACCCGGGTTTCTTATTATTGTTATATCTTCCACCTTATTGCAAAACCTGGATGGTCTTTTTAGAATTTATATTCAGTAATCCTTACAAATTTTAATTTTTCATTTTACCTAATGGAAATATTTCACATGGCTAAGCCTGAAATCATCAATTTTCATCTACTTAGTAGAGGAATTATTGATGGGTAGCCATTTAATGTTCATATGAAAAAACTGTACTTAAACTTAAAAAACATACCTATAAAAATTGGACCACGAAATTGAGCAAAAATCTTTCCACAAAATTAACATTTATTACACCTACTAGAACAATAGTGGAAAGAAAAGTAAAAAGGACATCTTAGAATATTCATAGAAATGAGAGCGCGTAAACTGATTACACTGTTCAAAGATTACGTGAGGGATGCCGAGGTATGCAATGTGGTACGTGCAATAAGTCATAGCAAATCATTTTAATAAATTTGTATTGGATGCTGTCTTTCTACAGTCATCCCTTTTCACCCTCCGATGACGATTCCACAAAACGAAAGTGAATTTTCATCAGGGTTGCTGATCTCTTAGCTTAAGACTAAATCTGCCCATTACATGAAGAACTACGATGAATACAGATATAAATTTTCCAATTGGTCTTATCGAAAGAAAAAACCTAGGATCCTAGGCGATAATCTTATTAGCACGATTTTGGGCCTAGGAAGAGAAAAAATGAAAATATTTTGCATTATTACAACGTATTATGAAATTAAACATTCGATTTCAATACAAAGTTCTTTTTCATATGAAAAAAAGGTAATCTATGCCGTTTGATAACTTTCTCTAACATCGAAGAGACTGCAACAGTAGTCACCTCTTCAGAAGTAGCGAAATTTTTTAAAATGCCTTACCTGGCAAAAAATAAATATTGTCAGCAAATGGTAAGTTCAAAGAAAAATATCCAAAGTAAATAGGTAATGCAATAAAGGTTTTTACTGATCTATCCATTAAACCTTCTTTCGCTTCAAACCCATTGGGTAATTATGTTCTCAAATTTCAACAAAATGTATGCGAATAACAAAAAAAATATAAGTACCAATTATTTGCAACTCGATGTGACGTCAAGTTAAGTATGATCTTTAATTATTCATATTCTCGATCTATGACATTCTTTGCATCATGCATCAAAAGAATATCGCATGCATGAGAACATACCAATTAGCCCCAAGCTCATTTCAATTTTATCATCCGAAAACTATACCAAAAAATTCCTCAAATTCCATAGCTATCTGTAGTATCATCGCGTAATTACCAGCTTGCCGCCAGTCCTGCCTACCAGGCGGACGCCGCCACGCCGCCTGGAAAGGCGAGGGACAAGCGCTTTCGCTAAGCAAATAAAAACGGCGAAATGACGTGACGGTCGCTGAGGGAGTTGGACAGAAAGAATAAGTATAAAAAATATAAAAAGCTCGTATAAACACGGGTGGAGGAAGCAGATGAAGTTTTCCCCCCATTTCGCGCGGGGTGGGAGAGAAGGATCAGCAACTAAGGAAGGCAGGGAAAAAACAATAATGCAAACAAGTTAAAGCCCAGGGGAAAACGCTGATTACAGCTGGAAAAAAGTCAAAAGAAAGAACGAAAAACTAAGACGAGTGGGCTAGAATCGAAAAAATCTTGCCAAAATGTCAAATTAAAAACTTTATGAGGTAGGAAGTTAAAACTTTACATATACATTCTCAAAAAAAATGTCCATAACTTGCCAGAGCATCTAATTTTTCTCAACGATTATGTAAAATATTGGCTACAAATAAGATCCACCACTTTGTTACATATTAATGGTTAATGGTTAAACAAAATCTTTGAAAAGCCTCCAAATGGAGTGAAAAGAAGTGTTAATTAGATGGTAAAGTATCTTTGTCAATAAAAAGATAAATGAAACCACTGCGCGAGAATAAAGTGGGCTGTCACACGAAAAAATGGGGGGGAGAATATTTCACTTGATTTGATCAACTTTGACCTCAAATATTTTGGAAACATGAGGGCACAAGAAAAGAAGGATGCTTGTTTTTCAGAATAGGAATTTTACTTATAATTTGTCAGTTATTTTGAAAAAAGAACTTTCATTTATAACCTATCTTATAAAATACGATAATTGCGTGCTACACGAGTCTGTTATTTTATTGCTTTCATTACGATAAGAAAGTTTGCTCAATAAAATCAAATTGTGCCATGAGTCATAGAGGACATGATAAGGATAACATTTTATATGAAAAAAAGGTGAATACTTAAGTAAAATTTACGCTGGAAAAAGAATTTATCTATTCTTTTATCTCTCAAGTATTATTATTACTATTTTTATTATTATTATTGCATGACCTTAAATTTTCCCGGCGTATCAGCTGAAGAAAACCTTCTCGGGTTTTCCACCGGTTGATGCTGTCCATATCTCCCGACGTTTCGAGCAGCGACTTGCTGATCATCCTCAGGGGATCTTCCGAATATTTACTTTTCGCTATTGTGGCCTTGAATAATATTTTAATAACTCAAGGTATTAACTTAGCATTTGGGCATAAGCTAATAGGATATTTTACTTCAATGATATTCACTATTTGATTAAATCATTTCGGTTTCTTATTAAAACATTGCCTAGGCAATAATTAATTTAAATAAAAAAGTTTTATCTATCATGTACTGGTACTCAAGGGAAAAAATTCATTTCATGAAGAAAATAACCAAGGATAGGAATTGCAAATGCAGAACCCTTCCACCATTTAATCTACCAATATCCTATGAAGCCCACTTACGACCACTAACTCTTTCGTACAAACACATACAAATGTTTGGGGTGAACGAGACGAGATACGACAAAAAGTATTATGTCGACTCCCTTTAAAACTACCTGAAACCCCAGGAAAAAATGTGAAAACACTAAATTTCCCATTATTTATCCGTCTATTCTTTTAAATTTGACCTTATCACCGAAAGAGCAAAAAACAGTCACCAAAATCCGATGGCGGCGCGGCAATTATTGGAAAGAAGATGCAAACAAGTAATCATCGCAACATATTTGTTTAAGCAAACAAAAGGATCAAAATTGGAGAAGGAGACAAAGGAATTAAAACGAAAGGATGATAAAGATAACGTAGGAAATTGACAAAGTAATATTTGAAAAATCAATATCTTCCTTCCATAAGAACAAAGATTTGTTTACATCAAAGCGAATTCAAACGAAAAGAGGAAATATATTAGGTAGGGAATTACTTATTATTTTTGATAAATTACATTCTGTATGTAGAACATTGGTTTATCGTAATAGGATGTGTGGTTGTTACCTATGCCATAGTCAACAAGTGCACATAATACCATTTTTAAAAGATGGTTCGTGTCATTGGCTGTTGTTCCTCTCTTTTTACCGATAGACGATTGCAACAGAAAGATTTCTAAACAAACCTTGCATAAAACATAGATAGGTAGAAATGATTTTATTTTTAATTGTTTGTGTTGGCGATAGCGTTTTATTTTTGTTTACGTTCTTTATTCCGTTAATATCCTTTTGAAGTGCAATTTCATCCGTGAGCTGGTGTATCAAAGGCAGTGAATAATAGAGTAGAGAGTATAAGTGCAATTATGGGTATTTTTCATTCCATTATTTGTCTTACGAAAATCACGTTTCATTCAGTGGCTAAATTATTTATCTGTTAAATTTATCGAAATAATTTCATTTATAATGTCTTGTTCATAAAAAGTTGCCTTCTGCTACTCGCCAGATGATTTTAGAGCGCATTATATTGGTTATTAAATCTATAAGGAGATGTTTGTGCGTCCCGACTCATTAAAACTATAAAGAGAGATATTTTTGAAGTGGCATCATTCGCCATCATGATAAATAATCTTTCGATAAAACAGAAATATGCAATGCTCCATATGAATCCAAATTGAGTGACATGAGTTCGATTAGAAACTGGTACTTCAAACTATTCTTTTTGCAGTGTTTACTTGCTTTATGTAATACTTTGTCAATTAAAATGCCGTTAACTGCAGTTCATTGTATTTCGTAAAGTCGTTATGTTATGGTAATAAGTATGGATTGAGTTTTACAAGAATGCCCTCAAAGGTTTTTGTATTTGATTTGAATAATTTAGAAACTCCGTCAAACTCGTGGATATTTATTTTAATTTTTTAGTTCCGCAGGAAAACGTTTCTCTTCTATAAATATTTATTTTCATATTGTAACCTACCTACCATGCGCTCATTTCTCTTGAAAGTGGAAATGTTGCTTACATCTAATCTAGCCAACTGACTAGCAAACTATCATCAAGTAACAAATGGCAGACAAAAAAGAATAAGACCTTCCATATTGACCATAACTGGCCGCAGTCCTTTTTCGGGGGTTGCGAGCAAAATGTAGTAGATAAACATAAGGTTCTTTAAGTTTATGTTACTTGTTAATTATATTCTCACCTATCAAAATTTTCCAATTGTTTACAAACATGGCGTTGGCCATGATAAAAAAAAACAAATGGTAATTTCCACACTATATAATTTAACAGTCAAAGACCGACAATGGTTTCAACACTTTGTGTCAATTTCAAGGTTGACACAAAGTGTTGAAACCATGGTCGGTTTTTGGCTGTTAAATTAAATAGTATGGAAATTACCATTTGTGTTTTTATCATGGAGATAGCGAACTTCCACAAAATCAAGCCTGAAACTATTTAATATGGCGCGAGCGTTACACAGCTATTTAAAGTCACGCAGATCCTAAGTAATAAGTTGAACTGTGCACTTTTTAATTTTATTTTTACGGTTTGAGATGTGTGCTTAAATCTTTAGGTTATCTTCTAACCCTCCCTAATATTCGCACTGCTACGCAGATTGAACATGAATTACAAAAATATATAAAAATTACGTGAATCCTTGCAGAGGTGTACCTAGCCGTTTCTCTGAATCATTGTCAAATTCACTCCCCTAGTACGCATGCCCTTAGCGTCATCTCAAATTTCCGCATTTCATTGAAGCATCTCAAATATATTCACCAGTTATGTTTCATGCACATTAATCCTTAAATTTCTATCGATTTCTAAATTTAAAACAAATATCCCTTCGCAATCCGTTCTGCATGACTTGACAGGAATACAATAATTTTTTATTGAACCTTTTTTTTTCCATTTCAGCGAGGCCATAAGTATTCCATGAACATTACAAGTTACTTCAAAGCGTACGCCTCTGTTATTGACAAGTTGAATCTATAATGACACAAGCTATGAATTCCACATTTTGCTAAACATTAATGCGCTCAACGGGAGCATTCTATATCTACGCAAACTTTTGTTGATAGGAAGGGAAGGGAAGGATAGGGAAGTGATAAAATAAAAACATGAGCGTTTACAAAATTGATGCTAATTTAGCGCTGAAATTTCAGAGGAAAATTAAATAATCTATTTTACCAGCTTCTACTATATAATGAGAGGGATTTAAGTTGTTTTTCTTGGCAATTTTGCACCACGCCGGTGGCTTTCCCACTACTTGTTTTTATTAAGTTTTCTGCTCTTCTGCGCGGAAAACACTCATTGCATCATCTTGTCAAAATGTAGCATACCAAATACTAGTACACTTTGAAAGCACATTAGGCACTATAGTTATTGTTAGAAATTGAAAAAAAAAATTCAATCCTTTGCCCCATTACCAATTAAAAATTTAGCTCTTAGGGTTACATTTTCTCAGAAAAGTAACTTCGATCGGACTATAAACAGGGTGTCACACTATTTCCTCCAGAGATACAGAAAATCGGAAATATTTGTTTGCCGAGATCTCTCTTTTATTTGAACCTTCCCTCAGAGCCGCTGACACCGCTCCGTATTGAAAATAAAAATCCTGGCTTATTCGATTTATTTTAGCAAACATTTATTTGGCACAAATTGAAAGCTACATCGTATGGAAATATTAGCCCATTTTTATCTCTCCACTATGTCGTCGGCCCTATAGCCTTTGGCGTACAATCAACGAGCCGGGACGTGAATGCTGTTGCTCACGGGTTATTTTATAATGCTTGAAATGAGTATGTACCTAAAAAAGATTATTATTCTTATATAGCTTTATTGCTTGTTTTTGTAGGATTAACTATTACCCGACAGTCACCGTTATAGTGAAGAGGTCTTAAAACAAAAATAACACGACGCCAGTCATATTTCCGCAGCGCAAAGAAAGGGAATAGTCCAGATTCTGCCAAAAATTCCGTCAAGGAATGGATGTATATATTCACTTGCGCAATCAGACTGAAGATGGCGATGGTTCCATAATAATAACTAATTATTTATTTCATGCTATCAGCTATAATTTTTTTTCGCCAATTAAGACGGCTACTTTCAGCATACTTAAAAACGCATATATCATGGTAAAACTTGGAAATTTTCATGATTTTTACTCAAAAGTCTATGGATGGAGGTAAATAATTGAGAAATTTGGAGTAAAAAAGTATCTAGAAGCCAAAGTATTTCGGGAATTTAATGTTTTCCGTGAAATTTTTATCACCTTATTAAAACATTTAAAAAGATCCAAATGCTATACTCAAATGATTTTTTGTACCTCAAATACCTTTTTTATATTTCCCTCGAAATTTAAAGCGCAATTAATGAAAGAAATGACAGAATTGTTAGTTTTTTCCAATGAAGAAGAATTTGAATCACCTTTAAGCTATTAACACCTTTATTAACAAATAAACACTTTTTCTGGAGACGTCCATTATCCATGACCTCCATTTCCCATCCTCTCATGCATATTTAACGGACTAACGACAAGGTGCGCGCGAGTGGTTTTTTGCTGATATTTTCCCGTGAATATTTTCTTTTTCTTATTGAAACGTACTTTCAAATTTAGTTGTCCTTCTGGTGCGATGTCGAGTGGTTTTAATTGCTTTGTTCCTGTTGCTTTTCTTGAAAACCGAATACTTCGATATTTTTTCTGTGATGGTTAGTGCCATATATCCAACCGTAAAAGCTATTTTTGTTGATGTAACGTTGATATTCCATTTTGACTGCATTGCAATTAATATTTACTAACTATGTTTTTGCTGAAGGTATTTTTGTTATTTTGACTTAGAAATTGAATTTACTTCAGGTAAATTCGTATTGTACTAGAAAGTTAACTGTCTTTCTTATTTGAATGCCCTGATTCCAACGCCATCTTTTCAATTTTTTCCTATAAATTTTGACTAATTTCACTCTTCAATACCATCTAATTTTAGACTTCGTTTTAAGGGTTTTAAAAACTAAGCTATAAATATGTAACAATGTAATTTCACGTTCACTGCTGCACAATTTTCTATTGAAATGTAGGAAGCACACATCTAATTCTAAAAACATTAACGTGACGAAATATACTGCTAAAATGCTGCATTTTGCATCTGATAAGGACAGTCGCAAATCATTTAATGAATTCTTGGAATTTATTTGGAAATACGTGAGGAAGTGGAATGAATATGAACAAGTGTGGACAATAAATTCATAAAAAATGGTGGAAAATGGTTTCAGACAATAATTGATTTTCCGAAAAACTTTCTTGAGTGCTTGGAGAGTACAATACTCTTATAAAGTAAGTTTATTAAGTTTATATCCTTGATTTTAAGTAATCTATAACTAATCCTAATGCAGCATTATATACATGTTGCTTTAAAAGGGACAAAGCAGAAAATTAAATGGAGCATTAGGGATAGACGAGACGGAAAAGCACCCTCGATACCACGATTTATAAAACAATCTTTGACGGGTCTCATCATTTGCAATCAAATAGCGGCCACTAATTTTGTTAGCATGTAACTAATAAGTTAACTTTGGTTAAGATATTCCTAAGTCTATTTTTAATCAATTACTTATCACCCGCCATTTTATAAATGGCCGAATTCCTGTCGCCCGTCATTTGGTTACTGTTGCTCACTTTATTACACCAAAATGATGAACAACAGCATAGCATTAGCACGTGAATTGAGGTCTCTCAGAGCGTAGAAATTTAGAATTTCAGCTATTAAATGGACTACCCAATCTATAGGTAGAATATAACTAAAAGCACCTAATGTGCTTGGTGTAAACGAATACTACCACGATATTGAAAAGAAAACGAAAAAAATCAAAATATTCCTTGCTTTTTTATTTTCCGGGATTATTTTCCCATGCAGCTCACGTGATGCATTGGTCTGCCTTACCAACGAGTTATACCCGATTACTTAATCTACTGATCAGCCTATATTCAAAATCAAAAATCTGTTTTTGGGCAGCATACACTAAGCTTCAAATAAGAAGAAATCAAAATTTGTTTTTCGGTTGCGTAACGAAGGCTGCAGCCTAACTTTGGAGGGTGCATATTTATTTCCTAGGATTTTTCCGAGCAGATATTTCTGATTTTTCTGTATCTCTGAAGGAAATAGTGTCACCCCCTATCCATAGTTCGATCGAAGTTACTTTTGATGAGGAAATTTATCCCTGAGAAACATAATGCTAAAACTATCAGCATATTTGATCGCCAGAAGTTTTTACAGCTGTAAAATGAATATCTTTAACTTTTAACTTCTAATACTTAAAATTTAGCACTTTTAGATAATGTGTCTGCTCCTATTGTTTTCTTTTATAGGATTTTATTGGCTAATTTAACATTTTATGGCCCCAAGACTTTACACTTTCAATTTTTTGCACCGAGAGAATTTTGCAGGTGCGAGCTACCAGTCACAAACTGTGCACATAGATTGGGCGGCTATATTTTAAGCACATCAAAGAGTTACTACACATTAAGCTTTGAACATGCAGTACCAAGAGACATTACAATGGCAGGGTGTTGTGATGTGTGGGTTGGCATCTATTCTGGCTGTTGACTCATATTTTTAGTGGCCTATATTTTGGATGCCTTTTTGTTTTTATGTTCAAAAATAAATGAATATTTGATATAATGTATAATAATTATTTCATGTCTCAAATTTGATCTCCACTTTATTTAATTTTGAAATAATTAAATAGGTTTTTCATCGAGAGAACATGAAGTTTTGGATTTTCGCACCTCTCCTGTAATGAGTTTTAAACCGCTTCTGCAGTTGTTTATTAACCACTTTTAAGTTCCCCTAGAATAAATTAACTCTATTCAATGAGGAAAATCCGCACGCCTTCAAGAAATTTCTTTTTTCATTTCCTTTGTCTTGGTCTCCCTCGTTAAGCAAAATCTACAAACAGCTCTAAAAATGTATTAAAATAACATTCGCAATTGGGGAAGCTAACGATATGTAACCACTTTTCTTAAAATAACCACATTATTTGAATTGTGCAGCTCCAAGCGGTGTCAATCAATTATTAAATGTGACATTGCTTTTGAAGTTGGAAGAATTATTAATTGTTAATGTAAATTTTAATGGTGTTTAATGTGTGTTTCTGTTTAATAATATTTAGAATAGATTAGATAGCCTTTGGCATTTCCTATCAAAATTCTAACCCATCAGATCCAAAAATGTGGGAATATGAAGCTGGGTAATTTGATTCTAGGTTCAAAAACGGGTACTTTTTGAGTACCTGAAATAAATACAAGAAATGAGCAAAATGAGCTATGAGCAAAGGATTTTTAAAGCTTGTGACCTAGCGAGGGGGGAAAATAAAATTCGGTTTTATCTGCATTAAAATCGGCAGCTTCCTTTGATTGAACTCCTCAAACCGGGGTGTTCTGCATTTTTTGCGCACAGTAAGGAAGACACAGTAGACCCCAGATGGAGGTTGCACTGGCTGAGCCCACAGGAGATCATAATTTCGGAAGCCTAGCGAGACGAAATTTCCAATATTTCTGGTGTATTCTCATACGCAATGCCACCGCGCGAACTATTACTGTAGCAAACGTTATCCTTATCTACATTCTGTGGTAGACAACAGCTTTATTATCACTACCACCTTCGTTGGGTCTCTGTCTATCGAACTGCTCTTATGCCAAGTCATGTTGCTCCCACACCATGACTCCACAGGTTCCAGTCTCTCACCTTGGAGACGGACATCGACCACTATTTGGTTATCAAATCAATTTATTCCAGTGTAATTTGATGAACACGTGCTATTGATGTAGATATACATAAATAAATTTTCATTGCCAAATCTCATTGTTCATAGTATTGTACAGAGGTGGTCTAGAGAGAAGGTATACGAAGGCCAAGCAGATCAGCTTCGATGCTTAAAAAATGGAAGAATTTGGAAGGAATCAGAGTGAAAAAGAGCTAAATATGATGGTTAGGTGCTGTATCGGGCGGAGGGAAGATAAGCAGAAGCGAGTGAGGCGGCTTCCTCACCGGTGAGCCTTATTCTGAGCTCACACTTTGTTCTTCCGGCTGCGTGGACATGGGTAAGCGAGGGGACACTGGGCTGGAAAGGGAACCGAGGAAAATGTGGGTGGGAGGAGAGGGTCTCGCACCCTTAGGGGAGAGGGTTTTGGGAGCGATTGAGGGGATATGGAAAATTGGATGGAGAGGAAGGGGATGGGGGAAATAAGGGGAATAACGGCGGAAGAGTGGAGCTGTATGGAAGGGCGGAAGTGATGGGAGGTACTGACTGGGTGCGGGATATATAGACGCACACACATATATATTATAAATACATATTCTCGTGTGGGTGAGAGTAGGATAGCTTTCCTGAGAGAGGATTGCTAGTCTTCGACTGGCGGGGGTGGATTATAAGAAAAGGGAGTAGAAGACGAAGAATGAGTGAAGAATAGAGGAAAGAATGGGACCAAGATATTGAAAGGGAAATTTATTTTTTTCTTCGTCATTTTTGCGTATTTTTTAAATGCGCCCAAAGAAGACTGTAGTGTTGCTGGAAGGATGTGGGCTAGAATTGTTTTCTGTTCAGGAGAGCAGAAAATTATATTTAAAAAAAGTAATGAGAAAACCACTGGTGTGGTGAAAATTGTGAGGAAAAACAGCTCTAATCCCTTTTATTTAATTTCGTGTTCTTTTCTAGGAAGGGGCATCCGTTGAAGTTTTCTACGTCATTCTTCATTTTTTTATGATTTATAACGTAGAAATAGGTAAAATAGATTAATTAATTTTCCTCTGAAATTTCAGTGCTAAATTAGCATCCGTGCAGTGAACGTTTTTCTTTTCATTGTATCACTTCCCTGTGTCGGAGAGGTCAATCAACAAAATTTTGCGTAGGTAGATGTGGAATACTTAGCGTTGAGTGCATTAATATTTAGCAAAATGAGGATTTCATTGCTTGTTACATAGATTCAAATTGTCAATAACGGAGGCGTATGCTTCGAAGTAACCTGTAATATTCATGGAAAACTAATGGCCTCGCTGAAATTCGAAAAGAGGTTCAAAAACAGATAATTATATTCTTGTCAAGTCATGAGGAACGGATTGCGAAGGGATGTTTTGTTTTAACATTTAGAAATTGAATTAAATTGAAGGATTTATGTGTATAGGAATATAACTAGAGATAAATTTGAAATGCTTCGATGAAATGCGAAACATTTTAGATGACGCCCAAGACATGAGTACTTGGGCATGGAACAAAACTTGAGAATATAATTGGGATGCTTCGATGAAATGCTGAACATTTTAGATGACGCCAAGGACATGCGTTGTGGTGGACTGAATTTGACAATGATTCAGATAAACGGCTAGGTATACTTCTGCAAGGATTCACGTAAGTTTTATTTATTTTTGAAATTCATAACCAATGAAGCAGTGAATATGGTATGGAAGGGATGGAGGTTTACCAAAGAATTAAATATTCATCACAAAGCGCAAAAAAATTAAGCAGCACAAAGTTCAACTTATTACTTAGGATCTGCGTTACTTCATATAGCTCTGCGGCGTTCGCCACATTTTTTGAAAAAAAAAGGAAATTCTTGATAGGTGAGAATAAAATTAATGATTACATAAGCTTAAAGAGGCGTATATTTATCTAGCATATAGTGGAAGGGTTTTGCAATTGCAATACCTACCGTTGGTTATTTTCTTCACGAAATGGAGTTTTTTTCCCTTGATTACCAGTACATGAGAGATAAAAAATGATTACTAACTGCGATGGAAATTCTTTAACGAGGAACCATACTGATTTTATCAAGTAGTGAAAATCATTGTATCATCAGTGAATATCATATGACTAAAAACTCCTTGCACATATAATACAATTTATCATATTCATAAGAAAGGGTATAAAAAAATAGTTCTTTTCAGTAAAACCTACTAATGTATGACAATTGGAATTACATAAAATTCTTATCCTGCAAAAGAGGGATCCAACTTGATCGCATATCATTGAAACTTACAAGTTATCATATTCCCTTTTCTTCAATACGTATGCAATTACTTCGTGTGTGCTCTCCATTTTCATGCACGTAATCTCAATGCATTTTTAGCGTTTAGATCACCCATTCATTTCTATATCACTTGCGAAATTTTCATGACTAGAATACAGTTCTGAAATGCCTAAATGTTTATTGAGATTGCTTGTAAATAAGTAATAAATTCAGACAATTTTATGGAATAGTGATAGGCAACCAAAATGAAATGGAAATATTTTGCTGAAGATAATTACAGCATTTAATGGTGTGAAAAATATTGCTGTAAAGAGTTACTTTGAACAACACTGACAGCGAAAAAACCGTAATTTATAGTTTATAATAAAAAATTTAATCCTCACAATCACCCACATACTGAAGTGACTGTCGAAACCACAACTGGAAACCGTATTTCACATTTTAATTTTCTTTTAAATTATCAATTCAACCTTAAATTTTCTGAGCAAGTTAATTACCAGCTGATTTTTATTCACATAAACTCGTGGTTGCCAATACTTAGTTTTTGTACCAAAAAAATAAGAATGAATTGATCATTTTTCAACCAATTCAGTTCAGATTAGTCTCATAGATGGCGCGACATGGCGTCTCTAGCCAGAGTCCTCTAGATTGCTCTCTCAACACTACTCTCTCATCATGTCGAGTCGTCGCATAGGCTTCCACTATGGGAAGCACGACGTCCGCCATTGTTAGTCCTAGCAGCCCATTTACCCATAAGGAGATGTGGGCAGATATCTTCGTTTATTTGGTATTCAAAGAATGTTGGTAATTTTCGGATAGTTGATATTAATTCCCGAAACCTTCGGTAACATAAATAAAAATTTTCTAGGCATGACAACAATGGAAACGGCGAAAATAAAGATAAAACCACGGCAAAGACTAAACGTATTACGACCCGATAAAACCCTTCTTTTAATGGGTTGACAGTCAATTGCGCTTAATAATCACTGAAAATACTATTGTATATTGACAATCATGGACCACCAAAACAGCTTAATACAAGAGCAACCAGTGACTCCGTTTAATTACTCTAGAAGTATTTTGAAAACCATTTTTCAATGTAAAGTAGCAAGGCTGATGCTATAGAAGTAATGAAAAATGGTATAACTGAAAAATTGCCAGAATATAAACAAAGGCAATGTGAAAGAAAAGAACTTGTAATGGATAGTTCAATCTTACATTCAAGCAAACACGTAAATTTGAGAAGCTATCTCATTTGATAGATGATAAGCATTAACAAAGACTGCGTGCCTATTTTTCAACAACTGTGCTGATTTCTCAAAAAATTATAGATGAATGATAATGTTAACAATCACATCATTTAAAAATATACATATATAGTCATATCTCAGCAAAATACCAAGCGTTAGGTGACACGTATGGAAGATGAGAAATGACTTACACCACCTAAAGACACTATAATGAGGCATAATAGAAAAAGACAAACTACAAGAGATTTTATAAGTCCATAACTCAGGGTAATAGGTGCTTATGACATGAATAAAAGCACAAATAAAGAAATGCTCAGTATCTCCAGCTCCTAAGACTGCATGTAGCCATCAAAAACACTCATCCCCTCCAAGAAACGAAACCTTGGATTCATCCAGCCATCGAAAATACATACAAAAAATCAAATTCATCGTATATCGTTTAATACAAAAAATTTGTATGAAACGATATACGATAAATAGAATATGAGAGGTCTCCTCTTTGGTGTAATAGGCTTAGGATAATTCGCGACGTCGAAAATCGACGGAACATCAGTAGGCTTTTAATTTATTCCAGCCTTCCTTCCGAGCGGATTCAAATTTTGATTCGTATAAGTGCACCTGTGGCAAGGAAAACGAAGATAACTCGCACGAAAATGTTTTCATAATGATTAAATGGCTAAATAATTACGTGCATGTACTGCATGTTGCCTTTCCCTGGGCTACAACCTTGTCGCGGTGGAAAGGCTTGCGTGTCCCTATGACCCCTAGAGCTGCACTGGCGGGATTAATTCTAAATTATTCCCGGTAGGGCCACCCATGCTAGATAGGCCGAAGGGTAGGAGCCAGACGAAAGGTAGTCCACGTGATGGTGTCACGTGAAAAACACTGTTGGAATGGAAGTGAGAAACCCTACCAACTATCTCTTCCCTGAAAACATTGAGTACAACCAAATCAGCCTCAGAATCTCACCAACCGGGACCCGTCCGCAAAGGTCGGGTGTCGGGCACGGCAGCGAGGTCGGCAAGGTCCTCGGGGTCGTCAACATGCGAAATTCTTGCAGAGACTTATCATCATCACCAGCAGCAGCAGCAATGAAGAGAGAAGAAGACCAAGAAGATGTAGAAGAAGAAACCCCGGGTAAGAAAAATCTGGTAGAAATGGGAGACTGGAACGCTTTAGTCGGGGAAAGGAGGGATGGAAACGAAGTAGGAGAATTTGGATTAGAAATTCGGAACGACAGGGATGAGAAAGCAGCAGAATTTTGCAGGAGAAACAAGTTATTCATCACAAACACGTGGTTCAATCATCATAAAGGGCGAAGGTACACATGAAAAAGTCCAAGGGATGTAGGGAGATATCAAATACACTACATTATGGTAAGACAGGTTTATGAATAGTGTGAAAAACTCGCGTAGCTTCCCAGCAGCAGATGCGGATTAAGACCACCACCTAGTACTTATAAAAGTAACATAAGATTCAAAAGACTTAAAAGAAATGTACTAAAGTTAGAAAGGCAAAGAAATGGAACGTAGAAAACCTGAAGGGGAGGAACCTGAAGGGGAGGATATCAGGAACAAGTGTACATTAGTATACGGGAGACTGGAAGTACACAGACTGAAGAGGAAGGGTGGGATAATATTAAAACGGGAATAGTCAATGCGGCGGAGAAGTCAATTGGCTACGTTGACAGCAGAAGGATAAAGAAGCCTTGGATTACGGAGGGAATGGTAAAAGAAATGGAGGAAAGAAGGAAGAGGAAGAACGTGGACACAGATCAGGGCAAAAGAATGTATAGGGAACTACATAATCGATTACTACGTGAAACTAAGAGGGCAAGGGAGGCTTGGTGGAAAACACAATGTGAGGAAATGGAAAAGTTCCAGAAGGATGGAGAAGTACGTTGTACGCCAAAGTTAAGTCGCTATCGGGCGGCAAAACAGGAGAAGCCATGTCTAACATTAAGGCTAAAGATGAAAGGATGCTAACCGAGCGAGAAGATGTACAGAGTAGATGGAAAGAATACGTGGAGGATCTCTATGAAGGAAGGAACAGACCGGAGAGATTGACTTTAGAGGATGAAAGTGAAGTGGGGGAGGATAATTTTGGGCCGGAGATATTAGATTCGGAAATAGAGAAAGCACTTTGTGATATGAAGCAGCGGGCGTGGACAACATCCCGTGTGAGCTTCTGAAGAATCTGGGGAAGGAAGTTAAGAAAAGGTTTTTCAAACTAGTACGCAGGATATATGAGGAGGGATGTTGGCCGGAGGATTTCGTGAAGACGGTTTTAATTCCGCTACCGAAAAAGAAGAAAGCTGTGGAATGCGGAGACTGCAGGACTACCACCCTAATATCGCATGCGACGAAAGTGGTGCTTAGGATATTGAACAGACGAATGGAGGCGAGGGCAAACGAGTATTCGGGCGAAGATCTGTTTGGTTTTAGAAAAGGGAAGTCAACTCGTGATGCAATAGCGATAATGAGGTCCCTGGTGGAGAGGAACCTAGAATATGACCAGGACGTATATGCCTGTTCCGTGGATTTTGAAGAAGCGTTAGATAGCTTGAACTGGTTAGAGTAAACGGAAATCCTCAAGAGAATAAGTGTATATTGGAGGGATAGACGACTAATTTGTAATCTGTATATGGCCCAGACTGCGCAAGTGTGGGTAGCGGACGGAGAACCTGGGTGGGTAAGCATTGGTCGAGGTGTGAGGTTAGGCTGTCCTCTATCGCCGCGTATGCCTACTTTTTATCGTATGCGCTGAGGAGATGTTAAGAGAAGCGTGGGATGAGTTAGAAGCTGGAATAAAAGTGGGAGGAATGATGTTCAAATAAGTGAGATTCGCGGATGATCAGGCGTTGATTAGCCAGTCAGCGAGGGGGGCTTCAGGCTCTAGTGAATGCGTTATACGAGCGTTGCGAGGAGTATGGGATGAGGATTAATCACAAGAAAACTAAGGTTATGCGGCTTTGTAAAGCATCACGAGCGAGGAATGTGAGACTCAAGATAAAGGTGGGTGGTGAAAAATTTGAGCAGGTTGAGCAGTTCAACTATTTAGGCAGTACGCTAGAGGAAAATGGATACGGTAGTAAGGACATTAGGAAGAGAATTGCATTAACAAAGGAGGCTTTCGTGAACAGGAAGGAAATTCTGAGAGGATTGTGATGTAAGAGTTCAAAGAAAAGGTTAGTGAAGACTTTGATCTGGAGTGTAGCGCTCTACGGTGCGGAAACGTGGACATTGAAGAAAGAAGACGAGAGATGATTCGAGGCATTCGAGGTGTGGGTATGGAGAAGAATGGAGAAGGTGAAATGGACGGAGAGGAAAAGGAACGACGAATTGGTTCGAAATATGGTTGGCAAGGAGAGGCAGCTTTTAGATGAGGTACGGAGGACACAGAATTTATGGATGGAGCGAATAGTTAGCGGGGAGGGGATGTTGAAAATGGTGTTAGAGGGTAGAATGTTGGGGAAACGAGGGAGGGGAAGGAGAAGAATAGGGTTTTTAGAAAAATTGAAAGGAAGTAGGCCTTACAGTGAATTGAAGAAGGCAGCGCTGGAAGGATAGGGAGTCTCCCAAATCACTTCATTAGTACTCCATGGAAACCTACCTCAATCTTAACAATTATAAATTGTATGTTGACTATTATATTTATTAAGGAAGGTTTCGCTGTTTATAAATCGCATGTAATTACAAGGTGTAAAATCCAGCATGAATTCTAATACAATTACCTGCAAACATTCGTTACCAATAACGTAGTTCCAAAAGGGACATAAATATTACATTATTTCAGTAAGTCTTTAATAAAAACTGGTATCATTGATTCCGTCGCACGTCGTACCTCATGGTATTTCAAACGTGAAAGCACTTATATGGTTACAAGTATAACTTTCAAGGACACTTACAAGTATAACTTTCACGCGTCGAAATAATAACAACTAACCACATTCCATCATGTGAATAGGTTGCGTATTCGGATGTTTATTGTTTAAAATAATCACTTGAATGTATCTCGGGTTACTTGTATTAGTTTTACGACACTATGAACGTTTTAAAAGCTATTGCCACAAATAACCTTCTAAACATGAAAAACTCTCAACAATAGCAGGAATTATTATGCAATCTTTTCTGTTTAAATGATGTACAACGTAAAACTGAGTACCAAAGGTATTAAACTTTGAAATAAATCACAGCCTTTCATCAACTTAAGCCGAAACTAAGTAAAAACTTGATCTTCATATGAATATGTACCCAATACATTGAATTAAATCAACTTCTAACTCACCTCACAAATTGTGGAAGGCGGATATGGTTGCCTCTTATCCATCCCGCAAATTTGTAACCATTTCGCCCTTACCTCAGGATTACAAGAAACAAAAACACGGAACCCATCCCTGCAACTAATGGAACAGTTTGGTGCAGAAGAACCGCCCATCTCTCTTATTAATCAATTACAAAAAATGGAAAAAACTGCACCTACTTGACGTTACGCCTATGCTACAACACAGCCCGCCATTAATGATTTGACCAACAATGGCGGATTGCGACGACTCAACTTTGTAGTTATTATATGACAATATAGAGGACTCTGTCTCTAGCCAGAGTCCTCTAGATTGCTCTCTCAACACTACTCTCTCATCATTGGCAATATAGAGGACTCTGTCTCTAGCTATTCTAGCGTCTCTAGTATTCTTTTACTCACTCCATTCACGAAACCAAATCTCATCCATCGATCGTAACTTGTTCTTTCATTCCGTCTCACCCTCTTACCTTTCTTCTGCGAGGTACGACTTCAGTATACTTGACTTCCATTCCTCATCTCAATGTTTCCAGAAACAAGCCACCAAGGCCTTTTAGCAATTTTTTTCCCTGCCTGCTGCGCTACCCTCACCGAATCTGACGATACGTTCACGGATACCTCTTTTTCTATTACTTATCATTCCTACATATACCTTGCCACACTCTCGCGTTCTGGCTTCCACACCTGTGCATTGTTTCCATTCAAAAACGTTTAGCACAATTTCTCATTCTATATCAGAATATTACTTTATCTTGATGTTCATTTCTACGTCTCCCGTGAGGAAGTTCACGAATGTTCACACAAAAAGTACAGTTGATTTTCAACGAAAAACGTATTAAGATAACTCTGCAGCTAATAATTAGTAGGTATTGAATGAAGAGCCCTATTGTTGGTTATATGTCCTAAAACAATCACCTACTACTAGAGAGGTGTGGGAAAAATGACGCATTCAATTGACTCTTACCAGTGCGATGCCATCCAAGAACTAATTTTACTGATGTGTTCTGGTCTAAAAACAGTTTCAGTATTTTCGCCAGAAATCATCAGCAATCAACAATATTCCCTCAGGTTACCACCTCTATGGATTAATAGTCGTATTGATCATTAATGTAACAGAATAAACGTGCGTTATTCGCATTACTTTCTCACCTAAATAAATTTGAAGGATTTGTTTAGATTAAACTAATTCAAAGAAAATATATTGAAAGCATATAAGTAGAAAAGAGGAAAAAAGGCGAATAATGAATAAAGTTGGAAAATATTTAGGATCAATATAGGTGTTAAAGTGCCATATTTGAATTTCATTCCTCAAAGAAAGTCGACCTATACGTACAAAATACCCAAATGAAGCGTGTGCAAGGCATGGAAAACTTTGTACCTGGTGGTAATACTTATCAATGCGCCGAGAGATTCGCTCTTTCCTTGCTTCCAAAAAGAATTATTGTGCCGGGAAAGTCATGCAAGGTTCTATTTTGAAAAAATAAATTCTTTTTTCCATCAGCGCAGAAATATTTGATGCATTTATTTTTTCAAGTTTTCATTTAAATGCAATCAGGAGAATGTTTTTGTTTGACTGAAAAAATCTCAGTAATAATGCTAATACCTTTTACAAATTACTGAGATAATTCGTCTAGGTCTACCAAAGCAACAAATTCACTTATATTCGTGTAAATTTCTAGATTTGCTATTCCGATGGCTAACCCTTTTTAATGCAACACGCTTAATTAGTGCAGACCAACCCCTACCTCAGCTTTTCTTTAAAACAGGCAGTCAATAAAGCCTTTCCTCTGTTTCCGTACTAAAATTTTGAAGATTTTTACACAATACTAGTCAACTCACGAATAAAATATCAGTACCATAAGGCTTAGCTAAATCTATTGTATCCACAGAAAATACGGTGGTGGCAAAAGGAACAGGGGATTACAGGAATTAGATTTATTGAAACCATGTACCTGCGATGTAGATAATAGGACGACTGAAATCACCTTAATTAAAGGCATTTTTCTTTCCAAGGAGCAGCAAAAGGGCCATTCATAAGGAATAACTTTAAGAGATAATTGCATGAATCTGGGAAAAAAATTTCGTAAATAGTAATCGAATCGGCCATAAAAGTAGTATTTTACCTCTATTCGCAAAATAAAATCTTCTTTTACGATGGTGGCTGAAAACAAAAAAGATTCAAAGATGCCATCTCGTCTTTAGTTCAATATGAGCTGCGACTAGTATCGTATCACTATTTCCCCGGTTGCTCCAATGGACCTCTCCTCCAAGTCTTTCTTGGTCCGCCTCCAAATAATTTGCGTATCTTTCCTTTGGACCAATCCCTTTCCCTTCTCCACCGTCCTTAAGCTCTCCAAAACGTCCTTTTATTTTCTTCTTCAGTCGACGCAACCCAGCCAGCACATCCCTATTTCGCCTTAGCTTTGCCCTGTTGCTGTAGTATTGCCTTGCCTTGGAATAGCTTTATTATTTTTCAAATAAATCATTCACGCTTCACTAACTTGTTCCAAAAGTATGACTATAAATTCATGCCCAAAAAGTATGCGTTGCCCATCACTCCTTATGTAAAACTGCATACTACAATTTCTAAACAGGATACTCGCTATACAGATAACTTTGCTTGTTTTCTTCAATAGTTTTGCAACCATCTCATACATTTATACTTTGCACGCAAAGTAGTACGCAAATATTTATTTGCTTAAACTCTTTCACCGCATCTGAAACTTTGGAGATAAAAGGATTACATTTACATGAAGCTGGCGAGATTTTTCTACGCACCGTTAGAAATCTTTGTAAAGAAAATTGTGGTTTTTCGTTTGAGATTTGTGAATCGTGCATTTTAGAGGTATTTTTTAATTAAATTATTCTTTCTGTATGAATTTGACACTTATTTTTAGTCCCATATTCACGTATTTTTAGCCCGAAGAGAATAAAATCCATGGAATCAGAAGCATATCTAGGCTGACGATTTGATAAAGGCCTCTTCGATTTTAGCCCTCCGCGGGTCCTTCTCATGTAATTTTTTATTCACGTCCAAGTACGTATTAACCGTAAAAAAGTGTCATGGCTCATTATTTTTTCCAACAATCCAGAGGATACCAGCAGTGGCGGATTTATGGAGGGAGGGCTAAGGGGGCTACAGCCCCCACCTTTGGTATCCAATTTACGCTAGATGGAATGATAATTTTTTTCGGACGCCAACTACTGCTGGTAGATTACCCCCACTTACCTCCCCCCCCTTGTTCCTGTCCTGGATCCACTACAGAATACCAGTAGGGTAAGCTGTCAAAACGTCGGAGGGAAGCCAATTTTAACCCAGTTGGTAGCCCGAAAAAATGTTTCGGCAGTTGTGGTGTGCATATAAAATAATTGCCAAAATAGCCTACATAGTTATGTAGGTATTCAAACGCGGTTCCATGGATTATAGCACCTCGGGAAATGTTATCGTGTCTGTAGGTTTATGGAATAAATCTATAAGAGCATACGTATTTTGAAATTTTCATGAAATAAACGTATACTTCAATTCTCAACAAGACCTCTTGAGCAAATATGGCTGGGAGCTGCTAGAGAATCGAAGGCTGAGAGTGTATGAAAAAATGAGAACCGACACCTATAGGAGATCTCATCATCATCAGAGATATCATCTTAGAGCCCCGCTATATTCATTCCTAAGTCCAAAAGAAGCGATAAATTAAGAGAGATATTTTGCCGAGGGGATAGATAGGGATTCCGTTTTTCCCTCGAACCATAAAGGACTTTAATATATGCTATGGGTAATTTTTTTAGCATTTCCTTTTTATATGTATACCTTTTTATAAGTAGACAGCTGGTGTCATAAAATCCCCTGCCACACGGCTTTTTAAGCGGCTTGCGGGGTATTGTGTAGATGTAGAAGAGAATGCAAAATATATCTCACAGGCCAAATCTTCTATTCCCTCTCTCAGTCCGCTTTCCACTGCCTCTTCGCATCATTTTCGGCTCCGTCGGACATCCACTCCAAATCTATCACTCAAGTTGTTCGTCGCCGTCCAATGAGTCGATAATCTTCCAATCGCTCACGCTTCACAACGCCGCCGCATGGAAACGTGGGAACGGTTAGTACACTCCTCTTTTCGCCCCATCTTCCCTTTGCAGATTCAGTTTCCTTCCATTTCATTCAAAGGTGCAACCGATTCTTTTTGCTCCTCAACACTCCTCGCTGATAGCGCATCCCGTATTCCGACCCTTTCACGGTTATTGGCTCAATAATATTCACTCCTTTGCGAAAAGAGCAAAATTTTCTGCGATGATTGAATGGACTCGGATTATATTCACTCAAATGAAGGAGGCCCCAGTGATAAAATAATTGGACGGCACGTCCTCCTAGACTGTGAAAAAAGCTCCTTTAAAAATCAGTCTAGAGAAGGAGATAAAGGCTTTAAAAAAAGAGGTTGCAATTAGTTTGCAATAATTGCACCTGGAAACGAGCAAAATGAAGATCCATTTTGTGAAAAATTGAGTAAAGCTGAGGAACGATTCCTTGAAAATGGAAAATTTCCAGTTCAAGTGTTTGACGGCTAGTTGAATAAAGAAAAAAACTGAATATTTAAAATAAACGAAATCGATGCAGGAATAATTTCATAGAATTTTTTGACAGTGAATATCGGTTCACAGAATTCAACGCATTGAAAAGGTAAGTAATTAATTCCTTTGCATTTCAAATATATTTTTGCCTAATTAGAAATATCATAATTAAAATTTGCATTGGTTCAGTGCTCATTTTGGGTAAACCGGAATACTAATAAGACTTCCAATTAGACTTTCAAAGATTCCAGGAATAAAAATAAATTATCATTTTGTAGTTTCCTCTACTAATATGCATTTTTAATTTCCTTATGCTTTCTACGGATTGAACTGAAAACCACATGTTACCACTTCCTTTAAACTTTTTAGTAAATTAATTTTGTACAAGTCCACTATTTGTGTAAATATGACTCAAAAAAGATCAAGCAAATGTTTGAATTATAATTACCGTATATTTTCAATATAGAATGGCATAGAGGCTGGCATTAATTAATCAGAAGAAGTGAATAACCCTTTGGCAAGCGGAACCATATTCCCTTCTCATGCCCATCTTATTTAAGGCAATTAAACTTCCAAGATTATTCCATACACTCTTCCACAATGGATCCACAATCAATACAACTTTATACTACTATGCTAAGATCGAAATATGGGCGAAAAATGTTAACTAAGATTTACTACATTGTTTAATTTTACCAATTTACCGGGGATCGGGTTGGTGTGGTTGCTAGAGTGTTGGCTTCCCACTCGGTGGGCCCGGGTTCAAATCCCAGCATCGGCAGAGAATTTTCAGAGACTGCCCGATCCCTGCTAGAGTGTTGTGTGGAGGACATTTCAAGCGCAACACTCCGTCCGTCGGATGGGACGTTAAGCCGTGGTCCCCTTGGCGCCTTTCGTTAAGAGCAGGCTAATGCCGACGCCAGGTTTCTCTCCACCCTTCCTTACCTACCCCTTCCCTCATGGCGCAAATGATCTCAGCTGTCGGTCGCCTCCTCCAAATACCATACCATACCATTTTACCTAGTTATAATGGCTCAGGTTTTCATAAAAATTGCATTTCTGAATGAATACTACATGTGATAGCAAACAAAATCATTTCACCGCAACAGCATTAACTTCAGAAAGTATAACAGTATTAGTCTTAAATATTCCGGTTCCTTACCTCGGATTTCAAGCAAATTTTAGCGACTATATATATGTCAGAAACTTGCAACTCATGATTTCGTGGAGGTAGTTTGTCTGCATCTGATATTATAGTAAAGCTCTTTACCCACTCTATAACCAGACGCAAGTATCGAAATTGATTAAATTCAGTGAAAAAAGAAGCTAATTGCAAGTGCCAGGCCCGCATATTCCAAGAGCTTACGAAATAAGACATCGCCCACGTAACTTTGCGTCAAGAGCATGACCTAAAACACCATCTCTCGCATGGAAACAGAATAAAACTTCACCATCACAAATTACGAATAGAGTGTCAGTCTGTAGCACACCGCTGTTTTCAGGAACTTCATTTGCCAGGTAATGAGTTCCTTAGTCTTTATTTGCGTGAAGATTTCTCGCTATTACGTAGCAATTCAGAATTATGCACATTAACATAGGCGGATTTAGACAGGTGCACTCCTCCTCCCAGACGCTTAAAAAATATACTAGATTTTAAATATGGTTATCATTACGTACGTCTTATTTTGTGTGTTGCGGAATCTCAATCATTTAAAATAATATTAATAAATTTTATATCAACATGAAGAGAATATCTTCTACAGTGGTAGTTGTCTTTTGTTTTTAATCCCAAATAGAAGATCTGTCAGAACCTTGCCCCCTCCAGAAAAAGTCCTGGATCCGCCCCTGCATATAAATTTCATAAAACGGCATACAATAACTGTGGATAAACAGAAATTAGCTTGTATTTTGTGGTGTTATCTGATGCTTTATGGAGTACTTCCTGCATTGATGAAGGTGCAGTAACTTTCAAAAGTCGATCCCCATGGCCAACGCGAGCAGCTACCTATTCTGCTGAGCACGATCTTCGCCTATTACCTTTGCCCTTTATACCTTAATCTTGACTAACTCTCACTATCCACGGACGTTTTAACCAAGGCATTTTTTGCTTTTCGCAAATTCTTCCCAATCCTTCCCGAAGGAAAGCATAAGTTCCTAGTTAGACGATTCTCACCCTGGTAAGTAGTCTAGTATGGCTTCACAAATACCGGGGTGCATCGGCACGTTGCAAAGCAAATTTTAGGTGGCAACAAAAATTGGAATTCACGTCTGAAAGAGTATTCCTAATTTAATTATATCGTAATCTTTTAGGTAATGTCTTTAACACATGTTTTTCCAAATACCATCAATGTATATTGCTGTATTTTAAAGTATTAAGGCATTCTATAACGGCACTCCGATAAGCGAATTCATTATTTCTAAAGCATTTGCTTGGGCTACATATATTATCTCATAAATTTCTTTTTGTCTCGTTTTAAGATCAGTTAAAAACACTAATATACGCCTAGTTCATTGGAAGCATTGGTTACAAAACGTATTTGCCTAATTCTTACCATTTTAAGGAATATTTAGTACATCTTTATCTTTGACCTTTTATTTGAGAGCTCCAACCAATTCTTTTAAGTTTATCGTTAATTTTTTCTTCTGCGAGTATCAGTCATAATTGACGCCATCTGGCATAATGGATTCTAATGTTCTCCAAACGATTATACCATTGTAAGGAGGTTTTAAAAGCAATAATGGAAATTACTCTCACGATTTGAATAACCTGCGTCAGGCTTAGTGAACAAATTCTCATATTCCTACAAACACCTCGGTACTACATTGGAGTGTATGTAATACATGCAATTATCGTATCTATACCGTGTGGGGTAGGTGATGACTATTTCTACCTAAGTAATGGACATGATATTTTTGAGCTACCAACAATGGATTTCGGTATTGTAGAGCTCTAAGGTGATGAAGATTGGTCATGGAGATAAGAGGACAGGAAAGGAATGAGGTATACATGATGAATGTGGAGGAAAAGATTTGAGGTATTTGGGATTGGGGACAACAAGAGTAGGGACATTGAATGAAAGATAGAAATGGCCTAATGCAAATCGGCCTAATGCAAATCTTTATGAGATTTGAAGTTTGAAATTCTAGTTGGAGGGGTCAGGGGACACTCACAAAAATGCTCCTTGTAAACCTACATTAATAGAAATAAAACATTTAAAAATAATCAAGTATACACCCTACTAATATTCAAAAGGTATATTGATATTACTTTTATTATTATTACATAAATTGTTACAAATCGACCATGAAGTCTGGTGGTAACACAAATTCAGGAAGTACATTAAGACAAAAATATGAAATACAGAGTACCAGCTTGGTTGGTAGGTTACAAAGGGCAGGCATATTGTTTTTTTGCGAGCATAATAAATATTTTTATTCACAACCATAATGCGTCGTAATTGCTAGAACTGTTTTTGTAAAAAAATATTTTCATGCACAAGTATTTTCCAGAAGCAAAAGTCACCATTTCCTAAGAAGTATTGTGACATAAAAACCAGTCATTTTCCTCGCTACCAATAAATATTTACTACTACTTTAGGTAAAAGTTATATTTATCTTGAAATCAATTTGATGCCATCAAGTATGTTATATGACAATTATAAAGTAAAAATTATTTCCTCCCATTGAAAAAATGCCTAAACGTTAGTTTGCAAGGTATACAATAAAAACTTTTCATATTATATCTTATTTCCCAAGATGAGAGTTGCTGAGATTATCAATTGGGAGGATCTACATGAATTCCAAATAAACCTATACTTGGTATGGAATGTTTGGTGCTCTTTGCGAAGGTAAAATAGTAAAGAAACATATTTTTTATAGCCCGATCTAGTCAACGTGAAGGTCGACTTCGGAAAATTATGGATACGGATGAGCAGGGTTTGTGGACCAGCTTTTGGAAATGAATGAAGAGAATTCGTGCGTGACTTCACCAAAATGCGATCAAACGAGGCAAAATTGCAAAGTGTGAGTTTTTTGTAATGATTGTCAATGAAATTCTGGAAACAAGAACTATCATCTTAAAGAAAATTAAATATGGTATATGTAAAACCATATCACTGGTTTGTTAACATCGAACGTCGCAACACTCCTCAATGAGAGGTGATAACGCTCTATTTGCATTGGAAATACCCTTTGCTTATACCAAGATATTGCCATAACCCGTGAAAACAGGAATACGGCGTTAATACCTGGAACCACGCGTGAAGGTAAATATTGACGCTTAAGCTTTGTTTCTATATTGGCTTTGATTTGAAATTGAAGTGTTCCGGGAAGTGTTTACCACAAGGCCTCGAACTCGCATTCAGATTATTATTACCATCTCGTTGAGATATGACGTCAGCATTATGACACTCGGGTCTGATAATCAAGGATAGGCAAAAGATCTGATATCAGATCTCTGATCTCAGATATCTGATCAAAAGATAGGAAAGAGATTATCTGATAGGCAAAAGCCTTTTTCTGAGATGGGTTTAATTTTTAGATACTACCAGCCGCAAAAGGATGAAATAAGTTCGGTTTTAATCGTATCTATAACCAAAAATACCAGGTAAAAATTAACTACAACTCTAACGAATGTATAATTACAGCAGATGGTAACTATACCATTTAAAGCTGCCGTTGCCTAAAAGTTCACCGTATTATTCAACCGTATACATAAGAAATTAACCATTTTGCTGTAAATTTTTCGAGGCCAGGAGGCACAGTTCAATTACGTAATAACGGAAAATACAATCATAAACTCGGATAACCTGGAAAATTTCTATGAATCTTAGTGGGGAAAATGTAAAATATTAGCTTCTCTCACCCCTTGAAGCGGGAATGGAATTTACCGCAACATCTTAAGCTGTAGCAACACCAGAGTGGCCTTTATTTTTCACCAACTTTGGAGACTTGAAACTAGGGTAGCGGCGCGGAGTTGCTATTTTGAATCCATGTGTGTTCCCCATTTTGGCTGCACATTGATGACTATGTAGGTCAAAATAACTCTTGCGTTACTGCAGGGATATTCAACAAGGAATTTGGAATTTGTAGTGGCCCAACACCTATGCCGCGTCCGAGATGACGCATTTCGTTCAAGGAAGAGCGCGTACTAACGCATAAGAGACATCGTGTCAGAGCATTCGTCATCCATATCTCAAACAAGAATCAAACATGTAGGTTCGAAGATTTTCACGGCGTTGATTAGATGATCTCTGCATTCTCTTCGGGTTTTCACCGCGTCCGTTGGGTTTTGGCGACAACAGTTTCGCTGACATAGAAGAGGCCTTTATTAGGCGGTAAATTATCCGAGTTACCTCACCTTCGACCTGAAGACGCTGACTGCAATGTCAGCGAAACTTTTGTCGCCAAAACCCAACGGACGCATTGAAAACCCGAAGAGAATGCAGAGATTAAGAATCGAACATCCCTCAGCTACCGAAACATTTATCACAATCCTTTTTCCAGGATTTTAATACGAAAATACACATTGATATATGGATAGTTAAAATTTCATAGAGGAAAATGCAACAACTTCATTCAGAGTTACCTACCTCTGATCAAGCACGTATCCGAATTTTAATACAAATGAAAATAATGGAATGGAAAATGCAGCACAGATTTATTTATTTTCATTCGGTGATTAATGTAAAACACGATTTCTGATAGATCCGAAGAATTGTTATCGAATCTGTAGCACTCTAAAATTCCATTCCATTCATAATAACGCATTATTCAGATAAATCCTGTAAGTTTTCATTTAGAGATTGCTGTATTCCGTTCAAAACCGAACAGTCTCGCAAAACTACAAGTGAAAATAAATATTGAATTAGGTAATGTTATATTTTAATATCGGTTGAAAAGGAAATGAAAAAATCAGATGTAATTAGAATCCATTTCAGCCAATAGAAATGCTGATTTGTTAGTTTTAAACGTAGTATACATTTTCAACATCAATTTGTTGTGAGGACATTACCTTTAAAGTGAAATAATCGAATTCTTTTGAGATAAAATATTTTATTATTGTCAGAGATAAAACGAAAGCTAGCATTAATTTATAATTTTACATGTTTACAGCTTAGAGTTTCGAAGAACTTAATAAATTATTTGGCGAAACTAATCCTAAACACGGGTACACCCGTTCAAAATTTAAGATCCGCGTAAATAACCTGCGGAGTCAAAATTACACACTTTGACGATTGACTTCATTACATTTAATCAAAAGGTAACCAACCAATATTTACCAATGTATTCAGAATTGCACAGGCAATGCTTTGATAGAACAATTTTTGTTCACGGGTGATAAAAAATTATTTTTAGCGTAGGCTTTCGACAGTCAATGGAGAAGGCATAAATTTGAGTACAGTGTACATAGGTCATTACATAGGCTTCATCATTAGCAAAAATACGCAAGTTAAGATTTAAACACAATATACATCATAGTGATGACAATAAATCCCAACGAAAAAGTATGCCAGCAATATTCTTTTTAAGGGAATTAAATCGCACGTTGCAACGAATATTACCAATATTGGTGAATTTGTAGTATCATGAGACGAAGAAAAATGTAAAACTAGAGGTGTTCTCCCAATCCTCCAAAATGCCCTCATCCCATTGCCTTATACTCATAGTTTGCAAAGATTAAAAATGTTTTTTTTTCAAGTAATTTTAGAGGATATTAATGGCGTTAAAAGTTCACCTATGGAATGGTTGCACATATGCTTCAGCCAGGAGAGTGAAATCTTCGTCGATGAATATCTTCCAATGTGCAGACTGACAGGCTGAGGGGCAGTGAGAGAATTTCAAGGATAAATGATGCCAGTCGTTCCGATTCAAGGAGGCCATTCACTGATATCCAAAGGGTTAAAATTCATCAATCAACTCGGTATACCTCAATCACTGGTCAACACGTGGGATAGCACATGAACCTCGAAAGGATATTCTTAGAAAATTGGATTTTTAAAACTGAGTCGACGCCTTGAGTGACACCGAATGATGCGCTCCTGACCGTGATACCTCTTTTCTCGGATTATTGCAAGCCTTTTCATCCAACTGCTAGATAACTCCCACTGCTAGGCGAACGTCAGAAAGTGTGTTAAGTAAGCAAGCAATATCGACCGCAAAAAAAAACAAATATGAAGCAGGGACGAGTTGAATTCTGAGAAATGCGTTTCATGTCACGTTCTCCCATATCATCTCAACGGTGCGTGTTGATATCGCCTATCATTCAGCATTTGGGTTTATAATATCATACTAATATAAAAAAACGGCTTACTTAAATATTATGGGTGTTAATAGTTGATTCTAGAAACAAATAGTAAAATGACCGCTACGAAATAAGAAATACTTTACGGTTATATTATTTATGCATAAATTTGTGCAGAAAATGCAATGTTAAAGAAAATGGAAATTATTTTCTTTTTGCTAAACAAGCCTATAGCTGTCAAAAGCCATAAATAAGTTCCAGGTCATTTTACAAGCGTCTATGTTTGAGCTACTAAAACTGCGACACATGACTACGCATATGTTTTCCATTTTACGCGGATAATTTATTAAACACAATTACATAATTAAATTATTAAGTAACAGGTAATACTACTAAAAGTATTGTAACATTAAGGTAAGAGCTGGAGAGTAAAATTAAACACATAGGTGTTAAATTAGCTTCCAATTATTTCTATTGGAGTGCAAGTGATAATAATTTCCGACAATCACCCAGCCACCGTTTGTTACGAAAACAATGAAATGAATAAGATATTCTTCTATGCAACCTCTATCCATTGAATTAGTACCTAAACTCTGCATTTTTCATAGTAGTTCCTTTATTACGCTCAAAGAGGATTTTCAAGTTCATTGCTCTGACATGGTATTTTATAAATCAATTTTGGGTGCTGCATCGCCCAGGTGTTCGCGTCTCGTTAGAGGGAATCCTTCGAAGAGGTCTGCGAACTTGAATTCTAGCTCGCTCATGAGCTAAATTGCAAATGCATGTCCCCGATTCTGAGGTCTTGTCACGATCGACCTCCTTACAGGCTAGATCCATTTAATAGACCATGCGATGCGCACATACATACCTTAGATGATTAACGGGCAAGTGATAATTCCGCATGGCAGCTAGACAGAAATTAACTCTAAGGCTCTAAAACTACAAACTCGTGTAGCTTCTACTTATTTCATCTCTTGATTGACTCGGTAGAGCATTATTATTTTAAACATGGTCAATATGAGATTTTTTCCAAGATAATCACCATCATATAATATGAACTCTTGAACCTAAATTGATCAATCAAATAGACATAGAAGTGTATTTCTACAAATTACGCAAGAGATGGGAATATCAATAAATTTACGGGGATTCTATTAGTAGTACTTGCTATGCTCGCTGGGGGGGCTCTGCCCCCCTAGGCCCCCCCGAAAAAGGCCTCCGGCCTGTTATGCTCACTGTGGGAGGTCTTACACTTTTAGTTTGCTACTTGTTTCTTAAGGATCGTTTACTTTTAAGCTGGCTAGCTTAGGTATAAGCGATATTTCCACTTTCACGTAAAACGAGCGCATGGTACGTAGGCTACAATGTGAATGTAAATATTTATAAAGAGAAACGTTTTTCTGAGGGGCTATAAAAAAGAAAAATAAATTTCTACGAGTTTCTCTAACTTATTCAATGCAAATACAAAAAACGTTGAGACCACGTCCCACTGTAAAACCCAATGCATACGTAATATCATAACATAACGACTTTACGTATTACAATGAAAAACACGTTTATTAATTATTTTCCACAAAACTCAACCAAATTCATGATATACGAATAAGATGTAACAGCTGTTCCCCTTCGTAAACGAATTACGTAGGGACTGAATATCAATATTTAGAACAAATGCGCCTTAGCATGAATTGGGGCTAGTATGACGAATTTTATCGAAATATTATTTATCGTGATCGCGAATGATTTCACTTCAGAAATACCTCTATTTAAAGTTTTAATGAATCGGGATACACAAATATCTCAGCCTCAGTATCCCACGCAATGCGCAATAAATCTGGTGAGTAACGGATCACAGCCTTTGGTGTACAAGACATTGTGAATGTCAAGACTTCGATAATTTTCACAGTTGAATAACTTAGTCACTCAAGGAAACGTGATTTTCGCAATACAAATAATTGAATAAGAAATACCTTTATTTGAACTTATCTTCGATATTGTATTATTCACTGCCTATTCACTCCTGCAGCTCACGGATAACATTGAACATTAAAAAGGACATTAACGGAAAAAAGAACGTAAACAAAAATAAAAAGTTATCACCATCACAAAAAATGAAAATAAAATCATTTTCACCTACCTATATTGTGTAAGACTTGTTTAAAAGTCTTTCTACCACAATCGTGTATCGCCAACAAGATACGAACTATAGTCAACAGCACGAATCATATTTCTAAAATGGCATTTAGTGCACTTGTTAACTTTGAAATTAATAACCACCACACTTTCGATGTAATATACCAAAAACAACAACTAATTTCCTACCTTATATTTCTCCGCTTTTCATTTGAATGCGCTTTGATTTAAATAGATGTTTGTTCTTGCGGAAAGAAGGCGCAAAGAAATAGGCACTTCAAATATTACTTTCTTAATTTCCTTCCTTATATTTATCAGTTTTTGTTTTAATTCCTTTATCTTCTTTCCCAATTTAGCTCCTCTTGTTTGCATAAACAAATATGTTGCTATGATTATTCGTTTGTATGACTGCCGCGCCGCCATTGGAATTTGGTGGCCATTTTTTGAACTAATCCCCATACACTCAATTTTAATTGAATAGACGGATAAATAATTGTAAATTTAGTGTTTTCATAATTTTTCCTGGGGTTTCAGACAATTTTAGAGGGGGTCTTCATTAGACTTTTTGCCGTATCTCGTCTCGTTCACCCCAAACATTTGTATACGTGAATGAATGAATGAGTGGTCGTTAAGGGGCTTCATGTTATATAGATTTAATGTGAATGCCTGTACATACGAAGAATTTATTCCAATGATGGGAAATATTGCACTATTATGAGTAAACAAAAACAGGTACAATCATATAGGTAATGAAATTCCATTAAATAGCTTCGAATTTTTTCTTGTTTATTATCGTCAATTAATCCATTTATTAACTTTAAAAAGTTGAACCCCACACTATCTTGCGTGATATAATATCGGTGAAAAGAACATTTTTAGTAAGTAAGGCTTGCGTATAGACATCGAAATGAAGTCTTTTATTTTTATCCAATGAAATTAGGTAAACGATTCCTAAGCTTGTAAAATGAAATTTCCTTAATAATTAATTTTATGAATTATATTTAGATCTAAAAATAGATGAACGTAACAAATTCTGAAAAAGAATGATCAATCAAAAGTATAGCTTTAAATGGGCATTAAAATGAGTTCTTGCCACAGGTAAATCCTCAAAAGCTTACATACCAAATAGCAATGTATGTTGCACAAGTCTTTCAAAATGGACTCAATACGTTCATTCGATTTTCATTTTAAGAGTCGTTATTTAGTTTCTGCACTCGAATGCACTACAGCTAAACCAACGATTTCGTAGGGTGTCACAGCAAAATTCCTCTTAAAAATCAGGACGTTAGTAATCCCATTTTCTCCTTTATTGCTAGTTTAGACAAATTTCTCTCGCTTTAAAAATAAAAAAATTATATTAATTCTGGGGAATTTATTTTTAGCATTGTTTCATTGTACTGCTGATAAATATTTTAAATGATATCCTAAAATATTTAAAAAATAATTCATCTTTTTGAGGCTTCTACATTATATCTTTGTTTTGAAAGCGAAACTTAAACTTAGCGATGTTAAATGTAAAGTTGCTAAACTTAATGAATTTCATAAATACCATCGGCTAATATAAATGTAGGTAGTTTTAGAGTTTAACCATCAAAAGAAAAGAATAAAATTGATACTGAAATCAGTAACAATCAGTGCGAAATACTGGTAACATTTACTGTGGACTATCCTGTATTTAAAGGCTGCAGTAACTAAATTGCGTACGAAAGTTCTAGAAATTTTAATGTCTTTGCCCCGTTGCTATATTAAATTCACCACACTCCATCTCCAATTAATTACATTTACGCGAGTTAACCTTTTGAACGAGTTCCAGCGTCTTTCACAATGTAAGGGGGTTTTTGCCATTTCACCGTGACTCATAGCTTTTCCGAACCACCTGTATCTCTCGATTTTCCCGGCTTCCACTCAGGAAGCCTTCAAAGCCATTAGAAGGAGAAACGCGATATTGCTATTATCTACGTGTCGTACACCAAGAGCAATGAATGGTGTTGATTGGATGTTTCTTTAGAATATGAGAGCATATATTTCAACTACTTCGCTACCATAGTAATGGTCAACTAATTGTTTACTCCATTAATTAAACTCACGGATCATAGCACATAGGACCCTATTTCATCCACCTCCCGTCGTTGGTTTCTGTCTAGTTCTCTAGCACCATTATAGATGGCCCCACTGCTACAAAATTCAGGATAGCTCTTGGATAATTGTAAGTTCCCTCGTCACATCAGCCACAAATCTTATCGTCTTTTCTCTGATTGTATTTTCTGATTATATTTTATACGTTTGAGCTCGTTTAGAAAATGAAATTTATTTTATAATTTAACTTTAAAGAAACGCGCTTTAAGAAACCGATCTATTATTGAAGCATTATTATTTAAAACCACATATTTTGTATATACGATTGGTATTTTTCGCCAAAAATTAGAAGACATTGCTCCAATAGGTCTACCGGATAGTTGTATAGTTAAGGGTGGTATAATTAGTGAGATCAGACATTCAAACGTTTTTGCTTCCTCTAATAGACGTTCTTAGGTGCGACCAGTGGGCTAAAATGAAATGGAGGATAAAATCGTCGGTCGTTAAATTTTGAGTTCTATGTTCGAAACAATGATATTTTTCATCAAAACAAAAGGGCCACACTTGTCGCTTGAGGAAAATACGTTCATGTGCCATTACAAATTAGAAAGATTAATGCATAAATTATTGATAATTTATATTAGAATTTTTGTATTGATTGTTAACGCAAATTGAACATTGCATTACAAATTCATGCACCTAAACATAATACGAACTTAACTTGAATCCATTAGTAGGTTAAATAGAGTATTAGAAAATACAGCGGTTAAATCTTACAATTAAGCATTTTATGAAAGAAAAGAGGGGAATACATTTTTTTTACTTTAATCACATTGGATGCAGCAAGGTATGAGAAGGCCGCAAAAGACATCCTCAAGGTTGATTGAGCGTCAGTAGCACCTTTTTGAGCCAGTCGTATGTCACCTCGGCGTACCTCTTCTCGCTCCGTCGCATTCAACCGGGCTCGCGATGTCTGTCACACCCATTATCCCAACCGCCAGTTACCTAACACCTTGTCGTCACCCACACTCCGCTCCATGACCATCTTTACGCGCCGTTTCTTTAAATTAAAAAATAATAAAAACTTCGAGCCCAACAACCGTCGCCAATCGCGGAAGAAAAAGGGTGAGAGGATGGCAGGAGAGCATTAAAAAAACGAATAAGAGAATAGACAGGGATGAGGGTTAAAAAGGTGAGTGGAGGGAGGGAGAGTGATGCGTGAGAAAGGTGACTTGAGCCATTAGTTAAATGACGGTTCACCACGCGGCAAATTCCCAAGGCCAAGCGTTAAGCAGCCAACCTAGGTGAATAGGTAGGTATTTTTGGTGCACAAGTGAACCTGGAATCAGGGAATAAGAGGCCATAAGTTGGCTTGAATCCCGGCTCTCCAAGCAATTCGACCCTGTTCATATTTTTCCTACGAGCGTCATTTTTAGATTAGGTACCATAGATATTAGCCATATACATTAACATACAAATGCATTGATTAGGAAGTATAATATTTACCGTAATACACCTACACCAGGTTATACTTAATGCAGTTTTGTTTTTAACTTATTTTTCACTTATTCGCAATAAAATAAAATGTAACATTAGAACTTAATGTATCAAGTGCTATGACTGGATATACGTTTTTGTATTAGTTCTTATAAAGGGTATTTCTTAACGCTGAGTAGCTACAGTGATAGATGTCACCTTCAAATGGACAGTATATATAAATTTCACAATTACGGGAGTTACATCGCGTTAAGGATAGCAAGACTTGGCTACAAGATAAAATAAGGTGCAATTCTCAGCTAAGGAAAAGGTTTCTCAAAGAAAATCATTTTAGAGAAAAATGTTTTGTTAAATGGCCTGTATGTCGCATGAAAGCATAAAATATTTTCCTCTTAATGCTACCGCACTATTGATTTATGAATAATGGCAAGTAAACTACACAAAGATTTAAATTGCATGGCCAGGTGGTATGGGAGACCAGTAAGACCTTAGTTCTCCATTTTGAGTTCCTTGACCTCCTCAATAAATAGAAAAACTCCCGTGCGGACCGCAAACTACACAGCCTACGATCTTGAGAAATGCATCCGGAGTACTATAGTGTGAAAAAGCACGTGCAAGTATTCCCTGGGCTGTAATCCATTCAACAATTTGCATCTATTCCTCAAAAGAAAAAAATGGTTCTTGTAGCATGTTTTGCGAGCGGTTGTAATCCAGAGTTCCTCCCACTACACATTCATAATTTTACAAGGATACGTAGGTAATTACTTGAACATCGAGCTTTTCCTGATTAAAAGCGAGCTGCATCAAAAATATCTACCTATGGCTGAAATTACATGTTCTTCTTCGCAATAGGCATAAGCACGGAGAAATAGTAGAATCTACAGGTTGTCGACATATCTCCTTCGCCAAAATTTCGAATAACGGCAGCGGAGAGTTCTATACAAAATGTGATCAACCAAGCTTTTAGGTAAAGGCCAACATAGTTATCGTCTTTCATTAAAACATACGCAATTTATGGACAATCAAAAGCACTTTCTAGTAAAGGTGGAAATGAACTCTCACCTACATGGCATCACCATTCACCACTAAACTTGTGAAAAAATAACGTAAAATCATAAAACTTTGCTGTGTAGTTCACTCTCAAAAAATTCATATTTGCCTTAACTCTAGAACTGAATGCTTGAAAAAGTTCTCTACCAGTTAAAAACAACTTAATGTGGCGAATTCTAATTGGAATACTTAGTATGTATGAAACCATTAATTATCTCGTCGTGAGAAAAGGTAGCAATGGTTATCGAGAGTCACATGAGCTATAGAAAGTTACCTTGTATTGATTTCATTATTGATAAAGGATATCAGGAGTAATTGGTGGAATATTTCACATCTACGTCTGGGATAAATTATGTTCTGCCATGTTAAGCTGTTTCAAAGTTTGATAGGCCATTAAATATATCGGTATATGCACCAGATGGTTGTATTAATCGCGACTACTAAACTGAAAGAATATTTCGTATACCTCTACTTTACATCCATCTGAATCTAGAGAGATTATTGCCTTTATGGAGTATATAAAAGATCATTGATATGTGATTATACCAACAAATAAACAACCCAACATCAAAAAAGCATAGAATCATTTCTGGCATTAGCACTCTCGCAAAACTGATCAAGGCATAGAAATAGCTCATTGACAGGCGATATGTAAGTTACTTTCAAGGCGTAGCAAATGAAAAACACCATGAAATACTGAAAGTAACCCAAACACATTTTAAGATACTGTTGAACGATGAATTTTTAATAAAGGTATGGCAGAGGTTAAAAATACTAAGTGCGAATCCTTAAAATATCTATATTCACTATAAAACAGCCTATACATATTTCACTATAAACACCCACAAAGTTACGCATGTCGCTGTTCCATACATCGATCAATATGGTGATGAAACAGAAACCTGAACACAGAAATTTGACACCGGTATCTTAAAAAGCCGATCCAATTTTCAATTATGACAAAGCTTATTAATCTGATCTTTCCAATGTTCATGATTTCGTCTTTCTCACAACTTCTCCGATGTGGAAGCCCATATGTGGCATAAACTTCTCCGCGTTTAATCGACTGCTTTACAATCACCAGTGAACAATTTGGTGTTCTTGGAAATATTCACTAAGCGCTTACAAATTTTTTTCTACCAAAAGATTTAATTTTTTAAATATGTCTACTGCACGAGGCTTTAAAAATGATGAAATAATCTAAGTAAAATTTTCATTTAGAGTTAACTAAGGTAACACTGCCACACAAAAGTACGTCATTACAAACCTCTACTCACGTGGGAAAATGTTCATCGAGTTTTATCAAACTCATAGCAATTAAGCACTTTAAGTTTAGTTCTAAGTTGATAAGTATTTTGATCAACTTGCGATAAGGCTATTAAAGATATTCATCATTTCGTTGCGTTTTTCAGCCAACATGGTAGCGACGTCACTTCAATAATAATCTAATGTTTCTAACGGACCAATGCATTGCAATACATTGCAATGTATGCATGGCCCAAAAAACATCAACGACAATACTTTGCTATTAATCCATGGGTAGAGTACATTTTGATTCTTTAATATAACATCACACAACATATATAATTATTTGAATTTAGTCTCACACAACTGTCTTTAAGACATTTTTCTAGAGCAGCTGAAGAATGCCCCTTAAAAAATACATGTTAAATAAGAAAAAAATCTTTTTTAATGCGCACTACCCCAAGAGAAAAGTTACCATCTGATCAACACGGGAACAATTTACGATATTTTGGTGGTAATATTCCTGAGAGAAACTTCTCCCGGACCTGCGAAGATACTCTTTTTCGATGTAGTTCTCGACAGTGTTCTTAAGTTTTAGTTCCTCTGTTTTAAATCATTTAATTTTTCTTTCTTGCATTTTTTCTCACAAAGATGCATAGCATTCAAAGAATACGCGATAAATTTAAGTCGGCTAGAATCCCCTTCTGGTGTTGGTGGGTGGAAATAGGATTTAAATTCCGACGGAATGAATTAAAATACGACAGGAAATTGAGCAACTTTTACAGTCCTCCGTTATAAAAATGGAACTTCACGTCATTTTATTAAAAGTATAAGATATAATACCTATCATTAGCGTTAAAAATAATGAAAGAGTAAAGTAGCACTATCAATAGAACATAAATTTTCCGCTATTTAATTTTAATTTTCAGTGCATATAGGTCATACACTGCGGGTATAGGTGAAACTGAGTTGTCAAATATATTCTATCAAACATTATCATTTGATTAATCTAGATATAAATAATTTTTTTCAATAATACGAGGAATTTAAATAACCACAGTCATTCGTGAAGTTTGTTCTCGTAAATAATTACTTGAGTAAATTATTTTTTAAATCAGTTTAAGAGTGATTTTAATACTTCATGTATGCCTTAACAATAGAATGTCAACGTATGATATCACCACATGTAACCATTTTGAAAATCACCTGCATTCAGAATTAAGGTGCTTAGGAGTATAGACGGAAGGTTATAAATCGAAATCATCGACAAACTGATTCCAAAAAAAAATTATCAATATTACTTCCGTTTTTTATTGTTAAATGAAAGGTATGCGTAAGGCTTTGCGAGAATCACCAATGGCTTTAATAACCCTGTTTATAATATTTCTAAAGTTGTGTAATGGTAAATATAAGGTTAAAGTTAGTAAAATTAAAATAATGTATAAAAATACATGGAGATAACATATAAAGTGGAACAGTGATACAACAACGAAAATAAAGGGAAGGTGACAGAATTGGCAGCCAAGCTTGTAACCTCCCTTATAGCATTCTGACGTTGATACACCAAGGGGAAACTACACAAGACAAGGCGAGACGTTAATCGTTTTAACTGGAGGATGTGACAGCGTGTAAAATGAACCTTTTAGCCTGGGGCTGAAGGGTAAGAGACGAGGGAAAGGGTGGAAATAAGTCCCACGACGAAAAGCTTGCTGATGTAGCGGCAAGGGCGTGCCACGCTAAGCTGACGAAGAATAAGAGTAACTGCAAAGAGGCACGGCAAAAGTTTTCTTCAGTCCCGAGATATACTTAGCACGCTACTCTTTCAAAATATGACCTCAAGGTTTTTGATTTATGGGAGAGGGAAGGGCGCCTTCTCCGGGTTTCTTCAAGGAAAATTTTACCACATAATACAAGCATCCCACATGCATGCGTCAAAAGAAGGCTCAGCTTCTAGAAAGATAGTGTTATTGTGAGAGAGAGAGATATATGCTTAAATCAGGACATCTCCTAATATATTTCACTCTGAGATGTGTGGTACTGAAACCAAATGGGATCTTCAGAAAATTAAACGAAATGTTTGTGACTGACTTTCCACAGCGTTAGGAACTAACTAAATTTCCACCTGATAGTGTTTAACCCGGTGGGAAGCCGGGGAGATATTCACAATAGGAACGAAACCCTTGGGTCGGGTTCGCAGGATACACTCCTGGAGCAGGGACTATAAGCGATCAGCTTTTTTCCTCTGCCACCAGAAGGGGAAGGACGGGAAGGAACAAGGAAAGGAGGCGCCGCCGCGATGAGAGCCCGACGACGCCTCCAGGGAAAGGACGGGGAAGGAAGGAAGGGACGAGGAATCCTGCACCGTCACAAAGGCGGGCAGGTCCTACTACTAACGAAACCAAGCTTACGCAATTAATATGCTACCAATTTTAGTAGATTTTCTTATGAGGAAGAAAAATCTATCGATCAAATCGGTAGATGGGGAGATATTCACAGCCACCATTCGCCGATAAAGGTCCTAATCCTTCTTTTTAAACGAAATACCTCGGAAAAATGAGCTCAGTAGAATTTTTATACAATGCCAAGACTTATAAAAATAAATTATCAATGCAGCATCTTGAGTCCATTTTTGTATGTATAACTTCCAGTGATTGCATTAACCAAGAATATTTAGAACACGCATTCTACAAAACAAATCATGCCAAAATGATAAAGATTAAATATTTACAATTTTTAATCGGTTAAATTGATTTATTGTAATTTCCTCTTTTAAAATTAGCGCCAATTACTTTGAATAACTTTCGTATGAATACGATTGTGCTATGAGATGTTGGAATAGAGGATTTCACTCAACCAGGTCTTCAATGCATCATATTTGCTAAGGTTTAACTTCTTCTAGGGCAAAAACATTGTTGGCAAGATCGTAGCATCGATAAAATGCACCCTTAAAATTGAAGCAATATTTTTATCAAATGACATTAATGCATAGAATATTGAGTTAATTGCTTAGCATTCTAGCTGCCATAATTTTATACTAAAACAGTATAGGATTCTACCCATGCTCAGGGTTTCTTGTTTAAACTTAAAATGACATTTATTTTAGTATATACTATTCTTATGTTACATTTAAAAGTATGATTGTAAGCAATAACCATCAGGTATACTTTTTGAGGAGAAGATGGTAACGAACAAAGTCAAATCCACCGTATTAAAATTAACCATTAGTTAATTACGTGATTATATAGTCCACGACATTTCAATGGATTGAGAATGCAAGACTGAACATTCGTACAAAATATCAGTAATAGGCACCTGCTTTGCCTGGGAATCGAACTATGGGAGGAAACATGGTAGAATAAAACCGTGTTGTTTAGAATTATAGTCTAAATCTCAAAAAGTGTTGGGTCCTCAAGGGAGGTATTTACCTTCAACGTCATATTCTTGGGAGGGTATATCAGGGGTCTCAAATGATAACAGTGACCACCCTCATCCATCTGGAGAACTTCTGTTAAGTCATTGCAGCGATGCATTTCGATGGTGCTTTATATTATTATGAAGTGAAAGTTTTAGTGACATTAAACTGATGACCGAGATGAGTGTGATCATATAAAAAACAGTTTAAAAAAAGTGCGTTTTCTTCAAAAATTATTTTTTAAATGTCAACATTTTCTGGTAAATTGTGAATATTCAATCAATATTTATCTAAAACAAACAATTTTTTCGACCACCACTGTACGTTTATTCAGAGGTTTAACACACGCATCCATCGTACTGATGTTTTATCCTATCAAGAGATTGAGTGTGGAGATGCCTACCATCTCTTGGGGAAACATGTAACTACTACGGAACCAGTGTCGGAAGCTTAAAATGCCCGCCAAACTGTTTTATTTAAAATGAAAAAGCGCATAGGAAACATAAGCAATGGCAAACGCATTTTTCTAATAATACGGATGCATTATTAATACCATTAGCGACCTTTTTTCCATTTGGTTTTTCTTATGGATTACTTTCCTACACCCTAATTAATTGATTCGAGACATGGCGAAAGGAAATCTAATGGCCACTAAATATTTGCAAATTCACATGAATGCATCATATAAATAGCTGTTCACAAACTATTTTTGCAAATCTAACAAATGACAATGGAGAGAAAACCATTTTTATGATGCAAAGCCAGTATTTTCATGGACTTAGTCCTCAGGGCAGATTTATTATTACTGGATGAACAATTTGGTCTGCTAGGTAAGGAGGTACTTAGAAACATAGGGTTAACAAGCAATTACCCCAACTTCTATCAATAACTTCGACGAAGCTTTCAATATATTCCTATTTGTAAGTCATTTCTCATGTGAAAAATGGAAAGCCTAAATATATTCTTCAATATTATGTGCTATCATTGATTGATGAACAGGTGCTAGGTCTTCAGATCGCTTATTTAGGTACCAGAAGTGATTTGGACACGATTTTTTCCTGGAAATGTTTTGAAATAAAGCCACCCTGGGGATCACGACATTTGATACTTAGCAATATTCGAACGGTTACCAATTTCCCATTGAGGTGAGTAAAATAAATTGAGGTGAGTAAAGTAAAATTGACTTAAGAAAGATTAATGTGTTTAGGGACCATTTATTACGGAAAGTGACAGTATTGATATGATTTCCTCAAATTTCGGCTGGAAGTTAAAGTCATGAAAAGTTAAAGGATTGTCTAAAAAGCCTAAATGACTGTTTTATATAAACGGTTCATTTCTCTTTATAACGTATCTATTGTCAGCCATTAACCCTCTGTAAGTCGTGTCGCATACTGGAACGCCATTTTTCGCGCGGCGTCTCACGGACATTAGCAATGTTTAAAGAAAATCCATGAAAGTAGAAATGAATGTTTGACTACGAAAATTCTATCACCGACTATTTAATATTATGTATAACTAACTAAAAAATATATATAAAAATAGAAAAATAATGTATAATATAAAAATAATGCATGCATAAAAATGATGGGGTTATTTTATTACAAAAAGACAATACTACTTCTTTCGTCGCTTATAGCAGTTTTTATTGCACCGTAATTATATCAACGTGTTCAATTTGAGCAATTACTGTAAAAGATTTCTGAATGTTCCAAGAAAATGAAAGTTGAACAATTACTACATTTGCATCCAAACAATAATTATATGATTTTTTCGCCCATAGTTGTAACACCTCTTCCGGGCGGCGGAATTTTTTTCCTCTGTCTTCAGTCTCCTTTTTGAAATGTAAACATGTATCCTTACACAATTCATTATCTTCAGTGTTATTATTCCTAAATTGAGAAATGTGTAGAATACCACGATTGGTCACCGATTGGTGTTTCTCGAAACAAAGTATGTCGCGCATAACTTATCCAAAAAGTGCATTATAGATTTTGTGGCATTGTGGAAAGCAACCATTCCAGGTTTTTGGTTATACCTTTTGCTTCATCAGTATAAGAATCGTGATGCATTGATGATAATAGAATATGGAATATAGTATAGGGAATTTTTTCCTGCCTTGTGTATGCATGTCACTAATGAGCACTGTTTCTGAAAACCAAAACGGAATATAAGTTTTTCCTACCGTGTGTGACTATGAAGGAGGGTGATAGCTGCATTTAATTTTCCTTATTGTGCCCACATATATAAGTTTGCCACTTTTTAGAATATCTGTAAATAGATCATAACAATTAAAATAGTTATCTGCGGTGACGTTTCGTCCACTGCGTCGAATTGGTAGAATAAATATTTTTACTACATCATAAGGATAGTTGCTTACCTGATATGGGTCATTTTGCTGCTCTCTAACATGTATCTCTAATTTTGATGAGTAGAAACTCCTCGAGTCTGTCAATAAAAATATCTTAATTCCGTTCTTCTTTCCTGGTGATATGCTAGCGAAAATCGCACCTTCCTCTAAATTTTTCCAGCATTTCATCCATAACTACGCAATCATTCAAAGAATAGCATTCTTGGCAAATTTGTTCAAAGAATTAAAAGGTTTCCGTACTTGGAGGAAGTTAATTTAAAGCTTTCCTTTCATACCTTGTTTCTTTGTCATCAAAACGTACGCATCTAGTAGAAGGGGAAATGAAAACGTTTCTGAGGCAAATGCCACTTGAAAAATTTCTACCGTGGTACCATCAGTATTTCACAAGTCATTAGCATTGAGTTTGATATTTCTTAGAATACCTGCCACAAAAAATAGTCTTATGAAAGCTCTTATTTCACAAAAGTTCGTCGAAGTGCAATCCTTTTCCCAAAAATAGTCGAATTTCTTAGCGGCAATGGGGTTCTTTGTATTTTCCACAATGAGAGATAATATATTGCCACTAATAAAATTATTCAAACACTCTTAGACGGTTTTTAAAGTTTTTATTTTCCATTGGACTTGCACCCCTGTTTTTTCAGTCAATATATTGTGAGGGCAAATTCTTACACTTCTGACCCTCCAACTACCACTTAGTGACCTTATCTTTTCCTAAACCATTGTTTTTACCAGCAACTTCTTCTTCTTCTTACCCACTTTCTTCCTCACTGTCTTATTCTCTATCACTGTTCTGAAGTTTATCCTTAATTAAGTCTTCTTCTCTATCATCATTGTTCAAGTTTCCGATATCTCTGAATTAGTTTATTCTAGAAAAATTCCCTTAATATATGGACGATCCTTTTCTATTTTCGAATTGAACATTCAAAAATTCTCCTCATACATCCTGATGAGTGCAGGATTTGCGGGATATAAGTAGTTAGACCGATGATGCAATTACTTTTTACTCCGACTTCGTTTTCGACAAAATAGAATAGTGAAGTTTCGCAATATACGTCTTAAGTTCAGAGATTACCAAATTATTTTGATTACAGATGGAGTTATTAATTTTAGAGGCATTTTATTTTGAAAGCGTGTTCAGTTGAACCAAAGCATTTTCTGCTATCAGGTTGAAAAGTTATTATTCGATGCAACTGCGAAATTGTCATGTTTACATTAACGGTTTGTGTAATGCATCTACATCTACGTCTACACCCTGTAAGCCACCATAAAATATTGTGAGGGGGGAAACAGTGTAGTATATTCCAAAGTTCACTCAAATTATATGAGAGCCATAGTATGTTTTTCGCATTATTAGTTTCATTCAGGCTTGATATTGATTACAATAAAATTGCTCTGCAATAAGATGCGTACCCAAAATTCAAAGCTTTAAATAGCTGCTTGTTTAAATAATAAAAGTAATAAAAATTTTGCAATGAATATTGAAAAAATATTAAAATATTACATATTGTAGCTCAAGTTGTCACGTGGCGTCCACCAGACTCACAAGAGCAAAAAAATATCAATATTTTTCCAGAAATATGACAAAATATAAAATCAAATTGGTGACAAATTCAGAATCATAAAATAATAAGATACAAGGAAGGTGAGTTTTATAGCTATGAAAACACGATGTGGACTAAGAAAAGAAAATGGGTTGGCGTCTGGTAGACGCCGCGCGACCAACGGAAGGTAAAATATTCTTTCGCCGAATTCCTCCAATGCTTATTCTAAGGAAAATCGTCACGGTTCAGCAGATTATCGGAAAATATTTATTTTAAAATATTTTATCATAGAGGTGGAAATTTAAAATAGCAGTTAAATGCAACAGGCTTTTCAACTTAAATGAGGTGTTGGTTCATCTTTTCATCTAACAATCCAGGGTTATAAATTATTAAGGGAGGTTTTATCATTGTGAAGATGCATTAATTATAAAAATATGTATTTATTATTACTTTTCCGATAAAAATTATTCGCCATTTATAACGAATCGCAGTGAACTAAGGATGAGTCATATATATACCGAAATAATTACATAGTGTACTACAATGAATGAAAAATAGAATTTAGATTCCGCGATGAACTCTGCTGATACCCATAACTTTATTGGAAGCGAATGGATATCCAAGATTTCTCAAAATCTTTTTTATCCATAGAATTTTGAGGATACGCAGGTAAAACAAAATTAATGAGCAGCCACTATTGTAGAGCGGTTAGAGGAAGCGTCTCGACCAACTTAAAAGTTTCCCGTCAGGATAAAGCGATAGGCAAAGTTTTATCAGCACTCCAACACACCATTATGAACGAAATGTGCGTGGAAAATGATTGAGAACACCCGCTAAACTATTCGACCTGATTGAGAGCTTAGCGTGAAGCACTTAAAACATTCTCACATGCCACGCCTGGAGCCAGGACCCATTCTTCGTGTTCCCGAATACTTTTCTCGAGGCTGACTTAATGAAAACGTTATCTCTTGCCGCCTCAGGACTCCTCCATCATCGGCCCTCGCCAGGAATCCTTCTTCATGTTCCCTCCACCCCCGTTACCGTCTCGAATAGCGATTTCCGAGGCTTCCAAGAACGCTCAAAACTTACCCACGCCTCTTCATCTTCCATCCCTCTCCTCCGACGATCTCAAGAATAGTCAACGTGGAGATGCGTTTCTGAAAACTTGACTAACAAACCCGTCTACTGATTTTTCGGCCAGACAGATATCTGTCCATGCTTAAATTGTTTCAAAAATATTAAAGTGCACAAACGCTCCAACAAGTTACTTTCATTTCATTCCCCTATTTCGCCTGAACAGCCCCACGAAGGCATCACCATATGCGCTACCTAGATCTCAGCTAATGAGCGCAGCCTGAAATGGGCTCGTTTATCAGTTTTTTTTACTTGCCAATTGTAATAGTGTTTAAATAAGTCAATGGACTCGTACTTCCATGATTTTCGATCAGTCGCCTACTTTTCGAAGAATGCGCTGGTAAAAATTGATGGCTTTTGGCCTTTTGCAGATGAGTAAATTTAGTCCCTTCCTCCTGCCGAGCGGGCCGCTTGGTCTCCGCCGCTTATAGAGCCTCACGAATTGACTGCGTATGGTTCCTCGCTGTTCACACTCATGTGCGAGATTACTTTCTTCAGATTGTCTTCGCTGAACTTATTAAAGAGCCGAATATAAAATACGTCATCATCTTATGAAAAATGAACAGCCACTTTCTCGTTTATTATGTTTAAAAATTAACAGGGCATGGGAATGAGTTTTCTCCACGCATACTTTTCTCCTTGCCTTATTGAAGTTAACCAGAGCAAAGTAAAAATTAAGTGCCCGAGGGGAATGGGAGAGTTTTGAGGGAATTTTAAATGGGTGCGGGGGGAAAGGAACACCAAAGCTACTCACCGATCTCTTAAACTAACAAGAAAGACCGGGAATAGGACAGCTTGGCAATCTATATGGCACGGGACCGTTCGGAGAGGGTGAGTGCCACAAGGTTCAACTTTGGGGCCGGCAGTTTGACATAAGGGGTGCGGTGTTGGAGTAAGAGGAGGTTTTTCGCACCGTCCTCTTCGACGCAGAGCAAGGGAGATTTTCAAGGGGGAAAGAAAGGACTCCCTTTCTCTCGAGATACCTAAGTTTGATGAGGACGAGAGCGAGAGAGAGGTGGCTTTAACTTTGGATACCATGATTGAAGAATGAATCGATGAGCGTTTATCACGCTCCGTCGGCGCTGATGATGAAGAGCTGCCCTTTGGCGCCCGAATTCCAAACTTTCAAGAGAAGGGGCGACACCGGTGAAGTGGGGTGCGGGAACTCTCTCTCTCTCTTTCTCTCTCTGCGAAAAGCGTGTCACTGGCCGTAAAAGTTTTCGGAACAGACCGCCACCGCTCTTTGTAGGACGCGGGTGTGCATTTTAAGTCCTCAATACAAGTCCTCGCCTCCTCGCTGAGTGCACATCGGCAAAGTGGCCGACTTTGTCGTATCTCGAGCTGGATGGACTGCGGCAATCCAGTTTGGAGCAGAGGCATATCCGCAAAAGGTGGAAACCATGGATAGTATCACGTGGTGTAAGTAATCAGTAATAAGCAAAGATGGTGGAGAATAGGTTGGGGCATTCAAGGGACGAAATAGAGCGCATCAGTACCACACCAATGGTTGCATTTTCCTCGTGACTGTTTTTAGTGCTACAGGTTTAAAACTAATGTATGTTCGCAGGCAACCGGGTTTCGGGTTGTGGTGGCTGGAGTGCTCCTCAGCCACTGATTCAAAATGCTGACGGTGACGTAGTTTTTCCACAGAATTCCCTATCCCTGCTTGGGTGCTCTCCGATGAGCATTTTAACCAAAGCACATAGTTGGTCAGATGGGACGCAAGGCGTGGTCCCCAAGGCGCCCTTCATTAAGCCAAGGCAGACGCCCACGCAGCTTTTCTCTCAACCCTAACTTCTGCACTTTTTTCCCTGTAAAAGGACCTCAGCTGTCGGTATCCGCCTCTAGCTACTATGTTTGCGAGGTGTTATTACGAATTCAGAGTACCAGATGTAGACAGCTTTTACTTAGAGAAATATTTGCCGATTTCTCTTTTCACAATATCACCAGGTGACTTGACCATCGTCAGGTCACCTGCTGACGCAGTAAAATACTACACTAGGCATATTTCATATTTACTAATAAGTGGTAAAAGCCGATACTTTTTATGTGTATTTATGCATGCATTCTTAATAGCCCTGGCTAATGTCTCAAATTATGTTATGCTATTATATTGAAATTATGTTGATAAATAAAACGGAATCTAATAGGAATCACCCTTGGGTCAAAAATGAAACTTTTCCGCTGTATCCACCCGTAGTAAGGTAATATTTGTGTATCACAAATGCTGGTAAATACGAACAAAAAATTTGATTGTATTCACTAAAAGTTTCAAAATAGTAGCTCAACTTTTAATCACGTACAATTTTACACAATCAATACTAAGTGCGATTGGTCAGGTACAAGTAATGAGTCCTTTCAAGGACTACCCACCGCGTACTGAATAAAGGTTGGAATAACTATGTCAAATTTGATAGTACTCATATAACGAGTGGTCCCAAATAAAAATCCCAAAAAAACGACAACGCCAAAACCGCAATACCCTTTCCATTGATAACAAATAATATTCTCAGCTGGAGTATTAATACCTGCTCATTATGGCGTCATTTTGTAAGTTCCTACTGATGTAAAAATTGTGTTCATAATTTGTTCATTGCCTTAGGTATAAATTTTAAGTTTTGTAAATCCGCAAATTGTATCGCTACTGTCCTATTTTTGTTCACTGACACTTAAATACACCATAGGACAAATAAAAAAAATTCCCAAACAAACTGGGAATGGTTAATATGGTGGATGAAAAACAGGGTAGGGCTGAAAGCTGTGAGCCGAAGTGAGTGAAAGTGAGAGTATGAAGATTTTCACAGCTTCTTTTGTCAATGTTGGTGGTGATTCTCGGGTGTTGCTGTGTAGGTAACATTTACACTCAACGTTTCACTCCTTCTACTGGGAGCGTTATCAAGAGAATGGGAGGAAACCGTTCTCGTCCCGAGCTTATATATGTTTCGTTACCCATTGTTGACCCGATTTTGAATTTTAGGCGATAGCCGTTGGTCATTATATTGGGTCAGGAACCCCCTCCACATACGGCTGAGGTTATATCCATCCTCTCTATTAAAGTAGTAAGGCCTTTTCGCTATCTCGTCTATCACGTATAAGACGCAAATGATATTCTTCCGTCTTCGACAATACCCGTGTAGCGTTAAACATTATTTTATGCCAAGGTCTGGAGGCATAATGTTCAGCGACAGCTGATGCGTCCCACTGACAAAGTTTTAACGCTCTTTCGTGCTCTTTAAGCTTTTGGGAGATAGAACGCTTGCTTTGACCCACGTAGCCAGATACTTTCCCCAAAATTAGTTGGATATATGTTCACACGCAATGTAACCGAAATGAGAATTCCTTCGACTTTCATTAATATCTCTCCATTTCAATAATTTTGGTTGACATACAACGAAAATTATGTCCTCATTACTGAATTTGAACAGACATTGTAACATTAACTATAAGGTGCAAAAGTTTCAATTACCAAATAAAATGTACCTCCAAGTTCCCTCGGGCACTTCTTGATTTTAAATACCAATAAGAATTTTCATCTTATATATCGAAAACAGCAAAACTCACGCAAAGTTCCAGCGGAATTCAATCAATCATTAAGCTACAGATAACGGCCATGTTTCACCCAATAAAAGGGAGGGGAGGGTGAGCCTTTATTCATAGCTAGGGAAAGTTTTACGAGATTAAACTGGGAATCGCCTGAGAGGATAGTCATATAATTAAGAAACTTATTTAAACTAAAAATATGCTAAATAATAGTGTTCGCTGGAAACTTTCTGATTTCCTACCTGCCACGAATCATACTTAACCTCTCATGAAGTTTCCATTTCAAACTTTGGTGAAACATTGAATAATTATCCGCTAAGGATAGTAATTCTCTCATCAGCAGCCTGAGTCCATTAATCATCATTATGCTTAACCTTTTTAGATGAACAACATGATAGCAAAAGCCTATAGCACAAACTGTATAATTCTTGATTCGAAATACCAATAAGATTTAAACCTAAAATATTGAAAACAGCAACACTCACGTTAAGCTCCAGCGTAATTCATATAAAATTTATCTCTGAAGAAAATCAGTTTTCCATTACTAAATAATCTAGTCTACAATTTTAATACCTTTGCAGAGAGAGGTATGTTAAAATGGCGCAGGGCAAGGAAGAATTACAAGAGAATGTAATTCTTGTTAAGATCTTCTAAACTGGGAATGCTCAAAAACATAACCCATGCCTGATAAAACTTCAGACAACAAACTGCTTTTTCCTTAAATCTCCTCCCCCTCCTCGATCCAATTCTGCGCTTCCCGTATTTCCTTCCTTCCACTCGAATGCCACGCTTTGAGCACATTACGCCCTGCTAACCTTCAATTTAATGTGACGTCATCCCCAATATAACTCCCCCTTTCCTCCTCTCCATATCGTTTTTCTTTTCTCTCTTACGCCTCCACCAAGAATATTACAAAAGGAGCCCCTCAATTCGGCCTCTAGCTGTGTTGTCAACCACTGCGCATTTTAATGGGTTTACAAAAGTCGCCACTCGCGTCGCTGACGGACAAATTGATCCAAGTCTCACGGGGAAATAAGGTTTAATCAGCGGTTTTGACCGAAACTTATACACATGATGATGTCATCTATAAAATTCATAAAAGCCCAATGCTATTCCTCGCAAATAAACACTGTGCAACATAATATTGGAAAAACATGAATCGCCTTGCACTCATCACCGTGCCGCGGACATTTTTGCCGCGGAAATCACACTTCTATGGCGACCTCTGCATTCTCTTCGGGTTTTCACCGCGCTCGTTAGCTTTGGGTGACAGCTCTGAAGACGCTGAATGCAATGTGTTTAGGGAAAAAAATAATCAACTACGGCGTGAAACTGTGAGGGCAAGGAAGGCTTGTAGGAAAAAACTGTGGATATGTGTACTACGCCACTCACTTGGTCACCCTTCAAAACCCTTGTTTGGGGACATTATTTTCCCTGACATTTCAAAACATACCTCTATGACCTTTTACACCTATTATGACCCCTGGAGATTTAAAAAAATCGATAATATGGATCTATGAACAGCAAAACTGACTTGGGCACCCTTAAAAACCTCTGGTTCCACACGTTTTTCGTCATGGTGACGTTTAACTCTATGACCTTTGACCCCCATAATGACATTCGGAGGTCAAGAAATCAGTATGACGGATCTTTAAACTGAAAAACAAATTTCGCCACCCTTTAAAACCCATGGTTGGAGACGTTGGTTGTCACGATGACCCAACGTTTACCTCTATGACCTTTGACCTGCATATTAACCTTGGAGGACAACTAGTGGATAATACGGGTATTATGACAATACCTTTGACTTAGGCACCCTTTAACACTAGAACCGCGGACGGGACTTTTTTGTCCCATCGCCCTTTGCAAATGTTTGCCATTCATGTACTACTGGTTTGATCCCTTTGACATTTACTGACTTTTACTCATTGTTTATGCTCTTTCGAACATTCATATCGAAAATATTGTACGATGTTTGGTTCGCGAGAAAAACGACGATTTACCTAGAACCGCGGGATGGGACTTTTTTGTCCCTTATGGGGAAAACATACAATTTCAGTTTTTTTTGTACACTTATTTTGTATTCAGCATAATAACAGTTTATTGCGAAGGGGATCGATGCACAGATACTGTTATTCTGCCAGTTAGAAGCGCAGAAGGGAATAATCCGTGCACTGCGCCGGCCGCCTAATCACGCAGCGCCGGCCGCGTCACCTCTGCTCGGCGCGTCTACAGATCTGAGCTTGCAACCAACACGCTTCTTAATAAAACTTATATACTCAATAAAACGTTTTAAACATTACCTAAACACGTGTTTTGTTCGCACAAAACACAAAAAAAACCGTCAATTATGCTTAAACATGGCAGGATCAACGTATTTTGTCAATGGGACAAAAAAGTCCCATGCCGCGGTTTTGGTGGGGTTGGAAAGTTCAGCGGTTCTAGTGTTAAAACCCATGGATCGATACCTTTGTAGGTATGGTATCCTTTTTGCCAGCCTTATGACCTTGACTGTGCCCTTACAGGGTCAACGGTTGAATTTTCGTCAATAAAAGTGCTATTTTTGGTTTTCTCGTGTCCGAAAATCTAAGAAATGATATCGTGGTTAATGAAAATGAGAATTTTTTTCTATCTCGATTTTTTTAGCATTGAAACCCATGAGGCAAATTCAAGTTTTTTGGCTTGGACCCACATAGTGAAGTCAAAAGGTCCACATTGTAGAATTTTGCTTGCACTCAACAAAACTTAGGACCTTTCCCCATAAGTATGCCAATTTTCATTGGTATTGCCGTATGCAAAGTCACTAAAATTAGAGGTAAAAAATGACACACGACATGTGGGAGAGTCTGTATGTTACTGAGACTTGCTATAACTTGATCCAACTATTCTTTTATTGTTGAAGCCGGTCAAATTTAGTCCACTGATGGAAAGGGATGGGCGCGTAACGGAAATTCAATATGGACTCCTAATATCTATCAAAATTACATGCAAGTGACATAAAAGTTAGCAGAAATTGTATTGTACACATTAATTTAACTGATCTTCATAAAAATATATGCTTGCCCAGAAGATTCATCCTTTATATCAAAGCGGCTCGTAGAAATTGAGCAGCATAAGATTCTGACCTCATTACCACAAACAGGAGCAATATGCCTTCACGTCATTTGGAAGAAACACGTTATCTCCAGAATATGTCACTATATTACTAAAGACGATCATTAGGAACATTTTAAGTTATCAGTCGGAATTGTGTTAACGGTATCATCATAATCTCACCCTAATCACCTCGAAACCACAAAATTCTGGATTTTTTTGCCAATCAAATCTCCAAAAAGAGAAGATTAATTCGTAAAGACTAAGGTAAAACTTAGGACTGAATAAAAACGAGTTGAATCCTGAGAAAGATTTGACTAGCTGATTTTCACTGGGGACCTAATGCACTAGCTAGAAAAATATGATGCATTCAATCATGCGGGTGGGAAAGAAAGCTGAGTTTGTCCTTAATTATTGCATGCATACCACGAAAAACAACTTATAACTGAAAGAAGATATGCCCTTCATCACTTCTCATTACACTGGATATAAAAAATAAAAAAAAAATAATAGGCTCATTCTAGAAAAACGTAAGGGCTACTAGAGTCCATTACCATACAGTAAAAATGACCCATTTAGTAGATTCATTGAGCTATAATTCAAAGTTTAAACACAATGAATTTTCTAAATGATCTTTGCCCGAAGATAGTAAAATTACGAGGCATTAAAATGTAATATTATCGAAACGGAGGTAAATTCTAAATTAACATAAATTGAATATTTCGGAAAAAAAATCTCAAGTTTTATACGACGTTCACCTTCCATACTCATGTGTTAAAGGTTCTTATCAATATTTTCAAGGTAGGAACAGTAATCCCTTCACTGTCCTGGGCTCAAGCTCACTAAATTCGGGAATTTCCTAGCTTGGAGCCTCCGTTCCATCCTCAACCGCCACTACGCAAGGGATAACATCCATCTCCAGTCCAAAATCACTCTTACAACCATTATGGATCCCTCCCTCAGCCCTCCCTTTTATCTCACTATTCCTCCCTACCCTCCCATTTTGCCATAACTGGTGACAAACGACTGACAATATTAGTCGATTGATGACAGGAGAAGATTATCGAGTGGCTTATTGCCCATTGCACACATTCCTCTTCCCTTGAAAAACTTCCTGCGCACGTGACGTCCACGGTTTTATGGAAAGGAAGATCATGCAGTCGGCTTGGAGGAGGATAACCAATAAATAAAGAACTAATGTAGGTCACTTTGGAAGACATATTCAACCTATCAAATGAAAAAATTAGTATTATAGAAGAAAAAAGAATGCTTTTCAACAATTTTGATCTCTTGAATGCTAATAAAGTTTCGCGATTGCCTCTACATAATATTAAAATAAAGTTACTCTCTTGTAGCACTCAAAAAAAGCTGTTTAAGTTAACTATTTGATTTAAGTAAGAATATGTGAATGTAAATAATTGATGTCGATGAGCGAAATTAGGAAGCATGTAACGGAGACAAGATTTGATTTTAAGTATATCATTTATTTCTACACGAAACATATTTTTACACGAACTGTCTATATAGTAGATAGTAAAATAAAATTGAGGCCTTCCAAAAATTATCACCATAAGGATTTGCGTGACACGAAAGAACATTAAATGCTGAATAATATGAAAGGGTGAAAGAAAATATTTGTATCTCATAGAGAACAAATTGGTATGGATGAGATATTTCACTAATATTTTTTTCCGCCCAGAAACTTGGAGATAAATCAGCAATATATGGTTTCATTCCTAAATTAATTAGCTGTAAATAATATGAAATGGAGCAGGTACAAGCTGCTTTAGATGGTGAACGACTTGGGAAGAACTATTCTGAAAGATGGACGAAACCGACCAACTCAAAGAGGTGTAGCTATAGAGATTGGGATAAAGAACGGGATGAGTGGAATGGGTTGGAAAGAATGCGAAGTGTTGAATGGGAGAAGTGCACTAAGGACGAGTGAAGCATTGGAGTGCCAGAGTACCGATGTATATCATGGTCTTGTGGCAGGGATAGGGTTTTTATAGTGAGGGTTGCGAGCAAACTGCAGAGACTTCGCCAAGGGTTTGGGGGGGGGGGGAGGGAGGCTGCTCTATACGGGAAGAATTCTTGGAAGACGCTAGCATCTAGGTGGGTGGTCACTCACACATCGGAGGGAGACAGTTTAGACTTCCCCATAAGTCGTCGCACTTGATGGGAATGAAGGAAGCTATAATAGAAGAGCCCCACATCAAGCACTCACACGCACGCATACTTCTGTGCTCAATATTTTTCAAAGACAGTTCCACACAGCCCCTAAACTACCAACCACCTCTCCTTTCATCCTCCGTGGATCGAAAATTCCTCTTCCCTTTTACCTCCAATGCGCGTCCTTTAGGATTCTCCGAACCTCGTTCAGCTCATTTGAAGGGCAATTGATGCTGATACCCCTCTTTTAGCATCCTAAATAATTCATCCCCTTGTACCTCCCAAACCTTTTCTCCACAGTATAAGCTGCTCTTCCTTAACCTTCCACTAAGCCTACCCCACCTCCTCTGTGTCCTTATCCAGATTCCCCTCAACCCCTCCCAGCGTCCACCTCACGCCATCGTTGTGCCCGAACCTTCCTCTCTTCCTCATACCGACCCACCTTCTCTTTCCTAGCTAACGACTTAGTTTCCGTTTCTTCCATGGCAAACAGAGCTCTCCATACCCCGTATCCATCCACCCTTCTTGCTTTTTCTAACATCTCCACATCTACCCCGTGCTCTTCCTTCCCATCCTTTTGCTCGAGTTCCACCTACACAATTGGAATTAAAATGCTAAATGAACGTACTGGAACGAATGAAGTAAAAAAATATATTGAGGTACTATGGTTACAATTCCCAGTGCTGCTTTGGAATCCATGAATAGCCTAAATTCCACACAGTAGCAAAAATTGGACTCTAAATGAGCTGCTCTATTAATGTATCACTTTTATCTGTTTCATTCATGTTGGGACACGGATTTATTTCCAAAGAATGTTGTAACTCAAATACTTTCATCAAAAGTAGCAGGGATCTATGCGCAAACATTCAAAAGTCTTTGGTCATAATATTGAAAAATTCGCATTTTATCAGATTCTGCTAAAAGTATATATAGATTTAAAAAGAGAAAGTATGAATGAGGTTAATTAGTATACTTACCATAGGTTTCCCTGGTATTGATTCCATCTTCATCAATGTGAGCAGATTCCTTTGGTCTATTCTGAAAATAAGATAAAAACTGTCAAATCTACTTGTATACTAAGATTCAAAAATTATTATTTTCACTGAAGGAAAATTTACTTTATCAATTAAAATTCGAGCACAATGAATTACAAATGAGGATAAAAGAATGAGTAATATCACAGAAATATATGCAAAAGGAGCTCTGAGTAAACTTTATGAATCCTACAAATATTTCTCACAAATAATATTTCATGATTGATTAAGCATAAAAATATCTGACTCCCGAGGAATATCAAGAAAATTATTGGGAAAGAATTTATACTTGCTGAATCAAATCTGTTGCACACACAATACAGTACAGAATCTGCTGCACTGCACATTAGTTTTCAACTAATTATTTTGAGCTTTTGGGCCATCAACTCAATTCAGAAATGGTTGAAAGACCAATTTAGAGCGTTGTCCGTATAGTTACTATTTATTGAGAAATATCACAGGTTTACAAATCCATGCTTATGATAACTATAAACTATCAACGAAACATTTGAAAAACGTTTGGGGGAGTCTATAAAAGTTATTAATTTACTGATCTTATTGATCGTGGAAGCAGGGTGAGATTCAACTTCAATTTCTAAGCCGGCACATATATGATTGCCTTGCAATTCATACCCCCATGGCCGCAAAGAAAGTAGCTAAGAGCTCTATCGTTTTTGCAATATTGCATTCTAAATAGCAATGAACATACATTTTTTTAAGAACTTCTCAAATGAAACTAATCGATGAAAATATTTTTGCCGGACGGAAGAATTGTGCCTGTTACCCATAAGTTACATAGCAATTTTGAGGGTAGAAATGACATGCTAATGGTGGATTTTGGTCAGAACCACGGGTATTCTCCATCGGCGTCAAAATTAATGCCTTTTCCACGGCGGAGGTGAGGCTTCCACCCAGCTAATGCATTCAACTCCATTTTCCCGATCGGATATCGAGAAACGTGAAGGAGTCGCGTAGGCGGTTGGGTGCAAATTGAAATTCAAAAGGATGAGGGGGAATAAATAAGAGGAGTGGTCAATTCTCAAGGGACCAGGAACTTGCTTCCTTCGAGGAACCACGAAAAGGCGTTCTCGTGAATTTACATCCGCACCTTCGCCCCCTTCATGATAATGTCATGTATCCATGCATATCGAACCAACCTCCGGCCTCATCGGCTGTTCGCGTGAAATTCTCGAGAAATATTCCGTTGTCGTGGCAGCGTAACTCCAACACTACCGGGGCCAACAGAACGTGATAACATCATTCGAATTCGTCAGAATTTCAATTAGCAGTAAAAATATACGAAAATATGATGGAGACAGTAAAATAAGAAATCATTGAGAAACGTTGTCGATATCTTTAAAAATAGGCAAGGAAACATCTGTTATTTCATTGTCAAATATAAGATTTTTCATCATTTTTATACTCCAGAGTCCATATAAATCAACTGAATTCCGTTATGTTACATCATTATTTTGCTGTGGCCGCATTAAACTCTTGTGATAAATTCAGTGAAGAATATTCATACATTAAGATAATAAATATGTTCAATACTGGAGACATAAGAAACAGCGGTTTTTTCTGATAGATTTCAACGCCGAAAAGTAATTGGTATTATTAAAATAATTACTTTTGCATATGAGGTACATTGCGAATTTTAGTAAAATACGTAAATCCCATTGCTGCTTCAACTATTTTCATGGAAAGTTAACAATTTTTCCTAGATATCTGTTAATTTTCTGAAGTAAACGATTTCCCTAAAAAAAAGTAATAATATACAAATGAATTACTAAATTCGTAGGATAAATACCACATTAAATTCCTAAATCATATGTTATCTTTTCGAGACACATTATCAAAATATATTAAAGAAGAAAAGGAATTTCTCAAATGGCCGTATAATTCTCCCTGCTCGTCCACCTTGCAAGTCGAAAAATTTTTGCTGCGTTGGTGTGCGGGAAGGGGGAGAAATTCCCCGCAGGGACCAAACACCAGCCTCTCAACCGGAAGGCCCAAACAACACACACACTCACACAATCACTCACTCAAACATACACAACAAGATCCTTTGTGGGGCTGTAGGGACCTCCGCTAAGGTCCCTACAGCCCCACAAAGCCCCTTCCCGCACACCAACGCAGCAAAATTTTTCGACTTGCAAGGTGGACGAGCAGGGAGAATTATACGGCCATTTGAGAAATTCCTTTTCTTCTTTAATCCATTGAGGCCGTAGAAGCTCAATCCCCATTTTTTCCATCAAAATATATATTCACGGGTAACCTTTTCCATGCTTTGTAGGACTCCTGTCTACATATTTTTCAAACTCAACTTAATCACCAGTTTCCTAACCGCATAACAGCTAAAAACGAAATATTTTTACATTAGTGACTAAACTTACACCGAGTTTATTAGTTTCTTACATATTATTGGTTTTTTTTAAATTCATTCTTCTTTATCATATAAATAAGACAGTGCGCATTTCACATTGGGCAGCTATATTAGCCAAAGAGACTGGGTATACATTTCAAGTTTTCCTTCAAAGAATTTCCACAGTTTTATCTATTAAAAAATTTGACAGCATATCATTTATTACATTTCTCCAATAAATTCTCATCCGGTATTTGTTTTGTGATAATTTTGAGATATCTTAGATCATCAAATTTAAAAATTGGGGTTATCCGACGTCCTAAAAGTTCCGAAAGTACATTTAAAACAGAATAATTTATGTTTGAAATAATAAATTATTTGCCCAAGTAGAATTACTCTTAGTTTCACATAGATGTTTTCCTTAAATTTTGAGAAAAAATTCTTAGCAATTATGGAAGAATATTACGACGCGGCCGATGAATAGTACAGCTAGGGATGCCTTTGTCTACAAATATCTAATATTTTCAAAAATTCCAACGAACACAAACCACAAATCATCGCTTCCTCTCCTACAATTGATTCTAGTCCCTTCCACCCTCAAATATTCTATTTCCCTTCCACCCTTTGTCCGCTTCCACAGGGGTTCTCCATCCATCCCCACTACCTATAACTTCAATTCTCCAGCTCCTCCCCAAAACCCCGCATCCAGAAACCACCAAAATCCCCCTTCTATGCCCGCCAAACCCTTTTTCCTTCCCCCAAGGATAACCCCCACCAAGGGGACTCCTCCCCACACTCCACTGGAGACCTTGGTGAGTGATATCCCCCCTTTCTCCCTCCCTTGCGGATCTACCCACACCCCGCTCACTGAAACCACTCTTAACGTCCCAGCACTCTCCCTCTCTCTATCTGCGTCCCTCCCCTTCTCCGCGTGAATCATTAGAGGCATGAATCTTTCATGATATCCCGCCCCCTTTCTCGGGCCACGACCGATCCTCTCTTCGCGGGGAGTGCGGGAGGGTTAGCCGGGTAAGTCTGCGGGGATGCTCCCGCAAAAGAAGAGAGGTCCGAGGGACGCCGCGGATCTCTGGTGGGGTGAGGGGTGTGTGAGGTTTCTGCGGCCTCGGTTTCGGTGGGGTGCGTCCCATGGCGGGAGAGAGTTAGAAGTGCGAGAGGCGCGTAGGGGGAGAAAGCGAGGAAGACGCAAGGGATGCGCAAACCTCGCTTGCCTCGAGATGGGGTCGAACTTGGATCTCTCTCTTGTCCCTTGCGCAGTTCAAAATCTACCCATTCAAGTCCACACTGAGATAATTCGTTTACACCCACTTACTATCACCCAAGCTGCCTCAATTCCCTGCCTAAATAAATATTGCTAGGCAAAGTTTCCATGGAAGTTAGGTATGGTATTCGAAGGAGCAGATCGATAGCTGAGGTCATTTGTGCCTTTAGGAAGGATATGGAAGGAAGGGTGGAGAGAAACCCGGCGTCGGCATTAGCCTGCTCTTAACGAAAGGCGCTAAGAGGAACAGGCTCAACTTCCCATCCGACGGACGGAGTGTTGCGCTTGAAATGTCCTCCATTCAGCATTTAAGTAGGGATCGGGTATTCTCGGGTATTATAGTATTCATTTGGTTCTTTCATCCTTGGTGCGAAATTTGTAAAAAGTCAAAATACTTAAATTTACTCGGGCCTATGAAGATATACCTAGTTATCTATTGCAGGATATACCTTCGGCAGAAAAATATTCACATTCCATAACGATAAGGTACTCACATAAAATAAAATAAAACTGCTGCACTGACTATTTGAAGATATAACTGAACAATACATATTTAGCTTCTATTTTTAAAGAAGTCTATCGAGTAATTGAGTTTCCCTCTCTTACAACTGGTAAAGAAATGGCAATAGTTGAATTGGTCGTCTACCATAGAAAGATAATGTAAATGCGAGGTAATACTGCAGTGAGATATAAAACTCTAAACTGTATCTGTGGACTTGTTGTATGAAGGAAAATTGCATAAATATCTGCTCAAATTAAAACCAAAAATGAAAAATAAAAAGTGCCATATTTTTCGTATGTTTTACATGTTCATTCTTCATTAACCCTTATAGTTCCGGGAGGTGCTACCGCGCCCCTCCTATCTCCCGTGAAAAGTGCCAGGAGCACGATCGCGCTCCTCCTGCAATGACATTCTTTAAATTATAAAAAGCAACTCATACTACCAAAAATTCGTTAAATAATACATTGAAAAGGTGAAACCACATGTAATAAAGATTTCCTAAAGTTTTTGAATGTTAACACCTTTAGTTTTTTTTTAGAGCTAATTTTTTTCCTAACCTACCGCAAAATCAACAAAAATGCCTCGGCGCTTTTAGCATAGTACCTACCTAGAAAATCGGTTGGTACTCTTAGGGTTAAATTGAGCGATTTAGCCAATTCATTTTAGACTTGTATTTCAAAACAGTTGCATTACCAAGTTTTAAATCCTGTTTACACACGAAAGTGGATTTATTTTCTGAAATTACATAAATTACTAAAAGGAGAACATATCGCACGAATTTTCATCCACATTTTATGTTTCGTAAGTAAAATAACGGCTGCAAGGGCACTCTTTAAAATAATTGTCCCCGCAGACTTGAGCTGAGAGGATTAAAGCCGGATAAATACTAAGCCTCTCCACTGAAATTAATCCGCTTCATGCTTGAAATATACGTAAAGGGAAACGATCCCATCGCATTAAAAGCCCATTCCGTAGAATGAAATACGATTCCCATGCGTTTGATGATCAACTGGACCCCCATATGAAGTCCTTTGCTATGACCCTACCAAAGATGCTTTATTTTTTTCGTAATTTCAATAAAGTAATTAATTATCACATTAACTGGTAACTAATTAGATCCATTAATGACAAAATGGATAAGCACATGACCGATGACTATTCTATAATCATGACCATCGTAAATGGTTATATTAATAACGACAAAAACGAGTATCATCTTTTGACCTCAAAATGGATAAAGTTAAGTACTTTGAAGCGTATTTGTACACTATCAACATATTGAGTGCACGTGATGAATGACAGGTAAACCGCTTCAAACTTACGAGGATGCACTAATTACAGTTATTCAGAAAATATTGTACTACAGCAAGCCAAAAAGGTTGATAAACACCATCTTTTCATTTACGACACATGAAGAGATATGCCTCAATCGCCGAATGCCTACTGCTAGTCATTAATATTAAGGGATCAGGAAAGGACAGAAGCTTATAGAGAGAAGAAATCACAATTACCAAAGCATTAACACGATCAAGCATCGTATATTTACGGAGGAAAACTATTAAATTAGATATAAAAATCTGAATGAAAAGAACAAACTTAAAGTACAATGACACTGATTCTAGTAGCCAACTTAATAATAATTTAGTGTAGCTGAATATTAAGGGAACTGAATTACAAAAACACCAAAAATTAAATAAATGAATGAACACTGTGAACTCGATGGAAAATTTTGGGGTATGAAAACAGGATCATTTTAGCCTTTCGCCTGAATTTTAGTCATCAAAGGTGAGGGTAGAGTTCACACCGGACGATTTTTCACCTTTTAGATACCGCAGGTTTCCAAATGTTTACCTTAGATAAAAATTAAGACCCATTTGAAGGTCTGCTGTAGTTTGCCGTAAAATTGTTTAAAAATAAAAAAAACTATCAAATATTTGTTCGAATGGATAAACACTTAAAACCATACTAGCCTGAATAACTGAAATAAATGTCTAACTATTGTCCATATGTCAAAGAAGCCCAAGTATTGCAAGGTTGCTGCATTATAGGCAAATCAGAGAAAATTTAACCAATGATCAAAAGAAAAAATATTAAAAATTTATTTTCGAAGTAAATTAAGTTTTTTTTCCATTTTCATTTGAACTGTGTTAATTTTTATTTCGCATTCCAAATAAATAGTGAAAAACAATATGGTACCTGAGGTTTTTAGCGGGTATACGTGGCGGTAAGAATAAGTGGCACATGCGCAAAATATACCACTCCTGCCGGAAAAGTCCTATTTTTTTTAATGGTCATAATAATTTCAGCATATTATTTGTTTTGAAATCGTACGCCATTTATTTCTGCATCTTATAAAAGATCTATGCCTCATAACTAGTAAACTTACCTAACATGTTAAGCAATGACATTTTTAATTTTTAAAAAATCCAACGACTCTAAACGCAAATTATGTAGCAACATCACAATGTATGACACAGGTAAAAATAATACGAACAATTATTCCATCCACAAAGGAAATACATCTTCTTAAGGAAACTTTTCAACACTCATAGCAAAAACATTTTCCCTAAAATATTCTATACATCCGTCCTCAGTCTTAAAAAACGAGATACGGCCACTATTCATGGCGACAGAGCAAAAAATACCCTAACGTATATTATTGTAAATATTTTCTTTCGTTCAAATGCTGTTTTTTCCTCATATCAAGGAGTTATATCCAAATTCTCACTCCATTATCTCGTATTGCACCGTATTCACAACCTCATCTCTTCCACCAATAATCGCCCATCCTTTTTTTCCTAACTAGATTCTCTCCGTATTTTATGGTCACGTTGGTACATTTATTGTGAATAGCACCGCTTCAGTTACTGCTCCTTTTTATAAGCTGAGAAATGGATTTATAGGTAAAATAAATCTGCTTTTATAAAACTCATAGACCGTCCGGGAAAAGAATATTAACGGCGTCATTCTGCAAGTCAGAGATTCTCTAACAATGGCTTAGCTCTGAAATATTACTTTAAAGTTCAGTGGTCTACCTTGGTACTCTGAAAAATCTATGAATCTTCTGGAATTGGAAAATTTAAAGAGCTAGAGTTTTTGCCACGAAGTAGTAATTCATCAAAGAAGTTTTTCAATAAGGTTAAAAATAAAAATGAATTTAGTGAAGAAAGACCACTTGGCTTTCTCTTATCAGTTAATTTGGATCAAGTTTATAAATGGTCCGAAAGAAGTATGACCAAATAAAGAAGTATCTATAAATAGTATAAAACCAATATTTTTGTACATTGGTAGGTATATCCTGGTAAAGAACTTATGCATCTCGTTAAGAAACATTTCATTTACCAATCGAAATGTTAAGTTTAGTTACGGAGACAATCAAGCAATAATGTTAAGGCTATCAGCAATAAGATTATAAAAAGTTGGCACAAAGCACGAAATAATATGAGTATGGATAATATGAGGCCAATGCGACATCGCGGAATTAGACTTAGAATACAATAAGTATGCCACAAAAATGACTAACCTCCATATGCTATGGAAGTTCTAATTCATGAACATCCCATTAAAGTTGTTTCTACGCTGCCTATAGTCACTAGTCTCGTCGTGATCAGCACAGCCCCAGGTTGCTACGATTTTCAAAGCAGATGGAAAATCTTCAGAGTTCAAAAAAACCACAACGCACTTACATGATTAATATTCTTGATAAAAACGGAAAATATTTTACCGGGAACGATGAAAAAATTGCCACAGCATCTAAAAAAAGGTCTGCATTGGAAAAAGCCTGCATATGCAATAATTGCACACCCAAGAAAATGGAAAACCAAATATAAGAATTTCAAATCTCTGCTTTGGTGAGTATTGTAGAATTGAATAAGAGTGGACCTGGCCATAATTTTATAACATCAATTAATGACAGCATTTTAATAACAGCAACTCTCTTTGCTAAAAATTTAAGGAATATCCTGAATGAAGTAAGGAGGCCATTGAATAAGCAAAAATTAAGGAAATAAAATGAACAGAGAAGATGGGTACTCGCTTCGCCGTTTGAGGGAAATGTATCTATTAAACTGAATGTATTCAACCAATCAGTTTCCTCTATGAACTGTAGTGACAATTCTATATATTTCTGCACTCGACCTTAAGACGCTAGCTGGAAAACCGACTGAACTGTCTCAGCGGAATAAATTTTTGACGCGGTGAAACCAAGAAAAGTGAGTCATATGGTGCTTACGTATCTCAATTGAAAGGGATAACGGTGGATCTCCGAAAGCGCCAACTGAAATCCTCGAGCGAAAAGACAAGGTGGGTCACATTCACCATCATCCGTCCCGTCGTACCCAAGTGCATGTGCAGCCCGTTATTTCATGAAGAGAGCCTTTGTGCAAGGAAAGAGAGAGAGAGAAAAAGAGAATAGCCTTTTATCTTGCTATGTTTGCCTACACTCGTCTGACGCATGGAAATTTCCTCAAGTCAATGGAAAAGGAATTATGACTTTGGCGGGAAAGAAGTAAGAATACAAAAAAACCGGATAGCTCTAAAAATGTCCCAAAATTACCCAAAAAACGTCATCCGACGAAGACGGGAAAGGACACCTTAGCTTTTTCAAGATATTGGGAACTATATGTGTCGTTATGAGAAGTAAAGACTAAAAAGGTATTTCAGGTCACGTAGCCTACGACGGTGAGAATCTTAGCGATGTTGGAAACTTAGCTCTCGCGAAAATGGGCACTTAACAGGCTAATATTGATTCACAATGGTTAAGGTCAACTAACGAGACTAAATACGCAGTATTGACTCAACCTCAGCAAAGTTTTACGAAGCCTTACCAAACCAGTTCATTAAAATTATTTATTTTTAATTAAAGCACAATTTTGTGAGTCATTCCAGGTCAGTAAATTTCTTCCTTAAGCCAAACATTCAGTAAATTATTCTGGAAAGTGTTATCAAGCAATCGAAATAGAAACTTAGAGCACTCAACTAAAAGCATAAAAAATATAATAGAAATAAATAAAAATTGCAGTGCCTTCATTATTAGGCAAAATGACTCATTTATTTATCATCACCATCATTAATAGGAAGGAAATTTATACGTCATCATAGTTTTCCCTCATATGTTAGTTTAGAAGAGCTCTCATTGAGATATTTGTAAATTTACAAGTTCTTGTGAACGTACTTTTTTGATGATACAACACAGCCTTGTTTACTTTACCTTATACTGAATGTGGCAGTAGAATGCTCGATGCTCATTTTGCAAAAGGTTCACCTATGTTTAAAAAAATACATATTTTGTTTCTTAGACCTGTTGAAACTTGCTTTGTAGAAGATATTCGCCCTGTTTTTTTTTAATTTAATGGATGCCTTGGACCATTGATTATTAAGTTTATTTCCACCTATTTTGGAGCAGCTGCGTGTTGCGCTTTGTCGTGCGAGCTTTCGCGACCGTTGCAGGACGCATCATCGGGCGATGAATGAAATTACGGAATTCGGTGGTCAATTAATATACTCGTCCACCTCCCCCATCCACCGGAGTAGTGGGGGGAGGGGGGCGGAGTTGACGTCAGCAGAACTCTCACCCCTGTCCTTGAGCGACGAGCGGACTCTTCTTGTCTAGCGAATAACCTTGCTGGTAACATATTTGTCGTCTTCTCTTTCGGAAAATCGTTTTCCACGTCTGGCTGAGTTTAACGCCGTCCACTCTGTTGAAATTTTGGGGGCATTTTTCAATTTCAATAGCCTCCCGAATTAGTCGTCGATGATAAAATTTTTCTTGGGCTAATACCTGCGTCTCGTCGATTAAAATTCGATGTCCATCTTCTGAGTAGGCATGTTCCGCTATCGCCGATTTCTCCGTGTCACGATGTAATATCGCCCGGCTGTGTTCTTTGAGACGAGAAGTCACGGAGCGCCCTGTCTGCCCGACGTAAGATTTCCCGCATGAGCAAGGGATTTTATAAACGCCTTCCACGTTGAGGGGATGTAGTCATCGGACATCTGACAGTAATCAGCCATATCATGAAACACGATTGAATAATGAAAATTATCGATGAAGGAATGGTAGAAGGGCAAAATTAAAGAGGTAGGCCACAGACGAGATACATATGGCAGGTGAATAAAAATGTAAAACAGGAGAATTATGTTGGTTGTAAAGGATTAGCTAGTTGTAAAACTGAGTGGATGGTTGTATCAAAATATTCTTAGTTAAGATTGATATTTGTTGATGATGATAATGACACCTGCTGAAGATAAACTGACATAATGCAATCATTATAGTTTCGGTTAGTCTTCATAAGGATGCATTATTAAATGCATGCTGAATAATACTTACGCTTTCAGCGATAATAACTGCCGGAAAATGCACAGAAAAAGTGGTTACAGGTGCAAAACTCGGATGAAGACTTCTCGGGTTTCCAACCGGGTCAGGGTCTGCATTGTGTAGGCCGACGTTTCGTTGGGAAAGTCTCCCAACGAGACGTCGGCCTATAAAATGCAGACCCTGACCCGGTTGGAAACCCGAGAAGCCTTCATCCATGCTATTCACAGGGAAAATCTCAGATTCGGTGCAAAACTCAATTTCAGGGGCTAATGAAGCCATATCTCCTACTGAAAAATATTTGAATGCTTACCTTGGAACATATCTATTCCTAAAAACTATTGGTGCCTCAATTAATTATGGCTACTAAAGTATTACAATGATAAGGGTTTACTGCAACCTATGTCAGACTAATTATTGATTTAATTTGAGAATGTCCCAATCGGCAATAACGATCAAATTATATGGGCTACTCTGATCATGTGGTTATAGTTCTGGGCGATAACCTTCAATATTTAATCTCTCCAGGTTTGTTTCTCAATCGGCAAATAGATATAAATAATAATTTATGGATAAATTTTTCCACTTAAGAAAGGAAAATGCCGTCAAAAAGATCTCGAAGCGTTTCATTATATCCCAGAGCCAATTCATGTAAGGTTGACGCATTTTGTATAGGATAATTTTGATAACTATTCATATAAAAATTAGTATCCAATGCAAAATACGTCGGCCTTGCATAAATAACAAACAAATGGCTTGAACTTGGGTAAAAGCCATTCAGCAATTTCACTTCACTCACACTTACTTTTCACGAAAGTTTGACGAACCGATATTTTTCGTTACAAAAATGATGCATTTCAGATATCACATATGTACTTAAAAATCATTTTTTCGGGTTAAATAAATCCGTGTTTTTCCTTTCCTATGGTAACGGCACCAATTACTCTCATTTAGTACTTCACGTGCATCATGAAAAAAGCAAATAAAAACCAATGCATAATTAATCTCGTGCATTAAAACTTATTTGAAGTCATAAGTATTTTATGGAAACATAAAAGTAAACTCAACACCGCCTGCAGACCGATCTAAAAAGAAATTGCAGCAAGATATAACTGTAGTTAGATTATTTATACGAGAGAAAAATGTCGAATTATTAACAAAATGTTTCAAAAGAGGAGGAATCTATTGATGAAAATCGATCAGTTGGTTAGATCGTAAACAAATACTGAAAGATAAAGCGATAAGAAAGCAACCGATTCATCAAATTCTAAACTACGTTTAGAATTTTCAATGCCTGAGGCTGAACAGGGGACTCTGAGAAAATCTTACGGTCATTTTAATCCTACAGAAGTTTATTGAAGCTGAATGGCTAATTACGATAGCTTCTGTTGCTGATTAAAGTAAGGGGTATTGAATAGGGATCATATATTTTTCGGATAATCAAACTATCAACCTCACCAGAGAAGTAGAGAGGACAGAGGCTCATAAGCTCCGGATTTCATAGCATTCCTAGATCTGATGCATTGTGATCAAGAGCAGAAGTAAACCCTTCGGGAGTCTAAATGTACACTATTGCTTATAGTACCATTAAATACGGGGAAAAACTTACTTACAGGTTTGTCCCAAAAGTAATGAGCTTCATTTTTTTGCCACGCGACTGTACAACGCCACCTGTGCGACCGGTTAGAAATGGTGGAAGGAACTCTTAAGCTTGTCAGCAACGCCTCTTTCAGTTGCATACGAGCTTTCAGAATGGTAGGACTTCATTTTTAGTAAACCTCTGCGCAGTGCCTCGTCGTGGTTAAGATGGAGAGAACTTCGGAGCAACGCTATGCGATAAAGTTTTGCGTCAAACTTCAAATGACGGCTAAGGAAACATTTTATTCGCTCAATGAGGCCTTTAAGGATGATTGCTTGTCGTACTCGCAGGTCAAAAAGTGGCACAAGTCGTTCAAGGAAGGCCGGGAAGAAGTGGCCGATGAGGCCCGTTCTGGGCGTCCATCAACATCGCGAACGGACAATAATGTCACTCGTGTGCGAGATTTGCTGAACAAAGACCATCGAATGAGTGTTCGTTTGATGGTAGAGCAATTAAATTTGCCGAAAACAGATGTTCATCGAATTGTTCACAGAGTTACCCGCGTCCGGCCAGAGATCCGGTCGTCATGGAGACTCCACCATGACAACGCGCCGAGTCACACCGCCTTCGTAGTCAACTACTATCTGACCCGAATTGGTGTTTCAACGGTGCCACAGCCCCCCTATAGCCCCGGCAGACTTCTTCTTGTTTCCAAGGGTAAAAAGGGAGCTGAAAGGAAAGCATGTGGAGACCCTAGACAACATTTAAAAAACCACGACGAGGTGCCTTAACAGCATTCCGCAAAGCGAGTTCCAGAGGGCCTACAATGCATGGAAAACACATTGGCAAAGGCGTATAGACGCGGGAGGAGACTATTTTGAAGTGTATTAAGTTGTATTACATGATTGACCAATAGCTCTATTTTTTTTAAAAAAGGCTCATTACTTTTGGGACAAACCCTGTATACGTTAAAACCTTTCTCCAAACACGCTCTCTCTATATTTATGATAATTGTTCTTTCATTTATTTGAGGCGGATATATGACAACCCTTCCGTTTTACCCGAACTACTCTCCCTCACTTGGTATGGACTTCATTTCGTCATCATGGCCCACGAACCTTTCTCCCGATATTTAACCCTCCGGAAGTATAACTGGTAAATAGCACATTGCTAAGAATTCCCTACATACAAGAATACATTGGTTTTTGGTACCAAAAGGCAATAAAATTACGCATATCATAAATAATTTTAATTAGTCAGTGAATAACTCAAGGGTTGGTTTGGATAAATGAGGTTTTCCTCACGTCAAAATATAAATCCTAGCATAAATCCAGCAAAATGAACTATCGCATCTTATAATTGGCATTATTACGAATCTAATAATTGACATTTGAAATGAATGCTAGAATTCAAATTAAATAAGCATGTTAATTAAACCTTAAGCATCTTTCGGGATCTCAATAAAAAAAGACGGCTGAAACTGCCACATTAATTTTTCGCTGTAAGATAATTTATAGCCGGGAAAAAACGTCGACTTACGATTAAAATACTTCAAAAGAAGACGAATCTTCTATTGATGAACATCTGACCAGCCTGCTAGATCGCTAACGAATATAGAAAGGTATAACGATAACAGTTCCACCCTTGTCACCATGCAAGAGAATAGATACAGGCGTGTAAATTTCACCTAGCCATGTTAGGGGGGCTATCGTTTTCCTGGACCACCTTGTAGTTGAGGATATTTTTAGGAAAATAAAGAAATATAACTTTTCAAGGTTCACTATTATTTTAATGTGGGCACGACCCGGGTTTCGTACCGTGGTTATATCGTCAGGTGACTGATCTTACATGCATCAAATATTTATAACGCGAATTCGATCAAAGGTTTGAAATACAATTTTGCCTGTTCTGCCGTAGGTACTGGCTTCCAAAATATAGCTCATCACTTCAGGCTTTACTTTGTGAAACCTCTCCATATTGGAAATAAAAAATATAACTTACAATCCTAAATATAGCTTCCTCGAGCTATAAATGTATATGCTGCGCAAATTCATTAGACCTTTAACTTACTTAGCACAAGGAAAAGCGTAAAAAATTGTTAATGCTGGACAATTTTCTAAAATATCAAACATATAAAAGAGATTCTGAAAAACAAAAAATATTGATGAAAGAGAGTGCAGCAAAATGGCGAATAGGAAAAACTGATATATACAGGGTGCAACATCTAAATCTCCATCAATGTATTACAAATTAGAGGAAAAAAGCAGTTGATGGGGTTAAAATCGTGAAACTTGCTTGCTACATAAATCCAATGACCCCAATACATTGCACCAGGTACGAGTACAGACAGCGAATATTTTGTCGTCAGCTACGAAACTCCAGCCATTGATAAATTAAACGTTACCACAATATTGCTATAGCATGCAAGTAATTGAATAGAATTCATTAGTCTCAGTGTAATACTTTCGTATAACAAAACATTGTATGCAATTTTGATGATAATTTTCGAAATATATTCGTCCATTTATTTGACTTTTTCGTTTAATGCGAAACATCCATAAAGGGTAAATTAGAAAAATGTAAAGTTAGGGGCTGAAAAGCGTTAAAGTGAGCATTTCCGTTGCGTGACATTTTTATTTTTCTCAGGTCATGTCTATTTTAAAATATCGCATCGACTCAGCGCAATCAACTGTAAGTAGATAACATTGTTTTTAAAAAATAAAGGGGACAAAAGTGGACGAAGTGGCTGGTGACTCGGAGGCTGCGCGCTAGGCTTAGGCTGCTTGAACAATTGAAAATGGATATCTTTAAGAGTGACACAGAGAACATAATATAAGAGCTCACTATACACTCACTACAGGTCCGATAAAAGCGATAAATTAAGAGAGATGTTTTGTCGAACGGATAGATATGGAAATTCATTTTTCCCCCGAACAATAAAGGACTTTAATAAATGCTAGTCCCAACTTCGAAGAGCACTTCATTTTTTATGCGTAGACGGCTGGTGTCCTAACACCCTCTGCCAAACGCCTTCAAGGCGGCTTGCGGGGTATTATGTAGATGTAGACTTGAGTGGTGAAATACACGCGTTATGATGTATAACTTGCAGGTAGTGAGTCCAGCTGTACACTATTTTCCATGAGGAGGATCGGATACAAACAAAAACTGGTATCCCCAATGGTGCGGGCAATTGAGGCGCTGGGTTACAATTCACTGCGTATTACACACTTTTGTTTCAAACAAAGTTTTGCCCTAAAACACTCAAGTGCGAAAAAAGCAATCCCATTACGTTTGATTGTAATATTTGTAACCTTCATTAAAAATGAATGAGAACTATCAAGCTCTTAGTTTACGTACGTTTTTATCCATCACTACGTTGGCTTGGAAAAGGAAAGTAGCTTACGATCGAAATTCTTTGAGTCATCATGAAAGGTAGGTGACTAACCCACTGTCCTAAAAATTTTAAATTTTATGCGGCTTCAAAAGCTGTAGATATGAACGCAGCGACGATAGCGAAAGACTTCAGTGCTATTGACGAAATGAAAGCAGCTAGTTCACTAATGTATGTCATTGATCCCACGGCTTATTAAGGTATGAATAAGTAACTGAGACACAAAGGAGAAATAGCTGAATTTGCAGCGGAATAATGATTTCGTTGCAAACAGGTTTTAAATAATAAGCAAACCAACTGTGTAAATGTCTCCAATGCTTAAGATCATTGCTCCTTTACCGGAGTAACACTCAAATTGAAACAGGTATGGACAATTCATTTCTCAAGCAGAAGTTACGGATTCAGAGCATAAAAGTGTCAATTGAAGGATAAACCATAGGCGTGTATCAGTCCACGGTTATGCGGCCTTTGTGTAGTAGCAGACGTCACGTTTTGGAGGTGACTTCAAGGCATTACGCATAGGGCAAGGGTTTGAAGGGCGTGAGGAGTGACGGGTTTGAGAAAGGTGACCTTCTCGGAGTCTCTACTCCTCGCGTCGACGAAACCGAAGGATTGTAGAAAATACGCCAACTGAATGGATTAACCACCCACGGTTGTGCATGTCCACTTAAGTGAGTGTTGTTCAAACAAAGCTACTAATGTTTTCATTATAATTATGAGGAAAAGAGTGCAATATTAGGACAAAAGTACGGGAAGGTTGAAGTTAAGGTAATAGTATAAATATTCTTGTGAACTCCATTAATTTATCCTATTGGGTAACTTACATGGAATTTTACAACACATAGTAACTATTTGTGGCAGAAATAATTATCAAAATATTACCCTTGAACTGTGACTCGCGTGCCATGTGCTTTCGCAGAAGTGCAGATTAGATGGCTACTTTATTGTTTACATTCATAGATTACACGCAGCTTTATATAAGTTACGTATTTAAAAAATAAGTGACTTGTGATGAGTTATGAGAAAAATAATTAATAATCGTGTTTTTCATTGTAATACGTAAAGTCGTTATGTTATGATATCACGAATGAATTGGGTGTAACAGTGGAATACGGTTTCAACGTTTTTTGTATTTGAATTGAATAACTTAGAGACTCTGTCACACTCGTGGAAATTTATTTATTTTTAATCCCTCAGAAAAACGTATCTCTTCTGTAAAAATATATTTTCATATTGTAACCTACCTACCATGCGGCCGTTTCACATGAAAGTGGAAATACTGCTTATGTCTAATATAGCCAACTTAAAAGTAAACGATTCTTAAGTAACAAATGGCAAAAAAAAGCATAAGACCTCCCACAGTGACCACAACAGGCCGCAGGCTTTTTTCGGGGAACTCTGGGGGGGCAGACACCCCCAACGAGCAAAAGCGAGTGTAATATATAAAATTCTCGTGTCACGCTTTTTTTCTACCAAATTCCTCCGCAACGGCTGTACCAATTCCTATGAAATTTGGTGTGTGTGTTTAGTGGGACAGAGAACATGTTGTAAACTATTTTTTATTCTTCTCCAGGGCCAACGAGGCCCTGGAATGGGCCCTGAGTCATTTCCATAATAAATATGCAAAGTTCGTTTTTAGTGATTGCAAACCTTTTTCCTTTTGTAGGTATATTTAAAATTAGTGATAATGGCCACATTTAGTAGAGATATATACCATTAGAAAGAAAAAGATATCCACATTCCTATTCTTGCAATCGAATTTTGTTTTCCACGTGATTAACGGTGAATTTAGAAAAAAACATCCAAATTAAAGCTGAAATTTTAGCGATATTGGCTTGCTGTCCCCTTGACGACCGTCAGTATTGTTTATGTACTTGGGCATCTCTTCTTTCGATACAGTTTGCGATGCCAGTGAAGCTCTAAATTATCTAGCAGAGTTTTTTAAGTCATTGGATTTGCCAGGCATGTCATCGCACCGTTAACAACTGAAGATTGGATCTCCAGTTTTTTTGCTTCGTAATTTGGATCCACTACGGCTGTGCAATGGCACGCGATTAGTCATTAAAAATTAATGAAAAACGTCATCAAAGCCAGCTTTTTGAATGGCAGGTTCCAATAAAAGATGTATTACTACCACAAATACCTAATATTTCGATAGATGTCTCAATAGAATTCAAACAGGTTCATTTTACAATTAGACTGACATTCGCAATGACAGTCAGTAGGTCGCAAGGCCAAACAATGTATATTTGCGGCTTAGATTTGGGGTTCACCGTGATTTTCACACGGAAAATTATTCGTGGCATACTCTGGCGGTGGTAAACCATCAAGTTTGTTTGTGCTCGCTAACGATGGACTCACAAAAAATATTTGTCATAATTTGTTAGAGAGATATAATTTGAAAATAATTGATTAAGATAATAAAAGTGCAATCTATTCCAAACGTGAAAGTTTAGTGTTTTGTTATTTTGACAGGTTGTCATCATTCACAGCGCTACATTCCTCTTTAAGTCATATACTTTATCCCAACACACTTACAATAAATCAGTTCACTATTTTTTAATTGACCTCCATAATATTCAATAGAAATAATTTATACGGTAAAACAACGTTTGCCGGGTCAGCTAGTAGTAATATATATTTCCGCCTCCGAACCATGTCCTTTGATTTTATATGCTGCATATATGGTGCATTTTTATACTCAAATCGTCTAGTAGAACTCTTCTGAATATAGGTAATTTTATTGATTCCGTTACACGTGCATTCATTTTGCATATGGAAAATGTATTGATCTGTATATTTGAATATTTTAACGAATTCAGATATGAAGAGTGTTGTTTGCAGAAGCATTTCATTCTAAAATCTCTATGACAAAGATGGTTATTTTATATAATCCCCAAACCGTGTTCTCTCCTCGTTCTAGTTGGTATGGAGTAAGCTATTCATCCTAATCAAAAGAATGCTAAGTGATGGTGCGAATCGTAGGCGAGGAAAACGTTTTTACTATTAATTCATGAATTTCGATGGAACGTATTATATAATCCTTCCATATCGTGTATTCGCTTCTTTTCCACAGAAATTCAATCACGCTCCTATACAGATTGTGTTGCACGATGCATTGGCCGCCAAAGAAAAACCAGCCGTACGATCAGAGTTATTTTTTCATGGTCTAATCTTAACAACAAAGTGCTTTTAATCAAGAGGAATAGTTTCTCGTGGTATTTGTGCTGATTCGTGAAAACTTACATCGCCGAATACCCAACACGCCGTAATTCACAATAAAAAATTATTAAGGTTATGATAACAAATAATGAATCTACGGAAACTATAGCGCCTATGTTTTATTTGCCCATCAGAAAATTCCTTGCATGTCGCTGGCTTCACGTCGTCGGTTGAAATAACACGAAGACCGAATGATTTCCCAATGGCAGCTAGGCAACAGGACGGAGGGAACCTCCTTCGTGATTGGAACACGGCCAGAGGAAACTGAGCAAACAGACCGCCGTAGCCGCCATAACATTCAAAGTTCACCATCCGAAATCTTGCGCTGCATACTGCTGCCACCATCGGCCAAAGCGTGAACCGAATGCCCAGGGAGTTTATCCCCTCGCTGCCAGATGACGCCATGTGTGCCGTTTGGGTCTCGTCGCGGAAACGGAGGAGATCGCTGTCTGCTCGTAGCTTATATGGACACGAGTTTCGATACAGATTACATGCTAAAAAACAAAACAGGATACAGGAAAACAAAACGCGTTTTGATTTCCTCAGTTATATTCTCCGTCGTTAATGATTGCAATATTATTTAAGGAGCAAACTCGAGAATTTTATGCCGCGATTGTAAGGGAAAGGTTCTCGTTTTTTTGGGGTGTTTCACTGAATTAAAAACAATAACTCCTAAATTTTAATTACTTTGGAGCCAAATGCGATCATCACACGTTGGGCACTTTACTTCACCGATACAAATCTTGCGAAAAATAGGTGCTACATCTCATTTTACTATAATAAGGATAATTACATAAAATATGTTTCATAACAAATATTCTTTTGTTGTTCAACTGAAAATCTTACAGCATATGGATTTTATATAAATAGCAAACCTATGATTAATTATGGCTGTTAATGGATGACTGATTTGCGACTGATGGGTTATCGTAGTTGGTCTATCATTCGAACACTCACGAAAACTTTACTTTTTCATTACGACTGCGTAAAATATACAAAACTTAATAATTTTAAACGATGAGGTGGTCAAACGTAACGCAGAATGAAAAAGGAAAATTAAAGATTTTTACGAATATTTCAATGCCATTTTCTTGTGATTTATCCGTTGTTGTTATTTAGAGTTTATTTTGAGCCCACAAAATTTTAGAGCCGACAAAATATCCATAAGCATGAGAGTGGCATTTAGCAAAATTTGTGGCAATACCAATACTTTGATACTTTGTGTAGAGTTAGCTCAAAGATTTGAACTACCCCAACCGAAATGCTCTAATATTATCGCAACTATTAAATTCAAGTTTGAAAAAATACATTCTACCACGTTAAAAAAGATTACCTGAGTACCAAGAAACAAAAAAGTAAGCGTATTTCTCACATGGTTCAAAGTATTATCCCCCTCCGATTGACACTGAGAGCAAATACGAAGTAAAAATTTAGGATTAAAGGAATTGTGAAACATACTCTTCCGCCTCCGTTACTAACGTATACCCTCCAAAGAGCACTATAAACACGAAAATGAACTACCTAACACCAGATATATAATTCATGTGATAGCGGAAATCATTCATCCCAGTAATAACTGCACTGGTCATAGTTCTCCCATTTTACTTTATTCCAGTTTTGATAATTTTAGCAGCGTCACCAGCGTATTTAATCTGCCAAGGTTCAGGCGAAAGCGGAATTGGGGAAAAATCAGCAAGCCTTCTACTAAGAAAATGAAAAATATTTCATTCTTTCAGACCAATAACGAACTTATACAATTGATTGAACAGCTTTCTTAACATTATTGGCTCATCAGACATGATGATAATATAAAATGGTAAAAATATCCCCTGAATGTTATCTTCCATCATCCATTAACATTAACAACATCTTAAAAGTGTTTTATAACTATGTAATTGGTTCGTATTTACATGCACAGAGAAATAAAAAAATGAAAGTAGGTAATAAGGATTGCAATATTCGCCTATAAGAAGTTGGAAAGCAACAACCAGCTGGTGTGATTAAAATGATTTCGGACAGCGATGGGACAACTAGTTTTTCAGATTTTATTTGGTAAACTAAACATCATTTTAAGTAGAAGCATTTATTAAGTAAAATGGAAATTTTACAATTCATTTTGGAGTGGATAATCCAGCAGGAAATTTTATCGTAATTACTATTGCCTACGCGTCAGAAGGAAGCATAATCACGTCACTCATCAATTTCATAATGAAATGCTTAACTAGCATATAACTCTATTAGTAATGGTTGTCACATCAAATTAACAATCCCATTTGATGGTCTTCTGTTAGTTAAGCAGTCCACATTTTAGTTACTTCATCAATTAGAGGGAGAACAGGAATTGCATGCTCATGAAACTCTATTTCCTGATTACTCACTGCTTTTGCAAGTACTAAGGAAGCTTTGACCCATGACCTTACTCCCTTTTCTACCTAGCCAACTTGATTTCCCAAGCTCACATCCCTTAGGCTAACAAGGACATGCCTAACTTTGTACAAATTAAAGTTACATTAGGCTGTTAGCCCATAGTGACCGCCCAAGTAAAATAATTAGACGTAGGCACTTGATAAGACCTATCTTCAGATACGGAACTCCAGTCATTGATAAATTAAACACCACTTTGCTGTAACATAGGATAAATACCTTCGAAAAATAAAATATCTTGATAATTCATAGTATGGTGCGCAAAAACATCTTATTTCATTGATGCGCTTCGGTTTTTCAAAACTTTCTTCAGGTCACATAGGAAATTGGTAGAGCTAGATTAAAAAAAGCGATGAAATTAAAATTCCAAGATTAATTACAATATTTTTTCCCTGGATATTTCTATTTTGAATGTCTAAGTTAAAATGTGAAATTCACTTAGGGCTACTAACAGTAGGTTCATAAAATCAGTTCGAAGTAATCCAGTTGATTTATATGTGAAAACTTAATATACATGTTGCGAATTTATTTTTCGTAATGAGACCATTTGTGCAAAGTTTCCAAACGGGTTAAAAATATATGGATTAAGACCAAATTATTCATGGCATTTATGAATTGATTTACCTACTATTTACCAATCCACTTCCGATTGTTCTCCTCAAATTCAATGTCCCTCCATTACTTTTAGAACGTGTAAAAATTCACCATGTTTCTGAATTCCTTTTTTATTCCTTTTGCAAACCCTGAAGACAATCTATTTTCACAAGTTTATGGGTCAATCAACAGCAAAAAATATTGTGCACATGGGTCACGCTATCCATATGTGCCAATAGAGAGAGAGACGTTTTCAAGGGTCAGTAACAGTTCCATTTTTTGTACACCCACTAAATGTTGATTTTTTCGATGTTTGCGATCAAGATATAGTGTTTCTTTTACCCTAAACCAATCTCTTTGGCCGATATAGCTTCTCGATTTTCATTTTAACCATTGGTAAGAAGTATTAATGAAAGTGAATTGAGTAAAAGTACGTATCTAACTTCTAGAGGACTCATCAAAACCAATGGAGATTTTCGCAAGACCAATTACTTGGTAAAACTATTAAGTAATTTGTATTTCATGTTCTCGTACTAGCTATTATTCATATTTTCTTGGAAATAAAATTTTTATACTTGAGATGTGCCATGGAAATAAAATTTTGACGAGAGTGAATCTATATATCCTCTTTAATTTCATGATGATGGCATAAGTTTAATAAGATATGTACTCCATGAGAAAAAATAAATGACCACTCAAGTAAGAGGAAGAGAAATAGAAATACCTCAAATCAGAGGTAAATACTAATTCTGGATCATAATCAGTAAATATTGATACTTTCTCGACAGTCAGATTTCCCAATATTCACACTCGGAAATAATACACAACTAGTGATATATCGTGAATCATCGAACTAAAAGGCGACAACGGAAACCTCATGCACCACCAATCCATCTATTCACATTGCCTCAACCCAAGCTATTCCATCACTTAGGAGTGATGACGTATCAAGTAATAGCGCGGCTCAGCCAGCCCACGGTAGTGCCCATCTGGCCGTAATCTCCATCCACAACGCTGGAGAATCGCTTGCCGACCGCAGAGATTAGACATGGCAACTTGACATCCTGACACAGGGCATGGCGCGGTGCGACACCCTTGGGCATAAAAATAAACTTGTACTGATTAATTAAAATGATATGGAGCAGCTCGTATTGCAAATTGAAAGCTGAGATGAACTCAGTTAGGAATGACAAATGATCGAAGTAATTCCATGAACCACAGTTAAAAACTTAACACTTAATTTTTAGTTGTTTTGAGTTGAATGTCGGTTGTGGCGATTGATGTCAGGAGGACAACGAAGCGTGCAATAATGAGCAGCAGAGGGAAATGGAGCAATTGTTGTTGACGGCGCGGGAGGGAGTGTAGAGTTGGATTTTAAAAGTTGTGGCGTGCAGATGAGTTTTTGCTCCAGAGTGTGTTTATACAGCGTAATAACAATATTTGAGAAGTTTGAAGAGGAAATAAAAAACGTTACAAACTCCTAAATTTTCACAAAACATCTACAGCTGACGATAACACGGCTAGTAATATAAAAATTCCGTTGGCGATTTAATCGCGACCTAGCCTTTGGATACCTGATTGTCTATATTAAGGCAATAAATAATCTGAATAAATGCTAATCGTGAAAAGTTGGAGGAAATTAATCAGTTATTTCCTTACTCAAAACATTCTTCAATTCCAATAATATCTTTTTGTAATCGGGGTGAGTAGCAAAAAAAATATTTATTATCCTAAGGAAACTCGTACACAAATAATTACAATTGAGGGACCACCATAAAACAATAGTTTGTTATATGTTTGGTAAACTTTTTGTTAAAATTTTGCCACAACCATGGCCAAAAATTTCCAAAACCTAAGTCATTACCATGATAGAATTTATGATATGCATACTCACAGTATCCGCAGAACTGAATACACTATAACAGTCACCAGCCCGCTTCGATTATATTTTGTTCAGGGAAAGCGCTTCCGAAATCCCCTCCGCACAGAGACCCATGGGACGAACCTACATCAACCTATGACAAATGAGAGCTCTTTTAAAGAGGGGTAAGCGAGGTGGGAAGGAGATTCCCAACTGTGTTCGACCTATCGAACTCCCTGGTTGTTACCGCTTTAGCTGTCAGCTGCGTTTTGACGCATTGAAGGTAAAAAGGATATGGTATGAGGGAAATAAGGATCTCCACGCCCAACCCGCGGATACGGATGAACTCTCTCTCTATCATGTTTCCACACCTTATCATTTCATGAAATGGCAGATTCTTCAAAATATTATTTAATAATAATGAAAGATGAATGAATGGTATAACCGTACGCATCAACAATAACGGTCGTGGGATGCGGGTGGCACACTTTCTCTTCACCGAGTCCTCCGTAATGTCCGTCTTTTGGCTTGGAACTGAAGTTCGTATCGCAACGGGCGTAGACATCCTCCTCTAGCACTATTAGTCAAGAAATCTTTCCTTATCTCGATGCTCTCGCTCACCTTTGTACCCCTGAAACTGACGGGTTCGGGGGTATAAACTTTGGGAAAATACAATAAGCAAGAGGTAATTATGTCATTGGTAAAACACAACGTCTCGATTCACTCTTACGTTTAATCCACTCACTCCATAGTCTTTTCTCTGGATTAGAATAGACGGTATGTAATAGACGGTCACACACCATACGCCTCACTCATCCGCAGTCGTGTCGTCTCGCTCATTTCCATGGGACGAGTTCAAAGAGGGAGAGAGAAGTGCATAGTCGGGCGGGGAAAGTTGTGAGGAAGCATGATGTGTTATGGGTGGACTAGTACTATATTTTCTCTTTAATAGGACGCATTCTTTATTGGTGAAACATGCCAACACCTGCTTTACGACACCGGGCCCAAATACTTAAATAACAGTTTTGAGCAAGGAAACGTTACACAATTCGCCTAGAATATGGTTTTTATTCGGGAGAAAATTCTTTTTTTTCTTTTCCACGTCGTCGTAAAGAAAACCTGGGCGTGAGAGAATTGAAAGGGAGAGAGAGATGGAAGGGTAAGATGCTCGTTTGGCCGAGGGGGAGGATGAAAAACAAGAAGGGACGTCCAAGAGCAAGCAAACAGGGGAAAAGGGGGAGGGTGGAGGTAAATATGGTTGGGAGCGGGGGGAGGGGGTAACAAGAGGTGAGGGGAAGTCACCATGGTAAGAGGAGAGCCGCACGCGTCCAAGGAATGGACAACTCATTTCGGGGAGTGAATTTGAAAGGACTGCGAGGTGGGGCAGGGGAGGAGGGGAGAGAGAGAAACGAAGGGATGGAGTGTTGAAAGGGCAAAAAAGGAAGGAGAGAAGGTAGAAATGAGATGGCGAGTCGAAGGTCATGAGACGGGGAAGAGGATCTGAAGAAGGAGGACGAGGGCTAATTACTCTGCACACATCGAGTGGCAAAAGTTCCGGCAAATAATATCACAGTTTGAACGTAATATTGCATAAATGCAGGGAGATATCTAAGCGTGGGCTATGTAGCGATTTCCACTATAGGTACCATGTGAAAAATTTGAATTGAAACATCCCCACTGCTTGGTTTAAAACGGCCAGCAGTTCTTCTTCTGCCGTATAGTGAGTCAGGACTCCTGATTCTCATTTTATTTAAACGTACTTATATTCCCAGCTATTTCAATGACATTATGGAGGCATTTCTTCTTCTAGAAAGTACCTGAAGTAATGCTCAACTATTGATCTTTGTTAAGTACTTGAGCTCATTCTCTACTATTGCTCTTTTTTTAAATTACTTTTGGTGCGAACGTGATACGGCATTGTATTTCATGGACATAGAATTCTAAAATTTACATATTACATGATAATAAATTAACAACAGGCCAATAAACTTTTTGATTTATGGGTGGTCTACATGCCCTTACTCCTAGTTTGGGAAAAACCAGTATAAAAGTTGTGGTGAAACTAAAAATACACAATTTAATTGGTAAAAATGTGTGTGATAATATACTTATAATTCATGACAATGGTGACAAGATAAGAGTTGTTACGATAGAAAATCACAGTCCCATTTTTCTATTGGATTGACTTCGTAATCTTAAAGCAATTCATTCATAACTACACTGAAAAGAAGTTAAATAATTAACACTGCGTCTGAAATTGCAGCTGGAACACTCGTGTAACTTCTGATTTCCGAAAAGGTAAAAATAATATAATGCCCATACAATATCATTACGTTTCCTTCAGATTGCAGTGGGCCATTCCAGACTTAGTAATTAAACTTCACCTTAGCCTTAACCCGGAATAATAAAATTGAAATATTTGGTAATAATATCGCCGTCATTAAAAATGTAGCAATATATATGATTAACCGATGGACCTGGCTATCCAGAAGCTCTTTTGGCAACATCGTGGTTCTCCCTATGAATGAGTAGCCATCACTTAAAGACTGTGGAAAAGGAATTCCAATTTATGTTTCCAACAGAAGAATTTGTTTCAAATTTATGGAAACAATTGAATAATTATCTAATTATCATGCACCCATTATCCACAACACGTCAAATTAGATCACACAACCGTACCTGGCCGAACGCCTGGATATGGAAATCCCGTGTGCCCCTAGGTCAACGTAGCTAGGCATAGCTGCCTCTACCTCAATTCTGATTGGATGATTAATCAATGCTCACAACAGCACGGCTATCACATTAGATCAACTGGGCATTTAAACATACGACCAACACGAAATGCTGGTTCATCAGCCCCTAAGGGCGAGGCAGATTGAGATTAGTAGCTCCAGAGAGATTTTTGCTCTAAAGTTACGTATTTTTCCATATTTTTATGAAATTCTATGTTCTACTTAACAACAACATGTTTGAATGTTTTTAATTTTAGCTGTGTAAGGACAAAACTATTCGTCTCTGATCCGCATTGAAAACAAATTACGCACTATACAAGAGTATAGACTAGCGTAATGGGAATGTGAATTTTAAACGGCGAGTAAACTGATGGTAAGAGCCTTTATATGTCATAGATTTTCTGTATTTTGTGCTAAAAATTATATTCTCAGTGAAAAAGTGCAAATCTCGTGAAATATTACTCAAATTCATCTTATACCAACCGGTTTTGCCGTTCTTCGCTGTCATCGTCAACCAGATTGGAAAGATAAAATTGTTGTCAGGCATCGCTTGAAAGAATTTACCTAAAATTATTAGTACAGTAATCACTTTGCTCTCAATGAATATAATAAGGAAAAATATTCTTAACTTTCGTCAGCAAAAGGTCAAGTTTTGTGAATTGGAACCCCGATCAATCAGCCCTGATGTTGTTGAGAAACAAACCATAAATGGATACTGAAGTACACAAAACACAAATAAAGAGCAAATAAAGGTACATTGCAACATAGATAACATAGTAAAATGCATAGTTTATGGACGGAAAGTTGGAAATTATCTTTTTCTAGTCATGGCAACCATCTGCGGATTACGGTGCTGGAAAAACTTGGATTATGACGAGTGTTTATTTCCCATAAAAGGTATTTTCACTTATCCATTATAATATATAATTATAACTATTAACTCACTGAACGTTTTTAGAAGATAATCCGCTAGCTATGCAGCTCTTGTTTTTTATAAACGTTAATTTCCTCTACAAAGCTATATTTCAGTGTCTTCAAATACATTACATGTGTGAGTGACGTATCGCACTAGTTGCATAATGACGCTAATTGTAAGTAGGTACAAAGCATATTTTTTACATTCCAACTACTAATATTTTTTAAATTACTATTTATTTAATTGAATTAAAATCCAAAGCTCTATTTATATAAAAAAATTGAAGGTGTCGTATTAACCTGTTTGAATGCTTAAGATGGTATTCATTGTGAGGGAATTAATACTTCCTTGATCAGACAATACAGAGAAGAAAATCCGTAAGCAAGAGGCATTCACGTTAAGCCTATGAATATGAGTTTTAATTCATGAGCTAGAGAGGGAGAAAAAAATCGCTCTGTCGTAAAATTGAATAGTCAACCCATTTCAAAGGCCTGTATCTGCATTTTGTATGAATCAGAAAGTAAAATCACTCATGTACAGGCAATATTGAAAGTTGATTTCCTGCAATTAAATGAATGTTTTAGCAAAATGTTGACGATATCTTCCCGCATTCTGAAACAATCAATAAAAACTGATTGATAGTGACCAAATCACCTTAGTTAAACAAACTCGTCATTTATTTTCGTATAGAGTCACTCCCGTTCGTAAACTTGCATTATTAGACCGGCATCTAAGGCCTTCGCCAAATGGCTGAGTTTTTACGGCCAATTGATCTAACTCCGTGGTCTTAATATAACCGATGTTGCGATGACTCATTAAGGACAGATTATTCGAAATGAAGTTTACCTTCACCACAATTTACCTGAAAAATGAACTTGTAGACCATTTTAGATTTACTATATATCCATAAAAGTGACGAAAGGGATAATTTATTTCTATGTTTTACAATATATATCCAATCATAAAATGATAAGCGCCTTGAATACTCCGGAAATCACAAAAACAAAAGAACACGCAGCATAGCTAACGAAATATTAATAACTTTCAGTGTTAGGAATAAGTTGGTACTCAAAAATCCAATTCATTATAATTAAATAATAGTAAAATACGATGTAAATATGACCTTTCCCACGTTACAGTAGTTATCCTGTCCTAAAATAATTTTCATCATTTTATATTCCCTGCACCCATAACCATAACGACGTAAGTAAAATATTGACAGTGAAAGGGGTAGCATATTTTAGTGGTGAAGATATAATATTCTGCCCCCTAGCGTTTTATATAACACAACTATAGTGTAATTTCAATGACCAAGTTTCCAGCATCACCTAAGAAACCTGCCTCACGTGATAGCCAGCGCATTGAATTGGGAGTTGACGGCGATCTCACGAGAAGAATCGAGGGTTGAATGGAGTTAGTCTCCGGGGAAACGAGGCTGGACGTTGAAGTGGGGTCCAAGAAAGGGTTCCGTGCCCTTCCCTAAAACCTCCACCACTCTCCAAACCAAACCCTCATCCCATACTCTTCCAACGGATTGGTTTATGGAGAGACCGTAGGGAGAGTGGGTTTGGTTTTGGTTTTTCAGTGGGCAGAGGGAGGGAAAGCGCGGGAGGGTTGGGAATATAGAGGATGTTAGCTTGCGTTCGAAAAGGAGAGCAGATTGCGGGATTTCGTAAAGAAGGTCCATCAAGGCTCTCAACTGGGCCCCACCCTCTTTTGCGTCCCGATTCTTCTCGAACCCTGGCGCGGTCCCCTAAGCCTCTCGCCGCTCTCCTCCGCATGCACGACTTCGACCCCTGACGCCAACAGCCATTCCCAAAGGGGCGGGAGCGAAGGGAAACTAACCCTCCCCACGGCTCCCCCACGCTTTTCCACGGGGCGATACATTTACCTTTATCAGGCTAATATGAACGCCATTAAAAATGTATTCGCAGCGTCTCGGCGGGCTGGAGGGTAACCTTTGAAAAGAGCGTGGTTGACGTGATTTAGAAATGCGATGTGATTTGGCAAGCCTTAGAATTTCCTTGCATCCCGATGGAATGACGGCATTTTGGTAACGTTAATGTGTTGCGGCAGTACTTCATTCTGGAATGCAGTGACTGATCCAGACCAGTTAATATAGGGTGAAATTCAGTCAGTCAGTCATACACTTCTTGTTAGGTTAAGACAAAAACGGAGTGTACATAATTTCGTCATAAAATAATAACGTAAAAAATAAGAGAAATCTCTTCAGTTCTTCGTCTCCATAGTCAGAGCTTTCTTATTCGCTATTAAATTTTTGTTTTTAATGGTGACAAAAATACATCGAATATTTTTTGGAAGAAAGGGCATCTTGAGAGGACGTGATTGGTGTGTGTTAACAAAATACATTTAATCTGCAAAAACTTTTTGTGTGATTTGAGAGAATTGTAAAATGCAAAATAGTCAAATGCAACTAAAGTAATTGCTTCTCAAATTAAAAAAACCTAAGTCAGTATCAGTGAAGACGATAAACAGTGGCGGATCTATGGGGGGATAAACCCTTCCCATTGGGTCGAGACACACACTAGATAAAAATCGAAATTTTTGGAGTTTGTCACTTTTTTCAATAGTATTTAGCTATATTTTCCGATATGATTACCTACTTACACGAATTGAAATACGTACAAATCAGCTCTAAGCTTAAGACGTATTTTTCACTTTTATGGTATGTTACAATCCAGGGACAGATATAGAGAGGAGCTATGGGGGACAACGGTCCTCCTTGGGTATCCTATGCACACTAAATAGAATGGTAATTTTGTTCGGACCCCCCTCTACTGCTGAGAGGTTACCCCCACTTAGACCCCCTTAACCCTATCCTGGATCCGCCACTGATGATAATTATCATTAAGAATTGGTACCAACCACAAGGATGAAATTTTTATGATCACACTAAATTATCACTTTTTTAACATTCGAGGAGTACGGACACAGTTGATAAATTATTAAAATAAAGTTTCACGAAGGTATGGAGCAATTCGCTGAATAGGAATAAAGCTTAATAATAATAGTAATATCACGCTTTAGAGATTCCGGGCAAAGTCCAACTGATAATTAAGACAAAGTTTCATTAAATGAAACTGGAGTTTTTCAGTGTTTTTGACTAAAAACAAACAAAAAAAATATTATTTTGGACGATGGGTATGGGTAATCAATAGAGGGTCTTTGTTACTTTGCATTATTCTCAATAATCTTCACTTGCAATACACGCATCGGTTATCAATAAATGATCATATAACGGCAAATAAGCCTGCGAGAAACATTACAATACCTTTAACCTCCATTTTGCGATATTGAAATTGATTTATTTTTTTCAAATCATACATATGAAAGCATGAGGATTAATTACTTTTCATACTATCACTTCATTGCATAGTTACATAGAAAACAGCAACGCCTTAACGTCGTACAAATAATATAAAACCAAATCCCATTCGAACACTGTTGAAACCTTCAGTCCTAAAATTTAACACCGCCACGATTTTTATAAAGCTTTAATGGGTTTAGTTTTATTCACGCCTCCGCCCGTAATTCCTTAATAACATATCATAATTACGCAGCCTTAATCAACCCAAGACCACCGGTCTCTTGTTACTTATTATTTTCGCCCGTGGACACGAATATTTCCTCGCTCCCTTGGGCGATAAATGATTGGGCCAATCTAGTGCTGCGCTCACTTGTGCCGTTCCCAGTTCCCTGGTCTCGCACAACAGGCACAATAAGGCTATGGGGCCCAGCATACCCACTAATTTGCGACTCATTACTGGCCGCTATACCTTCCCTCGTCCCTTGCTTTTCTCATTTCCTTATTGTGATTATTAAATCCTCGCAAACGGCGGAACTACCCACAGCAGTTCCCGGTGTCCGACGCCCTCAACCCCGCCAAATTCTTTTCCTCCTTTATGACTGGAGAACAAACATTTCGCGCCTAAACAGTTTCCAATTCGCTCCCCATTTTTAACGTTCCCTTAGTTCTCCGGCTCCCGTAATCATGTCGCACCTCTCATAAGAACTCCCTTTCAAGTAAATTTTTTTTAATATCCAAAATTGTTTCCGGCATTTGAGTGTTAGTTACTTAAAATTATGAAAAATTTTAATTGAATCTAAAGAAGATCTGCAAAGCTTTATACATTCCACCCCTATTGTTTTAAATCAGGAAGAGGAAATTGAAATTCTTAATAAAAAACCTGTTTAAGTCTAATATTTTCGTCTCGCAAACTCTTCGTAATTAGGTCTAATCATCGGTTCTTATTATCGGCAAAACTATCATTGCAGAGGATCAATGATGGAGAGTTTTCATGCATATTTTGACTTAAAGTTAAGCCTCTTGCACCATAAATAGTGGATTAATAATGCAAGGTGGAAACGATTAAGCTATCCAGAGCGTTCCATGCGCTTACCTCGAACCCCATTCCCCGTTTTTTTTGCAGGTCAATAGAGGAAACGTTTTAAAATTGCAACACAATGTTTAAATCTCTTTTTTCCCAGCCATTCTTTCCCATTCATTGCTCTTAATCCAAAAATTGATGTTATGCACGTTGACTGCCCTCATAGAAGCTCTAATTCTTGCATTTTCACTAAGATCGTGCAAGTCCATTGCTCTAAAAGGAATTCGTAATAATGATGTACCTAACTATCTAGTGTTTCAAGGTTTCCGTGCATATGTGTAATCAAAGGACTCCCAAAAAAGTGAAGAGGTCCATGGTATCAGTTTTACAAGTTTTTATTAACTTAACATCACACCGCCATGACAGTTCACTTACATCTGGTCAGTACAACAAAAAAAATGAAAAGCGCTTGTCGCTAACATCAATTTTTCATTACGAACTTTAACATCTCCCCTTAATGAAAAAAATGTTATGTACCCTCAATACAAGAAACAAAAAAAAAATATTTTCATCAGCAATGTCACAGCAATTGGCGCATGTTTACAATAACAAAATACATTCAAATTAAATTTCAGAAAGTATTTCACTTCTAAATTTCATGAATTTTATTGACAAAAGGGGTTTAGTAAGAATGTCCGCTACCTGTTCATTCGATGGGCACTACTTCAGAGAGAATAAACCGCTTTTGTATTGATCACTTAGTGAATGATAGCGCACTTGTATGTGTTTACTATTTCTCGTCATTTGACCTGATTTTATCATCTTAAGAGCACTTTGGTTGTCTATATTGAGAGTAACAGGTACAGTTTTATCAATCAATTCCTCTATCATAGTTTTCATAAATTCAATTTCTTTACAGCAATCTGCCGCAGCTATGTATTCTGCTTCTGTAGAAGATAAAGCAACAATTTTTTGCTTACGGGAGCACCAGCAAACATTATCACATAACCTGTCGTACTTTTCCTGTCTTTATTGTCACCCGCAAAATCTGAATCACAGAACCCTTCTATACACATGTTACCTTTAGAGAAGTAACGAATTCCCAATTTCATTGTCCCTTTTAAATATCTAAGCGTCCGTTTCACATTTTGAACATTTCGTTCGGTAGGCCTTTCCATTGATCTACTCTCAAGATTAACACTATATGCCATATCCGGTCTCGTTTTGCAACTCAGGTAGAGCAGACTTCCAATGGCTTCTCTGTATGGAAAGGGTGATTCCATTTCATCTTCGTTTTCGTCAACAGCAGGCAATATAGGCGTAGTCATTGGTTTGCAGTTTATCATGTTGAAACGCTTCAGCATCTGATTAGCATAGTTTTCCTGAGTTATGTACAGACCATCATTTGTTCTTCTGATTTCCATGCCTAAGTATGTTTTAGGATTTTCAGAAATTGTCAAGTCAAACTTTTCTTTCATCTTCAACAACAACTCATTCATCTTCACTGAGTTTTTGCCCAGAAGAATTCCATCATCCACAATGATAGCTAAATATAGGCTATTGTCAGAGGTTTTAAAAATACACTGATCTGTCTTGAGTTGAATCAGCCCTTCTTCTTTGAGAAAGGTTGTCAGTGTGCTGTTCCATCTTGCTGGAGCTTGCTTAAGTCCATAAAGCGCCTTTTTTAATTTGCAGATTTTTCCAGCATCTTGGAAACCTTCAGGTATTCTCATGAAAATCTCTTCTTCCAGTTCTCCATACAAAAAAAGCTGTTTTAATGTCAAATGTTTTAATAGACAAATTTTTCCTGGCAGCAATAGCAAAAAGAATTCTCAGGGAGCTTGTTACTACTACAGGACTAAATATTTCTTCAAAGTCTATGCTGTTGGATTTCTGTTCACAGCCCCTAACGACAAGTCTCGCCTTGTATCTTCCATTGTCTTTAATTTTGAGAATCCATCTACTAGTAAGGATACCTTTTCCTTCTGCTTCTCTGGGGTCAACTAATTCCCACGTTCTATTTCTTTTTAATGATTCCTTTTCTTCATTTATTGCTTTCTGCCATCGATCTTGGTCTTTTCCTTTTATGGATTCACTGAAGGTCAGCATTCCTTCCTGGTCATAGTCAGAGACAAAGTTTTCAAATCTCTGTGGTCTTTCTTTGCACTCCTAGGCTTTAAACAGTATATGTCACTTCTTTCTTCATCTTCTCCATGTAGCTCTTGAAAAGGAGTATTTTCGGTATCTTCTTCTTCTTCTACTGCAATTTCTTGATGTGCCCTCCTGTGGTACGTTTGGAGATCAAGTTCCATTGACTGATCAGTAAAAACCACATCTCTTAATACAACAATTGTTCTTTCATTTGGATCCCAAAGGCGATAACCATTTGTTGCATAACCCATGAAAATATACCTTTTACTTCTACTGTCTAACTTTTTTAGATGTCCAAGAGTCTTGGCATAGCCGACACAGCCAAAAATCTGGAGGTTAGACAAGTCGGGTCTTTTGTTAAACCATTTTTCCGCAGGAGTGGTTTGAACTGCTGTCGTAGGACTTCTATTCAATAAATAGGCTGAGGTATACACAGCTTCTCCCCACATTTCCTTTCCCAGTTTGGAGTCAAATATTAATGCTCTCGCTTTTTCCATCAAAGTACGATTGAATCTCTCAGCAGTCCCATTTAATTGAGGAGAATAGGGGATTGTAAAGTCTAACACTATTCCCTTCACTCTACACCACTATTTCAAGGCAAGATTTTGGTATTCCCACCGTTATCACACCTAATTTTGGAAATTTTGTGGTTAAAATGGGTTTCTACTTCATTTACATACTGTTTCAAATACATTGATACTTCACTCTTATGAGTTATAAGATACACCACACAGAAATGTGTATAATCGTCTACAAATGTTACAAAATACCTTTTTCCATCATGTGTTGGAGGATCTATAGGTCCACAGACATCTGAATGTATCAATTGTAACGGTCTATCAGCTCTTACCCTGTGTTTTACAAAAGGTTGTCTTACCTGTTTTGCTTGCATACATACAGGGTGTATCCTGAAAGTAGTAGGACTGAGTCGAGAACAAAAAATGTATTTCTCATATAGGTACATCGCTTCAAAAATCTTCAAAGTTATCGACATAACGCTGGCTTGGGCATCGACACAACGCTGCCAGCGAGTTTTCCACGCAGCATACGCTTCCTGGAAGGCTGACTCCGGGATGTCCTTTACAGCGCGCGTCACGGCCTTTTGAAGAGCTTCCACCGACCCGTGGTGACGCCCTTTCAGAGGGGTCTTGAGCTTGGGAAAGAGAAAGAAGTCCGGGGGGGCGATATCCGGGCTTTAGGGTGGGTTTCCACGCCGTGTTTCGCCAGTTAGTCAACGGCAATGAACGCGGTGTGGGCCGGCGCAATGTCATGATGAAGGATCCACGAAACGGCGATGGCTGGTCGGACGCGGAAGATGCGTTTTCGCAGTCTTTCCAGTACTTGCACGTAAAAAGCTGCATTAACGGTTTGCCCTGGTGGCATAAACTCACTGTGGATGACACCTTTCCAATCAAAGAAGCACATGAGCATGGATTTTTGCTTCGATTTGGACATGCGAGCTTTTTTGGGTTTCGGCGATGTCGCTGTGTGCCATTCTGCACTTTGCCGCTTCGTTTCTGGGTCGTATTCAAACGTTGAGCGGTTGTTCTGCTCATGGCACTATCCCCGTAAGCTGCCTTGATGAGTTCATGGGTCTCCCTGCCGCTTTTCTCGAGTTTAACGCAGAATTTCACTGCGTAACGCTGCTCCACTAAACGTTCCATGACGCACCGTGACGAGGTCACTTGACAGAGGTCTGGAAGAAATACGATTCACACTCCGCAAGAGCTCAGAGCCGACTGCCGCGTGTTCGCAGCGCTTTGTTAGAGTCCCTTCCACCACCTACAACCCAGAAAACTCCCGTCCGACCGTCCGCGTGTGTGCGAAAAAATCAGTCCTACTACTTTCAGGACACACCCTGTACGGAACAAACAATATTATTTTCTGAACTGACAAGAGTTTTCGAAATTCCATCACACAAATGAGGTATTTTCATCAAATTTTTGAAGCTTATATGCCCTAATTTTCTATGCCATTCTATGATTGGATTATTGCATTGTATTGCTAAGGCTTCAATCTGAGACTTCAATTTTATAACATACAATCCATTGTCATTTTTATTACCCTCAAGTACCAATGAATCGTTCTTAAAGACTTCAACTCTTTCCTTGGTAAATACCACAACACCATCATTTTCAGTAATTGCACTCACTGACAGAAGATTTCTAGAAAGATCCGGCACATAGTAAACTTTATGTAAATCACATTTATCACCAATAAATGTTCCAACTATTTCTGAATTCATACTTTGGTTTTTCTTTGCTACCTTAATGTTTTCTGTACATGATTCTGCATTGGTTAACAGTTCTTTTTCAATCACCATGTGACTTGAGGAGCCACTGTCAACTACAAAATCAAAATCGGTATTCAAGTTAGCTTTAACATTCATTTCTGTTTGAAAACACAATTTATTATCACTTTTAAATTTGTTCTTATTGTCCCTGTTAAAACAGTCCACTGATTTATGATTCGTTTTGCCACAAAAAGAACAACGTTTATTTCTAAAGTAGCAGTCTTTTTCACCATGGTTATTTTTCTTACAAATACCACATCTTCTAGTTAGTGGACAATTTTTCTTAATGTGTCCTTTTTCGTTACACTGGCAGCACTTAGGAGAGTACTTACTCAGGTTACCTTTTATTTCAGCTTTAAAGGATACGTTTGCATCTTTAGACTCCAAGTTGAGCTTGTTCTCTTCAAGTTGCAGCCTCGCGCACAAGTTCTGTAACGTCTGGTCGGCGCCACTCGTTGAATCCCAGGCACTGCCGAAGTGTTTGTACTCTTCAGGCAGGATCGTCATAATCTTCGTGATGATCATGGTGTCGTCTATGGGTTGATCCATGCGGTTCAACTTGGATGCGATGTTCTGCAGATGGCTTATGTTGGTCATCATGTCTTTCGTTTTGTCGTAGCGAAAGTTGTAAAACTCTTGAAGAAGGAGACACTTTTGTTGCCCGGTTTCCCTCTGGTAGATCCTTTTTAGAGTGTCAAACATTTCTTTCGAAGACGTACACGTTAGGATGTGTGACACTACTTGTCTATCTATCGTGGATACGATATAGTGTTGTGCCAACGCGTCTTTGGTTTTCCATTTCTTAATTTTAATTGCATCAGAACCCTGATCACTTGACGTTTCACTACCATCAACTATATCCATTAAATCTTTCGCACTAAACAGAATTTTGAGCTGGAAAGTCCACATAGGATACGAGTCGGCCGCTTTCAATGTCTGCACATGTGCGGTATCTTCCGATGTTGGGAGCGACATTTTTCAGTTGAACTGTATAACGATGACTTTTAATTTTCTAAATGTTATAGAAATATTATCTCCTTATTTTTTTACACACGTCCTTGGGCCAATGACCTGAAGAGGTCCATGGTATCAGTTTTACAAGTTTTTATTAACTTAACATCACACCGCCATGACAGTTCACTTACATCTGGTCAGCACAACAAAAAAAATGAAAAGCGCTTGTCGCTAACATCAATTTTCCAATAACTTAAGTGTGATCAATCCTCCCAGATAAAATCGTAAAGGAGGTGATTCCATGGCCATGAATTATATTTTTCCTTAGAGGAAAAGATGCCCTTCAATTAAATCAATAGCACTGTTAAAATCATATTTAAGTATGAATCAAATTCGATATTTAAATGAAACAATTAGCCGACTGCTCTTTTCTAATAATAAATTTACATGGGTCTAATCATATCACAGCTGGAAATTGGCAATTTTCCTAACACATATATTGGACTATGGGTATATCGGCCTTTAAATATTGGATTTAACGTTTAATTACTTATTTCCTTGATGTTCAGACATTTATACTAGTCCGCTAATGTATCTTGAACCCCTTACTTTCGAGTCAACCTTCATAAATTAATATGCTGTATTGTCTTCAATTTAAATAAAGGTCGGGAAATTAAGCACAGTCATCCCTCATTTCAGTATATAGACCTAATTTTACCTTCATCAAAAATTCACAAACAAGAGCTATTACTTTTTACGCACTTAAGTTGATACCAAGTTCATCATTTTATGTTGTCTAACGCTACAAGGGAACCAGCGAACTATGAACATCACTAGAAAAAGAAGGGCCTGGTGGATGGGTCGTGTCATAAGGCAGTTTAGTTACGCGATAAATATAATGGAATGAAGGTAATTGAATGCTAAGTCATCCGATAAATACCAAGAAATTAGATCTTTTGGTATATGAAGGATGACACCAGAAAGGATATAGGTAACAAATTAAGGGGTGAAGTCCATCAGTCCTAGGGTTAAAATTTTAGGAATTAATGAAGGATCAGCTTTCTGATACATGCAATTAGGTATTCTTCATTTGCTCAATTTCAGGTTTACAGCAAAAAAAACCTAATTTTTTTAAGTTCTCGGGGATAAAGTGAGTATTGAGTAGTTTCGTCGCTTGCGCCGCACCATCTGCTGCGACGAGGCGAGCTTTGCAGACGCCGGCCATTTCCTGCGGCCAAAGCGTCGTTAACTCAGGGTGCCCTAAGATTGATCGGGCCTCCGCGAATATCGGTCACTGTCACACTAACGGCCAAAGCGCAGAGGCTAGGACGGACGGCCACGGGCAGGAAGCTTGTGGACGAAGGCTGACCCAACTCCTCGAGCTAGGCTGGTTCAGTGTTTCGAAGAGCATAAAAGAAGAAAAATTAAAAAAAGTTACTTCCATGAACCACACCGAGACGCTGATGGAACTTATAATCGGACGTCAGGCCGTTTAAAGCACATGAAGGAACTGAATCGTCAACTGCAAGTCCCATTTAAAAAATACTTCGTAGAGCACTCATTATAGCACCAGCATTGGAAGAATCGATATTTGCAATTTATGTTGTGAAAGACAAAGCGAGAAAAAAATCAATTGTATTACAAAAATTATCATCGAGTAAATTCATCAAACACAATTGCCACCGAGCGTAAATATTGCAGCATATGTCTGACTAAAAGAGTGAGTTTTAAATTTATTCACGCAATGTATACGAAGTATTCTCAAAGATATTAGACAATAAGGAGGGTGAAGACAATATATTCAAATTTTATGTAGCATTATTTAATGCTTTTATATTTCCAATAGTTGGTAACATTCATATCTTCCGGTGTATGCAGCTTCAACGAGATATTTCCAAACTTGAAATAATCTTAGCCATACTAGAAATAATTCTCTGTATCTCAAGTAAGCCATGTAAGGTTTTTGAACAATTTTCAACCAAAAGTATTAACTTCAAATGAACTCAGTCATACATAGGCCAGAACACTGTCAGTTAAAAACATTTCCTTCGACTTTTAAAATACTTCAGTCCAAAAAATGTTCTAATATATCCATGTATGTTAGAATATATCGGAATGTGAGAGATTATAATACTTTTTAACTGTTAAAATATTATTCTATGAATATTCTTATTGAAATTCACGAATATTTTCAAGTACAGTTCCCTTTATACGTACCTATTATCCCCTGTAAATTCAGCATCATAACAGTTAACTTTTAGACACGTTAAAAACGTTTGATCACTTTCACGCAAGGAAATGCATCACGAGCTAAGTGATTAGTTTTATTTTTGTGAGGCCTGTAGACAGGGTATCCATGTAGGTGTACACTGATCAATAAACTCCTAAGCGCATCCAGAATTAGCCACGTATCCTTGACCAGTCATCACATGAAACCCATGATTATTGTGGTAATGTGCGAGTGTATAGTACTTTCAATAGAGATTCAATAGAGATAGAGTGTCTGTGACTATGAATTCAAATATTTAGGAGAAGAAATATTGTTTTTAATAATTAACCGATGAATCCTTTGGTTCTAACTTCTAGCTTCACTGACATTATTATTATTAAAGTATTCTACCGATTAAGGTAGGTTTCCCTAGAGTATCTGAGAAGGATTCTGGGATCCTACCTCCCCATCAACCACTTCCCTCTTCAATTTACAATAGGGCCTACTCCCTTTCATTCCATCTAAATATCCTATTCTTTTCCTTCATCTCCCTCGTTTACCCAACATTCTACCCTCTAAAACCGTTTTCAACATCCCCTCCTCGCTAAGTACTCGCTCCATCCATACCTTCAGTCACCTCCGTATCTCATCTAAAAGTTGCCTCTCCACACCCACCATATCCAGCACTTCGTCCTTTCTCCTCCTCTCTGTACATTTCACCTTCTCCATTCTTTTCCATATCCACATCTCGAATGCCTCCAGTCTTTTCTCGTCCTTCTCCCTAAGTGTCCTCGTTTCTGCACCGTAAAGTGCTACACTCTAGATCAGACTCTTCACTAACCTTTTCTCTAAAGTCTCACATAACGAACCTCTCACAAGCTCCTTCCTGTTCATCAACGCATCCTTTGCTAATTCACTTCTCTTCCTGATTACCTTACTATTGTATCCGTTGCACTGACATTGAAGGACAATAATATTTAAAAGGAAAACCACTAGCATCCGACATTAACCGAAGCAGGGGGGGTCCGAAATTAGTGAAAAAAATACATCTAGTTTTCTTAACTTACGCTCATATTAATTTGAGATTATAATCTGCTATAAGAGGCTATGTAACTAAAATATAGTTTATTAAACCAGTGGAATTAAGCTGACTCTTTCAGTTTGGTGTGTATTCCTCGAAATTGAAAATAATTGGAGGGAGAGTTAAGGGTTCTAAAATATTGAGCTAATATAAAGTTAAAATATTCATTTCTTAAATGATGTTATATGTACGGATTAAGAATAATTCAATTCATTAAGATTATACCAAAATCAACAGACATACAAGAGCTTTTAATATTATTTTCTCTGTTGGATGAAAATAATATTTAGCTCTTCGTTATCAGTTGATTTTGGTATAATCTTAATAAACAGATAAACAAGAGGGTATATATTATTTTCTCTGTTGGATACCAGACCCGAGGAACCTCTCCGTCAAGTAAAAACGAAATAAACATGCATCAAACTCTTTTGAAAAAGAAATGTCCACACAAACTGGGAGGAGTTTGCATCCAAGGGGGTATGTAATCCTTAGATTAAAGGGAAAGAAAGAAAAACATAGCAATAGTTAGGGTCGCGACTACAACGCAACCAATGCGGACAAAAAAATTCTAAAGATAATGACGGCAAAAAAAGTCAATGGATCCCTTCTATACTAACTTTCCCCTCACATACCTACTCTTTCGAGATTTCAAGATGTCACAGTGGATGCTGGGGTGGTAAGGGACCTTCAGAGGGGATGCGGGAGAGGGAAGAGAAAAGGTGGAGTATTGACATGGGAGGGGATGGCGGCCGAGGGATTAAGGGTTAGAATTGGACTGAGTTGAATTGGTGGTAGCGCAGAGGACGGGGGTCAACCAAAACATACACTCTGGGGTGGGGAAACGGGGGGGAGGTTTGAGAGGAGGGAGGCATGGAGAAGGAAAATGCGCCTCGGAGAGTGAAATAGCGAGGAGGAAGATGGCTGCCAGGCGTGGTTCACGGAGATTCGGGCTCAAACCCTCCACTTACTCACTGTCCCATGAGATGCGATGCTTACATCGATATCCTCCTACCCAGAAAACCCTCCCCACTTCCCCGGCACACTCTATCCGCTTCCTTTCAACGCCGAGAGCCCGCCACCCACGCACCTCCGCACCCCCTCATACCGCACCCAGATAGCCTGGAGCGCTGAAACCCCAGGCGCCTGCCGCCCCCGCAGCCACTCCGCCGCACGCGTCACTGGGTGATTCCAGCCCCTGCTCCTCGGACGAAGCATCTGTCAATTCTCGTTCCCTCCGACTCCGCTTGTCCCTCACTCTCCTACGCAGGGCAGGAAGAGCGCAGATTGCTTTAGTGGGTAAAAAACCCAACCCTAACCATATCAAAGTAGCCACAAAGGGCAAGTAATGAATTTGATATTCTACTTCTCACCTGACTACAATGAAATCAAATTTAGTACACCACGGAGCCAACCAGGTTTGATTTTAGACCTCTAACTTTGGTTAAATACTTCATTTTCTTACTCCACAGGTCTAGTGGCATTTTATTTGCCCGAATTTCTTCTGGCAAATACGAGAATAAGTCACGTTGGGAGGATAAGAAGTCAAACTCCAATAAGTTGCCTAAAATGCTATTTAATAGGTGTTAAGCTAGAGATAAATATTCCTTTTCTTCTAAAGTTTCCAAGTAGGCTTCCGCGGAGATTATGATGAATTCTGCTGGTTTTTGGATAAACGTGGAAGAATACCCGGAAAAACCAGCAGAATTCATTCCTTTTCTTCTACTTATTACAATACAAGGATATCGGAGTAAAAATATCACAGCGATTAGTAGATTTCCTCTAGCAACTTACCATTACCCTTTTGCCTCTGCCTCTGCCTAGTTATTTCACTATCATGAAGGTTTTTTTGTTAAGATTGTAACCAGGATACATTAGGGGATATAAAAAAGACGCAAGCCGAACCATTTTAGGGTATTCTGCAAGATAGGCTAGCGGACACTTCTTTATGCCACCCAACACCAAAAGGCCTCGGGCTCAAAAAAGCTCATTTCAAAAATCACCAATAATCGTGATAGGCTCCTGTTTGCAGTATACAGAATAAAATTCGGTAATAATGAAAGTACGTCACCGAGGCAATTTATGTGAGGATTACAAAATCACTAAATTTCGAAAATCTATGGGTCTTTTTGTGGTTTTTGTTCCAATACGCCCCAAAATCTTTCCCGGTTACTAAGAGATTTAAAGTTAACTCTCGATTTTTTCCTTCATTCGGATAGGTAAAAGTGTCCAAAAAGAAGTTGTACGATACATTATTGTACTAATATATTCAGTTATTTTTCCTTTTACTCAAAAATGTTCTTTTTGAGAGCTCTACGTGCACGTGTAACTCTACACGCAGTTCGCTGCAAAACGTATGCGCTCGCCATCAAGATTATGGTGCTCCATTTTTGGATCATTGTTCCTAGTTTTATTTGATGCCTAGCTAATCTTTATCACAATTTTCTCAATAGGACATTGACATAAAGAAAAAGGTTTATTTCCAATACTCTGAGTGGAACCGATGCCGCTGGGTGGTAACCTTAACTATCCTGTAAAAAGCTTATGCTCTCCTGCTGAATATTGCACTGCAAAAATATATATTGCTGGTAGGTTATAGTTTGAATGTTTTAGAAGTTACAATGCAATAAATATCAAACATAATAAAAACGAAGAACAATGTATCGCGATGGAATCACTCGTCAGTCGCAAAGTTTGACCGAATTTCCTGAAACGGCCTCATTTACTGGCTAATCGAGAATGTATTACTTCCCGTGAAAGCAGAAAATGTCTGCTTTGAACTAATTCTATTCAGGGGGCTGTGGCCAGCCGCATCTGTGCTGAGGATAGTTCGCCGGGACTTCCTCACTTGCTGCGTCTTCGAACAAATATGGTTTCGCAATGCGGTTAAACTTTTCCCGGGATTCCCACCGGGTTGAATTTTTAATTTTTAGTAGACTTTGCGAGCTGTGACTCCAGGATAATCCTCAGGGTTGAAGAATGTTGTTTTATTTCCATTTTTGTTTGCTTTGTCGTTTAATAAGACGACATTCAGCAGCAGTGAGGAAGTCGAAATTCGAATTGTCTGCTAAAATGGAGTATATGAATGGTAATTAAAATGGAAAGTTGACACCCTTCCTTACACCAATGAGAATCTCAAGAAACGTTTGCCCTCTTCATTCGCCCGGAAATCACCAAATCTCATTTCATGATTCCATAATGTCAAATATCACTATGGAAGTTGCTGCACATTGGTGATGACGGGAATTCTTTTCCCGGCTAACAGTATGATCTTAACTCGCACACTCCACTGCACTTGCAGCTAAAGAGATTTATAGCGATCGCAGAGCTTGTGCTGTTATCGTGAAATGGGATAAATTTCCACAGCAACTCGCCATTTATTTTCAATAAAAAAAAGGAAAAGATACACGCACCATTTCTGCTGCAAATTTGGAGGCTGATTTTGGCTTACAGCTTCTAACGTTAGAAACATTTTTCTCCCCAATTAGTAACATGAATTATGCATATGGTAGTTACAATTCATTTTGATTTATAGTTTACATGATATCTATCAATGTTCTATCAGATAGAATTTGCCTAATGTTTCCTGATAGAATTAACAGCCAAAGAAAATTTTTATTTCCAATTCATTCATTCATGTGCCAAAAATCCAGAGGAAAAAAATCATTCGCCTTGACCGGGATTCAAGCCCGGATCCCCCGATTTCCAGTCGAATGCTTTACTGGCTAAACTGGCTAAAGCACTCGACCGGAAATTGGGGGATCCGGTTTCGAATCCCGGTCAATTTGAATGATTTTTTTCCCTGTAGATTTTTGGCACAGTTTGTGCATTGCGGTTGACACCCGTAAAAGTTATCACCGTGGCTAGTCCCGGTATACTTTAATCATTCATTCATGCATGAAGAATTAATTGATGCATCATTTCCATCCTAATGTCTAACTTCTGAAAAAATTTCTAAATCCCAAATTAATACCTTAAACTACATCAATTTTAACCCACTTACGAGTATGTACCCTCGGGATTAGCCTACGGAGATTTTAAGAAAAAGTAATTTGGTTGAACCCCGCAGATACCTTGCTCTTTCTACCAGTGATCTTAGTGGAGTAAACCATTTTCATGCCAGTCATTTTTCTTTTGAATACAACACTGAAACGTAATACCAGGAAATAAGAAAATGACGTCGTGCTATCTTACAACTTTCTTGCCACCCATGTGAGAGCCATTCTTATGCAGCACCGCCTCCACGTCCACCCTCGTGTTCTCGTATCGTTCCCGCCCACTGCTATAACATTCCCTGCATTCTCTTCCCTTCCTCTGCATTCTTCGCCGTCGCCGTTAGCCATTGACTCCTCCCCCCTTTTAACTTTTTATCCAACGCTCCTTCACTCTTTTATTTCCTGCTTCGAATTTGTTCTCACTAATTTGCCTTTGACATGCCCATATATTATTTTCATAAGATCTGCACAACAGAAAACGATACCTATGCACCACCATAGTTCTCAGTGTGGGTGCCATTCCTTAACCTTTATCGGCCGAGGTAATCGCTATATTCGTTTTTTCCTGAGTTTCCTGATGGCAGCGGATGCCGAGACGGTGAGGTTAGGGGATGGGTTAAGCGAACGTAGGAGAGAATTACTCGAGACCCTGGGAAGGACCTTCCGAGGGCATAAGCCAGTAGGACATTACACTTCTTTCACCATCTCACGCCACTTAGCCATCTTTCTATGACCTTCCTTAACCCGGCGGTAGTCGCGCCCATTTTCCAAACATAAACGGTCGCGTGGGGTGTCTCTGACACCCCAAAAGATTTTCTTCAATTTCTTTCAAATAGTATATATTATTTAAAAATTTCACATCTCGACGTATCCTTTGTTTATTTAGGAATGGATATACTACATATTTCAAACCATAAATTCAACTTTTATTATTTTTAAGAAAATATTTTTGAATACCCTATTTTCCAGTAGGCAGTCCCAGTTCCTCCGGAAAAATTGCCAACTTTTTTTTTGTTTCAGCCAAAGAACACAGTTGAAATGTTGAGATATAAATACATGGGATATAATTTTATAAACATCAATCACTGTATCTCATCATATTTTCAGCGTCGACCTCTATTTGCCTTACGTAAATGCTAATAAATGTACTAAAATAATTTACTTATCGATATTGAATCGATTTCCCAGAATGTATTCTTGAGGAAAAATTTACGATGATATTACGGTCACTTATAACTATTGAAATAATCCTGTTACAAATTATATACAGCATTGGAAAGGTAAACTAAGAAATATGTAGTCCTCAACAGAAGTTCAATTTCGCACTATTGAAAAGTTTTATTGAATCTAAAGAATATAGAAAGTAAATCATGTAAACTATTTACTTACTTCTAATCACTTCTCAAAATTTTCAGCAAATGTGTACCACGCATTAGTTTCTAGCACAGTTCACAGTATATTTTTGTTTTTATATCGGTTGGAAAAAACACATCTTCCAAATTTTTTTTCTTGTTTTCTCCTCATCCTTTTCTCCGGCTCATTTTACGCATATTCCTCTATTTTTCAAGTCTCTAGAGATCGTGTTCAATATGGATCTATACTGTATGGAAAAGTTAACGATCAAGTTATCTCACGAAGAAAACTTTACAATTTTGATTGTGAATTGGAATACCGAGGTATAACAAACGCACTGATGTCAGCAGTGTTTGTCAAATGAAAGAAAATGGCCATGGATCATCTACTGATGTTTCTGTTTGTATGATAGGTGCTGCCTATTTTGTCTAATGTGGCTAGACCTCCTTCAGCGCAGTTAGAAAAGGTCAATATTTCCGGTTTTCTTTTATTATCTGTTCGTCTTGGATTCATTGACAGAAATAGCTGTATGAATTGTTGGCGAAAGAATTACATTCTTTGACCATTTTACAACGCAGGAAACTAGAGCTTTTTTCTTCCTAAACCAAAATAAGCTGCTATTTTCTTCTTTCTTTTACTTATACGACTTTCAGTGATAAATCTCTTTTATTTTTTCCCGCAACCGTCAAATTATTGCTTAGAATTTCATCTGCTTGCGGACTATTATTGAACCAGTTGTTCAAATTACGTTCCTTCCGTTTCTGTTTACAAAAGAAAAAATTCGCTTTAACTCCTCTTTTGGACTGTTATCTACAAAAAATAGACCCTCTGGTTGCCACCCTGAGTATCTTCAAATACAATCGAATTTGCCGATGCAAAAATTTTGATGCTATATTTGGCGGGGTTCGAAGGTAAATATTGCCCATATGAACATCTTATTTGAAAAGGAATCACTTGCTCATCAGCTTTTTCTCATGGCCCAATTCTATAATGTTGCCGTGTACTGCGAGAAAACATCTCAAATACATCTCTACTTTGTGCTAATTTTCCACTTTTCATTTTCTCTACTCTAGCAGTCACGTTATCGGAACGAAAAGATAAAGGGGAAAAGAGAAATATGTTATGGCTCATGGGGGAATAACATATTTCCACTCCTAATCCATTTTGGTTCCAAAACAATAAAAAATTCTGTTACTCAGTTTTATTTGCCCTGGCTAAAAGTAAAATACTATTCAGGAACACTAAGTCTTTCCTGTCTGTTTCACTATCTCTCTTACGAGAATAATTTTCAGTGACTTTTTCTACCTGAATATTAGTGCAATTTACAATTTTCTCTACCATTTTTTCAATGAACATTATACGAAAACAAACCATTCGTGTTTTGAATTTGAATTTATTTTGCTAATAGTATATAATTATAATAATTATATAATAATAAATAATTTAATTTGAATTTATTTTTGCTTCTCAGTAACACTGCTACAATTTTATGTTCTTATGTTTGGTCTTGATCCCTGCGTATTACACGTTGCAACTCCATACGTCCCAACGTACATAACCTCCCTTCCCTTTTACAAAAGTTCATCATCTCTGCACTGCTGTTCAGTGTAAGTATCATGTGCAGCTACATGACACCCATCTTCTTTTTCATCAGAATCAATCTTCTTCCCTCAAAGATTCATTCAAAAGACAAAGACTCTTTCTTTTACTCTAGAGGTAGCTGACATCTAGTATGAATTGAAAACGATGAATGTAAGTATTACAAGACCAACCTTCAATGGTAAATTCACAGAAACATGTAAATAATGATTTTTTTGAATAACTACTGCCCTATCGTTATTGAACGAAGTCTTCAAAAAATCACTTCTAAAAAATCGCATTTTCTACAAAAGTTGACGTCAGAAACAAATAATTCCTCATCCAAATTTTCAATCAAAAGTCAAAGTATATTAGCTTTTTCCTTTTTTTAGAAAGACTGCAGGAATCCATAGTGTACTGAATTTACGTGCTGTACGTACTACATGATCGATTTTTCGTGGCTCACTTCGAGAAAAATCACTGTAACATTATAAGAAATTACTAACTTTTTTTTGTTTACATAAATTTAGGCAAAAAATATACCAATAAATAAATATTTATTGATGTAAACGTAAAAAGACAACTTTCATGGCCAGTTTCAGAAAAGTAGCTATCAAATGCGATGAAAATGGATGAAAAATATTCAAGGCGACTTTAAATACTAGGCGGCAAACTGTAATGAGAACGGTCGCGTGGGGTGTCTGGCGCGCCCCACTCTGCAGAGCTTTGACAAAAGTAATTTTTCTTAAAAACTTACATTGATTTTATAATAATCTTTTACATGTATCCTCAGAAAGCTTAAAAAATCAGCTAGAGGAGGTTACAGGTCATTGCAGTCACAATTGCAAGAAAAAATAGCGCTTATATAAGGCTGGGGTGTCTAGGACACCCCACGCGACCACTGCCGGGTTAAATTTATAAAGCAAATAACCCAGCCGCCACCCGTTGGTAAATTCCTCCCAAATAACACTCATATGTATGTTAGGTACCTCTACACTTCAATAGCTCTATCACAACCTAGATGTCAGGCTTTGCACTTGCAAATTAAAAACTCGAGCAAACATCCATACTATCACTAATAGGGTATCTTCCTTCATCAAAGAAAACGAAAGGCATTGTTTTCAATTTATTATCCACCATTAGTGTATTCATAATATACAAATTATTTGGTTTTATAAATCCAAGTTTAGACGAATATTAATCGTCAATTAGAAACGTACTTGAAAAAGGCCAGATTGGCGCCCATGCGATGCCACTTCACGTGTCGTCACAGGGACCTAGTCTCTATACGAGTAGATAGGAGTTTTTCATCGTCTGAGATTGCCAATGCATGCATGAGGCACAGAGCTCAGGGAAACATGTCTTAATAATCACCTATTAAAACTGGCTAAAATAGGAAAGTTTTCTTCGCTTGACAAGGTATTTATAATCTTTATTTAAGTCAAGCGCTACCAGCTAGCAGGGAACTCTACTACCTGCTAGCATCCTGCGTCGTATCACTGCTCAAAGCCTCGCCCCAAGGTCACCTCACTTGCGGCAGCGGGAACCAGAACGACGTCATACGGAGATTTCCCGGCATTCATACTTAGACGTCGCGTTTTCGCGCGCTTGAATATTTTCGCTTTTCATTTAATCGCGAAAAATAGATATCGTGATTTAAAAATCTAGTAGCGTGAAATAGGTACTTCAGGAGTAATTATCTTTCGATTTAGACAATAAAAAAAATAATACGAAACCACCCTATTTTCAGTCCTTCTTTATCCTGTGCATTTATTCCACTACTAGAAGTCACAATTATCATCTGTGATGCAAAGAATACCGTGAACTAAAATATGTATACACATACATTAGCATGTATATATGAGTATGCGATGGTTCATTGTTAAATGAGTCTTGAACAAGGACTTACTCATTACGTACATTCCCTGCAGCAACTATGGAGCATTTCATTCAATAAGTTCTCAAATCTCAACTATGGATCACAAAATCTAAATACTGCAAATATTTACAAGCACACATGATGTGGTGTACGAATTTTACCTTACATTTTTAAATAAAATTTCAGTCTAATAATGTTGACTCAGATACTTATTATAACGCAGAAGACAATCCTCCTGGGTTTTCTGTTGATTTTGTGAGAGCCTATATATTTTGTTTCTGAAATCTAAGAAGAAATCAAAAACTTACGTAGCATTTCAAACCTTTTGAAAAATTTAAATTAGGAACTGACGACAGTAGCTGCTATGCAAAAAAAATAATAATAAGAGGCACATTCACTAAGGTGTTCACATATTATATTGAAATATTCTTATCATAACCACTAGAGTTTACTTAAATGTTTAGTAAAATTAAGTTAATTATATCTTTCAGGGATACGTTGCTTAAAACTGTATAAGTATAGTTTTTGTCAAATATATACAAGAAGAGGTGCCGCCTATACACGAAGAGTCATACAGGAATATCATGGTATGTTGTTCTTTTTTTTTTTCATAATTTCAATTTTTGGACACTACATTATCTGTATGCTTTTAATGCGTCACTTTTATACATTTTGATACAGCCGTTAATTGCAAGTTTACAAAAATGAATGCAGCCCTGACCAATTGAAAATTTATTGGTACTTGAGTGACTCGGCTACCCTAAAGTAGAAGATCTCAAAGTGTGTCCAATTCCTGATTTTCTTCACATAAACTTTAAGTAATATTCCCAAAGTGAGGAAAATATTGTTATCATAATGATGACTTTGCATCTTAATTTAAATTTTTGAAAATGTTTATATGAGGAAAATATTATTATCATAATGATAACTTTGCATCTTAATTTAATTTAAAACGTCCCACTATGGCCAAAGACCTTAACATATAGGTAAATAATTTTATACCCATTATTTCCGCTACTTATGACATTCTCAAACCTTTCAATCTCTAATAAACCCACATCACTTCACTCGACACAAGATGGATGTAACTAGCTAAAAAACCTTGCTCTAGATGTGAAGAGTATCCTTTATTTCCATCCTTCATAGTTTTCGATTCGTATACCCTATTCAATGGGTAAGCTCTTATAACAGTTTTCCGAAAGGACACACGTGAAGTTGCGGGCGATGAGGCAAGGAACGAACAAAATTGCGTCTTTTTTGCCCGAGATCGTATACATTCCTCCCATTCTAAGGACGCGACCATTCCACCGCCGCTATATAGGGCTCCCCCGCCCACTTTATGGTCATTTTCTCTTCCTTCGTGAGTTTCTCCCCGCTATACCCTCCAACAATTACCTACTCTAATTTCCCCTTTATTTATGCCAGCGATAAAAACAACACGCAAGAGCTCCTCCGTTAATATTTTACCTCCTTTTTCGCGAACGAGTCGGCCCATTTTGCACAAGCATCCCGCAAACGTTGGATTTTGGAATTTATTATTTTTCTTCATAGGTACCTTCTAAAGATTCTTATTGTCTCTAAATATCCCCCTGTATCCCATTATAGCCTATTCTACAGAATGTAATGGAAATTTAATCCAAAACTATGATTCAACATTTGCCCTTTGGAATTAGAAAATAAATAATTAAGTAAGCCAAAAATTCTTACAGAAGTTGCTTGATTTGATTGAAGATTGCTTGCAGCTGATTACTGTGATTAAGAGCCATCTTAATGGGCATACCGTGCTAGTAACACAGCACTTGAAATCAACGAAAAAGGTGATACCTACAATTAGAATGAGAAATTCAATATTTCTTCTTTCTTAAATTTGGACAACATATTCAATCTCTGATAAATTTCAATTTTATTTCAAAAGATAAGTCTAATACCGTAACATTGGAGATCGAATATAATTATTTAAAACGTACACTAGAATACTTTTACTGCAATAAAAAATTGTTATAAGATTAAATGAACGTAAAAAGACTGGAAACGTACATATGGTTTGCTAAAAATTATCAAACTGCTCCCAAGTCCTACATTTCAACGATTTTGAGCAGCATTAGAAGAAAATCCTGGCATTAAGATCGCTGATGCAATTTCCACCACCTAAGCAAGGAGCAGTAAAATAAATTTCTTCGACACATACTCCTTGATACCTATATGTATACGTTTCAATAGAAAATAATTTCAGTCCTCCAATCAACACCCTCAAGTCTATTAGACCCGATTTTCAGAATTGCAATAATTTTTTAATAAAAAAATAAAATAATCATTGAGAGTAAATCGAAGGTTCTCACAAGGGTTTTTCATGCCCTTCTTTGAAGTAATATCGCTTGATTACTTCAACTTTCATGATTGTGTGCCCGTGGAGTTGTTTCGTCTGCGATGGACTAAGTTTCTAACGGCTATTGGTAAGAGAGGAAGATTCTAGATGATGAGGAGATAGAGGGTTATGATTTTTCGAGCAATGCACGGGAATGGATATAAAAAGCAATATTAGGAGGTAGAATTTTGGGAGAAAAGGAAGATTTGGCTAATGTATATAATGCTCCATGTAATACTGCCTTGAACGGGATATATTTTAATAATAATTGAAAAATTATTACATAGTTGTAATGTGCTTTCTTTGATCAAAGATACCCCTTGCAAATTTTAGAAAATTAAATACTTTTCTTTCACATAAACCCCCGCATAAACGTTTATAACATGGCAGTAATTAAAGTGGTGAGACTTCTCACAGGTAGTAAGGTTTCTTATTCATAGTTCTAGCCAACTAGTTAGCGTCAAACCCTCCAATTCCCTGCCTCTTCTTCATTCCTCCTCCTCCTCCCCTTCCACCTTCCCGCACATTCTTTCCTCCTTTCTCCACATTCTTCCTCCTCCACATTGTTTCTCCAGTCCATTGACCCAGCTAACCTTCCGTCTCCTGGACCTTTTTTTAATTAATCCTCTGCCTCAAAAAAGCCTGCACCTCCCTTTTCTTCCGGTGGCTTATCGCATGTTCGCTTCAGCCTCCTCCTTTCCTCCCAAACTACTTGGGCTCCTCTACAGGTCTTCTACCTCCCTTTTGCCACGGTGTATACGCCACCTCCCCCTCTCGTCCCCCAAAGGCCTGCAACTGGGCTCATTGCTTCTGCATCCCCTCCCCCCCGGTCCCTTCCGCACACAGTTCCCGGCCACGCCCTATTCTCATATCCTCCTCGCCTTCCCTTTGATCCTTCCCGCCTCGCCCTCCGCACGCCGAAAACTCCCTCTTGCGACAACCAAACCAACTTCGCCAGCCATTCGTAAATTTGCGGAAGCTTCGTCCGTAGGGCGTAAGAACGGAGGAAGGGAGGTTGTGTTGCCACGGTTGGACGGACTAGCAAGCTCAAAACTTATATTACTTGCCTATGGAGGGTTCAACATTTAGGTAAGCATGGGGTGGATTTTATTCCAGAATGAAATCAGTATGACTTTACAGGGGTAGACAGTGTTTTTATCTCTGGGAGCGTAGTGTGATGAGCATGATATTTTAGCACGGTGTTCCCTTCAGTTGAGGATAGGAGCTGGTTTTAGGGTTCATTGTCTTGGTAGGCACAGGAATCTTGGGTACTGCCATAGTTGAACTTGGAGGAAACACTTCTCATAAGCTTTTAAAATCCTTGAGGGAGGCTCTTGCTTATGAACCAGCAATAGAAATTACGGGTAGTATTGCAGTCCTCATACCGGATTTCGTACAGTGGAATAATAAGTGAGAGGCAAATTGGTAGGTTATGTAAAAATTGACTAGATAGTTTGAGATGTACGGCTCAATCGAGGGTAAAATTTTCTTCCAAATAATTTAAATTAAATTTAAATTAAAAACCAACTTCTTTCATGCATAATATTTAGAAATAATCTGCACGAAATTTTAAGGAAATTATATTTATATCACTATTACCATTATTATTTTACATGATTTCCATGCAAATAATTCTTTGCTTTATTTATCAACATCATTCAACCTTAACGAACAATGTAATATGCTATGTGTGAAAATGCTTTTAGTTTTTGTCGTTATCTTAAGTGTATTCAAAGTGTAATGATCGTGCAACTCTTTCAAAATTATTTATATGAACAGCAAAGTCTCCGCACAAAAACATTCACTCGAATGCCAAAAAGCTCATAAAACCCAGACATATCCAATGAAAAAGTATAAAATGAATTGATTTCAAAACAGTTATTACACCTATTTCACGATAAATATCAGTTTTCATTAATAACCCATTCAAAATTCAGTGCGAATGCATAATAATGAATTAGAATATTTAAAAAATCTTCCAATCAAAATAAATGTTGATCTAATGGCCAAATAATGCCGAAGACTCGTGAAAAGTTTTTTTTTTAGTTTTTGGAGAAGTTAAGGAGTTTTTTCCAGAGAGCATTAATAACCAAATGCAATCACTTATCGAAAGATCAGCATCCTGCCAAACGATCTTAAAATGGTTCCTTGAAGGCTGGTTTAATTTAAGTGCTCTTGCTTAAATGGCTCCCGATGAAGATACAACCTTGGTGTAAAATAAATTCACCAGAATTTTTACTGGTGCCTATGGTATGAAACTTAAGGTCTTTTAGATCACATCCACCCAAAACCACGCCTCAAACCACTAACTCCACCCTAAGTACCATTATTTTAACCATTTTATCCAACCCTCTGCCTCCCGCACTCATACCTCATTTTTTTTAAAGCTCGGCCGTAAAGAAAGCCGGGAACTGGAGAGAGCTGGGTGCATGCGGAGCCCTCGAAGGGTGACGGGGACCAAGAGGCGGGAGCGGGGAAAGTGAGCCCCTTCGGGGGGTGGACAAGGAGAAGAGGGGTAGAGGAAGAGATACCAGGGGTTGGAGAGAGGTGAGAGGGATGGAGTGCCGAGGGTAGGATCCGAGGAAATAGAATTTTGGGGTGAGATGGGTATAGGAAGGTGGTGTGCGGGATCCCTTTCCCTGGACACAAAGGTTGGGGAGAACATGGTAAGATGAGGGATGGTAAGGGAAAGAATAAAAACAGCAATACGTCTGGATAAGAAAAAAACTCAAAAGGGAGTAGGAAAGCTACGGGGGTTCATCACCAGGTGATTGCTGACATTGCTACCGACCGACAGTCCGGAAGATGGTAACAGTCGAAACGTCGACAGCAATGTCAGGAATGACCCGGTGGGAAACCTGGAAAGATTTCCTAGAAGCTGTTCTATGGGAAAACACGATAGATCATTTCAAGAGGCTCTTGGTAGAAAATCTGCTAAATATAGCAACCGTTGCTCTAAAATATAGAAGAATCTCAGCTCAAATTCAAACTCAAACCTGCGCGCTGCGCCTCGTGAGCGCGAATTTCAAATGCATCGGTCAACAATCGGTCTTCATAGCTCGACGTGACGTTGACGCCGAGGCTCGCGAGCCAATCAGATCCTTGCTGTGAGAGTCGATGACGTAAGGTCACCAGCTTGCTGTATTTTTGCTGCAAAATCCGTTCATCTTGGATTTTTTGCGCGCGGAGGCGGCAATGCGCTAAGGATTTCGTATTTATGCTAGTCAATAAAATTAGGTATAAAAATTTGCTAAAGTAGCTCGAATGGGAGTTGAGAATACCATCAATTTCAAAAGTATATGATATTCTAAAGTTGTAAGCATCGAGTTTTTTTAATTTTTCCTAAAAATAAAATAAATTGTAGCCCTATATTATATTATTACATCAGAGGAGCATATATTAGTATAAAAGATACCACAAATTACCGGTACCACAAAATTATTACAGCTTTATTGCCTCATGTTGAGGGATCACTGTGGGTGAGCTTAGAACGGTGTTGAGGTAGATTTACTCGTAAACCGATAGGAGGGTGAGTGAACAAATAAATCAAACTCTAATTAGTTTCAATAGCCAACATAGTCTTGCATGTCAATGCAAGTAATAAAGGCATTTATCAGTCCAATGTTATCTCAGAAATAGTGCCAGCTGTCATATTAAAAAATAAATAGATAGTATCTTATCCTTATTAGAATAATTATTTACAAAAATGTCTTCGTAGCTAGAGAATGTAATTATTTCCAAAACTCATTTTTTTTAAGGAAACAGGTTTACTTTTCTCTCCGAAACATATGTCGTCAATAACTTTCGTGCCCTTTGGTTGCTCACTCGTTTTATGGTTTTAAAGGTTTAGTATTGATCTTATCGAATATTCATATTTACGTTAGATAAATTATCTTTTTAGTCTGTTTTATCATTTGGCTCTCGTCTTCGCCCTTTCTGTGATGCTATCTCTTATTCTTAGCAATTGATTTCCTCAGCAAATAGCTATTTATTGGTCGTCAATTCAGTTCTAGGTTACCATTTGCTTCACTAGTTACTGCTGGCGTCAAAATTATGTGCCGCTGCATTTTTTCAAATTTATTTCTGGGCTTCAGCGCTGGTCTTCTTCATGCACTGAAGCGCAGACATAAATTTGCAAAGTGCAGCGGCAAATCATTTTGACGCTAAAAGTAACGAGTGAACAATGCTTGTTTTGAAAGGCCAAATTATAACTATGGCAGGAGAAAATAGCTACAAGTAAGAAAAATCGAAAAGAGCATAAGCATTATTTGTAAAAGATAGCACGAGTTGTTATATAGAATTGCAACCCAGGAAAATAATAGCTCCTTTGTATGTTTGCGTACTGGAATATTATTATTATAAAATGTTTTTTTTTAAACATCCCACAATACTATTTTAATACAACAAAAAATAAATATTTCTCGAAAGAAAGGTATGCAAAATATAACAGCATTGATAACCACTAAAATAATGGGCGGATCATAAAAATATATCGACAATGTAGAATCTGATACCACTCATTTTTGTCTTAAGCAACTCATTTTTAATGCAACCGATATATGATGTTTATGCTTTCAACTTCCTTTCTTTCATCAAATTAGCTAAGCAATAGTAAGCAATGCAAACACTATAAATCGGAGTTCAATCATGTTATCAACTGAAAACTTTTAAAGTACCAGCTACAAAAATGTAATTAATGTATTTAAGCATGCCGACGGCATGTTGGCGGTGACATTATCTGCCGCAGCAAACATAAAAAAGAGATTGCGTAAAATCTTCATCGACGCATGAATATTATTTCCATTTACGATTACAAAAGAATAAACTACACTAGACAACAACCGAAAGAGGTAGAAAAACCCACTGCAATGCCGCTGAAAGACGGTCTACACTTATGCCAAGCGACTCCGGTCTGCGCGGCTTGGCTACACCCCGCTCTCTAATGGGGAAAAGAAATGCCAAGCAAATAAATGGCGAGAGCAAAAACCTATTGAAATTCCTAGTTCAACATGCTAAAATTTAACAATGACGCACCTTTCGCTAGGAAATGTTCTTTAGTATTTTCATTATACTGATCGACCATAATTATGCCAACAATTCCTTTGTCAGCTAAGAAGTGCCCACAGCAGATACTAATTTCCTTCTTTCAGAACATAGAACATAGAACATAGTATCATGCGTATTAATAGCACCACAAAAAGACAAACATCAAAAAAACAATTCGATCGGAAGCTAAAGGAGATCATCACTTCGATCAAAGCGTGATGGTAAAAACGTTGAAAGTTTACTTCCGGTTTTATTAAATATCAGGATGTCACCAACCTCGCCCATAAAATATTGTCCCTACTTTTCTGCGTAGATGAACTTAATGTGCTACCAAGTGTATTTTCTATCAATGCATGGGATACTGCTTGTAAGAAAACTGCTTTATATGCCAGTATATCTGCTAAATGATTTGCCGGCATGTTAATGTATAGGTACCAGGAAATTAGAGGTTTCAAAGAACACATGCCAAGGGTAAATACTATATGTCTGAAGTGTTTGTTTATCAATATGTTTCGCAAATGCAAACTACCTATTCATGCGATAGAAAAAAAAACAACTTTTGTATCCCGATTCCAAAAGATCAGCCACCTCAGCCTTACGCTCTCAGTTACCCCGGCATTTCCATTCAGCAAATGTGTTCACGAACATAAAATCACGCTGGTGGCAGGGAGTCTCCTGGAGTATGTCTCTTCATAGCTGAAGGTTTTTCTTCCAAAATGTGAAAGGCGGCTATTGAACTAGCAGGGATGGGTAACGAAGGCTATGGGGCAAGGAAAGCACTATAAGGGGATGGACCGAACATTTACTGAGACAAGGGAGAATTACTGTGACACTAGAATGGGCAGGGGTTGGGGTGGTTGCTCGAGTGTTGACCCTGGACAAGGGACGAAGGGACCAGGGGTCTTCGAAGGGAGGGGAAGGAGAATGGCAATAAAAGATTGAGAGAAGGGAAATGAGAAGAGAAGGTGAGTGGGTGGAGATGAAAGAGCGCCCCTTCCGGATGCCATCCAGCTTTCTTTGGGGAGCAAGGACGGTCCTAAAGAAAGCTGATTCTCCACATTTTTAAGACCTGTAGAATCCGAAAATCCCACAGGAGATGGATTCTCTATGCCTTATTTGCTTTACGGCTCCTGTTATTGTATCATAGACAGGAAGTAGATGTCATTAAATATGTAACGTAACAGCGATTACCGAAAAGAGGGTAGGATAAGAAAATAAATAGGATTTCAACAAAAGATTCTGCTTCACCACAGATATTTGAACTGGATAATTGTACAGGTTATACTTAGAGAATTGGTTTCCATGAAATTCAACATAAGGCATTATAATGGCCGTGGCCAAACACAATAATTGTATGAGAAATTATTGTTACAGGATTTTGTGACTCAGACGAGTTAATGTACATTCATTGACATACACGTTAAATTATGCGGTTAAAATTGTTATCCCTGGGAGAAATTATTTCCACCGAATACTAATTATTTTTTTCCTTTTCGGTTATAAAAAAAATATGCATTACACATTTTTTTGCCATAAGTTTGGGAATGCTATCAGGCACTGTACGGTATCCACAAGAAAAACCTCAACGATTTTATGAGGTATTAAAATAGATATAAGTTATTCTCATGGAAACGACTATACCTCAATGGATTAAAAGGCCAAGCTTATGACAGAATTTTTAGCAACGCTAGGCAGAATTTTTCTTATGAATCAGTTAAGAAGTTACTGTCTCGAAGACGTTACCGAATCTACAAACAAGTTGTTTCCATATTGAACATGAAACTAATCTACGCTTGGTTGCCATTCTTGGAAAAAATGCAGTGGCAATGTAAACATGCCCTTAATTCTTTGTTACTCTTAGGTTACCATGGGAAATTTCATCGAAAGTAAGCTTCAAAGAATAATTATTAATAACAGCACTAAGGGTTCCTCTTCCATCTATCTCTATTTCCTGCGTCCTCCTCGGTCGCTCCTAATCGCTCCAGGTCTACCTTCACTTGGTCCCACCACCTTCGCCTTGGTCTTCCTCTTGGCCTTCTTCCTTCAGGATTCCTCATTATAACTTGTTTTAAATGATTAGTGTCCTCTCTTCTCAAAATGTGCCCAGCCCATCTAATTCTTCTACATTTAAACTCGCACACTACATCTGGATCCTTGTATAGCTCTCTTAATTCTCTATTGTGTTTTCTCCTCCACTCTCCTCCTTCAGAGATTGGTCCATATATTTTCCTAAGGATCTTATTTTCAAAAACAATTAATTTTCTTTCTTCCTTCTTCCTCCTTATTTCCACTTCTTTCCTATTATCAAATTAAAGAATTTAAAATTTTTAGAAACACTAGATAAGATAATAACGCAGATAACTATAAAACAGAATGCCTCGGCGGTTTATAATAATGGTTTATGACGATAAATAATATTTATCAGTAAAAACTATCATTGATATTAAATGACGATGAAGAAATACCTTATAATATTAATAGCAAAAAGCGTCGAAAGCCGCAAATTTTAAAACTTGTAAAAAATGTTTCATGTATCAAGTCCAAATAAATAATTGAAAAGATAGTCAAAAGAAAGCAATGTCCTTAGCCTATTACTGGGCATCAGAGATATCCCGAGGTATTATTCTATTTTAAGATAGTTTTCTCCTTATGATAATGATAGCTCTTCTTTCACAGCATTTCATGATGGAGGCATCGCTTTCAACTCGTTTGTTGCCCGTTACGGTGATGAGGAATATCAAAATTCACTTCCCTATTAGTCGAAACAAGAAAAAAAAGAAATATTTCCTCGAAAGAGAAAATTACGCGATTTAGCCAAGTATTTAGTAACGCAAATGAATACCCTATAATAAAATAAAATAATGAAATAAAATACTTCTGTCTGCATAATGCTTTCAATATTTCATACTCTAAGGAATTGAATGCTGTCCTCCATGCCGTAACCATGTAGCCCACCTCGAAATGAGTAAATTTTTCATGGCTGAATTCGGAAAATACAAAATGATGCCTTCGTCGCTGCAAGAGTAGAATTGAAGTGTTTCTTTCATTTTCACATATTTAGAGAATTATTAATTTTTCATTCGTTTTAAGAAATATTTTTGGAAAATGTGTTTTCACTTCCATAAAATAATCATCTCCTCTCAACAACTTCCTACTTCATTGGACTCAATACGAAAAATGGGACAAAAAAGAAACAAATATATTAGCGAAATTAGGTTTGCACTCAACGATACAGGTCCTTCAGGTACCAAATGCAACTTCCTTGGACTGGTTGCTGACTTCCTGTATCTGATCACCGGATTGTGTGTTGCCAGGCAGGTTTTTCTTAACATTTTTCACAATCGGGGGGATAATTCGGAAGCATCGGGAGACAGGGCGTGGAAAAAATACGAGCACTGTGAGACTGAGGAGTGAAGAGGGTAAGGGTGGAGATGCCATTGCGAGGGTACAAAGGAGAGAGAGGCTGGACGCTGGAAGATCCGGTGAGAGGGACCCTTCGAGAAATGGCTCGTGCGATAAAAAGGAAGAACATGAGAGTAGCAGTGGGGTAGGGAATAAATAGGTGCCTGAAAGGAGGGACAGGAAGCAATAAAAGGGGAAGGAGAATGGCAGGGGGTGGGTATCGAGGGAAAAGTAGATGGGGAGACTTGGGAATGGAGCAGTACAGCCGAATCCAGTTGGAACTTTTTCCTTGTGGTACTACGTTTAAACACCAGTTGTTTTGTTTGACTGAATGCAGGAATTACGTTTCGTCATACAAGAAAACTTATGATGTTGTCATTGTTGAAACATAGATAGTTTCGATTCTGTGGGTGCGTTGGGAGAAATTTCAACATCACCTTTTCCACATGCGATTTCATTTGTACTGATCATTTTATCGTCACACCGATAGATTTTCAAGGTTAAATAAAATAAAAAAGTGTCTTTACCTTTAAAAAGTTTTTTTTTTTCAAACACTCCAAGGATTAAAGACTTAAACTAAGGGATCAGTGAGACTGCTTATTCCGATGATGTGTTTGATCCATATGAGCAGGAAATCACTAAAAATATTTTGACGGAATACGTCATCAAAAATCGACTTACTGAATGGTATCACCCAGTTGCTGGATAATCCATGATCTATGTGCAATTTAGTGCACTAAGGCAATTTCACTACTTGCGAGAATAATGAACAAAAATTATGAATAAAATTATATTAAACAGAGTCACTCTAGTCAGCCCGTAACCACGGTCCACCGCCTAACACATTTCTTAGAAATGCTTTGATGCCGAGGGAAAGTAATTCTTAGTCACCTCAAATATGTATTAAAATTTAGCACGCCAGTGGATAATTGAGAATTGCAATTTTCCTCAATAACGTTAGTTCTTAGGTTGCGTCCTGTGGTACAGAAGACCCTCGCTTTGAGGTATTAATTCGTTCCACAGGACAAATTTTGTGTTGCATCTACATTACTGCCGGACGAAGAATCGTTATAAAGAGTATTAATGCATAAAAATGTGTTTCATTCACTAAGAAGACGCAAAATACAATAATTTACGACATGTTGAGCAAGTGAAAAAATCAGTGAAACATGACTTTTTAAAAGCGATCGCAAAATCAGCTAAGGTCGTATGCCGAATTCATCGTAAGTGGAAACCGTTTTATGTATTTCCGAATACTGTTTCTGTTAGGGTGGCCTTACACTTTCCGAAGACAATATGGCAACAACATTTATCGGGTTGAACCACGCTCCCATAGCTGCAAGGCCTTATTCCATAGCATCGAGGTAACTCTTTTCTTTTCTTGCAATGAGCGGTGGAGGGCATCCGTAGGCATCAAACTGAACCCAAAGAGTGAGAAAAGTTATGACTGGTGGATGTGTTGAGTCGGTTCGGGTGGGATAACATAAAGGAGAAGGCATAAGAACTTCCGTGGAGGGAGAAGTCAGGCCAGGTTGGAGTGTGGGCGTGGCGTCACATGTGCTCAGAAGGGGAGTGATGGATGGTGGAGTAACCCGCTGGATGCATTGAGACGGTGGGAGCAGGACTGGATCGAGGGAGACCCGGGAAGGGCTGGGAGATTGGACCGGGTCAAGAGATGTCATCGGAAGGCTGAAGTCATGGAAGAAGATTTTATTCCTCATTAATCGATACGGATCCGCTTCATTGTGCAGAGGAAAATGAAAGTTATCCAGCTAGCTTCTTCATTATTTGAAGAGATTTTTTAATTTGCAACAGCATTAAGCTTCTATAAAATATTTTTAGAGGAAATCCGAATAATAAATTCCTTCCAAATTCTTATATGCCCAATAAACCCATAAATTCCAATGTGCACCTAGTTTTTATCATATTTGGATCACTACTTTGCAAATACCGCAAAGGCCAATACACAGAGAATTAATTGCATGATTAGGAACCTGAGAAGCAGCTTGGTATCAAAGTTGCCTTGCATTAAAATTCACAAGAAAATTCATCATTATAACAATGCATAATGTGGACATTAGCTTTACGCCTCTATCACCTCAATTCTCCACGCAGCTAATATTTTTAATCTCAATTGTCGTCATCTCGTGTCACATTTCAAGAGATCTTTGACAATTCTTTACACCGATTCAATGCTATATACCAATCACTACATTACAATACAATTTCATGCCATTAACAATCTAAAGACGGAAAACATATTAGAAATTCTATAGCGCAAATGATTCTGGGAAGAACAAACACTTTCTCCTAATCATGCACACTTTCTCCACGATCGTCTTTCTGAGAGCAAAACTAACTAATAAGAGTTAGAGCTCGATGTTTTTGGAGTGAAGTACCTAAATGGAGACGAGGCTGCAAATCTCAGAATCATAAATATAGCACATTTACAGTTAGGTAAATATCCAATGTAAAATGGCAACTCATATATTATGTTTCACGCCTCTGAATAAGGATACTTAGAAAAAAAGGCTAATAAAAATATCCAACGAACAATGAGCAGAAACTCCCAACCCAGCAAATTTACCAACGATATAGAACCATAGGGTGTAATAGAGGCTCGTGATTCCAAATTATATATAGGATAGAAACCTCTGATACCGTCCGTTGCTTTATAATTGTCAACATAAACTCAAAATCAAAATACAACATTAAAGTTCAACTAAACTTTTAATTCTGATCGATCCGTAAATTCGTGATCGATGACAGGCGATTACCTACGTATGTGGTCCATAATCTCAATATTTTCCGTCACTTAATCCCACAAGGGGTAAAAGGCAGTAGTGTAGGCACCGATATTCGAAATTCAAATGGAGGTAAACGGTAGCTGAATGAAAAAAGAAATTTGTATCACCATCGAGTAGTACCATTATGGTCAGTTTGAAAACCATTTGGCTGCAATTTTTCTCGCATTTTTGCCAATTCATTTCGGATCACAGACAGGGAATGCATTCAGTCGGAAGACAACGGCGAGAAGTTGGGTAAAAAAAGCTTGAAGGGCAAAGGATCAGGGGGACTCGATGTCGATGGACACGGGGTTAGCGCCCTTGGCGTCGCTGCCGAGTAGGTGAGGAAAAATACCGCGGGGCGGAAGACAAGGGGGACACAGACATGCGGTGCTTGAAGGAGGGCGACTCCTGGGAGAAGATGAAAAGACGCTGAAAGTGAAATTGGCGGCGGGGAGCGGGACGTCCTCTAACCCCAGAGCCGTATCTTGAAACGTCTGCGACTCCTTAACGTACCTCCCGCACCAACACACTCTCCGGCTTTTTTTATCTCCATTTCCTTTTCAAGCTCTTTCTTTTTTCTCATTTACTTCGCCAATCCCCTCGCCTTTCTTACATCCACTAAAATTATATTTTTTACATATTCCATTTCTTTCATCTCACCCTACTGTCTCTCCCTCAAAACCATGGGCATGCCAACATAAAAATATCCACCAATCAAGATGCAAGTATTTCCCTTTTTTGTCATCTCTGTCTCCTTTCAAGAGCCTTCCGTTTCCTTTTTACTCTCCTATCTAGAGATAATAAAAAGGAAATAAACTCGATGAACAATAAGAGCGGAAACACAATGGATATATATCACCATTTATCAAGCGTTCTCCTTGACGACTTTTTGAAATATTGCGGAGAAAGACTTTTTTTTCGCTATTCTGCGGGAATAATAGAATGAGACATTGAGGCGATATTTTACTCAAATTAAGTATTCATATTTATGCATGCGGCGGTCTCGAGTTAACATGCGCGAAGGAAAATTGTTTCCAGAATGATGAAATACGGATTCAAGGATAACGTTTCTCGATCTTAAAAAAAGGAAATTCATTAATCAATGTCCTTCAAAAGGACTAGAAATAAATTTACATGTCTCTTTCAAGAATAAAAATAGCCAAATATATTGGATTCGCAATTATGTTTACAAATGCAAATTTCTTATCTATACAAACATTTGTTAAACGAATAATAGGAATTCAAATTGGGAAATTATGAAGACCATAAAAAATCCGTTTATCCTTACAAATATAATGCATGAGAGTTGCAAAAGCTATTGTAGCCAAGTAATCAGCCGAAATAAACAAAGTTTTATACAATGCCACGTGTTATTGAATTGAAAAAGATATAATTAATCAAGAGTTTTAGATCAAAAAATAAATAATTACAAGATCATCCTCTTATAAATTAACAAACTGTAAAAAAAACATTTTACATCCCATTATGGAAAATAAATATACATAGCAATTTCAAGTTTTATGGGATAATTTATCTCAGTTCTCTTGGAATTTACTTCACCATTAATTTATCCGGCTCCACAATTGGAGCTACCGCAGAAGGTGCAACAAATTAGAGTGAAACTTTCAGGTTACACAGCAGTTTATTAGGCAGCGGTAAACGATATTTACCGCATTTCCGTCTGTTATTTTCCTTCGCAATCTACCACTCTCTTTTACGTGGATTAGACGCGTCCTGCAGCCTCCAATGAACTGTGCCCTTTCAATAATTTTGTCATTCTAAAACGCCCTCCTCACTTTCATATAACCATACTTTCCCAATTCTGCGAGTACCCGTAATGGCTTGCTAAGTATGAGAACATTGTCTTTTAAAAATCGTCAATAGCATTTTCCATAACAACTTTTAAAATCTATGATAACAGACAAATTTTCTTGACAGGACACATTTTAAACGAATCCACATCATTCCAATTCTATCTGCTAAAGAGAGCTTACCTGCCGCTAAGGAAATATTTAATTATAAAATATTTCAAACATTATAAGATTTAGTTCCGCATTCAGTCTCTTTCCCTTATTTCTGACATTTATTCACTACAAAGAATTGACGTTTGATATACAATCCCTGCTTATATAATATTCGAAATCAAGGATTGTGCAATGCCATTGCCTTCATCATATCAATACGAGGATTCATGAAGAATCCCAAATCGCTGATCCCTCCTGTCTTCCTCTTGTCAACGGGTAAACTCAAAATGACTTTTCCCTTATCGCCCACACAACCTTATACCATTGACCTTCTTCTTTACTCACCCCAAGGGCCAAAATACACTAAATATACTTCATAACATGAATGCCTTTACCGGACGCATTCAATTTTGCCCTCCTTTTACCGGTTGACCTTCTTGGAATCCGTAAGATTTTTTGTCGTTTTCCTCCGGCTATGGTTCCATCTTCTCTTCCTCTTATGTCTTTGACCTTCCCATCACTAAACTGACCAGTCGCCCACCAAAAAGTCCGGAATCTCCTGCCGACCAATACCTCCATACCCAACCTTCGCTCAGTGGTCCTTGTGCCTTCACCCCTTCCGAGGTACATTCCCCACTCCATCGAATGGACCATCCGTGCTCGTGGGGAAAAAAATTTCAATCGCCATACAGCTCCAGGAAAAGAATTCGCTCTCTCCCCCACTCGTCCATTGCGCTCCGCGTTTTTCCGCCACCCACGCCCAAGAATTCCACCGGTAAAACCTTATACCTCCTGGTGCTCACACTACTACCGGCCTGAACCTCACATACAGTCGACGACCAAAAACTTTTTTACACTACTCATTCCAGCTCTCCATTCAAAGGTTGCCGAATAGTTCATCCATCGCCCGATGGGCAGCGCGCCACCCTCCGGAAAATGGTGAGGAGACGCGCTGATGGAGGACGATGGGAAAAAGAGCTACTTTCCCAGGCACTGTCGCAACGAGCCATTTTCCGTCCCGTGAAATTCAAAGGATGGAGTATTTTTCATCACTATAACCATTTAACGACGTGTCGAACGATGGAAATGGCTCCTATTCCGATGTAAATGTCGCCCGAAATCCTTTAGATGACTCTTAGGATCTTTTTACTCGCGCCGTTCTCCAAGATTCCGTAACTTCACAACCTTTCGTACCACATTTTTATAAATCCACGACTCTTTTAGCCTTCTATTTTCCCTTCCATTGCTTCAACCCTCAACCCTGGGTCCCGCTACCCTGCTATGATTTCTTTTCTGCCTTTTGCCTCTTACTTTGCCATTTAAACTTCCGTTTATCGTCGCCTTTTCTCTTGTTATCCCATATTTGTGGACCGTTTGTCACACCCTTGGAACAAGAACCGATAACGACTCCATCTGTTGGTCTTCACCATTTACATCGTATTCCTACCATATATATTACACTGTTTCCGAGCTTTTTTTTCGCTATATCTCTCGGCATTCTACATCATTCAACCATTACCTTTATTTCTACGAGTCCGTAAACGGAATTTTCTTTTACTTTCCTTCAACCTGATATAAATAAGACCCGAAGCCAATGTGTTCTACATTCGATAAATACGGGATAAATAATAAAATTCTGTGCAGTATAATTTCTTCTGCATGATATCAACGCAAAATAACTGTCTCAGGTCGGTTATAATAAAAGTCAGAAATCTCTAATCGATTGAATCTAGTTAATCAAAACTTTGTAGCATTTCATATTTGGAACGCATAGACATGTAAGAAAAACGATGGCACAACTATTAAAATTAGAATAAGGAAATTAAATTAATTGACTATAAGACTCAAAAATGATTCGCAAAAAGGTAACTTGGCAGTCAGAACAATAAAAATAGGAGACAGAAATTTAATAAGGATCTGTTTATTTTCTAAATGTAATATCTAAAGGTTTGCTGCTAATTTCCTAATTTCATACCCAGAAACACATCGCGTCTTCAAATGCAAAATTAATACCCCAAAACAATTAATATTAGTTTTTTTGCCCGTTTTCCTGAACCACTAATATATTACTAAAAAGCTACTTAAACATGTCTTAAAGCTATTTATTACCGTGAGATTTCATTGAACTCAATTTGAACTGGATGTCGCCCTAATGCAACTGATGTGATAACCATTTAAAATCTCGATAAAACATTAATATTTCCAATTTCAACACTAAGCCCTTGACTTCCAAATATTCACAGTACAACATAATTATTATTTTCCCAAATTGTTCCTATATTGTGATGAGCAGTATTGTAAACAAGGACAAAGAGATGTGAACGGTAAATTTTCACGAGCTATTATTTGTGAATTGTGTGCTTGAGGGTAGATATTTCCTCTCCCCTCCCTCCACTATATCTAATCGTGAGAAAATGTAAAGAAAATCGCTCTGGAAGTAACGTGGGCAGGGGCGGCGCTAGATCGTAGAGAGGAGCCAGAGTAGATGGAGGGATCTTACGGATACCGTAGTTTCTAGAGCTTGGAATTGGTCGTATCCACATAAAAGGGAGAAAAGGACGGTGTCAAGTGGGTGGGAATGGAGACAGCTTGAGAGGGAGGATAAGGAGGGTTGGCCAGAGGAAAAGGAGGGTATAAGGTTTGTAGGAAGGATTGTATTGTGAGGGGGGGGGGGCTATCGGAGCACAGGGGGCTGGGGTGGTTCGTGTTGGGGGTCCCCTGTCGTGATATACTGGGAGTAATAATGGAACCAAAGGGGGACATTTGAAAAGGCGGACTGAGCGGGAAGAGGCGGAGGGCGCTGTAGTTTAAGGAAGGTTTTTGAGCGGGCAGGGGTCGGCGCGGGTCTGGTGGCGGGTTTGCCTGCCTGGGGAAGAGGAGCTCCGGCAAAACCCTCCGTACTCCTCCCCGCTTCCCGTTTTCGTTTCTGAGGAATAATGCCCGGGCACTCCCGAAGAGGTGCGCTGGAAAGGGCCGAGTGAAAGATTGTCGATAGGGAGGCAGTATAGATAGGGGTGGGGGTGACAATAAATAGCTTATAATGGGGTGGAGCGTGGATGGGGTAGGTCGAGTGCAAGAGGGGAAGCATTCGGTTGGTGGAGCGGGGAGTGATGGAGGGGTTGAAGGCTGTAATGGAAGTCGGAGAATGGGCTATTAGGTTTTTGGTTGGAATTGAACGGGAATTTCAATAATTCATGGCGGTCTTGTGCGCAAAGAGTGGTTTCGATAGTAGTTGGTCCCGAACCGAACGTACGGTTAATGGACTAATTGTTAGAATGATGGGCGGCGTTCGGTTATTTGGAGCTAACGTAAAAGGTTATTTGTACGGATTACGAATGGCTGGAGAGGTTATGAATAAGTCTCAATGCAATGTGACGACATGAAAGGTCGACGTATCGCACCGGAAACTGCTGAGTATTGGGATAACTGAAGTAGCAGGTCGCATGAAGCATGGCTTTTGGGAAGAATATGTTAATGTCAGCTCGTACTGCACTACATTATTCATGGCCACTTGTGGGACTATAATGTATGATCTATGATGAATGTTTTTGGGATGTGTAAATATGTTTTGACACTAATCATAAAAGTGCACAATTTTTTCATAAGTTATGCTTTAATAATTATTATATCATCAACGATATCTGCGAAAAAACAGTAAGCATAAGTATAATTTAATTTGTTGAAAGTGTCATTATCATGGAACCAGAGAATATTTTACTCAGAAATATACCAGGATAGTTTATTTTATAGATAAATTATATGCATAGTTGAATTACTTACCAAATTATTTAAATTAGAAATAGCCAAGAAAAATAATTTTAGTGTATTAATTAGGAAAATATTTGCGAGCTTCACTATGGAACTTACCTGCAATGAGTGAATTCATTTTTTTTCCTAGGAGGTCAGGCTTGGGCATAGTGTATTTCTAGATCATTCAAAATAGCGATATGGATTACGATATTTATTGAATTCATTTCAAACACTAAAGCAACCATTTTATTAATCTTCTTTCATCGCCTGATGGTGTGACCTGCAATGGCCGTGAAAGCTTGCATGAAAACGCGCAATACGCATTAGCATCCGAAAGTCGTCGACATCAATGAATATTGCTGCGAAAGCCAACGTTCCATTTCATTAATTCCCAATAATTCATGAAAACTCACGAAAAATCAAAATGAATTAATCAACTTTTTTATTCCCACTATTAAAGAGAAGCTTTTAAAAACTACCCATATCGTCTACGTTGCGCTGCAAATTATAAAACTATGTATTTTGCGCTTCGTGTCTTTAATCCGTATCCCTCTACTTATCTGCCCAATGCCGCTGCAATGGGATTAAATCTCAAGAATACCTGAAAGGGTTTAATTTCGCTCGTGTCCTACTTCTTCAAATTACCTCTCTATTCAACTGTCATTTAGTTAGGAAATGTAGTTTCCCAGATTTGGCTTCTAAAGTTCCTCAAACAATTATCGCATTGAGCTATAATAACTGCTTTTATTATCATACAGAATTCGATGAGAATTTGTAGGAACATTTACAGTCACGTATTTTTTTTCCAGTTGTACGGGAAATTCAAGGGCGTGAAAATAAAAACCGACCCTCAATAGGATTCAACGGAGAGATTTTATTAGAATGTGCTTTTCTGATTTTTGGGAAATTCACAGAAATAGAAAACATCTTCAAAAGTAATCAGAGACGGAGTGTAATGCCAACATAGTCATGTATGAATTCAACTGAAATCAATGGAACCACTTCTATTTGCATAATTAAACGAAGAGGGAAGAATGAATCAATTATACGTGAACCTTAGGCAACACATGCGTTATAAAGGATGATTTGGATTTGATGAATATAACGGATATTTGTAAGAATTACATAATATTGAATGGTATTGGAGGCGGGCTTGAATGGATACATCAAGTTTGAAAATCAAATTTGAAGAGCAAAGCATATTGTGATAGTAAACATGGAAACTCTGTAACTTTAAATAAATAATATATGTGCTCAAAGAAACTTATACTTAACAATAAATAGAAAAATTTGGCATTATATAATGAAAAACTAACTAGCTGGATAGAAAATTTTCGCGATCCATGAGTTTAAAAATATAGAAAAAATATCGATCGACGAAAATGAGTAACTAAAATTCTGCGCATGTATTTTTTTATGAAAAATAAACTTTCCAAAATTTGTCAAAATAATATAAACGTACACACTATATTCACTACAAACGTGTGCACTACATTATGATGATATGCTAATAAACCAGGGGTTATTTTTATATGATGATTGATTTTATTTAGCATAAAAATATTAACATGACGTGAAACAGAAATTTAACTCCTTTACCAATGAAAGCACTTGCTCTTAATTTTATCTGAAGGAGATACACGACTTTCAGCCTAATATTTCTCAGAATGAATTCAAGGAATCCATTTAATAACTTATTTTTTACGAAAATAATACAATTGGTTTTTGCGAAAACCAAAGCAGTTTTACAGTGACGAAGGAGAATAGTAAACAATTGAAGCGTGTGACGCTGGAAGTGGGGATATCTTCAACACATACTTATTGAAAATTCCTTAAACCAGCCAACAAAATTCCCTCTCGAAGAAACTCTTCGGCATCTATCACACCGAAACCACAAAATACTTTATTTTACTAATCGAAATTCTCGAAAGGAATTTCCCTCATCACTCTTTCAGCATTCCGAAAAAATCGAGAAGATAAGGGAATAAAATGGCACGAGAATAATTAGAGAAGAGAAAGGGACATTTTGAATCAGAGGAATAAAAAACAGAAGAAAGCGAGTGAAAAAAATGAACGTACCTAAAGCAAGCGTCGAGGAGGGTGTCGAAGGAAAGCAATATATATAGGGTGCTATAATCTAAAAGACGAAAAACTAATTGTAGTGGTTAAATGTTTGTCTGCGGATAAGAGAAGTGTGGAAAAGTTTCGAGGAATAAAAACAAATTTCTACACGCACGGGTGGAGAAAAAGCAATCAATCTTGGAAAAAATCGCATTATATCATCCATTTCTGGGAAGGCTTACCTAATTTTTAAGTTTACTTACTGAAAATATTTGAGTAGGTATAGCAATTCACTTACTTTTCTTAATTGCAGAAATTATAAATTTTTACCAAATTGTATTTTCATGTTATCTCGTCCCAACCAAATTACTCCTTATTTCCAGGAAACGCTTTTTAATATTCTCTTTCTGACTTCTTAATTTTCGTTCTATAGGTAAATTTCCCCTAGGCTTTCCCCTGAGTAAATTTTTCAGGAATCCACTGCGTTTAAGGTAGGTAGTGCTTAAACCATTTTTGTTTCTCCAAACCACGTAACAAATTGGTATGGTACGAATCTGGTCCTCGTTCCACCTAAAGTATCTTCATTACAAATCACTATGCAACATCTATTTACGAAGAAATTTGTTCCTTCTTTTTGAAAAATAATCTACTTCACGCTTTTGGAGTCTTTGTTTCTGATCAGTATAGTGTCACAGACTGGAGGATTAAAGTTTTGGTTTCTACCCTATATTTCTTAACAGAAAGTAATCTTTGTGAAAGCAATAACGTTTTGGCTTCGAAAATTCTACGGTATACATCCAAAATCGATTAATTTTCTTTATTTTGAAGCGTCATCGCGATGTCACTGTAAAATATTGCATTAAATATAACATGTTTATGTTTTACCTGAATCACAATTCATTACGTTTATCACACAGCACTCTATGAATAACAACGAAAATTGTTTTCAATTGAGTGATTTCCGTCATTACGGCAATGGGCCACAAATCAAAAACAACATAGTTAAATTTTCTACACTTATGAAGAAAATATTCAGAACTACGAAAATGACGAGAATGAAAATTTATATCACTACATGGAGTGTGAAAGGCATGATTTAATGTCATCATGACATTAGGGCTACCTGAGAAACGAGGTTGACCCGAGCGTATATTTATTATGTAAATGAAGTGCAACTTACTTGCTTTGGAAGGGGAAGAAAATTAGCCAGAGTTCCTTAGGAAATGCAGTTTGACATTCGCTGACTAGGATCAGGAAAGGAGGGATAGAACTCTCTTATTAACAATTGCATATCCCTTATATACCCAATCAGGAGCGCACGGGTTTGAGGGATTACCGAATAGAGATATGCGAAGGAGCAGTAGCGCCTTGAGTCATTGGCCGCACGGTCCAAGGGTGTCCTGGACTAACGGTGGCTTACCCCTTTGCATTTCACATTAAGAGAGGTGTTATACTTACATTCACCTATGTGCATATGAGTTAAAGGTAACGTCCGGGAAAATTGTGCTCGAGTTCCTTGATTTCGGTCGGTACAATATGAAAAAATAAATAGGAATAATTTTTTTGAAAAATCTTTTTTGCGCAAATAACACGTAAGAATATGTTTTGCTATCGCTTATTGTTGGTAATATTATAAATTTTTCATTGATGGGTGTAGTCATTCGGGAGAGAATTCAAAAACACGGTTGTAAAAGGGATACTCACTATGCTCCCATTGCCGCAAAATAGAAACTTACGATAAGATTTTACACCAGCTATGGGAGGGAAATAGTAAAGCCCAATCCCAAAAAAATTTAAAAAAATCATTAATATCATACTTTACATATCGATTATAAATATATCGACACAATGTTTATTCAATTCCACCGATATCTTTTACATTCTCTAACTGTATTTGTACTATGAACAAATCAAAATTTTCTATCGTAAGTGATTAAGAATCAAGTAACCGTGCATTAGTATCTATGCACTCCCTTCTCTCACTACATTAACAAAAGTAAATATTTTTAATTGCCAATAGGATTATTTGAAAGTGAGAAAAAAAATCTGGTTTGTTTTGTGCAAAAATTTAATTTTTTTGAAAAAGTACCGCAGATGATATTAGCATAAAAGATTCCTCAGTTATGCACACTAATGTATCAAAGCGAGATGAAAATAAATCTTAAGCCGCCCTCGTTTCATTACTTGAAGGAATGACATCTGAGAGCAATATTTCTAAAGTCCTTATCAATCACTCCCTTAGAAAAGGACAGGGGGAGGCAGAGAGACGTCCTTAGAATGATTTCCATGTCTCATAAATCGCGGGAAAAACATCACATAGAAAAGCTCCCATAGAACGGTGATGAAAGGCCTCAATAACTGCGCGGAGGAGTGGTGGAAGAAAAAAAGGAGGAAATTGAATGAATGAGTGAAAGCGAACGGCATATTCGGAACTAATTCAAAATAATAAAAGAGATAAAAATAAGGCACTTTGCGACTAAAAGGCTGTGTATCACAGAGAAGGGTTGAAAAGGAATGGGGTGGGACGTGCGTGTGGAAGGGATGGCAGAGAAGTCAGGGATGGGAGCGGGAAAAGGAAAATAAGGAACCGGGGTGGCTTAATACTCAGGCTTTTTCTCCGCCACGCTACCAGGCCCACCCTCTGCTTCCCACCCTCTGCTTCCCACCCTGCTCATTCCATCCCGAAATTTTCTCGGCGCAGAGAGGTTGGGAAAGAGGGTAGGTGCGTGGAAGGCGGAGAAAGAAATCGAAATAAAATTCCCAGCAGCACCAGAATTCGAGTGGCACAGTGGATTCTTAGAAGATGACATCGTGGGAAAATGGAGTCGAATGCATTGAAGGCAAGGAGAGAGAGTTGGGAGCGGGAAAGGATAACGGAGTCTGAAAATCATAACGTTACAAGCGAGAGTGGGGATGAAAAATCGTGCACTCAAGAACCGGATTCGGAATGAAGGGCGCCTATTGACATAAATTCTCCCGCTGTTTTTAATTCCCTTCAATGACGTAAATACTACATGGGTAGGTAGGTACAAGGTACGGTGCGCGGAAATACAAATGCTGAAAGATTAAATTTGGCGTTTTCTTTTAATTTGAAACACAGTTAATATGCCAAAATTATAGAGAATTCGTATCGATTAGGTCAACCATTGGCTTGAAACGGTCGAAAAAAGCTAGACTATACTTTTTTAACCCCAATCCTAGATATTTTTAACGGAATTAATTTTAGTAGAACGGTATTCAATAAAATGAGTAATCTGCCGCTGGCATAGCCGCTATGATAAACACAGAGTAAAATTTGAAAAATATTCTGGTTAATATGGGTAGGGTTATGGGTTAATATCGTATTAAAATTAGCGCGCAGAAAAACAAGATATTAGTATACACCAGAGGAGAAGAAGTCAAGACCAACATTAAAATTGGGAAGCAAAAAGTGATAGAGGTGGATGAATTCGGTTATTTGGGAAGCAAGTGACGGGAGAAGCAAGAAAGGAATTATCAGCAGAATAGCCTAAGTGAAGACAGCATTCCTAAGAAAGAAACACCTTACAGCGAGAAATTGAAATTTGAAAGTAAAGAAACAATTTACAAAAACTTACGATTGGAGTGTGCTCCTATACGGAAGTGAGGCATGGATAATCACAGCAGATAGAAAGCAAGGATTAAGGGCTTCGAAATGTAGTGCTACAGAAGAATGACGAGGATAAAATGGATCTAACGTGCTAGTAAGGAGTAAGTCCTAAGAAGGGCAGGAGAAAAGAGAAGCCTCATGAAAACCCTAATAAGAAGACTGAGTATCCTTATAGGCCACATCTTGAGACATGATGGCCTGATAAAGACAATCGTCGAGGGACAAGTGGATTGCAAGAATGGAAAAGGAAAAAAGGAAGATTTGTCCAACAAAATAATGGAACAGCTAAAGATAGGTGAAAAAGAGAAGAAATACGTAGTTGAGAAAAGATTAGATGATAGTAGAATTGAGTGGAGAGCTGCGTCAAACCAATCATAGAATCGCTGATCAATGATGATGATGATGATGAGTAAATAAGAACTGTTATTAAAGCTCGTTTTTGTAGCCACACACATTTAGTCTTAATGACATTTCAGGTAACTATGATGTACGACATTGAAGTAAACTGTAGATTAAAATTGACCTGCACGCGAATGAATATGGTCGCATAAAATTTGTTGAGCCATATATCTTCTACGATACAGCATATGATATTCATAGTAGTTTGAAGAAATTAGCACTGAGAAGTTATTAACCAACATTGAAACTTAAGCAAAGAGTCTACCTGAAGAAAGATTCAACCATGCAAAACATAAATGTAATCTATAAATTTAGCTGATTCAGGTATGATATAGTGTAGGTTCCTCATTCGCATAGAATATAATTGCACTTTTCCACAATTAATTGCAATGCGTCCGACCCGATTCGGCAAACAGAGCCATCATCTGGTACAACACATCATAGCACATGATAAAATCACACTTATACACAAGAGCAAGAGGACGGGAAAGGGAAGGGAAGGATTCGACGAGTTTGAGGAAGTGGTGGGAAGCATAAATGCAGCGGGGAGGGAGCGAAAGAGAAAAAATGGAAGGAAACCCTATTTTGACTCATTTTTCAATATAGCATTTTACCTCTAACCGTGAAAGACTATCCCTAAAGGTAACGCAAAGTTCTCTCATAGAAAATGTTATTCCTCTCAGGTAGGTATAATGGTAACAGGGAATCCGCACCGTACCAATCTATATATATATATATATGTATGCATAGACGATCGTAACCCTGGCGCCGATGTAGACGGCGAGGAATCGGGGCTCATGGGGCAATTGACGGTCGTCACGGTGCAGCAGCACCTATTGGACCAACTTTCACCCCCTATCTCTCGTCTCCAGCCGGCCCTTTAGCGGAGTGGCTAAAGGGAATGCCTCACGCTGGCTTTACATGAGAGTGGTGCAGTAATGAAATCCATGGAGGCTTCTCTCTTGACGAGTGACCGATAAATCACGAGGTTGACGCCGAGCGAAGGCTTCCCACTCGGACGACCGTCGCGTCGCTACAGCAGCCTCCTCTTGTTCTTTTTTCAAGCCACTCCTCGCGTCCGGAAAAGCGATCGAGTGAATTGATAGGTGCAAAAGGCAATTCCGAAAGCCGAAGAGCGGGTGTTAAAACTCTCTCCGGTTTTTGCTCAACACGGGATTTTTGCGAGGGTATCCAGACTTGCGACATGCTACGGTTAAGTGAGCTAGCCGCCTGCGTGGATTACGAAAATTTTCGGTTTATAGCTAAAATAAGATAGCTGAAAGCTTCAACGCCGAATTTTTGATCATCAAACCAGTCCATCAATTGAGCTCTCTATTCTAAAGGCATGACAGACTTGTGGAAATTTTTTGAAGAAAATGTTACTGGTACCACTCAACGATATATACACACAAGGACGGTGATTAAGTATGTAAAGTAATAAACAAATTTAAATGGCTGAATAAGTTTTCTCACATGAGTAATATAATACAAATAAAGGAAGACCAAGTGAATGAAGAACTAAAAAGGTAAGAATCAAATTGACAAGGTAATGTTTTTAATTTATAATAAACTTTTAGGATTTTTTAAATGGAAAATAAGAAGTTATGTATATTTTAAATATTATAAGTTTCCACCACATATTGCTGCTGTATTAGTTCACCTGGGAAATGATGCAGCTATACTTTAAAACATACAGAGAATTGGCACAAGATTCGTATTAATATTGATTTTTAAAATTTAAATGGACCAAGCCCTATTTAATGGTTGAGAAACGGTTAAATAAAATACTAGTTACACCGAATATCAATGAATGAAATATAAATATTTATAAAAATAAGCATGGAAACCTCAGACGATAACAGCCTGCGGTTTCCTTGCGGTTACTAATGAAAAAAACTGCCATTACATCTAGTGGACACAACTAATTTACTAATAAAGTAATGCAAATTAGTTCTCGTATTGAAACCACGATAACATTAATCCATAAGTTTTGTTAAAAAATTGATTATAATATATTTATAGGACTTTATACACAGTATTTTGCGAAATTAAATGGCTATGATTCATCAATCCCATTGCGGAAAATAACATACCATTACATTCTGTTTATTAAAATGGGTGATAGTGTCCCTGCAAAAAATGAAATAGGGAGTTATAGTTGCATGTACACGATTGCAAAAACTCATGCTGTTCGAAAATAAGCTGGATAAAGGAATTGGTTTGATGAAATGACTGTCTCTCCTAGAAAGGGCCTATTGTCGGTTGGGACATCCCGGGTTTATTGCCGTCCAAGGGGGAGAGATAAAGTCAGGACGGAACTCTGAATAAGTGGAATCCATCCTCGGAGTTAACATGAAAGGTTACAATATATACCAAGGGCTATACATGAAAGGTATTGAGTGAGAGAACTCAACTTTTTTATGATTTCTTTTTTTCATGTACCTATTACTTTTTCAGTCTGAGTGTTTATGTATTTACTAATATAGGCTCCAAAGGATAAGCTCCTAGAGCCATTAAAATTTATTTATTTGTTTAAAAGAAACGGACGGAAGTTTAGATATGCATCTCACTATTGAATTCGTGTATCTACATTTGAGGGTGGTCTCATCACAATTCTAGAGTTGAAAGTTGTTAAGTAAATAAAACTTTAAATATTAAACAAACTTTGTTCAACTCATTGGTCTTTAGGTCATGAGGCAGTTCGCCAACCATTCCGCAATACTCAATGTGTGATTCTTAATCTATACTAATCAACTTTTCAATTCACCAAATTAAAATTATAGGATCATGCGTGATAAATTGGATAATATAAAAAATAAAATAAATGAAACCAAAATAAATGAAATCCTCTTTTGTGTGATTAAAAACCAACTCGGAAGTATAGAGTTAAACGTCACCGCATCCATCGACTCCCATAAACTTGAAAGGAAGCTGGTTTCCCTCCAGGTGGAACAAGTGAAGTATTTCTCCGTGCGAGAATTCATCGAGAAAGCGTTTCCTGATTATTCTACCCATCCACAGCCTCAACGCTATCCCCTCCGCCGGATTCAAATTAACGCTGATCTGCCGAGCAGATGCGCAACGAGCTCGTCACTTGGCGGGGAAAAATGATCCACGCAGAGCTCCCGCGTGCTACATGAAGGTAACTATATTGCCAAAGACGTATTTCCCCAGCACCACGACTATGTAGTAGCAATGCCGCAGGCGGGCGAGTCGTCAATCAACAGCAGAGCCTCAAACAAACGTCACTTACAAGGCAAAAATCTTTTCACTCTCCTGCCTTCATCCATCCACCCATTTCCATCGTATCCCCTATAATCCAACCTGTTCTCAAACCCCACAGCCAAAACCTCGAGCTGTGGCTGAAAAAAAAATCATCCCGATCCCCATACCATCAGATATCCGCAATTGAAGAGTTCTGCTCCTGTACCCGCCCGCGAAAAAACGCTATCGAGCACCCAGGCATCAACTGACGCTTTTCCGCCAATGCAAGTTCGTTGCGGGAGCTGCCTACCCACCAACTCATCTCCCGTCAGCATCCTTTCATATCCATCAGTCAAGGCTGCGCTCCAACGTATACAACCACCGCGAAGGGAGAAAAACCATTTCCCCTTCTCCGCCTCTATTTCTCTTCCTTCCACTCATCAGTTCCATTCCTTTCTCTCCCACTCCCTTCACACATTGTTCAAACCCAGCAAACCATTTCCATTTTAGCTCCGGGGGTGTTTTTAAACCGCACGCAATTTACTCGTTGGGTTCCTCCTCACTGCGCTGTGCTCAAATGGACTCTTTTCTCTTTTTCCAGTATGAAACCACTACGTGTTTAAAAAATATTTTTCTAGGGACGGATTTATTATTTTTATATATAAACATTGATATCAAAGCCTTGTAACTCTATGAGACTAAGAGTTTTCTAAAATTACTACTAATACTTTAAATTTAGGTGTGGAACTTTAGCATACCAAGAAAAGGGGACATCGTCCTACCTAAAAAAGAAATCCAAAAACAGCCTTTTCACTTTCCTGTCCATAAATTTTTCCAATAAATAAACAGAGTTGTTCATGCGTTAATCAATTATGCAAATGAAATTTCCAGGGGTGTACTTCAATTACATAATATGCATTCAAGTGCGTTTCACACTACGGTATCTTAGAAGTAATATGGATTCATGACTGCGTTGTGTCAAGATTTTCCTGCCCTCCAACTTTCACATTGGAGATACCGAATGAAATTTTTGTGCCAACTAATGAAAGACAAATTTACAACCACCCAAGTATCTGTATAAGCTATTTACCATACCCCGTGCTCGTGTTCACGAAACTTTTACAAGACAACTACTCTTCCACTATGCGGACACAAAATATTTTCTCTTCGATAAGTTTTATCCTTAACTTCTGCATGTTTTTCGTAATCCCTTGTTGAAACAAAAAAGACAAGGTGCCCCCTTTTGCATTCATCGGCTGCTAAACATCCTGTCAGCTAACTCTTCACCTTTCACATGATATCCGAAGTTCACTTTAATTTGATATTCCCTCTCATATCTGAAAGTGCTGAGCACACCCTCGTTTGAAATTCTTTAATCAAGAGCAAAATAATAACAAGCATATAGCAGGTATCATTACATCTGGAATCAAAACTAAGGTCAAGGTAATAAAATTATATGTATATACATGAAAGATACTATGAACGCACACAAGAAACAAGGAACTATGTATGAACCAAATTCTGAGGGCTCCTATTATTCCACATTCTTCAACACCTTAACCACCGTTATATCTCTTTTTTTATGACAAATATCGTTTCATTCCCCTTACATTCATTCTTAAATCTCCATGTCTCCATCTCCCAATAGGAACCGTCGTCCTGTCCGAATAACCTCCTCACCGTCGAATTGAATTCTCCATCTGTTTCGTTCTCTCGAGGGACGGGTATTATTGTCATATTTCGATCTCCGAATCATATGCGTGGGAGGATGGAAGCTAGGTGACGGATGCTGTCTTGTAAATGGCTCAAGATGTCGTATACTAAAGAAATAAGATGATGGGTGGAGCTGGAGCACGTGATCTAATGGGAATATGGCCGCGTGGAAGGAATCCCAAGCCATCAAAGTGTTAGAGAGAGATGAGAAATGACTTAATAGAAAATAATAATTTTCTTTCTATTGAGATGTTAATCAAGTGAAATATTGCTCTTCTCCCTTTGTGTGAAACTATATTTTCATAATCGAGTTATTTTCCCAATTTGAGTTTTTTTTCGTCAGCTACGTCGTTACATAGATTTTAGGCAAATTTTCATTAGAAAAGTAAAACTTGAGGGTACGACTGAATTGGTGTTTGTAACTGGAAAGGAGGACTAGATGGAAATTTATTATACACTGACATGTTCCATCACTGTTTTCGGGATGAAATAGAACTACTCTGCAAGTTTTTTTTTCCCTTTGATAAATATATTACTTACTATTAGAAATATATTATAGCACTGGATTGCTTTCTAAATTGATCACTGCGGTGAGAATCAACTCCTACACACAACCGATATATTCCATAATTTTCCCAGCAAAAAACCATCGGCTGAGATTGTCTTGAAAATAGCGAATTTTTACTACCGGATCCACTTACTCCTACTAAATTCAACAGGGTAATGAGATAACGGTTTTAGATTCGAATATCCAACGTAAAACCGCAATTCAAGCCAATAGAAGGGATTACACTACCAAATATTATGCTTGATTTATAAAGCAATGGATGTAAGAAAGCCTCTCACCAAATTTTACCGCTTAGCGCTGAATAATTTCGCCCCTAGAAGAGTTTGAAGTTTCAACTTGAATTCCGCGCCAAAAACGTATTTCTCGGGCGACGACATGTTGATGACGTGTAAACCTCATGATATCTGCATTGCTTGCATGAGGAGCGCATTATCGTAGGCGTTATTTCGAGTATAAATAAATGGTAGATGAAACCGAGAATTTTAAATGAGTGGAAGGAAACCTTACGTGTACTGTTGTGTGCCTAATGTGAATCTACCTCTCGTCAAACACAAGAAAAGTATTTTTTGTAGTGCCAAACGACCCAGACCGAGGAAGGCGGTGTTACGACGCTGCACGGAGATAGCATATTCCTTCAGAGATGGGCTGTTATAGAATTTGTGAGGGCCATTTTAATGTAAGTCTCCTCTGCTTCTCAATGGGATTTAGTTTCCATTACTCCTTTTGTTGTCTTTGGCCACACATCGCAAAAGTTCGTATGTGCTTAAATACATACGCGGTCAACGGGAAATTTTACTTTTTAATTGCAAATATATCATTATGTTTCAATTTATGTTAGATTTAATGATTATTTCGCGAGCATTTACTACATATCTACCCCGGTTTTCACGCTTTGTTTCTATCTTGCGCATTAAAAGTCAACTTCTGTAACGGAAGGGTCTTCGACGCTAACCTGGCGATGTGTCAAATAGTACAAAGTAATACATCATAATCACAAATTTATACCCCAGGAAATACTACGATATTGTATTACTCACAACAAGCAGAAATAAGCACATTTGAGTCGCGGTGCCGCCAGGTTTATAAATAGAAGCACAAATAGTAAATAATAACTTTTCTTTCTTTTTTAACTTTTCTAATCTTACAAAAAAAACAGAGAAATCAAAGGTAAATGCGTATTGAATGAATACTAGCAAATAGTTCGAACTATCATTAATCAAAAAAGAATAAGTGTCAAATTATACAATGTAATGTGTGACTCCTCTCGCCAGACTTCAAACTGTACGTTAATGCCGACGTCAGGATTTTATCCACCATTATTTTTTCTTAATTTAAAAAATTTGCATTAGCTTCAATGAAAGCATATTAGCAATGACAGCGAAATTACGAATACAAAAAAACCTGTAAATAAGAAAGAAAACGAGAGAACAAGCTGAAAAATTATGAAAGACAGTCCCGATCCCTCAACCTTCACTAGCGCAGTTCAAATCGATGGCCACTTGGCCGCCTCGGTAACATAAAATTACTCAAAAAATAAGTACTATAAAAAGTACGGATGAAAACCGGTTCAAGTATGCAGTAAATGCATACGAGATAATCATTACATTATGCATAAATAGAAGCGGAATGATAAATTTGCAGTATAAATTAATTTATCCCTTTGCGTGCATGTATATAATCATAGGCGGATCCAGGGGGGGGCATGGGGGCACGTGCCCCCCCCCCAGACCCTCAAAAATATGCAAGATTTTTAATACGGTCCCATTATCATTGCGTTCGTTTTGTATTACGAGGTATCCTTGTGCCCCACCCAGAACAAAATCCTGGATACGGCCTTGATTGTGCCCCTCCCAGAAAAAAATCCTGGATCCGCCCCTGTATATATTCACTCACAAGCGGAATGTTAGTGGAGCACAGCAGAAAACAACGAAAGTAGTATAGGATACTACCTACATTTCCTTTAGAATCATCATTGGTGCCACAAACTGTCCTAAAACTTTTGAAAGTGACTGCACGTGTAACTCAGATGTAAATATAAGGGAACTAACGGATAATTTCACGTCAAAATCCCCATCTCTGAGTTCCTCTATCATTTTGATGACTTCTGTTAACCATTTTTTATATTACGAAACTGACTAGAAGAATTATCAGAGCACAATTGACGAATGCGAGGTCTCTGCTTTAAAAATGCTGTTCCAACGAAATTTGAATGCTAATCCTAAAAGAAACGTAGAGAACCCCGAACTTTCTCATTTCAGAGAGCAAGAAAACAGCTTTAACTATAGCACATTTTTTAATTTATTTCATACTTTACATCCGCAAACTAAAAACCATTAATAAGAAAAGGATTTTACGATGGTATGTCCACAAATTAAAGCATCCACTATAATTGCCGTGATTACTGTCTCCATCAAAACTGTTAATATTTCATCTTAAGAAGTTTCATTACAATGAAATGATTCGTTTTGAGACAAAAAATTGCTTATCGAGCCTCGGTTGATAATGTCAGTACATTTCGAGAATCATCCAGAACAAAATTAACGTTTTTTTCACCATGACGATAAACTTTTGGCCACTATTTCCACGAACCCAATGTGTTTACGGCTTACTCCCGCGGCATTCATGAGGTTCACACGTCACACGGCGTCAGCCAATAGAAATACGTTTCACGTCGTGGGCGTGGCCAAAGCTCCAAGCGGACTTTTAGAGCTACGTATCTCGGTTAAAAATCGAATTTGAGCTCTGAAATTTGGCGTGTGTGTTTTTCATTCATGTCTTTTTGGTTTAAAATAACGAAATCCAATTTCTAATTTTGAGTGTTCCCACCTATTACTGTTTCTAGGTATTTGAAATTTTGCAATAAGAGGATTAACGTGCAAATTCATGGAAATTACAGATTGATAACTAGATAAATATGCTTTGTGCTCCCTTCGCGCTTTGTACTCCCGGCGTTACCTGCTAAATATAGGACCCTGTTTCGCTAAAATCTTGCAGTCTAAAATTATTATCATTCAATATGCTTCCTACGTCAAGCTAGAGCAATCTATTCATATTCATATTCTTTCACCATTGCTAGTAAGTATCTTCTAAAAATATTTATGTAAGTTAATCAGTGTTTTAACTCACAAATTTGCGAATTAAACATGCTATTAAAATATTATGTGATGCTTTCATGGCGTATTCTGGTAATGAAGGCTGTTCGGGTGGTTTCGGGTGCATCTTACTCCATCCTTGATCGTACTTCAGTTGTACTCCATGCGAGTCGTCCCCATCGTACTTCTGCCCTGCGGTTGGAGTACAACTTGTACCCCGAAACTTCGACATGGAGGACATTACCCGATGGAGAACCCGGGCAGCCTATCAACATTTTATTATTACATTCAGTCACTTGATGAATTTTTATATGATATTTTTTCATAAAAATTTTCATAGCTGTTATGGATGCCTATGTTCAGCAAATATATTCTCTTCTGTCAAATTACCTAAAAAGATTAATGGACGAGGCTGATAGTTATGCAAATAAATGTAAAACTCACGAGGGGTTAATCGGCTTGAGAAATGGAAATATCTTCTATTTTTCCCTCCAACAAATCCAAAGCCTTATAAATAATATCTCAACGCTTAAATAACGTCGTGGCAGCAGATGATCGCCCTGTAGACTGGGGATGAAGGTGGGAGTGCGGGGGAGGAGGGGTCGCGAACAGAAAGGGAGGAATCTCACCGGAGGCGACAGCCGGGTCGATATGAATCCCCGTAAAAATGATTTATCCCCTCAAGATATGCCATTTACTCACCTGTCGTAAACTCTTTTCCTCCCGTCGCAAGCCCCACCCATTGCACCGCTCGCTTCTAAGTAATCTCCTCGCTCGACAACCACCGCCATCGCTCTGCCTTCACTCATTTCAAACCACACTCCCCTCCCCTCAACCCCTTGCCAAGAACACCTATGTCCCTGACACAACCCTCTCTCTTTTTCATTTTCTATAGTTTAAAAGCTGCGACTACGCTACGACATAAAGCAAATGATAGTCTTAATATAATTATTACCAAGAAAGTACTTCAAATATGATACTAAATAACCAGCATTGAGCGGCGCGATGAGCATTTATTAACAATTTCTAGCTGTCTTCAATTCTGGTTGCCCGGAATAGCCATAGCAATTATGAATAGCCAAGTAAAGGTTATCAGTCAATTCAATATGCCTTCCTCATGTCAATCAGTTTCATTTACTGTAGTCATGCGCAGTATCTATGCATATTACATGACTAGAATAGAAAGAAAAGCAAAACCGTGTAAATAGAGGCTAGGAAAGACAAATTCCTTAAACCTCTCATCCTTTATAAATACCTGACGATTTACCTTGAATGTGCTACAGCTATTAACAAAGCCTAAAATCTAGATAAAGAAGTAACTGACGAAAAGACTTTCAAAGTAGGAAAAGAACAAAATTATTAAAATAAATTTTCATACCAGGAAAGAAGATTTTCTAATCAAAGGTGTCTATCATGATGCACAAATAATGTGTGCATCTCATTGGCTATTGAAAGATAATATTTGATGACCTACTGGATTCAAATCCTTGAATCCAAATGGCAAATTTAGGCTAAGAAACTCCATGTACAATACAGCATGGATACGAAAAAAATAGGCAGGGAAATTTTATAATACACTTTCGATGCAGAAAATAGTATTAATTTAGTACTCTGTTGATGAAGATAGCTGGAAGACCAGCTGTTACGTAGGGAGATGCCGTAATCCTGATCGAGTAGCTAAATATAAATAATTCATTTATAAAAGCAGTGTGGTTCAAGCTCTGAAACCATCTCACATGTCATCCCTGCGTCATAGCATTTTATGAATAAAAATCTGTTAAAACACATTACAACTTCTACTAATATAACGCTCATAACATATATTTCCATTCGCAACAATCTCACTGCCTGAGCCTAAGTCGCGTACCGAATGAAAGGTTGATATCTAAGATGAGAACCAGCAGAACGATATTTAATTCTGAAGAAAGAAATTTTGGCTAAAATATAAACACAACATTCGATGGCTGTACGGCAACTCACGGACCATAAGCTGAATTTAACAACTCAGCATATCCGTCAGTGCCACTGAAATCCTGCAGAGAAAAATCTTCGGGTGACTTGATCTCACGAACTCAGAGATTTAAAATGCCCCCCTACGCGTTCACAGGGACTTACAATGTCGTTGTCACACGGATGTCGATTCTATTTTCACCTCTTCCACTCGGATTTCAATATCGCCCGGCTATAACAGTATTTTCTCCCCTTCTCTCTCTCAATTCTTTCAGCATTATTCCATTCACATGCCGTATGAAAAGTTTCATGGAAGTGTTTCCCACTATCCAATCCGCTTCTTATTCATATCCAGTCTCCTCTGCTGTCTCTTCCCAAGAACCCTCTGCCCCGTTGCTTCTCATCTCTTCGTATTCTGATTTCTCCACGACATTACTCGACGGGGTTGCTGTGTCGAAGTGTCTCCACGGGGGGGGGGGGGGGGGGGCGAAGGACAAAAGCGTTCGACAAGAAGTTGACAAGGGGTTGGGAGTGGATTTCAGCAAGGGGAATGGATTCACGCTATTCAGACACAGGGTTAAAGTTATCCCGTATGCCAAAGATTTTTAGCCTTGTATGAAATCGACCATAACGGAATGGACAGAATATAAAATTTTTGCACAGACATCTTTGTACTTCACCGAAATCAGTAAGACAGTGAGTTATATCTAGTTTTGGCACGAATTCAACTGTTTGGCATCTCCAAAGCGTAACGGATTTACCCTGATTATTCAGAGTATAAATGTAAATCAATTAACTCTCTACATCCTAATTGATGGACAATAAATCAAGAGTGACGACTGAAAATCAGATATTTCAAGTTGTTAGGAGGATGGATTTTTAAAGTGATGCGTTTTCCACCAATTTAGCCGACTAAAGCGTATTATTTATTAAACTCACCCATTTTATCTTCAGAAATAGTTTTAACTCTGAAGGTAGTATGAAATGATACATTGGTTTAGACTTTTCTTAAAATTGTTCAGAGAACTGGGCCAGTTCAATTCCAGAGGCCATTTCGCACTCCAAGAATTTAATTTATGCATGTCCGAAGGCCACAACTGAGGCCCAAGGGATTCGATTTATTAATCAGTGGGAATTAATTTACAGAAAAATGAAATTAATGGTTACCGTTGCACGCAAAAAGTTTATTTGACATATCTCTGTGTTCTTGAGATAGACATTAAGGACATAAATATAACCCACGTGTTGTAAATGGGTAAAACGCTGAATGAAAAACTAACACCACGACGGCGCAGCTAAAGTACTCAGTGCCTACCTGCTCGAGTTCCTTGAAAATGATGCTGACGTTTGTAACCGGTCAGGTCATCTTCAGAAAAATCATTGCGGAGTAGTAAAATTTCTACTTTTTTCAAGAGTAAAGGAATTAAAAAAAAGTGACGGCCGAAGTTCTCTACATTACCCACACGTGATCAGATGTGCCCGTAAACGGGGTGCCCATTGCACCTGGCGGTTGCACCCTCCGTTAAATATGTGTTGGTTCGATTTATCGATTGCCTCCACCGCGTCTCCGCCCAAACCGCCACAATTCACGTCGCCCCCAACTTGCCGGCTACAGTCCTCAAGCAGTCCTCGGGCGCCTTCTTATCGTTTACTCCATCGCCTCTCCCTCGAGTCGCTCGCCATTATTCCCCGCGCAACTTTCTCCCACTCCTCGAGGTCCGGCAACTTAAAGAGCACCTGCTTTCCAGATTTACGAACGTCAGCCGACTCCCGGCCAAAGTTTTCTAGTCTTAAGGGAAATGAAAGGGCGGGAGGGGGCGACCAAAGGAGGTGGTAGGAAAAGGACAAAGGACCTGGAAGGGGGATGGTAAGAATTTAAGGGGCAATTGAGAATGAATAGTTGGCGATGTTATGGGTAGAGGTGAGAGGATTGAAACTTTAAAAGGGAAAGTTGGGCCCTAGAGGGAACGAACATTTTTGCCCTAGCAAAAAAGAGGACCATGTACGGATGGAACCAGGTGTATGCAAGCTATGTCTAAAGTAAAGCAATCATAAAATCATTTGTTGTATTCTGTTTTTAAAATCATGGTATTTTCTTCCTCTTATCTTATTCCGTCGCCAGTGGAAGGAATGTGTGTTCAGGTGGCTTTTTATGGACATATGTTTACAGCCTAGGTTGAATTTTATATTATGGACGGAAAAATGACGAAAAGTAATCAGATTGCCCCAGTAGTATCCCGAGGATGGTAGTTAAGTGCAGTTCTATGACCATGCGATGGGATGATAAGATCAGGTAATCTTGCGTTCCCTGCATTCTTTGTCGTTTACCACTTTGCGAAGTGAGGTCTTCATCATATTGGTATCTTCCAAATCCATTGAAAAATCATTAGACAACAAAAGAAAAGGAAACGATAGCATCTCATGAAATACATATAAACGCTTCTAACAACTGGTGAATGTAAGAATATTCTGTAGGGTAAGGCAGCAGGAGAGCAATTTTCGCATTTACAATATTACATTTTTATACGCGCGCATGGTAGATTTCATGGATAGCCACGATTTGAGAAAAAATTTCTTATATACCTACATGTAATATTACTCCGTAGATACGAAAATGCTATAAAAGTGTGCTAACAAACATTTAACTCCAGTGTGAGGGCAAGCGTTTTTCATTTGTTATTTACCGATTTCTTCAATAATGAATTAGAAGAGCAGGGGTCACTCGTGAACATTCAACATAGCACGTCATTTGAATATTTTCCAAATGAATAGTTGAATTATCAAATTTCCGTTATTATTATTAATGAATTATTTATTACCCATCGCCATTCACGGAGAAATATATACCGTATCATCATTATCACTGGTATAAAATCCTAATACTCCTTTTCTCAAAACTTTCTCAGTACTTACTCGTTCGATTCACTGGATCGTCATCATATTTCTGTGGCACCTTATTTTTGAAAGCCTTCACCCTTGATATCTCCAATGCCTCATTTCCGTGGAAAATTTCCTCCACACGTTAAATATGATAAAACCTTTTCTTGCGTCTTTACTTAAATTTCCCGCCGTGAGTAAATTACATTTCTGCCGAAATTCTTTATTCGCCTGGGCTATCATCCACCACGGAAAATTGTCTACTAAATAATGTACCAGATGCTTTCAGTAACATTAGCACGCTTTTCTTCAGCTGTTGATGGTAAAAGCTCACAAACCTTCCTCCTTGTGTCCATGGCTCATTTATTTCAAGTGATTTAGTTATTCCGTAAGAGATTCCCTATGAGTGGAACAAAACTGTTTCAAGTTAATTCCCGTGCTGATAAAACTATCAATATACATCAAGACTGAAATGGTTTGCTTTAAACACATGAGAGTTTTAGCCAATATAGATAATATGAGAGTTATAGCCAATTGCATCAAAATCCTTTTATAAAAAAATGATTTTTTTCATTGCCTTTCTATTTTTATCCATTTTCGGACTTGATGAAAAATCTACTGTTAGCTCCATTATCTACTTAACACCTCGATAGAATATCTGAAATTCAATAACTCTCCATTCGTCTGGAAAATACTATGATGTGAAATAGAAATTTAATAATGTTATAAATTGCAAAAACAGTTTTGCTTCAATAATACCTAATGTGAAGGCTGGCGGCGCAGGTTCTTATAGCAAAGTATTATAATTTCGTTTAACAAATATAATATCACATAGAACATGATAATAATATCACCTATTAGGTACCTCAAAGAAAGAAAACATAACCATTGAAATGTATTTATAGACTAGCGTTTCACGATAAAATTTTATTTGAATTAATATCCTACAAACGTTAGTATAATTAGCACGAAGGACCGAAATCACGTCTAAAACTATATGCAGAAAATTCAATTGCTATAAACCAAAAGAATATTGCGGGAGGAAATCTTAGAAGCGAAAGGACTCTGTTGGTCTTCCGCTTTAAAATTTTGAGCGTGGGAGTTGAAGTAGTAGGCTTACTCGACTAAGACCTAATTTCACGAACTCTGTAATTTCTAAGCTGTCAAGTGATGCTAGTTCGTGAGAAAAAAAGCCGTCAACTTCACCCTGCATAATTAACAGGCACTCCGGTGCAGCGGCGCACTCCACAAAAACGAACGCCAGACTTAGGGGAGTTTGCTTAGGCCGCATTATGCCAGGTGGATTCCCTCACCTGCTGCGCGCGAAAATCCGGTGCCATTCTAAAGTCAAACCTTTTCCTTAAATAGTCATTTAGTCTCTTTAATCTCCACTTCTCTCTCGTTACCTCTGTTTCAAAGTTTCTGGTCGAGAATAAGAAGGTGTCGTAGTCCACAGTGATAGTGAGCAGCGGATAGACTCCACTGACCCATTTTCCACCGGTAGCTCGCCGAAAACCAATGTGCTCAAGAGGGGATGCAAGACTCATGAAGTTGCCTAGGAGAGAACTTTTACCGATTCCGCTGCAGTTCAGATGTTCAGCATCACCAAGTTAGCGACTCTCCCCCAGCCCGAGTAGTCGGGGCCGGAAATTGTACTAAGTCTTATTGCACACACGCTCTCTAGCATTCGGAAAATACCCCAAATGCATATTCTAAAAAGGTACTACTGGTTAGACCCAGTTGAACCGGGACAAGTTTTAACGATTACCTCTTCACTGTGAGGTTTTCAGAGGCAGCTTAGAGTCAAAAGCTATGCTTCATTCATGATTTGGTAATCTATGGAAAGCTGGAATTTTCGGCAAAGTTCTGCAAACTCAAGTTGGCGAGTAAAGATTGCTTATATAAAACAAATTGGATAGTTTACCATTACAGGTCGTTTAATAAATGGTTTTTAAATTAGCCCATACAGCAAGCACTTCATATTACCCATCTTTAACATTAATCTCATCCCGTCCCATTCTATAGACGCATTTGAAGTCACACTTTCAAGCGTGAATCTAATTTTTTTGAAATGTTGATTAATGTTTTCCTGTTAGCTTAGTGCATTTGTAGCCTAACATATCTATCAAAGCAAGAAATACATGTTATCACTCAGTAATAAGAATACCGGGTTTCCATTAAAATCCGTATATCATCCAACGTATTCTGACTCGGAACCTGATTTTTCACTTACGTCTTCTCCCATGCTATATCCACTCAAGATTCACTTTCACTTCTCTCTTAATGCTGAAATTTATGCCTGTTATCGACATCACTGTCTTCTGAACGAGCATTAAAGAATTATTTTCCTGTTGTAATTGGTCCGACGGATCCCTTTTATTCATCTATCAGCCAAAACTCTCACACACTCTACTTGTGCCTTGAAAGATGTTCATTTACCTTTCTCATTTCATCCTAATACTCTTCACCCACTCTTTCACAATCGACCCCTTTGTACCCTTACCCTGGTAAACTGTGCTCTCTTCCCTACCTTCCATAAATGCGCATAATTAAACGCTAGAAAGCCGTCTCCCTTTTCTCCCAATTGGTTGTCCCTTGCTCTCTCCCCCATTGCCATATCACCCCGTCCTCCCCGTGTCCCTTTTTCCTTCTTTCCTCATTGCCATTAAAAATGTATCCGTGGAATGAGAGCTAATTCCAATTTATATGCGTTACGCTGCTCTTTTCCCAGAAGCTTCAAAAGACATCTTCGGTTTCGTGGAGAAAAATAAGGGGTGGAGCCGTGAAGATGGTTGGATACGAAAAGATACAGAGAACTCGAGGGATAAGATATCTTACGCAACGCAAAGATAAATAAGATTGGTTGGAATTAACTAGTCCCCCGAAGTAGTGTGGGCGGTGGGATGACGCAAAGCCGAGAAGGGCCAAAGTGGAAACCGTATTTAGAAATTGGCCTCTGGAAAAAGAATAAGCGAGCATGTGCAAACAAGGAAATACAAAGATTATAAATATACTCAGAAAGATAAGGGATAGAGACAAATGGACCTAAGTTTGAAGAACCAACAGACTTATTGGGAAGTCTGATGTGATATTAAAAATCCATTTACTACTACGAAGAAACCATATCAACTAAACTCATATAGATAAGAAAATCAACATAAACCAAAGGAGATAAAAGAAATACAAATTTAAAAAAACTACCTAACGCTATTCGGAATAAGTGAGAGTTAACCAAAATAACAATTCTCATCAATCACTAGAAAATCACATTTTAGGTCAAAAATATAACTTTTTCATCATTTCCGTTCCTTGGTCAATCTCCAAAAAACGTACATTTTCTACTGTCAAAAAAATAAATAAATTTCATTAATATAAGAACCAAAATTGTGAAATTATAGTTTTTTAATCACACAATCTAATGGCGGCAGATCTCGTTTGTATTATTCACCCTGCTTTTTTTATTTTTACTTTTTGTGCCGTCTACGGAAATGACACATATGTGCACGGACACAGAAGAAGAGGAATATTGTATTTACTCTCTAAAAAATTTGCTTAATTTGTCATTGGACATACTGTAACTTGTCGCTGTGTCATCATGTCCGTTACCATCTGTCATGTCCATAGACTGCAAAGTTCACGAACATGATGTCCACGGGCATGGCGTCCACGCACATTATGTCCAGGGACATGACGATTTCCTCTAATTAAGTTATATTTGGGACTGACAATAACTTATATTTGGGACTGACTCTGTCCTTACTACATTGAACTCCCATCTCATAGCTGTAAAGGACAGCTCAATTGTAATTAGCAAAAGATTTTATTTGTACTAATTTTTACTTGTCCACGGACATGACTGATGATCTTGGCTTTTTCAAATAAGTGAACTAAAATTTTTCTTCCAGTGTTAAAACATTCATTATAGCAAGTATAAACTCAAGCAACCCACTATGGCTGACAATATCTTTCTCTACGCACTGGTTGTTCAAGGCTGCCACCAAATCGTATGGATAATTCCCTTTTTCAATCCTGTTCACGTACGCTGCTTTCTTGGGTAGGACAAATGTTTTCTATATTAAAATGAATATTATGATATAAAAGCTACCAAAAAAAAACTATTCTTGAATAAATATACTGTTGTTATTTGCTTCACGATAGACTTTATAATAAATTATTTAGTAAAGGTTGATAATGCAATAAACACCTCTTCGAAAATCTATGACTGACCACGGACATAAAAATTTTGGCAATATAATTTTTTTTTTACTAATTTGTCACTAAAATTAATAAAAGGGTACATAAAGTAATGTACCAGTTTATTTTTGATTTCACAGTTTTGGATTTTATAGGGAAGCCCATGGACATAATTTTGTACGATTATGGGAAAATGACCTTCCTATTTTCCCGTTTTAATGTATGTAATGAAATGGTACGAGTGATTCTAAGAGTTCTGAATTGGTTGTAAATGAAAAAAAATTATTCCCGTAAAACAATAGATTTCATGACATTATTAAAGGAATTCCATTCTTGCAGGAAAGGCATTTCTCCGACCAAAATTCCCACCGCACCTTGCTCGATATTTGATTTATGTTACCAAGGGTGCTGCAAAAATTAGTTAATAAAAATAATACTCCTATCACACTTATATTAAAATAAAAGTAAATGCAGTTGTGGAGGTAGTATATGCACAAATGTGAATAGATAACAGAATGTATTTGAGTAATATCGCCTCCATTCAGCAAACTTTTGTCCCCTTAAGACTCAGATTACTATGAAAATTTCTGTATGGGATTATGGATATCCACCTCAACAAATAGCGAGTGACCTTATGGCGAAAACACTTTGTGGGTTCAATGCAATGTGGGTTTTTTTCACATAAAAAAAATGCATTTAGAATCATATAATTCCTTCCAATAAACCACAAAATATATAAAGTATACCTCTCTCTCCCGCAGCGTTCTGGCTCATCTAAAGAAGATATAAATATTTAAATATATTCTAAAAATTCATTTTTAATTAGATTTATTAAAAGTTTTCTTTGTTAAGAATGATTTTAATTTTTTCAAATTATAAAGTAAAAGTTTGGGCCAATTCAGATATGTAATATTTTAGAAAAAGCTAAGAATTAGCAATTATTCAAATATTAATAAATAATAGGAAAAGGTACAAAATGCATTTTTTACAAAATTATTGCCTTACGCAAAATCAAATATTTCAAATGAGCCATAAATCATGGCTTCATGTAAATTTTTTTTTAAATAGAGGGAAATATATTAATTAAGGCACTTTTTTGCAAGTGTGAAAAAACTTGGATGCCTGTAAAACAAACGATTTCTTTTTGCAAAAGGTTTCGGGTTATTTTATTAGAGATGAATATATAAACACACAGATTTTTCATCGAAATATAAGATACTTACGGATAAATTGTCATTAAAATGAGGGGAGAATGACACATGCTTGTATTATGATAATTAGCGAGAAAAATCGACGAGAAACTTTCACTAACACTGCGTATTTATTATTAATAAAGAGAAAACAGGATTGCCAGTTTTTACAGCTTAATACCAGATTACTCCCCCGAGCCCTTGATATAAGGGCCATTCTATCTTCATTTTCAGCTCTTGATCTAGTCCTTTTTCCTTTTATCCTCCACGGTTGGTGATTCGACAAATGGAATATCATGACCAAGTCTTGTACCAGATGACGGCTCAGTGAGCCGCATTAAAAAAACTTGTGGAAAAGTGCTACGATCTTTTATTTAGTTATATATGTCTAACTTCCACCAATTGAAGCCTGAATCTGTTGAACTTATTCGGAATATCAAGAGGTAAAAATAAAGGCAAGAGAAAGTGAATTGCGAAGAGAAGGTCTTCGTTTTATCGAAATAAAGAGGTGAAAAGGGAGGTTCAAGGGAATATGAAGAAGCGTAATAAAAGATGAGCAAAGCTTTCAGGTTAAAGAAAAATATGTATTACGAAGAAAAGGCTTGAAGCGGACTAAAAAAATATATATGAGGATAAGTTGCCTGGTAATTAGCCGAAACAAGAAACGAGTATGAATAAGGCACAAAAACATAGTTTTTGTGTTTTTCGTCAACATTGCTAAATCCTCAAGCTAAGAGGATTGCAATGACTTAACTAGCCAATGTAAAATTAAGTCTTTTTTCTCTGAACAGTAACTAGCTATATCCTGTCTCCTATATCATGAGCATCATACATTAAACCGTTTTTATGTTATGTGTCTACCTAATCTCTAAAGATATTTTCCACTATGTGTTATCACAATCGCCGCTATTCTAAACAGTTTTAATAGTATGAACGCATTAGGAATTTAAAAAAGACAAAGTAATATTATAGAGATAAGGAACTGTCAACGTTTAATCTTTCTCATCTATACAAAAAAATAAAATAAAGGGTACACCATGAAAAATGAAGTAGAGGCTCTATGACAGTAATCCAAGGGACTATACGCTATTTACAACGAATGGGTATCGTAAGATATTCCTCCAAACTGTAACAAATATTAGGGATATATTTTATAGATGGAGTTGATGCATTAACGGTGCATTTATTGACCATATTTACATAAGGACAGCAATTTCTTGCATTATGGTTGACTTGGAATTGGCAAAAAATTATACCTTAGGACTTTTCTAAACTACCTTGCTGGGATACAAACCCGCAAATTTAGGAACAGCATGAATAGGAGTTGTTCTTCCGCTTCTGATACCTGCCCTTTAAAAACAACATAAGGCTAAAAATATTAGTCATAAATTTCATAACTAGTTTTACTTTGTCAAACTATAACCTTGGATTGTGACAAAAACCTAAAGAGCAGAAAATTTTGCATCTACACAGCAACAAGCAGTATTTATCGTATTAAAAAAAATATGGACCGTATTACGCGAATGAAAATTTCAATGATATTTTGCAGGATTAAGCTCAAAATTTACGGCCACTTAGAGTTTCTAGCTCGTAATTTTACAGATGAAGTCATAAAAGGACAAAATTTCGAGCCTGGTACCTGTTTCCCCGGCGCCAATAACTGGTCCATCGCAATATTCCTCACCACAGAAACCCATCCATATGGTTGTGCGCCGGCTTAAGTATTTCTGAATGATCCCGGCTGGAAAATCCAATTAGACGCGAGTGAGGCGTATATTGAGCAAATGAAAAGGTCAAGCAATGATCGTATACCGCAACCGTGAGAAATTAATTGCCGGAATAACCCATCTCGGCCCTACGAACCCCCAAGACGCCCGGAGTCATTCCAATGAGACCTACCTCCCCAGGCCCTTTGTATTACGCCGACCCCGCCTAGCTTTAACTCCGAGTGACGTGCGCTAGTGCAGTCACCAACGTATAGCGGAGGCAGGTACCTCGTTCGGAGTAAAATTTGAAACCCACTTAACGCCCTGCAACGATATATAGCCGGGAATAATGGGGAGACAAGGATGTGCTATTTAGGGTGCGGGGGAATGAGGGGTTTACTGACTGACGGGGGACGTGGGGTAGGTTGCGGGTAAGGAATGAAGGGGCGGCTTCATACGGTAGGAGACCGACGTTATGACCAGATGAAGGGAAGGGAGCAGGGTTATGGATAGGACGCTGGGTGTGGACGAAGGGGTAAACTTGGGGTGGGAAGGATGGCGGCGGAATAGGATGGAATTAGCCCTTCCGTCAGATGAGGAGTTGTAGCGAGGGCTCGTAGGGAGATCATGAAGGAGCTAATGCTATCTGGATGCTGATAGCGACGGGGGGATGTTGCTCGATAGATGGAATGGAAGGGGTTGCGAAAGTGATTGAAGCCATGAGAAGGGTGGGAACGAATATCATCGAGAGAGGCCGTCTAGGGAAGGCGCACGTAAGCCAGGAAAAGGGACGCCATGAAGCTTCGGAAATGGTCGCGGATAAGGTCTATTTTATTGAGACAGGGCGTAAGCCAGTCCGTAGGAGTTAAATGCCGCAGTAGTATTTTGGATTCGTAACGGGGTGGGTATGAATTTGAAATGTGCCCGACCAATTCTCAATGTTAATTCACCATTTGGAGCGTGAGTGCAGATGGCTCTTCCACCAGAGCACCATCTCGTAACGTCCTAAGGGGAAGCAAAGATGTACTGGTGATTTTACAGGTCAGAGAGTGTCTATCAAATTTTCCTGCCAGAGAAAATCTATGGACGGAACTTTATTTTTACCGATATGAGTATGATCAACTTTGGAGAGAACGCCTAGTAATCCTTTGAAAAAATATAAAAGAATCCAACAACCAGTACTATGGTGAGCCCCTACTCATATAAAACCATTTATATTAGTGCAAATCGTTTTTTACGGAAACATTCTTAAAAAATATAATTCATTATCGCAAAAGTGTATATTTATACTATGATTTTCCCTGAATTTCGTGCATCCGCAGCAAAATACTTTTTTTGACACATACCTCCGAAGATTCTATGAACGAAAAGGCAAATGCTGATGACGTTTTCCCTTAGTTTTTATACCTAAAAATACTGTGAGTGTGGTTACTGAGTGTAAAAATCGATATGACAACCGACCAAGGAAACCAAGAACGCGTTTCAGTATTTCTTAAATCATGCCTTTGCTGGCATTTTGGGTGTTTAACTTTCCCTTTAGATATGCTTAGAAGAAAGGAATAACTTTTACATTCACCAAAAGGACTAGCTGATCCCACCTAGAAAACGTAGGTGCGACAGAAACTACTTGCATGGACCTCCAAAGGGATGCCCTCTTCCAGACAAGGACTCTATGCATAAGCGTATAAGTAGAGAATACGAAACACAATTTCACTTTGAAAATAGAAGGCACCCATTATATATCAGGACAAACTAGACCCACAAGTCACTTAAAGATATTAATCTTTGAAATATCTTCATCACGGAAGTACTTACATCCCTTGATGGAATCCACTCATCAGGTCATATATTTTATGCTACTTGTGATTTTACGTTCCACTTTTGTCGTAGACGATAATGTTCAGGCAATACATAGGATCTGATGTTAATGTCATGCATTGTAATGCTGCAGAGAGAGAGAGTAAAATATTTTCAAATAGTTCATTGTACTAAAAAAATGCGGAAAAATTAGATAATACGAGACACAAACGTTTGTTTTAAGAACTGTTGGTTAATTCTTTCTGTGGCGTTGAGACTGCTCCATAGACCATAAAAGTGTCATTTCCACAACGCGTTAAGTTTTTTTTGAAGCACTACACCACTCGACGGCCAAAGAAGTTACTTTACGCATTTGATTGAAGAGCTTGTTTTATGAATAGTACTCGTAATACAATGATCTACGTTTATGACTCATTTCCACTGAAAATATCCAGGTTAAAATTTACAATTAAATAGGCAATATTAAAAATAAATTAAACATTCTATGAAATATCATGAAAAATTACTCTAGAAAGAGTATTGCTTTACACACTTGAAACATTTTTACCGAGTGGCATACAGGGATGTTATCAACGAAAATTATTTTTCAATTTATGAACACTTTACGATACGATTCTTTAGATAAGTATAAATTACACGTAAGTGGTGTGAGAAAACTTCGATGAAATTCTCAAAATTCAATCCCAACATATTTTTTTAGTAAATCGCTTTATCTATAGGACCCAGATGAAGCCCACCGAAACTCCTGAGGAGTTCTGACACCGTGGCATAACACTAAAATCATAAGCTCCCACGTTCGTAGGTGCTCATCCTGGAAATGCTCCCTACTACCTCCGAGGTAACTTCTTGGCTGAAACTTCAGTCGGAGTTGTGTAGTACTCCACAGATACGGGAGGATATCCTTGAAAGGATCGCTACTATCATCCTTTCTCTTGACGGTGAATCTCGAGGAAGACGCTCTGAAGTGCCTTCTCCTTGCTTCCTCTCTGTTCACTCTTTCCTCGAATTATCCTCACCGTAGGATGAGACCCTCCACTGAAGCCAGGCAGCACGCGAGTGCGCGGAAAGGTAAAGACAAGCGCCAACGTCTGTGTTTGCTTTCACCCGCGTGAGAGAGAGAGAGAATCAGATGGAAGGTAAATACTCCAATGCCAACAAATAAGCTCTGCAAGTGGGAAAAGAGAAACAAATCCGCAGTCGTCGTCCCAAGTGTGTGAGTATACGAACCCGCGTCCGAAATTTCATGGCGTAAACGAAAGAGATAGTGCGTAGGTGTGGAGGGTATGGTAACCGTGCCAACGTTATTTTTGAAGTAAATGGCTACATTTGGATGTGTACTCTCAAACGGTGATGGTCCCAGTATTGACAAAAAAGCAACTCAACTTGATCAGAGTTGCTCTAGGAAAAATGTACAAAATTAGGGGATTTTCACATAGTGCAAAAATGAAGGTAAGAAGAAGAAAATTTTGGAGGCTTAGACACAATAAGATCCAGAGTATTCGTCAGGTTCTCCCACTAAAAACCCAAATCAGTATATATAAACTATACTTTCGGAAAATGTTATGTGCTTAAAGTATGTTTCAGGATTTGGGTGCAAGAGGTACATTTTGATCCAAATTTGTCGTCAGAATCTGCTTAAATATAGTATTAACTATAATAATTTTATAATATTTAATAACATTTTCCCTTCTTCAAACTGAAAATGAAAAGTTAATCACAGGATACACCAATGAACGATGGAAATTCTAAATGAGGACATTATGCAAACGAAAGTCCATCTCTTCGATCTGATTTGTAATAAAAAGCTGAAGAGGGATGAATATTTTTGACTTTTCTTGGAACATTATTATTTTTAATGTAATAATACTTTAAATAATTAGTCATTTGAGCATATATCAATCCAAATAGAAATTACTTAATGCAGCATGGAAAATTTCCCCATTGAGATGAAAGGATGCAATTTTATTGTACAATGTATTCATGGAAGAAATACTAAAGAATTCCGTTTTTAATAAAAAATTCAATAGCATGATTTAACTAACTAGTATAACTCTGCGGAATTTCATTGAAACATTTATTTATTGCTAAAAGTTGAGTAGTTGATTTTCTAAATCCAGAATTCATAATATGACTTTGTAATTAGCCAATCGCCACTTATTGCACATGAATACTGTTCACATTTCATATTCTGCTCATTTATGTCATCACTCCCTTTCAACGGGCACTTCAATGAATTTCTAGGAGTCAAACTGTCAATGAGAACATCCTATCAATGAGAACGTTAAAAGCCAGTTTAGCTATAAAACATATCATTTGGATGCGATAGCCAATTTAACCCATTAATGCCCAGAAGATTTTTTTCAAAATATTTTACTTTTTTCGCTCAAATTATGATTAGACATCATATCTGATGCGGGAAAAAATGTTTTAAAAAATCTCTAACATTTGCGTAGTACTTAATCCTATACGTATCTTAAGATACGTCTGGGCACTTGAGGGGTCAAACATGTACATTATCATATAATTGTGTAGATGCACGTTTTTGCTGTATAATTCATTACTCATGTCTTCATAAGTAGTTTTTAATACTTGAATTTGTATTTTTATGCATCAATGCCTCAAATATTATAATACTGAGTATTATTATGGTATTATAACATGAACAATTTACATTTGAATTTTGAAATTTTACAGCAGTGTGAGCCTTTATCTCAGTTTTCTATACCGTAGCCATCCCTGTACAACTAGTTCATCCAAGCCTCATTTAAAATAGGTGAATTACCATTTTTTATTCTTATTGTTGTCCAGTAATTTGCCAGGAATTGATCGCACAGGTCAATTTCACCCATGTGAGAATTGAATTCTGCGATCGCCACTGGCATTACAACATTTTTTTTTCTCTCCGGAAACAGAATAACAAACAGCAGTTTTCATTTCATTATATATGCTATTGGTAATCATGGTAACTACGTTATTATCATTGTTAGAAACTATTCGATTTTACCAGAGCAGTCCCCCGTTTTGATTTTTGAAATGAAGCTTTTTATGGAAGGTTTGATGCTATTTTCACAGTGCTCCAGTGCCACACAAGCTCCTTCCAGTCAACTTTCTAAGCACTTTTCTGATGCAAATAAGTTTTCAACAAATATGTTTGTACCTGGTGGTAAATACACTCATCCACAAATCCTAAAACTACTTCTCCTCATTGACCAAGATCTGTTCTCTCAAGGTTGGCTCCAGCATGATAAAGGTTGACTTGATTCAGAAATACACCATAATTATAACCCAAATCTTACTAATTTCCCCCATTGCTTGCAGCCATATCTACCAAAGTATGGGTGATTGATTCATACACCAAACAGTATTTTCCAGTGCTTACAATTTTGAAAGTATAGTTCAAAATCTCAAACAAAGGTTGAACTTTACATAGCCTCCTTTCCATCGTTCTTCCCATTATCTGCCAGATGCAGAAACCTTAAAATTTCTTCAAACCTGTTCCTTCGCATTGACTGAGAAAATATTTTGATGGTGTAGTCAGATGATGACCTCCAATAAAGCCATCGACTAGGTAAATGGTGATAACCTGAGAGTAGCAATAACCCAAACACTTAATAAATCTCTACGATTTGTAGCACTAATTATATACTAACATTTTTAACAATTGTTCAGAAAACTTTTCTTGAATTTTTGTGCTGACAGCGTTGATGGCTGAGCTATTTCAACGACGATTTCACCTCTGCTCCGTCACCAAGGTACGTCATCTCTTCTCAATGGTAAATGGGAGCCCCTATGCTGTTTTCTTGACTTATATATCAAGGGGTGTGCAACAAAAGCAACAAAAATCATTCACAAAAAAAGACAGTTGAGAAGTTATTAAATCGCCTATTCCTCCTTGTGTCAGATATATCCTGCGGAGACTCGAACTGGAATACTTAGTACAAAGTTTTGGGAGACGTAGCGTAGGGCATAGTTTATATACCAATGGTCACCAAAGTTACTTATTTCCTACACTGATTTCCGGCTTGCAATCTGGATTTCATTTCCAGCGGAAAGTTTTACGAGAAACAAAGTAATCAATCCGTTCCACCGTCGGCGATACAGAATAGCAGTGATGCCAGGACAGTGGCGGATACATATGCGGGGCGAAGGTGGCGCGCGCTCCCCTCTGACGGGGCTACTCGCATTGCCCAACATTGCAGAACTACAATTGTAACTCTTTTATAGTATGAGATGGTAACTACGTTATTATCATTGCATATGTGTATAATCATTTTAAAAAAGGCTTTCCTAAACTTTGCATGCTACTTGATTATTTTTCATTACGATAAAAGTAAAGGTAGCTCAAGAATTCTTTTGCCCCCCCTTGAATTTTTATTTTTCAGCCGCCCCCCTTACTGTGTCAGGATAGGAAATTTGATATCGCGAGCATTTACCATTCTAGAAATACAATACCGATTCATTTTATGCTTCCCATGAAAGTACTTTATCATAATTCAAATGAGGTTACACCACAATTCTGAGAAAATACCTGTTTTTGCTGTACTTAAATATAAAATTGCCTTTGAGTCATCATACAATTAGATGGTTAAAATAATTATTTATTTATATAATCAATAAATGGAATAAAACATAGCTGTAAGTCAAAATTTGAATTTTTAGTCCCACAAGTGCCCAGACGTATCTTTAGATACGTCAAAACTTTGCTGGTTAGTTTTGTTATGATCTTGAAAGAAAAATAAATCTCTTTAAGAAGATAATATTCCTTATACATTTAAGATAAAACAGGTAAAAACTGGATTCAGATAACTCAATGCTCTATAAGAAAATTTAATTTTCACATTACCATAGCATGGCGATTTCTAAGTAGTCCATGACCAGGCATGTGTAAGTAAGCATGGCAATTGCAAATATAGGCTAAAATAATCTAAATCACTTGTATAACATTTGAAGGCTTTTTTCTGCCATATTACGAAAAGAAATTGCATAATCAACAAACTAATGAGTATTTAGGAATTTTTAAAGTATGACGTATCTAAAGATACGTCTGGGCACCAATGGGTTAACTATAAATTGAAATAGAGTGACTCTTAGTAATGTAGCCAACAAAGAAGTAAAATCCTACAACGCTCATAAAAAGTAATCATCCTTGCTGAGCTACGGTTATCACACATTTAAATGTCCTGAACTACATAAAGTGCAGGCATCGCATTCACTCCAGTTTGAATAAATATTGTAAATAAAATAAAAAAATCTTTATTTGCTTTGATTACTATGCAATAGCAAATCGATATATTACTTATGGTGTCTTTTTGTCCCAAAACTCATTTTATCTTTTTTTCATTTTTCGGGGCACATTTACATCACCAAGGCCATTGACTGGAGCCTTACAAATTGCTCTGCTTATTAAACTTTAGCCGTAAGAATTTCCTTTAAAACTACCTGATTCAAGTCGTGTTGCTACCAATTATGAAATCAACTCAATATAATTTATTACTTTCATTTTTATAGATATTAATATACATAATATTATGATTTATTATAACACCATTATGTATGTCATTTCATACACTGTGGAACTGGATATTGTAAATAATCATGAGTGTCACTATGAAAAAAATTGTCCACGTCAGTAATTTCTATAAAATTTCCATCAATCAATGATTCAACCAAAAGAATTAGAAAATACACAGTTGATGAACAACGAGGTACCGTTACATTTCCTTGCAATAAAAACTTTAATTGAAGTAAGAAACAATAGCAGTCCGTGATACTTTCAACAAAGAAAAACAAACGTGAATCTGACAGAACAACGTGATCTTAATGAAAAGCACACAAAATTGCGTTTGAAATTAGAGCTAGACAACCAGTGCTGCACATTTAAAGACTAAAAAAATATTTCGGCTATAATAGCTTCAAATTTTTGAGTTCACAAACACTGCACCAATACCAGAAGTTCATTAGTCTAAATGCAGTTCACAATTGCGTGACTAATGAAAGTTAAGAACAACTTACCCAACGGTAGTGTTTAAGGACTTGAAGCGACCTTATCGGAAATTAAAAGCCAACATTTACCACTATAAAAAACGAGGTGGACATTTGATTATTTTTTTCGGAATAAAAAATTCATTGGAGTTTGTCGCTTTGTCTGTTGAATGTAGAAGCGGGTTCGAACAATGCTTTGAAGATGCTTTCGGGTAGGCGATGTGAATGCCATTCGGATGTTTTTCTGCACATTAGAGTGGAAAACGGGGCCGGAGGTATAGTTAAGAGATCACCACGGCCCTGGTTCTCTCATAACACAAGGAATGGATGTGGGGGCAAAAGACCCATTGTTTTCTATTTCTCCACCGCATCACGAGGCGAAATATAGGCGTGTTTAGCCGACTCAAGATGGCATGAGTGACTCTCACGGGAGATTTCGAACAATACCCCCTGCAAAGACGGCACACTACCGGAAGTACGACCAGGAGCGTGGGAGATGATATTCAATACGGTTCACCGAACTTCACCAGACACTGAATATCTGCAGGTAGTCAATGATTCTTAAAATAAATGGGGCAACGAGTATTAAATTAACGGCATGGTGACTTTGAATGAAATTGAAAAATATATTTTTTTATTCCTGTCAAATAATATAAACATAAAGTAGTTTCAGAAAAAAATCCGTGAAAGACAAAAAGGACACAGTATTCATTAAAACAGAAAGAACTTTTCACAAGAGCAACTTCTAAATGAAAATAAATTTCGAGCACAGTATTTCTTTCACAGGAGCAAAATCAGCCGCAAAACTATCTCAAAATTTTATTAAATATTTGATTTTTTTCTATTAAAAATCACTGGCATTACCATCCGAAAAGCAAAAGTAAGTAAGAAATTCAATAGAATGGGGAATGTGAAATAATAAATTGGACATTAAAATGGAAACAATGATTGAATTCGATGTGAAATTTATTGTTGGAATCGACTATTTGTGCGTAAAAGTAGACATTTTGCAACGATGATTTGAGATAGAGGAAATTAAGTTTACTCTGAAGGGTCAATATATTTGACTACTATTTCAGTAAATATTTTTATGGAATTTATCTGAGTTTAGCGTGTGAAAGGTCCAGAGTTACTCCAACATTGAGCTTTGAATTGAATTGAATTGCAAAATATGCGATTCACAAGATGCAAGGAAAGCCATGCGGATCTATTAAAACGCATAAAATCATTGCACATTTCTCGCACCGATTTAATTAATGTTACTTCTGCAAGATTTGCAGTTTAGTTTCTGTCAGTAATTTTAGCTAATTTTCCCGTGAATTCCGCATTCAAAGAGCGTTCTATTGAAAGCTGAACTCCCCATGCATTGTGGTTCCAAGTGCGCAAAAGCATGCAATCTCTGTCGGTCCGCCAACCGCGTTTCAGAAGTGATGGCCCCTACGTGCACAGCAGTCTGATGTGTGACGACTGACTTGGTTAGTGATGCAATGGCGGATAACAAAGAGCTCCTCCACCCGATTGGCGGGGAGATCAGCCGAAGAAACGGGCTGCAAAGCCAAGATGCGCTGCAAAGCACAACCCTACTATGATCCCACAGAACTCACCCGGAAACGATTACGAATATTGACGGGTAGGTACATGTGGATGAAATAGATCGCCGTCATTTGAAATTTCTCAGCTTTTCTTCATTCACTTACCTCAGCCGTAATTACAAGTTGCGACATGACATAGTTACTCATGCACTAACAAGTACTGAGTTTCACTAGCTTTAGACCTCTAAAAACGAGTCTCCATATATTTATATTAGCGAGGATAGATATATTTATATTAAATTACCATCTTGATTTTTCACAAAAAAATTATGAAATCACAGATGAAAGTTAGATGGGAAGTAAATATAATGGTATGAAGACGGTAGAACTAATTTTAAAATAGCATGCGAATTTACGCGGGTTGAAAAAAAAATAACGTGCTATACAAAAATAAATTTAGAGCATTTTGCATTCAGAAAGAAAATTTTAGGCATGACTAAGAACGAGATGTAAGTAAAAAAAATTAGTTTTCATTGAATAAGAAGTAATGGCTACGTTACGTAGCATATGCTAATCTGAAAGACAAATGATATGCAGTTCACCTACTTCTTTTAGATAAAACAGAAGTGTTAAAATGTAACATAAGATAAATGATCAATATAAAGCTAGGCATTCATTACTTTTCTTGGTAAAAATATTTTAGGTATAATAGAAGCAAGAGATTACTTTCATAAAAAAGTAGCCATGATAACTTCGACCAATAGTGCTGTAAAGTTACCAAGAAGAGCCGTAAGAATAGAAATTCACACTCAAAATACAATGGCATTATAATATAACGCTAAATATCAAAGTTATTGCAAATGAGGTTTATGGATATTGATCCATGTTAATGTAAAATAGTCAGGTGAAAGACCTTTTATTTACTTGGCTATCAAATGATTTATTTCCCTATAATGCACAAGCAGGAGTTTAGAGGCACAAATATCTCAAGGTTACCGAATAAACGTCTAAAATATTTTTTGCAATTGCCAAATTGGCCTGTAGTTAATGAAAAATTATTTTGGTAGAAAATCTACGTCAAATTTAGTGACCGGGGAATTAAATAAATATCTCATTAATTCCGTTCTTTTACGGTTAAACTTAAATTATTTTAATAAATTAATATGACTGCTTAGCCTGGAAATGAGTTTGCTATTAAAATAATGCCTTTTAAAAAACATTTCCTGCCAAAAATTACTTCCATACAATCAACTTTGCGAGTCACATTCATTATATAAGTTTACCTTTCATCTCTCTCGTTGTTTGACTTCTTTGAATTTGATTTCTCGTTATTTATGTGGTAATTTCTCCTTGTTTGTCTCTTTCTTCCTCAATAACTCGAGATTTACGTTGCCTGAAAGTGTCATTAGCAGGAAAATACTCTCATATTTGCCCCAGGGCTTCCACTTTTCCTACCGCTACAGCCGCAAAAGGTGAACTCGACAACTCCATCCAACTCGTTTTGTAATATATTAACTTCCGAGCTCTTTCTTATCCTCAAACTGCTATATTCTCTTACGCTTAGCTTTTTACGTTCTGCTCTCACTCTCTGCGTCCCACGTCACTCATTTCGAGTTTTAGTTGAGCTCTATATTTTCTAAACCGTAGTGAACTATATATCTCCTGTTCCTCAATTACCATTTCTGCAAATTAAACCTTGTTATTTCGTCTTTTTACAGCCTGAATGCTGCAAAGCTGATATCTACGCTTCAGACTCCACCAATACAGAAAAAATGTGATGATTTTATTACAATTGCATTATTACATTATTTTATACATGATATTTTAATATGCTACTACGATAGCCCCACATAATTTCTGCCGCATTCACCAGCGATGAGTTTAACTTCCCGCTTGATTTTTGTGTCTTTTCTTCGACAATATATTTGGTTAGTTGATTTTATTGGTTTCCTCTATTGCAATTTATTTCAATGAGATCCATTTCACCTATGGATTAATAAGCTTCAGGCAAAAGACTGGACAAGAGTACGATGAAGGTCGTAAAAGTGGAGGGTCTTCATAGTTATAAATCTTATATCGAGGAAGGAGGATGGGCGTCATCTCCCTTAGCTTGAAAAGTGGATATGGAGAGGCATCGAGGGGAAAAAATAGCGCAATGCGACTATATAAGACTTTGTTTAAAAAAACTTGGATAAAATAATTAGTGAACAGTGGTAGTCATTGAGTTATCTATTTAGCGGTTCGCAAATTCAGACAACTATGGTGGAAAAAAGCATTTTGTGTACCAACCAGACGGATGGGAAACTATACATTTGGAATCCATAGATGGGAAGAATACATAAATGCATCGTGCCAAAAAAAGAAAACAATAGCTCCAGTAGGTATCTATCTTCTTCTTTGCTGAAACTTTTCATGCATTGAAGTGGATGGAAATATGAAATAGGAGAGGAAGTTATCACTATGGTGGAAAAATAGTTAAGGAAATATGAAGAATCGCGATTGGCCTATCATTGTATTTGCCTTGGTTTCAAAGCTTCAACATCATGTGTGGTAAAACGTTGCACGACAACTCCTTTTCTCCGATTACATTCCCAGATAAATTAATTTTGTACGCTTGAAAGTGGAAAAATAACTCATGGGTATTTCTTAATTAACACTAGAAGGACGGCAGGGGTCATTTGACCCATTTTCAGAATTCAAATTTATTTTTCTCTTATTAAAACATTTTTCTAAATTTTGAAACTTTTTGACTTTGTTCATTTTGGTCTATATTTTGATAAATTAGTGAAAATTCAACAATAATGTTTTGTTTTAAATTTTTATGACGTGTTATACCTAGAAGGACGGCTAGGGGTCATTTGACCCACAACTGGTTTTCGCGCTATTTTCTTGCCCGTGGGCACTTTAGTGCCATGTATATCATATAATCAGCAAGAGACTAGTGTGGTAGATCATTTGCTTCATTTTGAATCTGGAAGTACCCGGTTCAATGCCAGTTTCGTCCCAAGGGCTCCTATCTGTACTCGAAAACCTAGGCATAGCGACTTGTTGTGCACAATCTTTCGATATTTTTTGGGCAGCAAAGAGAAATAAAACCTTTTCAATAATTGATTTGCGTAAATTCATGTAATTATGATATTTTAATTTTGTTTTATTTATTGTTCAATGATCATTGTATTACCCACACCGGAAAATCGTCACGTATCCCAAGAATTGTTTTCCGTCGTCCAAGATTCAGAGCTCTTAGAGATATTATTTTCAATATCGACTCATCAGGTTTACGAATAACTTTCATTTTTCTGGCCTGACGGCACTGTCAATTGACCTAGCCCCTTTGCCGTGTGTCCAGCATTAGTGCCGCCCTACCCCGTCGGGGTTTGGGGAGGGTTGACTGCACGCTGCGTTCTGGGGAAAAATCCTGTCTCTTTTTGAGAGAGCGGAGGAATTGGGTACTCTGTAAAATTCTACTGTAAATCCTACCTTTGGAATCCGCACGTAGGTCGAAGAAGAAGCATTACTGCAATTTCGTGGAAGATACGAATCAGGATACGGTTGGCGGTTGAGTCCCTGCCTTTCGAGCGGCAATTAGCGTTACTTCTGAAAATTTTGTCCTTTTATATGAATTTCTAATGCTCTCCAGCTCTCTATACCTCCAATGCAACTAGAGAAGATTCTACCATAATGCACTTTCGTTTGTAGATTTTTTCGCATGTATATCAGTAGCGAGTTGAGGAAGAAAGTAAGAAGTCGAGAAATATATCAAGTGAAGAGAATCGTCGCGATTCAAATAGCTGTAGGGAATATTGAAGATCAGTCTGGAAGTGAATCGTAAACATCAATTCAAGGACATTCTGACCAATCCATCAACATCTGCGTGTGATGGAAACGACGAAGTCCAAGATAGTGAATCCGATGGCGACTTTGGCGTGATAGAAAATGCACAGCTCTATCCAACAAAATACAGCTGTCCTTTTATGAGGTAAATTCCAAATAAACCAGACAAATTTGGAATCGAGTTCTGGGTTTTGACAATGTGAAATGAAAATACAGCCTAAATGAATTTCCATATTGTGGCAAAGATGATGATTGGCCATCAAATCAAGCGTTGGGGAAATAAATAGTTACTAAAGTGACCGTAACATACAAGAATTCAGGAATAAGTGTAACTTGTAACAATTATTTTCCATCCATCCTGCTGGCAGGAAGTCATAAAAAAATGGAAAACTTCTCTTGCATGGACGACCTGAAAAAAACAGGCGTGACGCATAAATATCCATGACCCCTAAAATAGCTATGTAATCCATTCAACGCGAGTGTTCAAAAATACCTTAAGCCATACTCTTTCCTAGAATCAGGCAAACTAGAACAATAATGTACTTTCACTCAGCAGCATGATCTCAGACGACACTATTTCCGACATGAATAAAAGAATACCAGAGACCATCCTATTTCATAATAAAAACAAAGCGGGAGTAGATATGATGTATAGCATGTATCAATTTATTTACACATCTCCAAATCCAACAGCCATATCTCCACGGGCACAAAAAAGAAAAAGGTGCCAAATACCATCAAATTGAATCATTGCACCAATTTCCTTTCCATTTTCCAAATTCCTTTTCATGTGCAAATGGCTGGTGTCCTAACACCCCCTGCCACACGCTTTTAAGCGGCTTGCGGTTTAGTGTGTAGATTTAGATGTAGATTAATAAATCGTCCAATGAACGCATTCATCCCAAAAAAATATTTTGTGGAAAGAGCGCTGAAAAAATACTGTCTGTCTGAGATTTACAACAAAGTAATAAGTTTTAAAAATTTTAATGCAAATTTTGTAAACTCAGTACCCCTATTGTTTAAACATGTAACACAACTTTTGTATTGAGTGTGTGTTTTTTTATTATTTGATTTGCAATTGACTGCTGCACACGGTTTAATTCATGATTCTTTAAAATAATTGTTATTAACTTTTGACGATGGAAATAATATTTAATAACGTTAAATAGTGTTTTTAATGAACTGATTCAACAATTAATACGATTAAACTGAATATTGTTTGAAAATTAGGTGTTTTATTCCAAAATACATTTTAGGGGTCAAATGACCCCTAGCCGTCCTTCTAGGTAGCGCGAAACTCCCGTCCTCCTAGTGTTAAAGCTTTCATGAATGATAACTCATGGGTGGTTTGAGAAAATATACAAACGGAAAGCAGTTATAAAAATACTTAGTATCAAACTATCATTTTCCAGATCATTGTGATGCTCAGTAAAGAAATAAGTAAGAAGCAAAATAGATACCGTAATATGCTACCATTTGTAAAAAATGTAAATATTTTGCAAAAAAAAGTAGTGTTTATTAACAATGATTTAAATAATATTATTTCATTTAAAAAATGAAGGACCATAGTCAAACAAAATTAATTCGCTTGACACAAATCTAAAAATAAAAAAAAATCTCAATATTTCCCACAGACTTAACGAGTGCATTTCGAAGACTGGAATTTTTCTAAATTTCACCAAAGTTGAACGGCTTTTTGGCAAGTTTCACGAAGAAAAAGGCTTAATTAGGGCTGTTTACCGATATTAGTTTTGTGATGATGAGGTCTATTTAATCAATAAACTTTCAATCCTTTGCCCCACGGTGGCAATTATTGGTAATAAATAGATCGGTTTGCACTCATTGCCGTGCTTTGCACTTTTAGGAAACTTGGCATGCCAGGAGGCAACATAATTCAAGTTCATATTCCCCAATGCAATTTTAATCTACCATCCCAAAGAAGGAAGTGAGGCTTCATTTATGTAGTCCTCTTGATACAGACAGTGGACACTCGCGCGTAGGACGACAGATGTAACAAATGGAGGGCGCAAAAAGGAATCGGAGAGAAAAAGCGAAACTGGACGTGAGTGACAGAGGAAGTGGAAGCGAGAGGGCGGGAAGTGAATGGGGGAGGCTTAGAGGTGGCGACGGAATCAAGGGAGAAAGAGAAGAGAGAGGAGAGGACGCATGATGAGAGGCGTAGGCGTGGACCAGAGGACGAGGAATACTGAGACGGAAAGCCCAAACAGGTAGGAAGACTGGGGAGAACGATAAAAAATATAATTGAGCAACAAAGTGGGGGACAACATTTGAGTGGTTAAAGAGAGACGTACGTGCATAGACACAGGGGTAGAAAAAATTACGTGGGAGAGGGGGTCAAGAGTTGCCGCCCCTTTTTCGGTTTATTCGCATGGCATAGCATTTCCGAAGGGCGCTGCTCTGTCACCCGTGAGTTCCATAAAATCCTTTTTTCCTTTGTTCCGCCGGATCTCCCCTCATGCTCGCAAATTGATCTCAGTTACTTGCACCCAAGTGACTAAATTACCATTTTAACGCCGTAAACACGGTCCGCGAAATCTTTCCGTTTTCCGCCACTTATTATTCTCCTTGTTCGAGGGCGGAATTCGGAAGCATTCGTTTCATCATATAACAGCGGATGGTTACTCGGTCCAATAGCTTTACACCCGTAGGTGTGGCCTTTTCCTCTGTTGGCGACATATTTTGATGATTTGAAGAACATTTTGAAATTCTTGTATCAGTCACACTATAATCACTTCGGCAGGAAAAATACTTTTTAATACTGAGGCATAATGCTATCTTTTAAAGCTATTCCGTAAGAACTGGTATTAATGTCTAAATAGCGCAGACGCATCAGCTGTTTTGAGTAACTTCTTTAAAATCGTTTTTAATTTTTCTCTGTCGCCGATACAACCTATGATTGCAAAAGAAGAAGGGAAAAATTTCCCGCCTTTAAGTTGTCGAAAAAAAAAGAAAATACAGAGCTTTTCTGTAAGGATAGTAATATTCATGCATTCAAGACACTTTTTTTACCCAACAAATATAAAGTATGGAAATAAAAAAGATTAAGCAGCAAATCTGGGCACTAGCGATGTAGGTACCCACGAAGCAGTAGATACAACAAACCGCTTCAATATAGGAACACTCTTCTGGTGATACCTCCACTTTTAAAGGACCTATTGCTACTCGCAAGCATTAATTCTACAAAAACATCTCATAGGCTCCATCATCCAATAATTTCTGAACCCCTATTCCATAAGAAGTTACAATACTTCGTCCTCAGAAAAAAACTACTGCACACGTGGAGTCTATCATTCTTTGAAGTACAATAACCACGTGAATTTATTTGTGCTTTCTTGTGGAAAATAGTGTAATTGTACTCATAATTTAAGTGGTTTCTCTCTTCTCTTAATACAGAGCCTCTGTTCGACATAAATCAATTTCTCTTTGAAATCATCTTTGGCGGTTTTATCTGTACCAATATTTTGTTTTTATGGTATTTCCTCACTGGATTTTGACTAAATGAATACTTTAATTGTAGCCAATAATCTCATTTTTCCCCAAATTTTGATTTCTAATGAAAAAATATCATTTCAATTGATAAGTGTAATTCACACGATTATTGATTTTATGTTAAAGTCTCAGCATCAAATAAACGTAAACAAAAGAAATCATGCAATTAAAACATTTAAGCAATTCCAACGTGTCCAAAAAGGCAAGCAATAACTTCGATTTACCTTCAGGATCAATTCAGCTGAACCACCGTGATGGCAAAACATTTAAAAAATAATGAATAATAGTTAAAAGGATTGTAGTAAATTTTCAATTTCTTTGCCAACAATGCTACATCTTTAAAGAAAATACCTGACCTAAATAAAATACCTAATACTATAAGTGGATTCACGTAATGATATCATCCAGTATAATTAGCAAACTAGTCAAAGTATGAGGGTAAAAACCTAAATACACTTACATTTCTAATCACTCATTTTTGATTTATAAACGAGATATTTCGAAGAAATGGACTGCCATTTCATTAGAAAACGAAAATAATCCACGATACGCCCGGTTAGAATGAATAATTCAACGCGGTTGACCAAAAAGAGTGAAAGCTTGCAGAAGAAACGGAACTTTATTGGGTTCTAGTGAAGTAGACTCCTCAGCAATGAAATGTAGGAAACGGTCTAGAAACTTTGCACTACCGACCCTCGCTCCCTCATCACTCCTCAGGGTTTGCTTTTTAAGACTATCCCTCGATAGGTTTCCACGCCCCGAAAACCCTTCTTCTCCTGGAGAACCCTTCCATCCACGTCATGAGACCCTTAAATCCTGATTCCTCCCATCTCCGAAACCCTTTTCTCGTCCTGCCCGACCCTCTTAAGAGGGATGACTAGTGGGCAGTGGGCTGAGCTTCGTGACTCGGTCACCGAGGGCCTTCCACGCCTGGATATCCGATCCCATCGGATCCCTGGAATACGTGCCTCCGCTACGGGACACGTCCTCTGCGTACGGCGTGTGGGAGTTGGAGGAGATTCCCTTCCGATCTTCGGACCCGAAGCAGTTTTCCGTTTTCCACCTCTTTCCCTCCGCGTCGTTCCGAGTCGAACGCTGCGTTCTTGAGGAGCTGCCGAAGCGGTGATGGGCAAAGATTTTTTTTCGTTCGTCCATCCCGCGGGTCACACACTCATTCCCCCAACGAGAGACCCTTTTCTTTAAGCCCATTTGCAACGCGGCAGGGCGTTCTTTTCCTCAATTCGAAGAAGTTAGCCCCTCACGGTGCCTGATTACTTCTCGTGGAGTGGAACGGCATGGAAGCGAATCTTCGCTCTCTTCGCTGAAAAGACGGTCCACCCATCAGTTCGGAATCTGAAATCTGAATTTCGGAATTCATTCATCTTTTGCAACGAAAATAATCCACCTTTATGTTTTCACTGGGCTTATTTCTCAGCTATCTTCGAGTATCATTTTCCGGGAAGTTTCTGAAATTTATGAGCATATGCCATTGGGGAAAAAACGTATCCCAACATAGTTAGTAAGGCCATACTGAGTCTCCAAGACGTCTCTTTTCTTTTTGATAGCATACTCTTATTAGGATAAATTCCGCGATTGAAACACAACTATTAAACATCTAAACCATACGAGTTGCATATCTGAGTATGCATAGCTTGCGTGCCAAAAGAGTGATTCACTGTGGTTCCTGAAACGTTAATGTCGTGTGAATAGTAAGACCTTGCGCGAGTTCAAGTCAAGATGGGTAAGAATGGAAGAAAATAAAATTTTCGGAAAGAGATTTAAATAGAATCTTTTTCAGGTTTTTAATACGTATTATCTGGTATTTGACCTTGCGCGAGTTCAAGTCAAGATGGGTAAGAATGGAAGAAAATGAAATTTTCGGAAAGAGATTTAAATAGAATCTTTTTCAGGTTTTTAATACGTATTATCTGGTATTTGACCTTGCGCGAGTTCAAGTCAAGATGGGTAAGAATGGAAGAAAATGAAATTTTCGGAAAGAGATTTAAATAGAATCTTTTTCAGGTTTTTAATACGTATTATCTGGTATTTCCCGATGCAACTATTTACAAACTCGAATCACATTCGGGGAAGACGAGCTGCGTGGACGCCATCCCTAACTCGTATGACATGAGGTAGACGAGTCAACGTATTTAACGCTCCCCCACTATAATTTGGTCCACGAGCAATATCCATGAGATAGGAAATCGAATTCCCTCACACACCAATAGAAAACTTTTCCGTGATAGTTTATTCACAAAATTACGGAGGAGCGTGACATATCTCGTGAGAAATAGAGAAAGTTGCTGGTATTGGGAAAGTAATGGAAGCTTTTGTGAAAATGTACCATAAGTTATTTTCGCCTTTAAAAGTCATTTGACTTAGCCGGGATTGTAAGGCGAATATAAAGGTTGCCTGTAAGGTGTGCTGCCAGATACACGAAAAAGTTATCTCCCTCCAAGATGAAATCAGTCACTTGTTATCTGCATTCCAGTCATGAAATGATGATTCGATTGTATGGTGATGCTTTAGTTATGGGGGACTTACATTAAACTGGGTCTAAACCCCCATCAAACAATCGACCAACAGGAGCACTCTGCGCCTATACAACTATTCAAGCGAGGGCTTATGAGCAACTTAAAACATTTACATTCGGAAACAACATATCATATGCAAGGCAATTTAGATTTCGAACGGGATACAGCACCGATACAGCACTAACAAACAGCAATCAAAAATCTTGAGGTCGCAGTAATAGCATTATTTGACTTTTAAAAGGCTTTTCACATGGTCGGTTACGAGTTATTTTCTCCACAAATTGGCTTAATACAACTTCTCTAGGAGCTCAGTTGAGCGGTTTCGCTCTTACCTCAGCAACCGCACTCATTTTGCAATTATGCTAGATACTAAAGCCTGTGACTGGATACACACTTGAAAAGGCGCTAGTACTTGTACAGGGCTCAGTCCTAAGTCCCCTCCTATTCTCCCAATTCATAAACGATATTCCGGAAGCGCACTGTAAATACCATTTTTCAAAATTTCACTTATCAATGAATACATCAGAGAAGTAGTATTCTAGTCATTAGTAAAATTGGTTACAGATTCATGAGAATAAAAAAGTCAATTATAGAAGTGCTCTGAAATTAGGTGCCCTAATTCCACAAAATCATACAAAAAGAAATTATTCGGGTTACTCCATTAAAATACCAAGATTTTCCCTTAGCGAATACCCTCACTGCAATACTTGTGAAGCAAGGTATGTGACCTTGTTTTTTGGCAGTATACGAATGAGCAAATTATTTTAGTATTGCCAAAAAAATTTATTTATGTTTAAAATTAATTAGTTACAATTGTTTTGCTAAATATTATATGAAATATTTTCTTTTTTCCACGGCGATCGAAATTTTTGTTGTACTTACTAGAAAATTATGTTTTTCTTTTTCAAATTATTTACTTTTGGCATTACTCGCCCATATTTTAATCTTATTTTCAATTTTTTTTCATTATTTTTCTTTTACTATGTTTACAATGGCTAAAGGGCTATAAATAGATTGCAGCATTGTATTTTATTTTTAAAATGTGGTTTTGAAGCTAATTTACATGAGACCCCATAATTATGGCTTCATCATCATTTTAGTGTTCGTATATTGCTGCTCTCTAAAATTAGAATACTTCTGCTGCAACGAACTTATTCTGTCCGTCCAAAAAACGTCAATTCCATAATTATAAAATGCTTTGCAGTCATATTTTAAAGACCAGTAATATACATATAGTTTTCTTGCCCCACTGATTTAAGTTATACCAAACTCCCGTAGTAATTATGATTTTTAACGGGAATACATGTAAAACTTAACTACTTGATATCTAAAGTAACAGTCAGGATTGGAATATTTTCCAATTTTGCATAATTTAATGAGCAATGTTTCTATTTCATTGGACGTATCAGGATGAATACTTTTATTTATGTTTATGAGCATGTAAGCATAAATAACATAATGAAATGAAAGCCTCGGTAACGCAATTCCCGCAATTAACTGCATGTTAAAATAAAGAATTGTCTAACTTGTGGCGTGCCACATCATGTTATGAATTAGAGAATCATAACAGAGGCATAAATCTATCAAAAGACTTCGTAAAAAATATTCACAAAATTCAGATGCATCCAATTGAATCCGAAAAAGGTATAACAGGTGTCTCATAAGTAAATGTTTCCCATAAAATAGTCCGTATTGCATATTTGAACAAAAATACGGAATATATACGTATAAAATAAAGAAAAACATGGCCCATCTGCACCGGATGTCCATTTATTCAGAGTTTTTAAAATTTAATTGTTTTCCAGTACAATTATTTGAGGAAATCAGTCATATTCTAATCGTACATTCTTTAATCTGCTAACGATATTAATTTGTTAAATTTTTAGCTCATTTAATAAAGATATATTTCCTAAATAAATAGCATTAATTATTGTAACTTAGAGTATGCTTAGAGGTAATTAAATTTATCACATAATTATTTTGTTTCACTCATATTCAGCGTGGGAAATGGCACAATTAATTGGAGGTGTGCGAGGAGGATAGCCGCATTCATGTATTATTATCGAATACCCTTATCCGAGTGAAAATATTCTGTTGCATATAAATCTGCCTCAGAGCAATTCCTAAAATGGCAATGCTGTCGAGAAATTTCATTGAAAAAATGGTATACAATTTCGATGCTGGGATTAAAATGCTTGAGGAAAAAAAATATTTCTTGAGATGGCCTCATCATCATCATTAGTCAACAATCCTAAGATTGGTTTGACGCAGCTCTCCATTTCTCTCTCCTATCCGCTAATCTCTTCATAGCTGCATATTTATTCTCTTTTACATCCTTTATAAACTGTCCTATATAACTCATTCGGGGCCGTCCCTTGCCCTTTTTCCCTTCCACTTGTCCTTCAACGATTGTCTTCATCAGACCATCGTGCCTCAAAATGTGGCCAAATAAGTTGTCCCTTCTTCTGCTTAATGTTTTTAGGAGGCTTCTCTTTTCTCCTACTCTCCTTAGCACTTCCTGGTTACTCACACGGTCAATCCATTTTATCTTCATCATTCTTCGATAGCACCACATTTCGAATGCTTCCACTCTTGACTTCTCTGCTGCTGTCAACGTCCAAGCCTCGCTTCCATAGAGAAACATACTCCATATGTAGCATCTGATGAATTGTTTCCTTACTTCTATGCTGGTATTTTCAGCTGTAAGAAGATTCTTCTTTTTGCACTGAATTGTTGAGGCCTTTACTTTGTAGAATTCCATATTTAATGTTTGGAAGGAAATTTCTTAGCTTTTCTACAAAATTTTTGTAGAAAGCCCTCTTCGCCTGCGCTATTCTACTGTGTATTTCTTTCTTGCTCCGTCCATCGCTGGTAATTCGGCTTCCCAGGTAAGAGAACTCGTTCACCTCTTCAAGCTTATGCTTTCCTAGGTTGAAGTTTGTTTTAGCCTCCTCTCTTTTGCTGCAAATTAATATCTTAGTCTTCTTTTTGTTGACTTTCAGCTGATATCTGGCCATTGTTCTTACCATGTTTGTCAACGTCTTCTTTAAATCCTTCTCTGTCTCGGCTATGACTGCTATGTCGTCAGCAAATCGCAGAATACTAATTTTTTCTCCGTGGATATTGACACCCGAAGCTTTCTGCTTGATTTCGTTGATGGCTTTCTCTATGTAAACATTGAAAATTAAGGGGGAAAGCGCACAACCTTGTCTTACCCCTTTTCTTATTCTCGCTTCTGCACCGTTTGGTCCGGCCTAATGGCAAAAATTCCATGAACGGAATCAATAAATAAGGTTTTGATTTTGTACCTATGAGACTTTTGAACGACCGAGTAAAGTGCAAAATTTCACAGAGGTAATATCATTTGCTATAAATGGGTTTCGATGCTGGTCCTCCCCAGTCGATGACCGATGAAAAGTCCGCAGCACATTCGAGGGTAATTATGCAAGTAAAACTAATAATTAATGTATGACAAATTTAACTAGTGTTAGCACTTTTTCGTGGTCCAATGTGTTTTTCAATGGCCATAAAATGATATTTTGCCCTTGAAAAGTAGTTAATTACAGATTTGTTATTTTTACGATATCGATTAAATTTGTTCGAAAAACTTACTGTTTCTTTTGCAAAAACAAGAGATTTTCCATAAATTGGCTTCAAAACTAGTAGCATCACAAAAAAATTATTTCAATTTTTATCTTAATCATTTAATATTTTTGCACATTGACGGAAATTCGGCAGAAACATGACACCAAAAAAATAGAAATTCTTCCCGCCGTCCACATTGGAAGCAGTTGGGGTGCAGTAGTTGAACAAAATACAACTTAGAAAAAAGAGTTAAACTATTTTGCATGGAGATCCACGCTGGAGGGAACAAACTGAGGTGATGAAGTCGATGAAGAGCAAACAAACTGTAGTCTACCGAGTTCCCAACGCTTTTCTTTCTCAGTTCCGGCAGGGAAGACCTCAAGGGCGCCAGTTGGCGGACAGTGATGCCGCTGCGCCGAGGTCAGAAGGCTTACGACCCAAGCCCCTTCCCCCTGTACCACTAGACACCCACCCACAGGGTCCAAGACCGCGGAAATGCACGGATGGGGATTCGTACGTACTGAGTTTGCTCCAACCCTCCAGGGTGCTCGGCTGGGAGGATCGCCGTGGCGTAGAACGACGGAACCACCCCAGCGGTGAGACAGACGGGTCCGACGAACGTTTTCCGGCCTCAGGCGGTCACATATCGATGCTCGCCAGGAAATGGAGAAGCAGTGATTTACGAGAGTGGCGAAATCGGGTCACATCGATCATATGAAAGACAGCAATGTGTGTCATGCGTCCGACCGCGTGAAGTTTGAAGGGCGCATCAAACTATTTTGCGTGAAAAGGGGAATAAATAAATTCATCGCCTCAAAAATTGTCCGTAGTTGTATTTTTATACAAAAAGCGTAAATTATAGCGTGGATTAAGTGAAATTTTTGTGAAACGTAAGGATACATGGGTAAAAAAATGAGCAGTGCCACAGGCCATTTTGAATACTTTTCAAACCTGAGTGGGACTTACAGCGCCGGCTGAGTGGGATTTTAAAAAATCTGTAGTGTGGGAAAAAATTAGTCAATCAGCCTCTTATTTTGTGGCTTGGAACTTAACTACTATGATTGAGCAGGTGTTTGAATTTTGGATACTCGTCATAAGTACTATTTATGACTGGGATACGGCATTTATTGCCATCCAATTAATGTCGATTAATACTAAGTACAATCAAGGAATCTTCACCTGCTATTAGCTACGAATTTTTTCTTAAAGCTTTCCTTCGCAAGATTTCATGACCGCAATATCTCTCTGATAATATTTCAATCCCTCCAGACAATGAAAATTGATTTGCATTGATGCTAAATTCAATATTATATCTATTGACAATGGAAAATGTAAAACATAATCTTACATTTTATACACAATGCAATTCAGAACCAAATTTGAGATACTACAATTAGGTAAATATAAACATCAACGATAAATATCTGACTTTCATTCCGAGACATGATGTAAAAAAGTAAGTGAAAGGATGGTGGAATACACCGTGTCTGTACCTGAACTAAATTGTCACGTTGATTTATGTAGCATGTTTATTTTATTTTGTATCTTTGGTTATAGTACCCGTTTTAAGTCACCGATAGTATATAAGACTAAATATGTACGTTAATTTCCAGCCTAATTCCTTGATTATCTTACATGAAGGTTTATTTCTATTACTTAGTTTCCTTGAGCCATCAATTTCCCTCTTGAGCAAATGTACCTAAATAGTTCATGCAATTTGTGTTTTGAAGATCTTTTCCATAAAGTGCGAAGCACATACATAAGCACACCACTTCATAACCAATACCAAGTGTTAAAACAAATAACTTTACGTTCATGCTTACGCTCAGAAATAATGATGATATTTCAGACTTGTTAAAAGACTGACGGGAAATTTTAATCAATAAGTTTTGTAGTTCAACTCTTTTAAAATAATCCACTGAAATGTCTCATTATTTCCATTGCAATAAATAATTTGCTAAAGGATATATATATTGTCTTTTATGATGCTATGTTAGGATGCCGCTGTGAGTTCATTTTCAAGATTCTTCTACTTCCGCTTAATTTAATAAACAAACTCATAGGCTGTCTGCAAAGTCTTTGGCGAAACTTTTAGAACATAAAGCCAAAATTGGCTCGATTTCGCGGAGGTAGTACATTATTATTCATAGTTCCCAATGTTGTGGGATACATTTTACAGAGCAGCGAGAGATATAATGTTATTCTCTTTTTTGCCATGCCTTCTCCTTAGATGAAATTATGACTATCCATTGTGAATTCCTTTCCCATCACTTTATTAGCGCGCGTATGTTCCAGAAAAGAAAACAGCAAATGGGACGGAACGCAACCACGCTTCGAGGGTATTCGATTCATTAATTTTTCATGAATTGCCAGGCAGAAACGAACAGGCTATTCAACGGTATTCCTGCATGGTAGCTTTCGTGGCATGGTGTAGTAATACTGGGGTAAAACCAGGTCAGTTTTGCTCTTTACTGCGTCGAGGCATGAATGGCCCTATGATCGCAACTCGCGATTTCCGACAACTTATAACCACCGATAGCATTTTTAAACACACACGCAATGAATACATGCTTAATTTTCAAACAGACGACGGTGTTTTCTGGTCTTTTATACTGTGCACAAAATTTATGCCACCGAGCATTGTCACGAAAAGCTTCCGTGAGTTAAGAACATGCTAACCCCTTTACAAAAACCAAGCACCCCCTCTATGGAGTGCCCACAAGGGTACTACGATGCATATATAACTATTACTGGCGCAGATACGAAAATGAACTAGAATGTTGGAAAATTTTATCCTCAATGGATGATAATTATTTGGATAGATGGACCCTATGGAACATTTAACTTCACAACTTGACTTTTCAGGAATTTAAGGTGAATAGTTTCTATCTATAGAGCTATTAGGGCTGTATTATCAATATTATTTTATATAATTATTTTATTAATTTATATTATCAAAGTGAATATCGGCTTCAATTTCTGGAATTTATAATTACAATAGAAACAGTTGGTGAGAACATTGCTAATTCTCTACGGGAATAAATATTCAGAAACATCCTATCTGCGAAAAATTGTACCATTAAATTGAAAATGAGACTCAAAATATTCTAAGCTTAAGTACTATACGAATGAGATTAGGCTATGATTCAACAGTTGACACACTTCCTGCGCCAACACGAGCGATGAAGTGGTTTTTCCTAAACACAGATATATTAAAGGGTGATGATCGGTATAAACAAATTTCCTTCGGCTATGGATCTCTTAGGAACGGACAGGTGGTTATACCGCGAAGTTAAATAACTTTTATTTAAACCCTAAGTTTTCAATCGGGATTGCTATTGGGATTTTGGTTACCTATTTCTAGGTCTTCGAGGTTCCATCCATGTTATATTTTAGGGATATATATTCCATTCATTCGATCATTCCATATACAATATGTGTGATGAAATAAGGGTCGAATAACTTTCCAACCCCAATTAAACCTTAGTACCTTATTGCTATTTTCAAGTAACATTTTTCAATTACATAGGAAAATCAATTAAGTTACCCCGTAACTCCCCCGATTAATTACAATCAATAAAAAATTGATAGGGTCTTTTAGAGCACATACTGATTGACCGTACTCAATCAATATATTAGAAATCATTTGGAGTAATAACACTTCGAGATTTTATTCTTAAAATGAAGAATCATTACCTCTTAACTGAAAGAAGTGTGCTTTTTATGAATATTTATACTTATAAATCTTAAAAATGATCTTTAAATTTTCAGATCGCTTACACCGTTGTCAGCAATTACCTACCTCAAATATAAAGAAGCTTTATGTAACCAAATCCCTACTTTTTTTTCAAATTTGAGCTGTAGGAAAATGTTAAATATGCTCTATTCTGAATGCCAACAAAAAAGTATTCAAGGTGATAGGGTCAGGTTGAGCGAGAGTGATGTGGTATCATATTTATCTATTTAGAAAAACTGCCTACACAGTAAGGGCAATGGAAAACTATTGCATTCATAATAAAGGACTAAGGTTGACAAACCATACACCTTAAAACACTTCCCGACGCAGTAGTACCTCAACGCATTCAAATGGCATGGTACAAATACTCCAAACATGGCCATGTTGCACCCAACCACCCGAGACTGCTTTTGGCAACAGAGTTGGAGGAAGCGCGTTCAGAACCGCAGCACCTCCCTATACCCCGTCTCTGCTCCCGCTCTTTGTCATGGGAGAGGCTTCATTTTTCTCCCGCGCCCACTTGTCGCCCGAGACGAACCCCCGCGTGCCACTTGGACGGAACATTCAACCCCCGCCCTACTACGCCTACGACCTCAAGGGCCTTTTAATGCTTCCATTACGCTGCACCACACACCATCTACCCACCCGCAAGCAGTCATTCCTCTGTAAAAGAAAAAACATAATCTCCGAAACCATTCTTACCCACATAAGCGTCTCATATTCTCCCCCGCGTGTAACCTTTCCATTCCAGCTCTTACGTCACATTTTCCTCTCCAAGATTCCACATCGCGTCGTCTTCACCCCTATCCCCTTGCCTCCCTCTTCGCTGTTGCACTTCCCTCCCATTTCGCTCGCCTCCATATTCTTGCTGCCTCGGAAAATTTGTTCACAAGAATCGCGATACACTCGCTTCCCTGTCCCCTTGAAATGCACCGTGTTGTTTTCGTTTTTGTCGTCGTATAGCATAGAAAAGACAAAACTTTGATTACTTTTTACAAAGTTTTAATTACTTTTTTTCTGGGGTTTCCGATATGAAAGGATAATATTGGTATTCGTTGAATTCGTCCTTAAACTAGGTATTCACGGTCATTTTTACCACACATCTTAAGCTGTGTTCAATGGAGGAGAACATTATGAACTGATACTTGATTTTCTGTTTCTAATGTGACGTCGAAGAGTTTTTCTGCAATTATGGCAAAACTATAAGTGGTTTACTCCAAGCGAGGCGTTCAGAAAATAATAAGTGTATAAACAGACACTAAATTCATACTAACTGAATTCTCGCGAAGGCTAATAATAATTAATTAGATTTAACTGATTAATCAAATAGATTAAAAACCAAAATACGATCAATTGTAGTATATATAGCTAAATAGGTATTGGACTTAAATTTTGAAATTGTTTCCATCATAACCATCCTAAAGGGAAGGAATATAGTTTAATCATCAGTTAAGGGAAAAAAGTTAGATACAAATGGACAAATGTGATCGAGAAGACTTAAACTAAGTACTACAAGGTAATTAGGTAGATAATTTAAAAGAATCATCGAATATTACCATTTGAATGGTAGAAACACCTGAGCAGTTTTAATGTTCTTCGTAATTTCCGACTTTTTGGTAGAATTCTTTGTCATGGCCGTATTAGAGACTAAATGAGAGGTCCTAGTTCGATACGTTGGCGTTAATCAATTAGAATATTTTTATATCTGAGCACAATAAGAACTTAATTATAAATAAGTATTCAAAACGTAATACTAATATCATTAATTAGTTATATCTTAAAAGGGGGCCACGAAATTATTATTCTCCGAGAAACTTGTAGTCACAAATAGCAAATTATCTTGAATCCAAAAACAGAACCATATTAATATGGCAGATACATTCCTCTAATCACGCTTTTATGAATAATGAGGAAATTATCTCTTCCGACGGATAAAGAAATAAAATGAATTTATTGTAAACAATTTATATCAAAATTCCATCAAAAATATTCTTTATAGGGTCTCGTAACTTATCCAAATTTTAGTATTATTTTATCACAAAGCTAAAAAACTATGCATCAATTTCATACGATCACTTTTAACTAAATTAACGATTAAATGATAAAGTGAAAAAATAGTTCTAATATTTGAGTGAATTGAAATGAGTTTGGCGTACGTTACTAAATAAAATGCACGGCTATGTGATCATTAATGGCTTTGGAAAATAATCCACGTGAGGTCTCCTCAGGAATTCCACCGAGTAAGTTAATTAAGCTCTGCCTACGTTTTGATGTCGGAGGAAAAACACTCAGAATATTACTATCAATTTAGTTAGAGGAGTTGATTAATATTATACATAATTAGCTAATTGGTGAGGCCAAAGACTTCCTAGGTTTCGAATGGTCGCAGGAGTAAGAGTAAGTAAGTAATAGTGATTAGTATCAATTACTAGCAGATACTTTCAATTTACATAACGATGGAAGACATATCTGTAAATGATAATAATCCAATAATCCATATGTTCCGTTTTGGTCGTAATGATTGTCATAAAGTATGTCACCATTTGTGTAACAATTCATATCCAAACTCAGCTATGGACTGATAAATTTATTTTCTTCTTTATATTTGGCGAGAAAAACCTTGCTTTTAAATTTTTTAATTTATTTTATAATATTTATTTTTATAATTTAATATATTTATTTAATATATTTTTTATTTTTTTAAATATTATTTTCTTCTTTGTAGTTTTAAATGGATTTAAGCTATCAATAATAAAATGAAATATTTGCAATTGAATCAATATTCGCAATTTTATTTTTCATTATGAATAAAATTTTTCAGACATTTCTTAGAATTTTGTAATACATTATTTCTATAAAATGTTTATAAAAAATGCGCTTATATGTTGCACAACATTCAACATGTCACACAACAAATTCGCTGAAATTTGATTGCAGCGCCACCGGCGGCAAAATGTGGAATTAATTTTCCATACAAAATTAATTTTGTAAATATTTTTTTTAATCTAGCCAGAATCATGACAAAAAGCATATAAATATGCATTGCCTTCAAGATCTGAGCTGGAAATAAAGTTTCAACACTCTATCTACTCGCTAAGTGTGTTAAAATTGAGTTACAAAATTCCACCGCAACAATCAGACAGACACGAAAGTAAGTTAAGAAAAACGTTGCAAAAAACTGTATAAAAGTCAACAGATACTATGGATATATATTACTCTTTCAATTATAGGCACTAGCTTACACCAATAACGGAACGCGTAGAGAATGTGGCCTTGCTCAGGCGTGAAACGACCACCAAATTAGGCAAAACACTTTTGAGGTCTCGAGGCACTATAAAAAAAACACGCGAACAAAGCAAACCATAACTTGATGCAAAATCTGATATAAAGTTGGTTAAAATTCATTAATTCGAAAGAAATTGTAGAAGCTATGAATTTAATTGAAAACACAATTCTTATGGCCATTAATAGACAAAAAGTAATGAAATAATCAATTGCAGCGATTGAGGTGGATTTAATATTTTTCCAGGGCTTATACACAAATCTTTGAAGATCGTAAGCTTATAACCTCCACTGAAAACATTCTTCCCCAAACCGTTTCGACTGATTTGCATCAAGGCGCACGGCTTAAGGCTAAAAGTTGATTAATCAACCTCTCCAATCATCGCACTTTGCCTTTACCATCCGCCGTTCGGCTCAGGAGAAGAGAGAGATTTCAAATCTAGCCATTCAATGGGCTATTTCCATTCTCCACACTTATGAACTGGCATACTGCGGCGGAGCATGTCTAACTAAGTCATTTGCTTGAGCCTCGCAATTAGCGAGATGGCGCAGGTGCAACGGCAAGAATCTCTTTCTCGACTCATCTTCCCGCCCTTTCGCCGCTCCTCCAGTTCACCCTTCACTCCCGGCACCACCTCTCGCCGACACCTCCACGTCCCGCGCTCCATCGGCCTCCGGGCCCCGGATGCTTTCCTCACTGCCTCACGTACGTATCCATTCCCATGAGAATCCATTCCCCATGCCTCCCATTAAGAGTATCTCCACGAAGATTGATTCGCTGAGTAGGTAGTACCTGCCGGCTAAGAGTTATCGGTTCAACGTTCGGTGAGGGTGGGGTGGGGGTGCAGAGAGACAAAAACATTACGCATTACGGTTACATTTCCACTTGGGAATAGGGAGAGTTGACATATTAAACTTACTATGTCACCGAAATTATCATTTATTTCATCAAGAACTTCGCAGATGAAAGACTGAAATGTGATTTTAAATAAATGGTGTCAACAACACTGACTGTAAAATACGAGTATTTTCAGCAAACTAAAGCCAACTATTAATAAAAAATCACAAAAATAGCGATTAAAAATAAATTCATAAGTTTGCTGTTAACGAAACCACAACAACGACGATAGACCTACATGCAGTGTGATGCATACTTTCTCAACTACGTATTATTTGTATTAGAGAAAATCATTTGGAAAAAAATCCATACGCATAAACGTTGATCCCCAACGCCAACAGGCGAATTAATAAATAATCATAAAACTGTATAACATTATACCACTCCCCAAAACCGAATCTGGAGCGAGAGATGCCATACACAATAGCAGACTCATAGAAAAGGCGGTAAGGCAATCATAGGTCAAAATGTATTTCTCAACTGTGGAATGAGCACGTTAGCTGAAGTTAACGGATGCCACAAAAACATATATAGTGCCCGCTCAATATGTCATTTTATGCGAACATGAATTAAACAGCAGATAAATATTTTCTCACAAAAAAATATATATATAGATATATATATATATATATAATAAATAGGGTTCATTTCGGGATCTTTCTAATGTAACTCTAATGATGAAGACCCCCATCTGCGTCAGCATGTGAAGGCGAAGGAAATCTAGGATGTTTAAGCTTTGCATACGACGAGAATCGATGTGATTTAGCAATTAAGCACTCAAATCACTTGTATGACCGTCGAAGCAGATATCAAATAGGGAAGTACGATCTTCAAAAGTAAACATTTCTCGCTCTCTAAGAGATTAAAGGAGGCCGGTAGATACAAGGCCATGCAACTTAGGGGATCCAATGAAAGGATGCGGAATCAGCTACCTAATCAAATGACAGCACGCCGGCGAACGTCAAATGCGTAATTGGCAACATGTTCATCCTAGTCCAAAACATGATCTCTTAATAAACCTTTTTCAGAGTTATAAACGCCAACATCATACTCACTAGCAGCAGGTGTTGAAACTATTTACTTCCTTGATAGATTTAAAGTTGCCATCAAACACATAAATATCTGACAGAAGCGCTTTATAGCCAGAGGCTTTGATTTTGAAGCGAGTTTACCGCTATCCTTGCAGGCATATTCCTCTTCCGATTTTTTTCGGATGCGGGTGGTTGGTCTTTAATGGCAGGATTCTCACATGCTCTGAGTGCAAGATGCAATTAGTTCCCGGGAGACTCCCTGCGGCGCTACTATCTCTGGTGTTTACGCTCGATTGTGGACAGTGGACTCGTAATGTGGGCGTTGGATGGCAGGCACTTGCGAGTCCGCCGCAGACATGTTAACACGCTCCACGCGACGGCCTCAAAGCAACACGGGCCCCACCACGCCACGCTTCTGCCCACACGATGGATTAGAAGTTAGCGTAACCAACTGGCTGAAATAGTGCAGCAAAAATATTGGCATAATCATCAGCATATACTGACCTGTCTGTCTTCTATTTAGTTATTATTTGGAGCTTAGTTCACTTGTCGGTAAACGTGCATTTTCTTAGAAATTGCCGAACCAAATTTGAATATATTTTTTACGTCATGCTTGCATAATTATCACCTCGGTTATTTTTTAATGGCGTATAACTATCATCATCACTGGTCAACATTCCTAAGATTGGTTTGATGTATGTCTCCACTCAATTCTACTATAACCTAATATTTCACACCAACGTATCATCTTTCACACCTTTGTCTACCTATTCCATGTACGTATTTTGTTTGAGATCTTCTTTTTCCGTTCTTACCATTAGCTTGTCCATTGACTATTGTGTTCATCAGGCCATCATGTTTCAAGATGTAGCCTAGGTTACTTCGTCTTCTTATTGATTTTCATGTGGCAGCTCATGTCATTGTCCATGCCTCACTTCCATATAGGAGCATGCTCCCAACGCCGCGTCGGTTCATAGAAATTTTTTCTTTACTTTCATATTTAAGTTTCCCGCTCTTTCGGTGTAATGCTATTTTCGCCTTGGCTATTCTGCTGCTAATTTCTTTCTTGCTTCTCCCGTCACTAGTTATCTTGCTTCCCAATTAACCGAATTCATCCACCCCTATCACTTTTTGCTTCCCTATACTAATGTTAGTCTTGACCTCTTCTCTTCTACTGCATATTAATACATCGGTTTTCTTCGTGCTTATATTCCGTTGATATTTACCCATTACCATACCCATTTTAAGCAGAATATTTTTCAAATCTTCTCTGTATCCACTATAGCGGCGATGTCATCGGAAAATCTTAGCATGCTTATTTTTACTACATGGATATTCACTCCCAATGCCATTTCTTTGATCTCATTAATGGCTTTCTCAATGTAAACGTTGAAAATTACGGGTGACAATGCACAGCCTTAGCTCACTCGTTTCCAAATTCTTGCTTCTTCACAGGTGGGTCTTGATTTTATCACCGCTTCTTGGTTTTTGTAGCTTTTTAGGATTCCAAGCATTGTGCTCCAATCCACGTGGTCGAATGCCTTCTCCAAGTCCACGAACGCAACGAGCGTTGGTTTGTTCTTTTCCATTCTCTTCTCTATGAGCAGTCTAAGAGCCAATATTGCTTCCCTTGTGCCTTTGTTTTTTTCTGAATCCAAATAGATCCCCATCCGGATACTTTTCTGGTTTTCCTTCTATTCTTCTATCAGACCCTTGTCAGTATCTTTGACACATAGGTAGTTCGGCTTATGGTCTTAAAATATTCGCAGTTCTCCCCTTTTTTCTTCTTAGGAAGAGGGATTATAATGTTCCTCTCGATGTCTTTCGGTATCTTACCTGTCAAATATATTTCACTAATGATTTTATACATCTGGTTCAACGTCTTTTCTCTTGCATTTTTAATTAGCTCTGTGGGAATATCATCAATTCCAGAATGGTCACTACCGATCCCTGCCTCTGGACAGATAAGGACAGAAGAAATCAATATCATGACAGTAAAAAATTACTCCGAATTCATCAAGCGAACGAAAGAACTTTCTCGGTCATCTGACGAAAGGAGGAAGGCTAATAACTTTCAAATACATTCGGTTACCGCCGACTATAGGCTAGGATTTTCCACTCCCTCCATTTAGTCTCAGCATAGAAATGCAGTGGACATTACTGGCAAGGAGAGTAACATACAGAAAAAATGTCAGCATGTGTGTCACGTTATCATGTGATACCAGCTGCAACGAAGTTGAGCATTGCGCCAATAAAATCACACGTTTAGCAGTTTTTCTAAAGCAAAAACCAAATCATTCAAATGAGGAGCAGTTCGGTGAGCCCTGTGTGTAGATTCAATGACAAAAGCACGCGATCCGATGCAGCTAACTCAGGAAAATTAGCGAATATTTGCGACGGCACCCAGAGCGACTAGGATAAACGCTTTATGAATGATTTTCTCTCTCAAAGACGCATCGCCTGTGATCCAGAACTACATGTCTTTCCACCAAGTGAGGGAAATGATATGGAAAAATTTTTTGGGGTGTTTTAGGTGGGAAAGTTTGGTAAAAAGCGGGAAAGAAAAAAAGGCGCATTTCATAAGTAGAATAAGACATGGAGGTGACTGAGTAATTTAAGTTGTCAATACATATGTGATGCAGTTACTTATGATATTTAAATCAAATTTCATGGAATTCAAAGAGATAGTTTAAGAAAGGGAATAATTATTCATATCAAATATGGATATTTTCTGGATAGCTGCGGAGAATTGAAAAAATAATATATCCCCAACTTTGATAAAAAAATCTGGAAGGAGTTCCTGGTAGGCTGACTCACTTGATATTCATTATTGACATTGTTAATTCCTTTAGTTCAACATTCGATTCCTAATATCAGCCTTCCGTTCATACTGCCCAAAACTAGCTTCATATCACTTCTCATTTCTATTTGTACGTAAAATATCCAACGGATCTCATTTTGGAATAATATTTCACGCGTACCAAAATAATTTTATTATAAAATATTTACGGATGCAGTTATGGGTATATGTCATTTAGTCCTAGCCCTTTTCAAAATACGATTATTGCAAGTTTTTGTGCACGATTCGGCATTTTCATTCTCACTTAATAGAGTGGGGAATTTAACCGCAGACATCCTCAACGTTACGAGAGGTTCTGTAAAATTAGGAAGTTTTGACTCATAATATTTCTTATGTGATGTAAAATGTAGGCAATGAGCATTTCTCGGGTTTCAGAAAAACCCAGAAATTACATCATGCAAATTTTTGTTTCAGAAAAACCATACAATATTCTATTAATAGGAAAGCCTTCATTTCTATTGCACACTTACAAGGTATAAAAGTCTTGTGAAATTAGAATATACAGGAAAATGATGACCGCATTCGATACGGAAGTGAATCAATGCCATTCAAAATTGGATTTTTAATTAGCTATGAAAATGCTGCTTTTAATGTACTTCTCCCATAGTTAAATAACATGCTTATGATAAATATAAATTATTTCATGACTTTTTCATATAAATAAAATCTTTCTGTATGTCTTTCGTAATGAAGGACCCTGCCTATTGGTTAAATGTTCCTTTTGACAATAGCAATATAAAATACTACCTATTTAAAGTAATTAACAAAATCTGTAGGTCCTACAGGTTGAGAAATGCTTTTCTCAGATAATAGCGCCAAAGCAATTTCAAATCTAAATTCTAGCAACTTAAAATGAGCCTTCAAAGTCTAGAGGAAACTCCATGTATTTTATAAGAAATAAAAATCAATAAATGGTGTAAAACATGACTCAAAAATAAATCAAATCATAAAAGACTCCCCCAAAATCAGCAGTACAACAGAGAATACATAAGTAGGTCACATTTCTCTTGGCGTCGAGGGGGAATCGACTTATTTTGGAAACATAACGCCGTTTCCCATCCGATAACCCGACCTTCCTATATTTCTCTCGGGTCTGCTCACGGAAAATAATCTCTCACTCAGCCCCCGTTATCACTTCACTTTCTCCGACGCTTCCCCGACCGACCCACCCTGGGAAACTCTCCAGTTCCCCTTGAGGCCTTAATCCCTTCCTTTTAAACCATCGGGTTCACCAACTCTCCAATTTCCTCGCCGCAGCCCCGTGCCCTGGCAGCAGATTCCTCGTATCTAATGACTGAAGAAGATTAATCGGAAATCAATGTATCCCCGCGCGACCTAATCCGGCAATCTGATGGTTTCCTCTTCGCTTCCTCTTTATTTCTCTCTATTCGCACAGACTATGATATCTTTTTCGTCCCAAAAGCGATTTTTAGCTCGAAAATATTCGTCAAATCATCTCTGCTGCGGTTATGTATCAGGTATACCCACGAGCACATGGAATCCATATATTTACTAAAACAGAATGAGTTGCGGTTCCACCGGATATAGAACTCGATCCAATTTATTCTGCCGAGCACACCTGCCATTCCATTTCATTTCGTGAGATGAAACTTGTTCGTACAATGAAGTTATCACGGCGAAAGAGAATGTTTTTGATTTAAATATTGGATTAGCCATGACGAGAGGTATATTTATGACGGAGATGAGATCATAAAACATGGAAATTCAAATCGAAATGCTAAAATTAACGCCTAATTGGAATCTTTATAAAATATCTCCTTAGGATGAAACCAGAGGCATTCTCTAAGGGAAATATAGCTGAAAGCTAATTTTATTTAAAAAAAGGAAAATTTTGACGTATTTATGTGCAAATCTTGGACCATTACTGAAATATTTTATTTCTAAGAATAATTTGTAGAATTTTTTGTACACAAATTTTCAACATTCGCTTGAAATTCAGACATATGTATAAAATTCGAAAATTATCGCATCCGTTTTGAAACTCAGTTGAAGTGAGATGAAATTTTAACATAAACTTCTACCATATGACATTGCTGTAGTATTTTATCCCAGATGCGTGTATAAGGAGTAGAGGGTTTACAAGAGTATTTAAACCATTATCTATAAAATGAAAGCTAATTAAAAATATTTAAATATTTAATTGCAATTGTTAATGAACGACATTGCAACGGCATTCTCCTTGATGAGGAATAAGAACATCGACATTCGCATATTAATGAGGCTTAAGTTGAAAATCTATTCTGCCATCTAAAAACTCCCTTTGTTGCAATAGCGATAATTAGGCATTTGTTTTAAAAAAGTTGAGCAACTCAATTGCTTTAATTTTCGCAGGTTGTACTCACAATTTCAAAAGAATTTTTTAATGTAAAACTGGAATATAATTCCTACGAGGAGTCTCATACTTTCGCAGGGAATGCCATTATATCGTTCAGAGGAAAATAAAAATATAGGTATGAAGCACTTACTAGATACATCGTTCAGGCAGCTCTTGCTTTGGCAAGATACTGATAATGAGAAGGAAGCCGAGATACCTCTTATTTTTTTCCGATTCCATTTCATGGGTGGAGCTCAGTAGTAGTAGTGGCTATGAGATGACATGTTTGCCTCCGGCGGCTCACATCACGAGAGTCTTTCTTTAATATATAATAGTTCTGAATATAAGTGAGAAGAGGATGCGAGTTGCTTTGTGATTGCTGCGTAAGTAATATTTTGCTACAAAATCGAGAACAGGAGGAATATAACCTTTATTAACAACATGCCATTCAATATCCGCATTTACGCTCTAGGAAGTGAAATCACTAGATGAACTAATCGAACGACGTTGAAAATGGCAATATTTGAAATCAATTAACAAAACCTTTGAGTTATTTTGGCACTTAATAATTAAAAAAAAATATTTATTATTCGATATTGTAACTGCGCGGAGCTATACATATAATATGAATTAGTGCAAAAAAAGATTTATGACGTCGAAAATAATTTTTTAACGAAGAAATTTAAAAATGAAGAAAAAGCATTATTTGTGACCTAGACATCAGGAAAGACCTAATTATAATTATGTCCCGTTGCTTATACCTGATAAATAAGACAGGTTGATTTTTTCTTATTTTTCGACGACTAAAATGCTCATCTATGGCAAAGCATGGCTTATTCGTGATTTCCACATTGCTTTTGCTTACTAAGGGGCCACGAGTTTCCACTAGCCCCGTAAAAAATAGGTACTATTGCGATTCACTACACAATTAGATTAAGAGAAACAGAATACTCTCACGGTATGCCAATTGCACTTGAGAAATAGAATAATATGAATATTACCTGTAAGAAATTGAAAGCCTGATAACTCGAAAATGGCCGAGTGAACATTGACAGCGATGAATATTTATTCATATTAGACCTGATTTCTAGTCTTGAAGGAAGACTAAACATTTTTTGAAACATTTTTTCTTAATCAACACACAACTTCCAGGCCATTGAAAGGAACATTAACTAAAAAAGGATCTTCAACACCAGAAATTATGAGTTAAATAATGATAGCATTAAAAAAATGAAATTTTTGCATCTTCATTATAGGATATTCACCATATACACTATATCAAAAGAAGAAAAATGAATCGGAATCATTTTCCGTGTTTGGGAAAGAATTATAACTTATTCATCAGGTTTGTCTTGAATATTGAAAAGTAGGATTTTATTATGTTACCCTGTTTACCCTGCGCCATGCATGAAAAGGAAACTTCAAAGTCATTAGATTTAAAGCTAACCATCGGGTAGACATGTCAGAATAAAGATTCTAAAATGACACTGTAATATGTAAATAAAATCCGGCAGTGTATAAATCACAGTGACAAGCAGAATTGATATTACCTTGAAGTATTGATGAAATTTTAATTTTTTGACTGTCCAAGATCTCAAGTTGTAGTTTTACGAGCTTTGGTGTATCAGCAAACCTAAGGAACTATTACTTCGGCGAAACATATGAACAAAAAAATTTAAATGAACAAAATAATCTTGAATGAAGTACTAAATTTATAAGTATGCATAAAAAAACGAAAAACAGGAGCAGTCATGAGCGCTTCTATTACATGCATCAAGAAGAAAATGAAAACTGAGACAAAATACATGACTATTGAGTGATTCCGGCAAACGAAAATGAAACATCATATTGCAGGGCAATACTTTCCACGGAATTTAAGAGATGGTGAGGCGCTGAATACAATGTAATGCGGAGATAACACGTAAAAAAGAGGGACTTGACATGTGATAATGAGGAAAAGAAGGCAATGTGGAACAACCAGGAGGTTGAGGCATATGCAAATTAAAATTTGTGGAAACACATCAAGTGTATCCCTTTGGAGTATCTTCTATAAAATGGTATGAGACCCTGAGCTTTAATTAGAGCCTCTTCAAAGGTTTCTACGTGGACATGGAAAATTGATGCATGCGTGGATACTTTGGTTAACGGAGAGAGGAAAAGAGGGAGATTTATGTGTGGCGGAAGCAGTGTTGTGAAAATTCAAAGAAAGCCGCTATGATGGTGGTTATTGCCAAAAACCTTGAATTCAAAGCGGTAAAAAAAGGAATTGAAAGCGATGACGAGACTGAAGGAAGGAAAGCATTATCGTGGGTGTGTGGAACCCAGGTTGAGAGTACCTAGGATTTCCCCCCAGTCGAGAAGTATAAATTGGGTGGACCCAAGAATAGGAAGCTGCCGAGAACACCCGTAAGATCTCAGAATTTTCTGTTTCTGCAAGGTAAAATTCTGATACTCTCTCTCACTACCCTTAATCACCAATTATTCAAAATGTAAATTCAAGGGCATGTAAAACAGCTATCTTCAAAGAAAAATATGAACTTTAACAGCTAAAAACTTTTTACAACAATTACCAATCCAAAAATTCCGATTGAAAGACTACATGTATAGAACTACCACATTCTAAGATTAAATAACTATATACGAGAGTCGTTCAACAAGTCCTTAGAATTTCCTAGAAAGCACTCTTGCAGTAATAGAAATGAATTTTTCACAGCAAGTAGCACTAGCCCATTGCTAAAGTTTCAGCTGTACCCGTCCCATAGTTCCATTGTTGTTGTCAACTGAAGTAAACAACTTTCAGTTGTTTGTAAAAATGGTTAAAAGTGAGTTTCGAACAGTGATAAAACACTTGTTTTTAAAAGAGTTAGGGCCGAAAGAAATGAATGCCGGGCTAGATGAAGTTTACGGCACATCTGCACCTGTGTTTGGAACTATTTATAACTGGGTGAATGAGTTTCAACGTGGCCGTACATCCAATAAATTTGAACATCGTTCCGGACGCCCTGTGGGTGTATCTACCCCCGAAATTATTGACAAAATCCATGATATGGTCTTGTGTGATCGACGAATCAAAGTGCGCGAAATAGTTGAAGCCACAGGAATATTGCAAGGCAGGGTTGCAATAATTTTGTATTAAAAATTGGGTGTTGAAAAAATCTCGGCAAGATGGGTGCCATGTTTGCTCATAGTAATAAACGCGATCGTGTGGTCAAGTCTAAGGCTGCTTTGGCGCTTTTTCGTCGCAATCGTAAGGATTTTCGGCGTCGATACATAGCTGTGGATGAAAAAGTATTCATTACTACACATCTGAAACAAAAGAGCAGTCAAAGCAGTGGACTTATGAAGGCGAACCGGCTCCAAAGAAGGCAAAGACGGTGAAATCGTCTGGCAAGATTATGGCGACGGTCTTTTGGGATGCTGTTGAATAATTTATATCGATTACATAGAAATGGGAAAAACAATAACAGGGGGGTACTATGCATCAATATTGGACCGATTGAGGGAAGAAATCAAGGAAAAACGACCTTATTTGAAACGGAAAAGATAATCTTTCATCAAGACAAGCACGGGTACACACCTGTGCCGTTGCGATGGGCAAAATTGTGGAATTAAAGCTCCAATTATTATTAGAACACCCACCATATTCACCAGATTTGGCCTGCGAAGACTTTATCCTATTTCCTATTTTGAAGAAATGGCTTGATGGACAAAGATTTTCGTCCAATGAAGAGTTCATTGCCCAGACGAATGTAATTCACAGTGTCCGGCGATATCTGGTGGAAATGTTTTATACCCATGAGAATAAAATAAAATGGTAAACTTCAACACAATTTTATTTACAAAATACTGACCCGGTTTCGACCCATCTTGCCGAGATTTTTTCAACACCTAATTTTTAATACAAAATTATTGCAACCCTGCCTTGCAATATTCCTGTGGCTTCAACTATTTAGCGCACTTTGATTTGTCGATCACACAAGACCATATCTTGAATTTTTCTATAATTTTGGGGGTAGATACATCCACAGGGCATTGTAAATAGAATTGTGTGGAATTTTACCATTTTATTTTATCCAGACGACTGCCTATTTTGAAGAGCTTCCGAAATCCTACTTTTTGGACGGGTTAAATACTTCGGAGAAACGCTTGGAAAAATGTATACTGCTAAAAGGACATTATGTTGAAAAAAAAATCTACCAAAATTTAGTTCTTTTCCACCTTTTTCTGAAGACTTATTGAACAAATCTCGTATATAAGAAAAGAAATTTCATTTACTCAGACATACTAATGAAATTCCCACTTCCAATCCTTATCAGGAATGGAATTACTTCTTATAATTATTATTGCATCAAACCCTTTGACATATATATTATTAGATTATATCACACAAAGGAATTAAGAGGCCTTTAGTTTATAACTTTATACTATAATATTTATTCTCAAAGAAATTATATCGAAGTACTGGGAGTCTAATAAAGATTTTTTTGCAATATTTATCGATTTCCAAAAAGCATATGACAGTATTAATAGAGAGAGACTGTGGGAAAAGTTGGACAAGTTCGGAATTCCAAAAAAGCTAATAAACCTCGCTAAAACAAGTATGACAGACTCCACATGCTCAGTACAAATAAATGCACGGGTGTCGGAACCTTTCAGGATAAAGGCAGGCGTGAGACAGGGTGATGGATTATCCCCAATCCTATTCAACTTAGCAATAGAAGAAGCTCTTCAAAAAGTAGCAAAAATGGACGAAGGCGTAACAATTGGCTCCAGAATAAATATACTTGCTTTTGCAGACGATGTGGTAATTTTAGCAGAAAATTTAGACGACATACGCCGGCTTACAAAACTTTTCATGGAAAAAACAGCTAAGCTAGGACTAAAAGTAAATGATGGAAAAACTAAATATATACACTTTACAAGAAATGAAATGAACAGAAATCAAAATCCTCTCTACATAGACAACCACAAATTTGAAAAAGTGGACTCCTTTAAGTATTTAGGCGTTTTTATTTCAAGAGAAAACAAAGAAGCAATAGAAATACAAAACAGGCTAAATCTGGCTAACAGATGCTTCTACGCCTGCAACAAACTCATGTCCTCAAAATTACTATCACACACTACTAAAACCAGAATATATAAAACAATCATAAGACTAGTACTGTTATATGGAAGCGAAACTTGGAAACTGGATAAAAAGGAAGAAAGAAAATTAATTGTTTTTGAAAATAAGATCCTTAGGAAAATATATGGACCAATCTCTGAAGGAGGAGAGTGGAGGAGAAAACACAATAGAGAATTAAGAGAGCTATACAAGGATCCAGATGTAGTGTGCGAGTTTAAATGTAGAAGAATTAGATGGGCTGGGCACATTTTGAGAAGAGAGGACACTAATCATTTAAAACAAGTTATAGTGAGGAATCCTGAAGGAAGAAGGCCAAGAGGAAGACCAAGGCGAAGGTGGTGGGACCAAGTGAAGGTAGACCTGGAGCGATTAGGAGCGACCGAGGAGGACGCAGGAAATAGAGATAGATGGAAGAGGATTGTTGGTGCGGCCAAATATCTACTTAGATATGTATGGCCCTGGGAGTAAGTAAGTAAGTAAGTTAGTTTATAACTTGGGAAACTCTGGAACAATACAGTTCAACTCCAAAACTAATATGCATATACTAGTTATATTAACCAGGGAAATTACCGTCTCAAAAAGTATCAAACGTATAAATGGTGAAACACGAATAAATGACCCCATACTACAAACAATAGGGAAAAAATCTGGAATGCTGCTTCTTTTTGTGACTACCCACCAGGGCGTATTATTTTATACTTGATTTTAGGATTAAAATGTTAATTTCCTTCGTAAATTGTCAGGTAGTACCGCTATTACAGATGTGAGTTCTTTCTGCGTCGAAATGTTCCACCGAAGTCTTTTTCCTACGTAAAACACTATTTTCACATGTAATTAAAATATTCTTTAACATTTTAAAGCTATTCTAACCAATTTTTTGTGTAAAAAACATTGGTCAGGCTAAATAATGGCCTTAAAACCTTGATATGCGATAAAATACCAATTATCATAAATAAGATGCTATAAGACCATACCTCAAGAAGGCATCTTCGCAAAGGCAATCAAGACCCCTAACACAAATTCTCTATTTCCGGTAGTAAGAAATACGATTCTAAGGTTATTTTCAACAGTAAGTAAAGGCATTATTTTATTGCAGTCGACTACGTAGAAGTAGAGATGGCTTAAGATCGAAATCGATCCAAGGCATCGGGATGCTACTGGATATACATTTTTCAGTATGCCGATGTTCTGCTACTTTCCAGTGCACTCATTCTCAGATTTTAACTTCATCTACACCGTAAGATTACTCCTAACAAATGAATCGGTACTAAAAAATATGGTCACTCTGGCCAAAAAATGTCGAGTGAAAATATCAACAATTTGAGGAAACGATTCGAACATAAGGGCCCCGTTAAAATGAAAAACAACTATCCGCATGTCTTTAATTGTTTAAACGAACAAGGTTTCGGAATATAGAATCATTACCAAGGTTTCACAAAGAATATTTCTCGAATTTTTACGTACCCCCACCTGTACGCCAGAGAGTGAATGAGGTGGATATAAGGTGGGGTATGCAGAGTTATACGGAGGTATACTGAGTTGATTTGAAGAAATGTTTGCTAAATAAATACAATATGTGTCGAAAACTTATTATTAACTGTGTGAAATTATTAAATATGTGGATGGTTTAGTAAAGTATTACCTATCCCCGCTATCTAGGCATGTAGGGTGTAGCTAGGTTCGGGAAATTTTACCTTAACAAAATGTCTAAGTGTCCAAAACCTAGGTTGTTCAGGTAATTAAATTTTTCTTAAAATTAATATTGAAGATTGTGACGTAGATAGAGCCAATATTAAACTCATTCCACAGATTTAATTCTGATGAGCTCACACTCAAAAAAAAGATAATAATAAATTTGTAAATAAAAAAACACTGTTACATGGACACCCGAGCTAAGTATTTCTGAGTACTGCGATTCGCCCCGAGCAATAAAAGACGTATCTTGAGGTTCCCTGGGAGTGCTGAAGAGAGTTGGGTGCCGTGAGATTGTTGCCGCACCCAGGTCACCTTCACTTCATCTTTGTGTGCTCTCGACTGCCGTTTCCGTGGTGCCCATTGGGGAGGAAAACCCTATCGCAGGAGATCGGCTCACGCTGCCCTAACAACGAAACCAGGCAGGCATACCCCATGCCCACCCAGGTGGGTGGGTATGGGGTATCGCCACGTCGCAAGCCAAACTTTGCTCAGCCATTAGAGGAGTGAGGAGGACGCTTCCTCGTCCATTATACATTTGGGGTAGGCGTCGTCCAGTTTCGGGGGCAAACAGATGGGATCGGTGGTGTCTGTGTACCTTGCTTCTGCAGGCAAGGGTTTTGGGAGGGACTCTAGGAGATTCGCAAGGAGTAGGAAGGTGGAAAACGAATGCATTATCGCCATTTGACGTCTGTTCCAGAATGAGAGGGGGAGAGAGAGAGAGAGAGAGAGAGGGTGAGGAAGGTATAGGGCGACAAGGGTTTGGCGTGAGCGACGGTGTGACATTGTAGAGTGCTTGGACTTTGTTGAAGATTCGAAAAGGAGTTTCACGTAGTGATCGAGGGGGGGCTTGGCCTCCGTCAAAAGTCTTTTTCTCCAGCTAGCCCCTCGGCCATTCATAAAACCTCGCCACCTGCTTTTCTGAACGAGTCAACGAGACAAATTTACTATGAGATTGCGAGATGGAGACAGAGAAAGTGAAATGATGAATGTATAATAATTAAAATTACAAAGGGATTATGTGACTTTTAAGTAAAGAAAAAGTTTGAAAAAGGAAGAATTTTAACAACTTGTCATATATTTTCTATCATTTTTATATCCATATTATGCATAAGTAACTTCTAGAAATGATACCCCCACATTACTTAACCCCCTAAAGCTAAACGCATGCATCACAAAATGCATTTTAAGAAAGAAATTCGAATATTGTGTTAGTTACACCCTTTTATAATTCGTAAACTGCTGTACTGATTTTAATAATATTTTTTGCATTCTTCTTAGCCCCGGATAACAGGAATTAACGTTAAAAAATAGTAAAAGTTCACGAAAAAACTGATCTTGATGTTAGGGTTATTTTTTATGGGTTGGTAACACTGCAAAAACTTTCAAGTTGGTCAAAACTATATAATTTTTTTGTTTTAACCAATTTTATGACTGAGCTTCGTAAACATATTAAAAAACATTTCAATAGTAAAAACATAATATAATATATAATATAATATTATTATCATTTAATTTAAGCTTTTCCCTGCTCGAATTAAGTTTTCAACACACACGGTAGAGCCGTGTAAACTTGGTAAAAATTGCTTGGAGATTTGTTTACACAAAGTGTAAGTGCAATTGTTGACTAACAGTGATGGCCGTGTATTGCCCACGAATCGAGCGGATGCATTTCGTTTCCTCGGAAGTTTTGCAATTTCGTATTAACGAATGATGAGCTTTCCAACATAGTGTTCACGAACATGGTTGACAACCACAAAAAGCACAAATGCTTGATTGAGCAAGCAATTTTGGCGACTACAAACGAACATGTGGATGACTGAAACTTTGTAAATCAGGATCAGTTTGTACTCTGCATTAATTCAAATCTATCGACAGATTAACAAATAAAGACGAAGTCACCAACCAGCCATCAGAATTCTTAGTCCTTTTCACGTGTTAGCAAACCATCCGCTTCATTTGTTCTTTTACCTGGTAACAAAACAAAAACTGTACATCAGAAGGTTCTTTACTCAAGCAAGTTAAGCCGAATACGTGGGGTCGACCGTGGCTCGTTTACTCATTGGGCACTGGGGCAGGTGTTCGCAGTGTACTTTTCCGAACCCAGAGTCATCTAGCGCGCCATATGTCATGACATTTTAATGCTGCTGTCTAGGGGCTATTTTCACTAGACATTAGCAATCAGACAAGCATCGTTTAGCACTGCGTTAACTTGCCCCAGGAACGGGGAAATACTTGGACGTGAAAACATTTTTTTTACGGGTAAAAACGCAAATAGGCCAACAACTAAATGCGAAAAATTTTGACATTATTAACTGCTTTATAAAAACTCAGTGTCAAAAATTTCCTAAATTAAGACTAAAAATTATAAAATTCATTTAAATAAATCCACGCATTCGTGACTCGGTTTACTATGTAGATTAAATAAATAAAATATGCTTATAACAAGCCATTGTAATGCTTATTTTTGTAATTCCATTGCATTTTTCTCAATTCATAAAAATAAGTCAAAAATTTTTAAAATCAATACAGCCACTCTAGGTTTATAAATAGTGTAACTTAACTGTTCATTGGTATATAAGCGATACGACGTTCGTCGGATATCACTATGAGATTTTGAAATACATATTTTCAAAAAATAAAATTAATGCATATTTTTCAAACTTCAGTCCATTTCATCGATAAAGTATTTTTGCGATAAGGTATAAGTTTATGAAAAGTATATCCATTCCTAAATACTTGAATATTTTCAAATTTATTAAGCTCAATCTCTACTTGGTTTAATGGGAAATATATTTCCTACTGAATATAATTCTCTTGCTTATTACTTGACCATCGACCAAGTGCGCAACTACTGTGAATAATATTATTACCATGTAAATAGAAGCTAAGAATTGAAGATTGGGATGTTAATATTGGGAAACCAAAAAATAGACCAGGAACACAGAATAATGTTTACTCTACGAAGTTGTCCATACATGCGTGGCGGTGAAGTAACTCAACAAGGATGGAATAAGAGAGTGCTAAATATCACTAAGATCGATTGCATAAATATCGATTAGAAGTGTATTAGAGAGTACTAAATATCTATTCGATCAATGCAAGACTTATCACTACGGATATTTTGCATGAAGGGCAACAAGATACGTCAAGCGGCAAACGAGACAGACCTTTAGAGAATTAAGGACAAGGCTGCTATTTTACTCGAGTTTAATATCTGGCACCGAGCCCTCGGAGGTTAGCACGACAGAAATCAATTAGCCTTTTTCTTATCGTTCCTTCCTCCCTCCAGCCATTTCTCACCCCTAAACCCCCGCCAAAAAAAATCCCAACCCCACGGCCAAACACTAGCCCTCTTCTGTCCGATATTCGCTTGAATCCTTACGTATTAAGAGCGTTAAAGTTTTTCCAGCACTGTTCCTCAAGGCCCAAAAAAACTTCTTACAGGAAACACCAATAGTTGCAAAAACATTTAAACACCCTTATTCTTACATTGAAAGCATGTTAAGGTACTTTTGAACACAATCACCGTCATGAGTAATAATTCTTTTATGCCTCAGAGGAGATATGCATAACAGGCGAGTAACTCAAACTAATATAAGCAACAGTATGTCTTGAATACATTCATTTTGAATTTTTGCATTAAAGATGAAGCGAGAAAAGAGTATTGCAAAACTAATTTCTGGCATTACTATAAAATTAAAATACAGACGTATACCGTTTGATAATAGCACCAAATTTGGAAATAATGTATGGATTAGCTAAAAAGTATTCATTCAAACGGAGATACGTTTTCCATTAAAGAGCGTTTTGTTCACTATCGGAGTGAAAACACACGACTCACCACACAATCCCTAGCCGGGGGTGGCTGACTACTAGCTAATCATATATCAATCATAATTGACTCACAACTAATTATTTCCCGGTGTTGTTACATTCACGCTAGTACGACCTACTCCAATGTCAAAGAACACTATCTACAAAGGAAATGAGATTTTCACTGAAAGTGTTATAGTCAAGGTCATATTTCGAAAAATGTCGTTTTCCCTCCTGGCGATCAAGATCAAGATTGATAATAGGACCGAAAAGGGATGAAAATAATGAACGGTAGTCAGGAAGCTTCTATTTAAAGACCTAAGGGCTTTTATAGAATCTAGAAAGCACGCGATTAGACAAAAAGATGCGGGAAAGCTCTAAGCACGTTATATTCCATGCATATAAAAAGGTTAGCGTGATTGCTTGCCCATGAATTCAGAAGTAGGGAATGCTACTGCACATCAGCACGTAACAAAACATACAAGAAACAGCTCTTCAAAAAAGTGCATTGAATGAGTTCGGTGAGGTTACTGAAATGTCGTACACACAGTATATTCGAATGTCTTTCTGAAGCAGAAAAAATGCAATTCAACATTTAGGTTTGAAATTTGAGAATCAAAGGAGGATATGATACGATTTATTATATTTAAATTCCGAGTTATTCGATCCCTAAGTGTACATTTAATCATATCTATGAGACAGGATCATAGAAATCAAATACTATGTTTTAAGATCAATGCATATTTTGGAAAATTGCAGAATACAAATCTCATGTTTTACGTGTTTGTAAGTATCAGCCACAAAAGTACAGCAATAAATTCATGAGTATTTGCAATAAGGATTTAGAAAGATTTTGAACTGACATTAACCACCTCGTGAAAAATGATGATAAAATGTCTTCTGGATTAGCGGCCCTTCTGAGATGAAAAGTCGTGCACGCATGTACGACAGCAAAATACGACACGAAAAAAGAATATCAGACTCCAGTACTGGAGAAAACAAATGGGGTCTCAGGGCGTATAAGACTGTGATTTATTTTCGCGCATTTAGCAGCCACTAAATGACTCTAATACTCTTCGCCTTTATGCATTAAAATAATATCTAATAGGGCTTCCGAGAAGATTTTTTTGCAAAATGCTTCAATGATACGAGAAGTACCTACCTTATCATTAAATATCATTAAATAAGCAGGAATAAAATTTAAAATAATTTATTAATTTAGAATAATGATAATAATTTTTCCTCGATTGCTAACAGGCATCCCCAATTACCAGCATTTTAATAGTGTAGGCGAATACATTTTGAAGCCCCCCCCCCCTGCCCTGGATACCTCGGCAAAACTCGAACCCGGGACCTTCAGTTTGGCAGTCAAGCCCCCCCGCCAGCACGCAGAACCACCATGATCTTATTTCAAGTATGGAAAATGACGAAATAATTTGTTTAGGCTTTTTTTTCAGGCTGATTTTAAAATTTTTGTTATCATAAGGTTGAAAATATATTAAAATCATTTTGTAAATTAGTAGGTTATTGAAAATAGAGATAAAATTTGGAAAATATAATACCTTGCCCAATTTACGGTTGCCTCTTCAACAGATTGATATTCAATGCCGGAAACTCGTTTTAAGAATGATTTACTTCACTGATACGCTGGAGGAGCTTAGCATCTATCCATCACAAGTCCGCAAATATGCGTATTGACATAGCACTAAATTACCTTTTTGAAGTTATCAAGAGTTCTTTTACTTTCTGAATTACTCCTTCGGACATTATTTTAGGCCTATCTCAATGAATGGTAAATATAGTAAAATATGCATGATTCACAAATTCATTCAGTTTTCCATTCCTACTGCGCGCACGTTGAACAGTGACAATCGAAAGGCATTTAATGTTTCTCTATTTCCGAGAGCTCTCAATTTCATGTTCTATAGACATCAAATATTTTTAACCAGTTCATTATGATGATGAGATGCAAGCCATGTGCACTTCAAATGAATTTTTCTGACGGCTGTGTGTATTTGTCTAGCTGACTTGAAATCAGTATAATCCCTAACCGGCGAATATTCGCGCCCACCCTTAAGAATCTCTCCCTTGGGGGAATGTGGGATTAACTGCTCATTCAATCCAGCTCACCCAGACACTACGGACAGGGTTGACGGAGCAACTGACTCTAAATATAATTACATTTTGCTGTTAGGCATTAGTGACTCAAAATTCAAGTTGAATATTTCATTAAAATGTGGAACCACTCAGCAAAAAGTGAATAGATTTTTCCGTTTAAGGCTCACTTTTTGTAAATATTTGTCCATAGTATACTGCATTTTACCCGATGACTTACGTACTGAAACCTGTAGAGCCATATTATAAAAGTATGGTATGAATATAGGTAGGTCATTAATTTCTATAGACGAAATTTACAATAAATTTAACCAACACAGTTGGTTATAGCAGTACATAAATCAACCACTTCATCCACACAAGTCTTACTCGCTTCGACTGAACAGTGATTCCATTTCGTTCGTGAAGGTATGTGTGAAGTAGATAGTGGGGAGAAGTCACGGAAAATTTGTTAAATGTAACATAATGTAAAATCTGTAAGGTAATATGCAGGGAATTCCATAATTGACGCTGGGCACTATAGGTAAAAATGCCATGTAAAAATAATATAAAAAAGATTGAGAGAATAATTCAGGCTGTTCGAGAATGATATGTTATGTCAAATTAATACACCGTAAATTGAAACTGTATTTTAAGTGAGAAAAGCCCATATTTGAGGATAAGTACCCATGTTAGTTATCTCTGAGGAGCGTGCTTAGAAAACCAAATATTTCTCGTCAAAGCTCTTGTGTGTAGTAACAAACATACGTGGATCCCCACCAATGAGATCTTAGGTAAATGAACCACTCAACCTTCTGTCAATAGCCTCATTCACTTCCATTCTAATATTCCGAGAAGAATGTAGACGAAGCAATGATCAATTACATTTTATCAAAACTATAAATTTATAAATTATAATTATATTTTCAGTAAGGAAACTGTAATTTTTGACGTTAGCTGCTATTCGCGTACGTAAGTCACCTAAGATAAGGCATTACCATTTCCATACAAATATACATGGAAACCAAAATGAAAAGTCGCGTCAAAACTCAGTACGTGCAACCGAAAAATCGATAATTCAAATCTTTTCCCAACAAATACCCAAATACGTTTGAGAAGAATCGACTCTCGGAAGCGACAACCTCTTCGATTCCCGGGAGTTCAGGTGGAGGCTTTCGTGGGCGTACCAGAGAGCAGCCATTGGGCAGCATGAGTCTTCCTTCTCGCGTGCTATTTCCCATTTCCGCTCGCACGGATATCTCGATCACGCGGAGGAAAAAGAGAGCGACCAGGGCGAGGGAATAAATTGGTTTTCAAGAACTCACGCGAGCACGACCACGCGTATGAATCGTGGAACGGTATCAAGGGGTTTGGTTGAAAAGGGTATCGTTGGAAATTCGAGTCGTGGGAAGGGGTAGTGGGGAGACCTCGGTACAAACTCGGGGGGTGGGTAGACGAGAAGAGAAACATTCAAAAGAGGGAGGTTAGTTTAGGACTCGTACACTGCGTATGGCAAGCCATGCGTCGCCGAATAAAAAATAACTGATCGTATCTTAATGTAATGAGATGATTAAAGCCACAGACTGACAGTGAATAGAAAAAATTCAATTTCACAATGGATAGAATTTGAGACAGTATATCCAGCACGTTACTTTATGACCGAGGGTAATAATTGAAATTCAGCTAATTGTAAGTATTGAACATTTTATGCCATCTACATTAATGCACAAACAGACACAATGATGGGCTAATGAAAAGCTTTCTAACGTATTCAATCCTTTTTTTCCTCATTAAATATGGTTAAATTACATAACATTCATGCCAAAGGATAAATAAGACATTTGGTAAATTATGTGACAGCTGAGGAAGAATTAGTATCTACTAATATATTATCATCATTATCATTAGTTGACAGGTCTCCAGCTCTGCTAAGATAACATTTCTAAATACTATTTTGGGGTTAAATAATAATCAGGTATGCTGGAACGCGTTCTGAAGAAATAGAGATAAGATAATGCAGCAGAAATGGTACCAATTCAAATTAATAATCTACACAGCAATTTAATTTGTTAAAATTACTCAAATAGCCCAGACATTTAATCATTAGTTGCATTTGCAGAGCAAAATATACTGACATAAAATTTATAGGAAGCACGGGAAGTAGAAAATGCATGTATCAAGCACACTTTCATAAAAATAAAAAATACGGGAGAAAAAAAAATGCCGAAGAATATTTGGTGAAAAACACCAAAATTTATGATCATCCTATCATCATTTAATACAAGATAGTTTTTTCTTACATTCATTAGGGATTAATGCTGAGAATAGCTTACAGTTTCTTTTCAAAAAGAAAAAATCAAGCAATCAAAAACAACATAGCCCAAAATGTCGTAAAAATAGGTAGAACAATCCAAGCTAAAATATCATTTAACACGCACAACCAAGTGCATCCCTCAAAGTGAAATTAATTTTGAACACTTCCACAATGAATTTCACACTCCCTCGGAGATTGAAATATGTTATTTCATTACTGATTTTTAAATATAACACATAGAAAACTCAATAATAATAAATATTAAGTCTCGTTTAGTATTTTCGGAGCAGCATCAGAGCTTTTTAGTCGCAATGTCTTTGCATTACATTATTTTTAATCTATGCAACTCATGCTTTGTGAAATAGATTCGAAAACAGCGCATTGCCTCGAAAGTAATAGGTAAAGGGCACACCGACTTGCATAGGCACGCCAAGGACATGAAGATTGATGTAAGCAATACAGATAGAAGCAATTACCCTCGCGCTAGGCGTCATGGAAGCTGTGCAATTTGTAAGCAGTTGGGTAACAAGGTACTAAGCGAACGTCCAAAGAAATCGCTTGCTCACCTCCATCATCTTCCGGCTTTAAATTTTAGCCACAATTAGCCGCAAATGGGGGCTGTTCCCCGAGCTGCATGTCCGCCACAATAGCGATGGTGTCAGGGCATTGATCTCATCACTCCGTTCAGACTAACCCAATTGCAGAAGCGCCATCCTCTTGAAAATTTTAAGTGACCGTCTAAAGGCTGTTACGGTTAAAGGACGGTTACAGCGGTCGGTTTATCGAGACTCAATTGTTTCCACTCACTTCGTTTAGAGAAGCAGTTAATTTCCGTGGTCTGTGCCGACGTTGAGGGGGGCCGAAACGGCGGATTGATTCCTCTCTAGCGTCCGCTCGATCTAGATGGCGTAGCCGCGCGCTTGTGATGGTCGCGAGACGGACCGGATCCCGGATTCACTGGACAAGCACCGATTTGTACCGCAACCGTACCCGTTTGTCACGCGGGGTCAAATTGGCGGCCGTCTGAAATCCCGTATGTCGCATTCACGATGCGTCCTTTGTCGCCCATTGTGTAATAGAAACTCCCAAGGACTTAGAGCGAGCCACCTGTGTCGCAACAATGGATTGCCATCCGTCTCCGTGATATAACCTGCATTCCATCACTGTGCTCTACCACTGTTGGTCCTCATTCCTCCCTAGCCGCGGTCCCTGATGTCCCTAGCGATATTTGCTTCGCCTGGGTCTACCATTACCGCAAATCTAGAGCCCTCACCTATCAACAAAACATTAACGCACTTGCAAACCTCTGTCGCTGCCGCGGTTTGCTCCACTTCCCGTCCTATTATGTAGTTCAGCCAAGCAAATCATCCAACTTGACCCCAATGATTTTATCCCAGAATCAAGAGAGTTTATTGAAACTATCTACATTAAGTATTACCCGGATCAATTAGAACCCCTGCTGTTCCCACCAGTACATTATTTCCCAAATTATTCATAATAATGATATTTAATACGACAATGTATTGCAATATAAAATTATTGGTTTAATATTCATTTTATAATGAAAATAAATACACGGGATGATATTCAATGCCCATTATTAATTTTAATATTTCAGCAAAACGATTTTTAACTGTTTAAAAATGTTGCACAGGCACAAAAAAGCTGATTAACATGCGAAAGAACATAAACGGAGATTGCTCACAAAATCGTGTCTTCATATCGGCAGTCATCCTGTCTATTATCACTATTTCTGGCAAAAAAGACTGATTACTGTTTTTCAATCGTACTTATGTCTAGCAACGCATTTGAAGTCGGTAGATTTTATACATATTGTATCATTGCATAAGCATTAACGAATCAATACGGTGTTACTTTACACAGCGGTTAGGCATGCTCGATCCATACCTATTTTTTACACCGAATGGAGTAAAATCTCTACTTCTGTATCTTCGCTACAAATTAAGAAATGTAACTTGAGAATTCACTATCAGTCTTCCTCTTTCCAATAGAACTTCTCCAATAATATCTCCAAGCTGCCTGTCACTTCAGATTTACACAACAAATAACAGTTAAAATGGTATCCGTTCAATTATTTGGGAATTAGACATATCCTCCCTTAAAGAAAATGGTAAAAAAATTGCTGAGGTGGGTGGTAAAAACCAAAGTAGGAGAAATACAAGCATGAAGCAACAGAAAAAACATATCTCTGTGAATGAAATAGTCGTCGAACACATTTTGGTCGATGAAATAAATTTCTCAGACATCATTTATATCCTTAACACCCGCTAAGAACTCTGGCATGAACTGATATATTACAAATAAAATTTGATCAAGGACCTTTCATCTCATCCTTTATTAATTTAAGCTTTCATTTATACATAAGACAAGTGATGCTAAGGTAAGATGAAGGTGTCTATGTGAAATCTCATAGACATCACAAACAGTCAGGGACAAACATTATTTACTCACAAGCATATTTTTATAAAACCAGTTAGAATTCTGGCGAATGATGAAGCACCTCAGATCTGAACCAGAACATTATTCAGAGTAAAACTTCGATCAAATCACCTTAACTTAGTGTAATTTACTTTACATAGGTCCACGCCAATATGTGAATTTTCTTGCTACTATAGCTGGTTTTAGAACGCACATGAACCATGAAATCGATTTCAGATGATTTTCGACAATCCGAAGGGCAATAAACGTAATCTTTTTACTGCCTTCATTTAAAATTGAGAGGACGCACGCCAAGAATTTACCACGTGTAGTGAAATAGCAGATACTACTTCCAAGGTTTCAACTTCTAAATTCCTCGAGATTAGGTAATATTGTGAAAGAGGCGTCCCAAAATGGAGTTTCACAGTTTTACAGGTTGACTTTAGCGGAAAAAACGTCTATTTTTTAGTCCAGAGTTCAACACATTGACTGTACAGAAAATATTTGGTCACTAGAGACCTTGTGCTTGGAGGTGAATATTAATTGGATGGAGAGTGTGGGAAACGAAGTGATGTATCGACAACTCTTAGAAGAACGGGAAGTTTTAATCATCACTCGCCAAATGAAGAATCAGAGGATAGACTACGTGATAGATATTGTAATTACGTGAGGAGTATAACTAAGGGAGCACTTGTGGCAGTAGTCCCACGTGGTTCGTCATGAGACAATACTTGGGGCGGATGACAGGCATAAGGAAGAACATCATGGTACGGAAGTAAGAATAGAGAAATGGAGGGCTGCAATATACCAACTTAGGGCAGGAGTGCCATGTCTCGCCAATAGAGAATAGTTATCGGGGAGACGGGCCGATTGAACCAATTGTTCGGAAACAACTTTTCTTCTCCTGAAGCAGCAATCGGCACCACGTTTATTGAATTCGGCCTAATTCCGATCCAAGCCGCCAGTCGAGGCAAAGTTCGTCTGCAACCTAACTCGCCATTGTGACCTCTTCCCTCCCCCGATCCCTATCTACCACCTCCTCCCCCTTCCTCCTCTCAAACCCAATGGGCCATCGGGAAATATTGGCCTCGTTATCCGTGACGCGCGACGTCATTCCTTTGTTGAAAGGTTCACCCTCGGGGAAAAGACGACAGATTTCCTCGGCGACAGGCGATGATTTTGAGTGATGGATGGACTTATACCCGATTCATTTTTCCAAGGGACGAAAAGGTCGTCGTATATGAGACTTAAGAGCAAAAGTGGAAGCGCTTCGTCATCTTAATGACTGGCACTCTTCAAAATCCCGCGCCCGGGAAATTCCGATATTGTATCCTTCCCAGATTTGGGTTATGCTCTGCAGAGGGAGCGATTATCAGGTGTCAAGATAATTGTCACCCTTGCTCAAGTTTCAGCGCTGAATACATTCTCAGTGAAGGAGAATGAGATTAAATGCGTAACGCCTTCACCGTGAAGGATCAAGGGGATAGTATTATGGCTTACGCCTCTCCATCTTTTAAAAGATCAAGGAATTCTCCATTCTCCTTCCACGCTATCGAATACTAATTACCAAGTAGCTTAGTTCAAGCACAGACACTGATGGGAGCCCTCATTAACGAGTCCTTCTTTGAAGTGCCTCTTTAATTAATAAATGCACCAGACTGAAAACTGAGGAAAGGATTTTACAAACAAAAATGATGTTATATTTCTTTGCACGCATATTTTAACGCATTTGATAATTATTGCCAGATGCTTTAAATTGTCTTTTTAGGTAGTATATTTTGTACTTACTACCTATAATAGCAGTATCCCTAGCTTTACCTCACAGCATAAAAATATACCTATTTGGTAATGGAAACAGTGCTTATTATACCACTTCTTTCATTAAAAACCCTGTATGCCATTTGGTGGAATTTATAAGAAATAACTATAATATAAACGATCGCACATTCAAATTATCCCAATAATGAGTTATCAGGGAGAAATAGTATTCCAAAAAAGAAATAAATAATTGAAATATAAAACTAGATAATAACCTTTTTCTAAATTCATACAGACACAGCTGAGCGAAACGAAAATAGGTGGTTTTTTTTAAGGATTGATTCATTAGTCTGGTGCCAATATCTGACTCTTCGAAGATAAAGAGCGCTGAATGCTGTAGAGAAAGAGCTAACAAGTTGAATGAGAATGGTACTGCACTGAAACGATGTTATGAAAAGACGTTGTGCTTGCAGCTTAGCAAAAAAAATCCATGTAAGCTATCTTAAAAAAATATTTTTTAGTACTCGTACGAGCGTAAGTAGAAACTTATATGCTAAATTAAAAAATATATTAATAAAAATAACTTCACCAACATTCAATAATTTATCATCTTACATGATCTCAGTTCTAGAATCAACCATTGAATATTTTGTAAGTGCATTCAACAATTTGCTTGCATATTCTACTTGTTATGGAAGATTGTAATTTGACTACAGGCCAGTATGTGAGTTGATCATCCAAAGATTTTTACTTTCAGAGAGATAACCTTTATAATTCCACCTTTCATTCACCTAGCATAAAGGTTGAGCTATTTCAAAGATTCATCTATTTCCTTTATGTTCGCACTGCTACTTCCACCAATAATGAAAGTTTGTTACCAAAACGACTCAGGTCAAATATCGGTCTCTGCTGTTTTTGGGACCAAAGTACTAACTCCAACCATATATCAAAACATACATGTCTTTAGAGCTGTCATTCTGTTCTCATAAGTACTCCACTCACTTTCTTCCCACAGTGCTGCCAACTATCCACCGTCACCGCTACAGGGGGGTAGTTTTCTTCATTGCAGAAAATCATCCACCCTAACACCAGCTTTAAATATCAGCATTATCCAGAACACGCATTTGTACAATCATAATCAAATGCGCAAGACGCAAAAAACGAAACAATTCGAGGAAAAAAGGAAAAACTCCTTCCCACAAACCCTAGCTACAAATATTCACACACTAGAAATCATTTTAGTTGTATAGTCCATGGGAGGGTTGGTAATAGATAGGGTTTGCTGCCATCTTATCACAAACCTTTCAACACGGAACAGTTGGAAATATTAATAGATTTTAAGAATACAATTAACTGTTTTAAGTATCACTTGTATCAGTCGTAATTGGTTTATAAAATATTAAGCTAAATGCAGGAGGTTAAAACGAGACGAAGCTGTTTACAAATGTCCTTCTCAAATTCTCTACCAGTGAGTGAACATATTCATTTTCATCCTCTACGATACATCAATTTAGCAGCCGTTGTGAATCGTACCAACTCCCATCATCAGCATACTTCAAAGGTAGCACTAAATCTGAGCTTCATTTGAACATAGGAGCTCCGCATTTTGAATGAACGTTAAAAATATCTAAAATTCGAATATATTACAAAAAAAAATACATGCACATTTAATCTTCTTTATATCTTCGTTACAATAGGACAAAAGCGTGATAACACCCAGAGCCCCTCAATGAGGGCAAGCAGTGGACGCATGGTGTTGACGGAAGTTATTGATATTCCCTTGGAAATGAACTGAGGAGGAACACTAACGAAGTTCAATGAATTTGTGTAGAATTATAGATTAAGTATATACTTACTCTATGGTAGAATATGATACAGATTTTAGTAACCACTAAAATATTTCCCAGTAGATATTTATATATTTCTTTTATTTTTAATGAACTTCCCTCTTGAAGCGAAGAAGTTCATGGTCAAAACTTACCAAAACAATCGTTTCAAGTAATTTCCAAAGAATATATAAAATCCAATTAACCCAGCTCCTGCTTTGAAACACTTATATCAATAAGGATGGTACGAGAAAATTCACTCAAGTCACATAATGCTGATTTAAAGAACGAGAACGAGCAGGAACTTTCGATAAAATGTGTCATAAGAACTACATTAAAAACCTTCCATTTTCAAGGTTGTAAAAATCACAGGACGAAATACTTGAATTTTAATACCGCTAGGAGGTAGTTATCAAACCGACAAGTATGTAACCGTAGTGTGATAAGTCACGAACATGTAACCGTAGACTATACGAGGCTCTTGACCTCAGCGTTTCAAATAACCGTGATAAGGACAGTGATTATTTCTCACCACAAAGGTTATTTTATATATTTCTCTGGATGTACCTAATTAATTCTATTACATGAACACTTATAATCAGAAAAAAAAATCGTGCACAAGTTATTTATAATTTAAAGATGAGTTAAAATAATAGAAATATTGAAAATATTACATGACTAAGTAAAATAGTGAAGGAAAAATTCCCAATTGACGATGGCTAAATAAATATGAACAATGGTCCATTTAGAAGGGGTGGAAGAGAACATACGTTTTGTAAAGCTCCAGGTGGAGTAAAGCTACCATAATAGTGCCACACAGTCAACTCCTATCGAGATGAGGGTATTTACAAATAATCACATCGACCTCTATCCTGAAACATTTTAAACTTGCCCTAATGGCTTTTTCAAAATGAAAGTTTGTTACCAAAACGACTCAGGTCAAATATCGGTCTCTGCTGTTTTTGGGACCAAAGTACTAACTCCAACCATATATCAAAACATACATGTCTTTAGAGCCTGTCCATTCAGCAATATGTCCATTCAGCAAAATTAATGTAAAACATAAATGCTAATCAATCCCATCCCAAGTATAAACTATACAATTCATCTATGCTATACGAATTGGAGTATGCATTTGTATGGTTGTAAGAAACTTGGTGCAACAATTAGCAGAAAATTTGAGCATACCAACAAAGAAAACCCACAAACACAGAAAAGGCGTTTCAATAACCTGGGCCGCACACATTTAAGCATATATTTCTCTTCGAGTGGGAAAAAAGCATGGGTTTTTGAAGGCCTCGCGACAACTACAAAACGATAGCAGAGGATAGATCTAATATGCAGTTTCGAAAATCATCTCTGAAAAGAATCACTCTAATTTATTGGTGGGTAATTTTTTTTCAGAATTATTTAAGTAGTTTTAGATGATAAAATGGATAAAGGTTTAACCAAATGTACTCCTCTCTTGCAACTCTTATTGATCTGCAAGCAAGCATTTCGCATTTATCCATTCAATATTCTTCATGAAACCCACTCAATAGCATGGCAAATGAAACAGTAGCAGCTGCATCCACGCAATCAAAACTCGAGAGGAATTCGGACTCGAATTCGAAAAAAATTGAAAACATTACAGAAAACAAACAAATAATGAAAAAGGTTCCCACCGAACCAGACTGCATACATCAATGCATTCTTTTTTTCCCAAGTGGGAAGGAGAAAGTATGCGATTCGAAGCCGTCCCCCCGCCGCCGGGGGGCAATCGGAGGGCGGTGGTGGTGATGCCGGTGGGCAGCGGCGCGGGAGAGGCCGGGGTCGGGGGCAGCGATCTTCGTGACCGGAGGCGACGTCGGGAGACCGCGGCACATGATGGGGGCCGAAGGGATGCGAGGATTAAGGGCCACGGCGAAATGAGTGGGGTACCAGGGGGGGCAGAAACAGGCGACCCTGCTCCCACCCCAACACCGCCCCCGGCGGAGGGGTCAGAAAGGGGGGGTCCGGCCCCCTCACAGAGAGAAATGTAGAGAGAGAGAGCTTCCCTCTGTCCTCCCAGCTTCCCACCTAAGTCCTGAGGGGATTCTACCCCACCCCCAACCTACCTACACCACCCCAACTGAATATGTATGAGACACCGGAGGCGTAGTGGGGTGGGTGGAGGCTTGAAGAGGAGATTCTGCGGGGGGTGGGGAGGCAGGAAGGAAGAGGCGGGGGAGTATGGTGGGGGGTGCGGGAGGATTTCGGTCGGGGAATGGGAGATACAGCTTCCCTCCCTCTCTCCCTCGACGTGGTAATGAGGGAGAGCCCTGAGGGTAATAAGGCGGTTTCACGGTTCGGGGAACGGGACGGAAGTGTAAGGGTAGCTCTTGAGGACCCTGCCTGGCGGCGCGGCGGTGGCTGAGGGGAGGTGTTCCGGCCAGGGTGCGGCGGTGACGAACTGGGAGGAGGTCAGGGTCGGGTTAGGAGTGGAGAAAAATTGGGGGGGCGAACCTCTTTCCCCCTCTTATATGCGCCCTGCGGAGGAATGAGTGAAACTGAGTGGATGGAGAAAGGACAAAAGAACTCACTCCGTCGTCCGGAAAATCCTCTCCTGACCACATGGACCACTTCCCCTCGCTCCTTGAAGAGACGGACGGGAATGAAATAAATGGGTGGTGGACGGATGGTATTGGTACGGAGGAGCAGGAAATTAAAAGAAATCGTGAGGGCGAAATATTCCGGAAGGTATCCGTCTGCTTGAGAGGTCGTCGCCCAACGGCTTGAAGAGGTCGGAGGTTGAAATGAAGGGTAAGTCATACTTTTAGTATTAATGACACTTTTAAGAATACGAAAAAAATCCGCCTGACATTAATGTTAAAAGAGCAATCTCTCTTTGGCACTAGCTCCGGCCTACCTTTCTCTCATCTAAGTCTTTCATTCTAAATACCAGTCGGATAATTTATAGATGTACTCACACGGCTGTAATGATTGTCATTTCCTGTGTAGCCTCAATCACTTGCAGATTTTTTTCGAATAGTATTAAAACAGTATTAACTTCTGATTAATTATGTATGCATACAATAATAAGGTTTATGAACGTAATTGTAGAAGGAAAAGAGTATTTTCGTTTTTATGGGAGTATTTATAAGCGTTGTATTCTAGGAAAATTTTCCATAATAATTTAGCAGTGCGATAATTTGTCATTTAAAGTAAATTGAGTTCACTTAAATAATTACGGTATTTTTCTGGCTTATTATGACTTTGCTGATTCTATACTATTTCATTGCTACGAATGGAGGAAAAATTAAAATTATAATCTTTGGCTACCCTTGTGGGTTGAAAATGTGTGTATCAATAACGGTGACAGTAAAAAAAAAGTTCAATGTAGCCCGTCGACACCAACGAATTTCAAATTTCATTTCCAAGTATTATAAAAATAATGAAGATAAGAAGCAATAGTATTCAAAAGACATCTTTTTTTAATATCAAATATTTTCTTATAAATGTGCAAATATTCCTGCCAGTTTTAAAATGCCCATTTAGCATTTATTGAAGCCTAAACATGCCTACTATGGATTCAGTATTTTGGAGTGATAATCAAGCTGTCATCAGCAGGCAAACTTTATCAACTACCTACTATTTTACTTTAATATCTGTTCCTATACCTGTTTTCTGCGATAAACAATTCTTGACTCAATGTAAGTATCACAACCTTTTTTAGTTCTTTCACTTACTCTCAGTCAAGCGTTTTCCCTTGTATTGTATTTATCAGTCATACAAAATCAAACTGAATTATACAAATCGATAATTTTTGTCTTCCTCATTTCCATTCATATCATGGTGATTGCAAGATCAATCAAAACAATTCTACGGCAAAGTTATTCACAATATTGTCAATTATTCACCTATTTAGATGCGGCAGAATAATTAAAGTAAGTAAATGAGGAGAAGGAAACCAGTTAACTGAACCAAATTAGTGACAAATTCTGCATGAAATATTAATGCAGATTTTAAGATAGCTTAAGAAATTTTGGAGAATTGAAAACTTTTTTCTATCAATGTGTCGAAATAAAACTAGCTGAGGAATAAAACAGCATAAATAACTCGAAAACAAGGTACAAGGGATAAAAATTTTCCCCGATTTCAGATCCAGCAAACTTTTACGACGAATGAATGTTTGAATTGAGCCATGAACCCACTGCATCAAGCGACGAGAGGTTGTTGAACATATCTGACCATGTGCTACGTTGGAAGTGGCCCTTATATCTCGCAGCCATATCACGTGCCGCGGTCTCCCGAAGTCGCCTCCGGTCACGAAGATCGCTACCCCCGACCCAGGCCTCTCCCGCACCCCCTGCTAATGCTCACCAGCATCACCACAGCCCTCTGGCTGACCATTCACCAAAATCAGCTGCTAATTTATATGCATCTTCCACAATATTTCCAGAATTTGGGTTAACGCATTCGCTTTAAGTTCAGGGAAATGCGAAACCAAAATGTTTTCGACTACGCATCTCTTTCACTAATAAAAGAACGAAACTCGAGTCAGTTCGGAAGGGTCTTGTTTCTGGATAAAATCGTAACTGGTGAATCGGACCCGAGATCATCGAGTTCCGGGAAAGATAAAAAAATAGCATTCGGAACGAGGAGAGGCAGAAAATAAAAAGGACACGTCAAGGACTACAGTTGAGTTATGACGGCTACGAAAAAGCCGGAAGAGAGAAAAAATGATGGTAGTGAAATGACAGACACGGAGTATAATTTGACGTCCAAATGTGAAACAAAATCCTGAAGTGTAGAAAGAGAAGTTGGTTAGGGGAGGGAGGGAGAGAGATAAGGGTAGGAAAAAGATTATAGAAAAAAATTTGAGCTACGTGGCGGCATAGGTTTTGCGAACTGCACGACGGGACTGAACTAGAAACAAGCAGGCAGGAGCGAACAGGGGAGCGTGGATGTGAAACGAATTGTTGGATAGGTTAGTTGGAGGCAGTTGATGTAAGATCCACTGCTCCCTCTACCAGTCGTGTACGACGAACATCCGTCTCACGGGGTAAGGCCGCGTTCATTCGAAAGGTGTGAGGAGGGTACTATATGAGTGCATCAAACGGTTGAGTGATAAGAGAAGGAAGCAAGTTCCGAGGTGGAGTTGAGTTAACACGATAAAGAGGCGCGAGTACATGCTCCTAACAAGAGAGAATACACGAGGGAAGAATCGAAGCACGGTTGGGCTTAGAGAAAGTAAGTTGGGACAGAAAATATTTGCTTTTTCCAGTCAGGGTAGAGACACGGTCCCGCGGAAATTAATTGGAAAGCATTAGCCACACGAGCGTGGAAGGCTGTTCATTCCAGTTATAACTCCATGTTCAGTCTGCCTGCAGCCTTTCGGTGTGATGCTTACGGAAGTTCGCTTCGAACGTACTTCATCCCGCGAATAAATCCTCTCGGGTGAATTCCGAAATCCAAGCCGATCGTCTGTACGCGAGCCAATATATTCCGCATTCCCTAGCATCACCTTCCCGCCAGCAGTCCATCAACCCATACAAAATCCCTCCGCTGTTCAAAAATCTCAAAAACCTGCGCTCAGTTTCCTAAGGGAATCTGGCAAATTCGGTTCATAGCTCATTTGCCACTCTCCTCAAGATCTCATATTTTATAGCATTTGGAGGAATATACCGATACCTTAGGTCCTTTCCGCCATTCTAAGGGTTCGTCTATCAATCATTTCGCTCAATAATGGCTCGGCACAATGGTTCATAAAATCAAGACAAAAGCATTAAGACATACACATATCAATCAATGAGAGTTAACAATCTTCAAAACTGACATGGCTAAATATTAAAACAAAATAATGTTGCACTTTTAACTCAAAAATGAAATTTGAGGTAAATTTTATTACAAAGGTTTCTATCCACTAAAAAGAAATTTTCCATTAAAATTGTAAATTAAAGAGATAATTACAAGGTATTGTGATATTTATGGGCAAATAACTCAACAAATAATTTTATCTTCCGTAAGATAAATTACAGCGGTGTTCATAACTGATGAAAAATTAACTTGGGGAATAAACCTAGAAACATGGATGACTTCAGATAGTGCAAAAATAAATTTACAAGGAATAAAAACCAGGAAAGGATGGAGAGCAATATTTCCAATAAGAATAGTTATTTACGTAAATATTCCTTGGCATTTTATCCCTCGAGGAACACTTAAATATCTCTCTCAATTAAGAGAGAAGGTGACGAATAGAAGAAATGTTATTCGGATTGACTGGCTGACCATGAGACCACCACATTGCCCCTGAATACACTTTTTTTCCTTCATAATATCACTTCTTAACTTCGGAAAGCTATGATTGGACCAAATGACTTCACTCCAAGCATATTGTCTACTATACCTAATGATTAAAAACTATTTATCTTAAAGTTTTATAGTTGCCTATTTAGTTATGGTGGAAGATAAAATGACCAAATTCCCTAGGTTTTTGGATTATCGTGAGGTTTTCCCCTTCCGAATATATTAGCTTAGCTTTTAATGTATCCAAAATATCTTGTTGATCCAGGGTATATTTTTTGCTATCTTAAATGGTCGACAATTGCTTGTGTATTTTTATGGTGTAGGCCGTTGAATGACATAGAATTAATCATAAATAATGACTTCGACGTCATCCCCAGCCATTATGTCATCATCATTGGAGTCAGTAACGAAATAATGTTCTGACCGCCAATCTCCGATGAATGCCATCCCCATCGTTGATTTTAAAATGGGTTGGAATAGAAGGCAACAGCAGCAGCATTAAAAATCACATCATGTGGCAATGAATTTGTAAGCCAAATACATCTCTTGGAGGAGTATTTTAGGTGACAATGGCGTACTTCTAAACTGTAAAAATACTGTCATGAATCTCAAATTTGTGAACCTTGAAAATCACACCACTAGTTTCAAACAGCTCTTGGGATCTCAAGGAGATATCAAAAGAATTCAACGACCTTACATATGCAGACACGTTGGGTAAGTGATGAAAGAATTAGGTTTTTCATTAACCCCAGTTCACTAGTTCACCTGATCTATAAAAATGAGACAGTCATACCGATTGTCTATTCCTCCTTAGCAGTAACCTAAATTCGTAAGCTTCAACTTAAATTACACCAAAGAACATTCCTTTTCGTCGAAAAATATAAGGAAATTGATCATTATCCTACTTAAAAATTAGGTATGTACTTATAATTTTATTGAGGATATATTATATGGAAATGTAAAACTGGTGTAACGGGAAACTGAATTCAATTTCACGCAAATGGTGCAGTGAAAAAACTCTTACTTGGATAATATACCGCGATTCTAAAGAATGCTTCATTTTTACTCTTATTTCCTACAATCACCGACTTTCATCTTTCTATCTGAACAAACAAACATATACCATCCCTTTTATTCAGCTGATATCGATTTTTTGCCAACCATTTTGCCCCAAAATAATACTTAATGAGTGTTTATTTGTTTTCCTTAGACAAAATAATGAAATAGAGAGGGTAATAACCGTTTTTGCATGTATTAAAACAAAAAGTCAACATAATTGTTGAAATTTTCTGATAAACCATGGTCTCATATAAAATAAGCCACATCATTCCTGTAAGTTTACTTCCGACTAAATTGCCTACACTGAGAGCTAGATACTCACTCTCATTACAGTCGCAAAGAAGAGTTAAAGATGACTTCAGGTAACGAAAATTTCAATATTTAAAATTTATTTTTTTCAGTCCAAAGAGAAAACTTATTCAAACAAAAAAGCCTGTCATGATCCAAAGTTGCATTAGGAATACGCGAAATGCGAAGCAGGGATCTTATTTCCCTCCAGAAATGAGGGAAACGTTTATGGAGGCCATTGAGGGATACGTCAAACCTGTCAGGGAAATATCTAAATGTGGTATAGAATCAAAAAAGCAAAGCGTAAACGTATTCATTTGCGTCAAATCTGTTTCCGAAAATACCACCTTCGCAAAACACAATAGAATGGAAAAACGATCCACCGTAAAATCGAGCGAATGAATATGCATCATTTGAGATACTCGATGCCGAAGCGGCGTAAATAAACGGACGAGCATCCGCATAATGCAAGAAACATTGAAGCACTACGGGTGAGGCGTTAGCGAAAAAAATGCATCTGTCACAGCAACTGCGACCATTTGCCACCCTCCTATTTCGGCTGGCACAATGGAAATAAAGGAAGTAAAAAATATTCACACACTTCCGGTAAAGCAGCAGATGTCACGGCCGATGGATCAAAAAAGTGGAAAGGTAAACAAAACAAGGAGCAAGAAGAGGAGGCGAACGCATCGGCCTGCTGCACTCCCTTGCATAAAAAGCGAGAATGATTCCCATGCGGTGCACGGAATGGAGAGGGAGAGGTGGAAGGCAAAAAATATGGCAGGCAGACAGCGGTGGTAGTGGTGGTGACCCTCATTTCTGTATTGTCCGGTCAAATGGGGCCCTGCTGTGAGGTTAGATGGAGGGGCAGAGGAGGCCCGAATGATCGATGGAAAGGAAATTGGACAGATCTCACCATCTTTCTCTCTTCAACACTCACACACATTCATTCTCTCTGGTACCCTTCATGGAGTGAGAGAGTGCACAAGATGACGTAGGTAGGGGGGAAGGAGAAATGATATGGATTGGAGAAAAAAAGTGACGCGAAGATTGGGAAGTGTGTGGGGAGGAAAAGCAAACGGAAACGCATCTAGTATGCAGTGGTTTTTATCAGTTGGACGTTAATGAGGGGTGGGAATTTCGTGTAGGGGTTTTAGGGGTTGAAGAGAGCGTTGATGATGATGTTGGATAGGGGAGGTTAGGGAGTGTATAGGGAACATGCCAATCGACTCCGCGGAAAAGGAAATACAATTTGTCGGGAACGGTTGAAATACCATGTGTGTGGCAGGGGGTGTCGGAGTAGGGTATAGGGGAAAGAAGAAGCCTCGGAAAGTATAAGGGCTGCGCTTACCGCCAGCGAGGCGAAGGGGATGGAGGTGACGACGGGGACCCTGGGGAATAGTGCTCCCTGGAGGGTTGTCGAATGGAAAGGATGTCTGTCGCCTATCGGAGCGATGCCGCTGATTGTGTGAGTGGCTTGTGAAGGCCATGCAAGATCAAAGAATCGCCGTGAGTAGGGAGGGGGGTTGGGTGGATGGGAGACAGTTGCGCATGCTGGTGGAGAAAAGTGGTTTTATTTTTCTTTGCCATACCCATAACCACATGAGGCTCCAACCGAACAGGCAGCATTTAGATGACTCCGCTACGACAACACGATTCAAATCCAAAGTTCATGACCAAATTTTCGTAAATATTGAGTAAAACTTACTACTTTCAAACGGGACATCCTTTCACAAAAATAATTTATTTCCTGCTGCGATTTCCATACAAAAAACGCTTTTTGGCCCCAGTTAGCTATATGTTTGCTACCAAAACTTGTAGCATTTCGGTAAGATGATTGCATATCACTTGACCACAAGCCATGATGTAGTAATGGTACGTGAAAATTTATTTGGGAAGATGATATACGAATGCTTTCGCAACAATGTAAGGTTTTCAATTGACAGAGACGTACCCAACAATAGCCAAGCGTACAAATGATAAGTTCCCGAACTTTAATAAAACCTTCGAGTCGGTTCTTGAAGATCTTCTTTTTGAAATTGGGACCACGATATCAAATCGGGTTTTCTTGGCCTACTGCAACCTTAAGATAACACCAAATCTTCTTGAACTACAGCACATAATAGCGCTAAAACAATAAGGCTGCATGCATTGATAGACAAGTTACGCATGCGTTAGAGAGACTGCAATTCAAAACCTGTACAATGTCACATAGATGGTACGAATTGACTTAAAATTTTGAATTACAGCTGCACTAAAATATACCACACGAAAAACAATAAGTACTTCGGCTATGTAATTAAAACGCTTTTTTACCAGGTATTATGGATAAATAATGTCATCTTCATGATAATTTCATTTCAACCATTAAAACACTACATTGCTTGATCAACCTCTTCACTTACTTCTCCAGGCAATATGTCTCAAAGACAGAGCATTAAACACTACAAATACATTTATGGACTTGTTTCCATAACCTTGACTTGTGGTCTATTCAGCAACTACGTGTACGACATGGCTAAGGCAATTTCTTAGCACTCAGAAATCATGATGCCCTTAAATCACCAAAATAAAGGTTAACACATAGAATCCAAAGAAAAATTATTACTCACCGAAAGCTTTCCACTACCAAAACTGGGAATTTTTGGTCCCAATTAGTGAAATTCCCTGCAGATTAATTTTCATTTTCGTATCAATGGCGGCAATAGCACTGAAAAACGTGATTAATTTCCAATTAAGTTTCTGAAACGACATTTAATTCATTTCAATCACCAATTGTTTTCTCATGATTAACTTCAAAAATAATTAAGAGAATATGGCTAAAGGCCGCTTTACATGGGGCACGAACTTGCACAATCTGACGTGTGTACGAAGGCGCAGTCAAAATTGCGTCGTGTAAAGCGGGGAATTGATATAACACATGCGAAAATGCTTGGACGTGAGATGGAAAAATAGACCCTATTCTAATTTCGTTCATGCATTCGCGCATTTCCATGCCATTTTAGAAATTAATGCAGCTCTAACGTGCACAATTCCGTGCCCCTTGTAAAACGGACTTAAGAAAGCATATCAAGAATATGTGAACCACCACTGCAGCACGTATTTCCACAGTAAAATGAATTTGACGATTAAAATACTTAGTATATGCGTTAGCCGTTCTCGCGTTATAAATGTGTAACGAACACGATTTTCGACTTTGTTATACATATAGATTATGAATAAAATCTTCTCGGGTTAAGCACCGGGTCAGGCTTTTTGAGGCCAACGTTTCGATGAGTACCTCACTCATCGTCTTCAGGGCTGAGACTGAATGCCGAGCTTGGTCAACGCCGGATATTTATTTATTTATTTTAGCTAGCCAACGGACGGTTGAGGCCCATTGTTGACCAGCCGATTCAAATTTGGGTCAAGGGTTTTGGAGTCTGAATTGTGACCGCGACCGTTGTATTTTATTTATCAGCGGTCTCCATATTTGGCTGATGTTCTGCCCATAGTCTCGGTTAAGCCTTTTGTCTTCGAGACGTATTTCAATTCCCTCCTTCACAATTCGATCCCAGTACCCATTAGAACGGCAAAGGATTTTGGTGCCGTCAAAATTTATGGAGTGCGCCATATCGAGGCTATGTTCTGCCAAGGCCGATTTTTCTGGTTGACAAAGTCTTATGTGCCTCTTATGTTCTTTTATTCTTGCTTCTACCGTACGAGAGGTCTCTCCAACGTAGGCAAGGCCACACTCACAAGGGATGTGATACACTCCAGGCACCCTGAGCCCAAGGTCGTCCTTAACTCTTACGAGCCCATCCCGAATTTTCTTTGGAGGTCTATGGATCACCTGTAGATTGTGCCGAAGTAAAATTCTCCCAATTTTCCCCGAAATGGTGGATACATAGGGAATACAGGCTCTTCCTAATGGCTTTTCATTATCTTCATCCGTTGGTTTACGGGGTCTGATGGTTCTTCCCAAGGCCAAACGAAAATCTCTGTCACTGTATCCGTTACGTTCGAACGTAGTTTTTAAATGTTTAATTTCAGCGGGGAGATTTTCTGCATCAGCGACTATTTTGGCTCGGTGTATTAAGGTGGTCAAGACGCCTTGCTTTTGGGAGGGATGGTGGTGGCTTCTCCCATTAAGGTAAAGATTAGTGTGGGTAGGTTTTCTATACACACTATGCCCAAGAGTCCCATCAGGTTTCCTTTGAATTAGGATGTCGAGGAAAGGAATGCAGTTGTTATTTTCCTCCTCCATGGTAAATTTGATGTTAGGATGCTGTTGATTCATGTGACTTAAAAAGTCATCAAGTGTATTCCGTCCATGTTGCCAAATGACGAAAGTGTCGTCCACGTATCGGAAGAAATACCTCGGTCGAAGTGAAGCCGATTGCAGAGCTTTTTCTTCAAAATCCTCCATGAAGAGGTTGGCAATAGCTGGAGAAAGAGGAGATCCCATAGGAACTCCATCCATCTGCTCATAATATTTTCCTCCATAAAGGAAATAGGTTGATTTTAGGACATGTCGGAACAGTCTAACTGTCATCTCGTCAAATTTACTTTCCAGGATGTTAAATGTGTCTTCCAATGGAACTCTTGTGAACAAGGAAACTACATCAAGGCTCACCATGATGTCTGAAGGTTTAATCCGTATACCTCCAAGTGTCTTCACAAACTCGGCCGAGTTTTTAATATGATGTACGCAATGCCCAACTATAGGCGACAAAACGGAAGAGAGATACCTTGCCAGATTGTACGTTGGGGCGTTGATAGCACTCACGATGGGCCTGAGTGGAATGCCATTCTTGTGAACCTTAGGTAGACCATAGAACCTTGGTGGAACGGCTCCCCGCACCGTAAGGTTGGATTTTGATTCCGGCTCCATCTTCGTGTCTTTGATGAGTGCGGAAGTCTTCCTCACGATAGCATCCGTCGGATCCCTGTCGAGGACTCTGTAGGACCCATCTTGAAGAATCTCATTCACTTTTTTGTGATACTCTTCAGTGGGCATCAAAACTGTTGCGTTCCCTTTGTCGGCGGGTAAAACAACGATTTTAGGATCCCTTCGGATGGCGTGTAGTGCATTTCTTTCCTCTCTTGTGAGGTTAGGCTTCGGTGGAACTGCCCTTTTTAGCGTCATTACGACGTCACTTCTAATCTCATCGGCTGCCTCAACCGGAAGCTTCCGAATTGCCTGCTCAACTCCTCCAATGAAGTCCAAAAAAGGAATTGATTTTGGAGCCGGGGCAAAATTGAGGCCCTTGGAAAGCACTGACGTTTTTGCCGAATCAAGAGGTTTCCCCGTTAGGTTAATCACCACACGATTACAATCCAAAGAGGATGTGAACTCTGACCTGCTCGATAGGCGTTCGAACTTTCCCTTCTGTCTTCGCGTGTCGTTTCGGAGCTGAAGTTCTCCTTGGGCCATAGTCACCCGATCAACATACTCCCAATCCAGCGGCGAGAGAGTAACGGATAAGCTGAGATGTAGACCCAATAGCTCCTTGGCGTTGGCATCCAAGGCACTCCGCTTCTGATGGATCCGCTCTCGGATGAGAGCAAAACTCGCTCGTTTTAAAATTCGGTTGGACGCCTTGGAGTTGATAGGCGAGCGTATCTTGAGAAAATTCGGGATAATTTTCTTATCTCGGCATCTCTTCAGAAAGGACAAGCTGCTAAGAAGCACTGACCTCTCTTTGCGTAGCTTTTCAAAGCGACGAACATTGTGTTGTGTTTCCTCCCCGTAGAGGTGAATAATAAATGATCGTAGTTTTTCCCGGCGAATTGAATGAATAAAATCTTCTCGGGTTAAGCACCGGGTCAGGCTTTTTGAGGCCAACGTTTCGATGAGTACCTCACTCATCGTCTTCAGGGCTGAGACTGAATGCCGAGCTTGGTCAACGCCGGATATTTATTTATTTATTTTAGCTAGCCAACGGACGGTTGAGGCCCATTGTTGACCAGCCGATTCAAATTTGGGTCAAGGGTTTTGGAGTCTGAATTGTGACCGCGACCGTTGTATTTTATTTATCAGCGGTCTCCATATTTGGCTGATGTTCTGCCCATAGTCTCGGTTAAGCCTTTTGTCTTCGAGACGTATTTCAATTCCCTCCTTCACAATTCGATCCCAGTACCCATTAGAACGGCAAAGGATTTTGGTGCCGTCAAAATTTATGGAGTGCGCCATATCGAGGCTATGTTCTGCCAAGGCCGATTTTTCTGGTTGACAAAGTCTTATGTGCCTCTTATGTTCTTTTATTCTTGCTTCTACCGTACGAGAGGTCTCTCCAACGTAGGCAAGGCCACACTCACAAGGGATGTGATACACTCCAGGCACCCTGAGCCCAAGGTCGTCCTTAACTCTTACGAGCCCATCCCGAATTTTCTTTGGAGGTCTATGGATCACCTGTAGATTGTGCCGAAGTAAAATTCTCCCAATTTTCCCCGAAATGGTGGATACATAGGGAATACAGGCTCTTCCTAATGGCTTTTCATTATCTTCATCCGTTGGTTTACGGGGTCTGACCCGGTGCTTAACCCGAGAAGATTTTATTCATTCAATTCGCCGGGAAAAACTACGATCATTTATCATATAGATTATGTTTTCAGTTCTTCCATACCAGAGAAGTAGGGTGATAAATAAATACTTTATGAAAACTGACGAGAAGAAATACTCTCCCATTGTCAGTTATAACCATCATTTTACTATTATTAAGCCTGAATAACACGATCATTTTTTTCGTCGCGAAAAGCGATCGCTCGAGTGATCATTTTTCTGCATCACAAGGTCACTCCCGCCGTCCCTTTTCAAATCATTTCCGATATCACAGCTCGTTGTCATAGGATCCACATCACGAAAATATATAGCGTGTTTCATGATCTACGTCCCACAATTGTCTAACGCTGCGCTGCTATCACACCAAACGGTCATGCGTCCTGATTGGCTGATATGGGGTTTAAGGGGCAGTTTTAGCGACGGAAAAAGCGACCGGACGAGTGATGAAAAATAGCGATGGGAATCCTCATCGAGATCGCGATTGCGAAAAACAATTGCCGGTGACGATCGTTTTGCGAGTGATCACTCTATTGATCGCGATAGTGATCACTTTTCGCGACGAAAAAAATGATCGTGTGATTCAGGCTTTAGTGCCACATTTTTAGTATTAGAAGCAAATTCATTTTCATCGAGAATATTGTTAAACGGTTACTTGAAGAAGGGAGTTAATGTGCGTTTTTAAAGTTGATGGAGCATATTTGAAAGAGGGATCAATTCCTGAAGAGGTTCAATGGTGATTGATGCACACCAAGGAGATTGTCTCAAAGATGCTGACTCTGTAAGCACTGGACGGCCGTTTTCGAGCGTTGCGCTCCGCTGGGAAGGAGACAGGGTGCCTTGTCAGGAGGAGTCGTCGCCGAGGTCCTCCCTCGAGTCGAGGGGGTCGAAGTCCGGCCTCATTCGTAGTCAGTGTCGCAGACTAAGCACGTAGTTAGGGACCTCTTTCCCCTTCCTCCCCACCCGTTGATTCCCCCAAGGTGGATACTGCAAGGGCTTCCGCCGCCGCCGTTGTGTCCGCCACGTCCCTCTGTCCAATTCCCGGAGGCTCATGGGAATCCACCTCCAAGTGAATCTCAACTTCCCCTTCCAACGCCCTCACCCCACCACGACCTACTCCGGAACTGTCCACAACCCTACCGAAGTAGCCAAATGGTCTCCAAGCTGCGAATGCTACGCGACGCTAAGCGATTGGATCGTATTCGCAGCGGATTTCAACTACTTGCCCGTTCACTTTTTTATCAATTTAATGAAATAAATTTTAAAATAAAAACTGAGCCATTTTCTTCCCGTCACCTTCTTCTGTAGCCATTCGCAGCGAAATATCAATCGGCTTATCCATTTCGTTGAGAAGTTGTTGACGTCAACGACGTTTTGCCAAGTGGCTCACTGTTTCTCCGTACTTCTCGACTTCGCGCATTCGCCTCTCGTCATTTGTCGTAATTGACACCCCCATGAACAATTATTTCCGTCTAAGATAGGGTCTCTCAGAGCCATTTAATGGACCAGAACTTTAACGACATGAGTAGCTCATGAACAGTTGGCAGCATTTTTTTATTTTCAAGTTTAAGAATAGCTGACTGCGTAAGGAATTATTTTCGCTATAATTTTTCTATTCATCTACCGAGTTACTTCATTGAACTGCTGTTTTGTGTCTGCGTAAACGACCCAAATTTTCCTGCAGCAATACAAACCGTGCTATTTGACAAGATGGTGGATTTTTTTATGGTATGATGAGCTGTTGAGGCAAAAGAATCTTCAAATATTTTATCCCAGGGATGGGCAACGCAAGCTAGGCTGGAGCCTAACTTATCATTGGCGTTAGCCTGTTCCGAGAGGTGCCATAGGTTAGCCAACCCATAGCCACTTGTTAAATAGGTATCTACTTCAAGATATTATCAATGAACGGGCATAAAATACTGATCGGAGCGGCCAACATGGTACCAAGAGGTAGACTAATTTCTCACATGATATAGCTTTCTAAGTTATTTGGTTCCACCTTATTCATCATTAATTCTTTTTTCCATCTTCTGTTTATACTAAGGTCTACATCCTCATTTACTTACATATCGCCTAACTTGCCTATTAACCTATACCATGGAGGTAAATTATCACTAATAACCTTATTTTCTGCAAAATTCGAAACTTTATACTTTTACTGTAAATGTTAAAATTTGAACAATATCTATGTTACCAAAAAATTCATTTCCACAAGGGATACAGATAAATTAAAAGATGATTTCCAATCCTTATTCTAAAGAACGATGATGACGATAGGGTCAAAATGCATTACCTCCGATTCCCAAATGAGATTTGGACACAAGACCAGAAAAAAATCGAAGAAAAACATGCTGGACATAAATTAGGCAGCAAAGAAGAGCCTTGGAAGGCTGAATCGACTCGCATAACAAACATTTGGCGGAATCAGGAGCAGAGAATAAACATAATGCATAGTAACATTACGCAATGTCCTTGAAATCAACTCTACTAACCGGTGCGCATAATTGTAAATGGACTACTATCATCCTTGTCAGCGGAATAGCTGTTCGGGATATTCCGGGACACGCGGCGAGAATAGGTCCATCTCTTAGCATCGCATTCCGCTGGTGACAGCTCCCTATCCACCCACTCTTTGGGGAAGGCCTGAAGGGGAGATAAGGGGAGATAAGGGCAAAACGATCCGGAGTGGACCCACGCCATCCACCGGGTTCTCAGCCGAACAGGAGGCCGGAGGAGTTTGTCTTCGCGATTGTGGACCCTAAACACGTTGCGTGGATTGGAGGGCGGGGCGGGAGAATGAGGGGGGGAGGGGTGGATACTGATGAGCTGTGCGGAGTAATTGCCGTGCCTCGTCACCTCCTCCGAAGGCGGAAGGGGGAGGCAGGGATAGGAAGAGGGGAGAGGATAGGGTGCACGGTTGAGGCATTCCTCGTTAAGCTCCGCCGAGCGATTCACTAATGACACTGAGAGGAAGGACAGTCCCCTCCTCAAATAATCTGCCGTCAAAGGAATTTCCCGATTCGGGTCCGGCGATACATAATTTCAGCACCTTGTGCCTATGAGACGTGCTTGCGACGCCCGCCAGCATATAGACTGGATTTCAATGGAAGGATTAACGGAGAAATATCTCTCATCAGGGATTTAAAGGGTGGGAGGTTGTTAGAGATGGGGACATCGGATTCCAGAGAAAATCATTGAAATTATTCTCTCCAATCAGCCTTCCCGTGCGGCAAATTGTAGCGTGAAAATACATTTTCAGGCCTTTAATTAAAGACTGCACATGAAGTTCAACATATCATCAAGTAATCAATCAACAAATCATCTTAACTTTGCAGATTCTTTACTAATTATCGCTGATAATGCGCTTATTTCCAAAAAGATTTAAATCTTCTCAACCCAAAGCTAAATAAAAGTTACCCTATCAATATGCGTAGCATTTAAAGTAAGAATATTTGATAAATTAAGCACATAATACTTTGAATTGTGAGGCTAACTAGAGCGTGAAAATAAAAATTACAAGGATATCTCTTTAAAAGGAACGAATAAATTTGAGCAGAAAACATTGTCTTAAGACCATAAGATTTCAGTATTAAGCATCGACGAGTTGATGATTTCATCAAGAACTCTCGTTTCCCATGACAATTTGTATGGAAAAATTTATTATCTTTCCTAGACCACTGGAATGCCAATTTTTCAAGATAAATTAAACTTTACCCTATGGTGATGCTTCTGAAATAAATATACAGTTTTTTTACACATAAATAGAAAAAATATCGTGAAGCAAGAACTCATCAATAAAATCGATAAAATATATTGCAGGATAAAAATTTAGTTCTTTCTACATTGGGGCAATGGTGGAGTTTTAAATCCAGAACCAAACCTATTAAAATTAATAACTTTATTATTTCATGACTACATGCCTTTTTTGGAGCAGAGATAATACCGTCTTTGCAATTACATATTTCGTTTGCCTGACATTTTTCCTCTCTACAAATGTGCTTTTATAATGTCACCGCGATGGATTCCATTTGAAAATTTTCACAAAAATATCGAGTTTATGCTGCGATGATTTTGTGCGAGTTGACTATAACATTTTTTAATACTTTTTTATCATCAAGTCAATAGAATCATTTCATTTGGTGATTTGATTAACATTACGATACATTATGACTGTACTTTATTACGAGTACTTCGATTCATTTTGAGTATTGGTACCTGAAAAGCAATACGTCCTAGTTCATTGCCAGAATACTTTTACAGGCTCACTGAACTATTAACAAGACATCAAATATTGGCGATCTGACAGACCATTAGAGCGAATGTGTCTAATTTACAAAGTTTTGACATACTATAAGAGAAAAATTTTAGTTTGTATTTGTAGTTAATACTGTCATTAGCATTCTAGAGTCAACCATGTAGTGACATGAGTATATAAGTCTTCATCCATATTTTCAACCTCTTCGAGTCGTAAGAGCTAACTAATTTTAAGTACGGCATGGAATACCCTTCGTAAAAACCACTATATTAGTATTTCATTTAAATAAATATATCAGCATGTATCACAATAAAAACTAAATTTGTGTTAGATAGAAAAAACAAAAATAATGAACTAATATCAATTAAAATAACAATGTGGGACTATAGGGCTCAGTTACGCAAAGTCATGCACTTTTACGAATTCGAGTAGGTATGCGGCATTATCCTTTCATTTATCCTTAAAATGTTATAAAATTGTCGACTGCATTTACTACTCGTAACCGTTCTTCCATCGTGTGAAAATATGTCCATGTTACTCCCTCGTCAAGATAAGTAATACCGTCATTATAGAATCATTAGGCTTATGTAGCTTCAAACGCCTGTCATAGAGTAAGATGTCATCGGCTTCTACAAAATTATTTTTTGCAAGTGGCAAGAAACTTCCAAAGATGCCACGCCGTAATTCATAATGTGAAGGTAGGATCGTCTTACGCTTGGCTGAAAGGCTTAATTATTAGAAAGCCACATAAACAGGAGTTTTGCGGAGACTCGTTACCATGTTACGCAGCACATGAACCGTCCTTCGTCCTGAAATCAAACGGGCGTTCTCTTGCGTGTGGAGTTGCTTCTGTGAGCCACGTCAAATTCCTCTCGGGCGATATCAAACGCGCCACTTGCTCTGTGAGTCTCATTGTACCTCGAGACGCACTGACTGCAATGCTTGCAATTGCGAAACAAGCCGTTATTCCCCCCCCCCTCCCCCCCGATTCTCCTTCCCTCTCTCCCTCTGCCTCCTGCAAAGGAATATCCGGAATTGACGTGAGAAATTCACAATGCGTGCTTGAAAACCGTCAAATGCGGCAAGTCCTCCCTTGCATCCATCTCTTCGTGCTGCGAGCGCCATTTGAACATGATGAACGTGCGCCCTGCGCCTCTCTCCGTGTCCGCCGTCAGAGTCTCGTCCTTTGTCCTGAATAACGTATTAAGTGAGATTGGTTTGCGTGTCCTGGGGACACGTTTCCTTGCGAGCCCTTCTCTGCGAAAATGACAAATTGCTAAACACGTCCGTGCAAAATGCCCGATTATGTTTATCCCTCTTTTTGCGATGGGTACTACCATAGAGTAAGTATATTCTTACTCTATGGTAGTACGAACGTAAGGCTAGCTTGTTATATCGAATTATTCCACTTTAGGGAGTTGTTCCGGAAAAAAATCAGAAAATTTGGTAAATGGTTTGAAAACCGCTTCGAAAATATTGCACAATCGAAAGTTGTAACCTGTAATTTGTTAGGAGAAAATTAATTTTATGAGGTGTTAGCCACTGGTGCATGGTTCCAAATGAGTTTCATTTCGTGAAGTGTATTGCCATACAGAGCCAAAAAGTTTCAATAAATATGAAAAACAAGCCACTTAGTTTTAATTGTTATTAATTAACACTAAAAGTTCTCGCAGAATTCAAATGAGAAAAAGTCGTGAGCGTTGACCGTTTATAGTGCAAGTAAGCAAAGAAATATCGTTTACAGCGAACTTTTTTTAATTCGAACGGCATTTAATTCATTTCAGTCACCAATTGATTCCTCATAAGATAACTTCAAAAAAATTAAAAGAATATGGCTAAAGGCCGCTTTACACGGGGCACGAACTTGGAAAATCTGACGTGTGTACGAAGGCGCAGTCAAAATTGCGTCGTGTAAAGCGGGCAATTGTTATAACACATGCGAAAATGCTTGGACGTGAGATGGAAAAATAGCCCCTATTCTAATTTCGTTCATGCATTCGCGCATTTCCATGCCATTTTAGAAATTAATGCAGCTCTAACGTACGCAATTCCGTGTCCCGTGTAAAACGGACTTAATAAAGCATATCAAGAATATGTGAACCACCACTGCAGCACGTATTTCCACAGTAAAATGAATTTGACGATTAAAATACTTAGTATATAAGTTATACTAAGTATTTTAATCGTCACCGTTTATAGTGCAAGTAAGCAAAGAAATATCGTTTACAGCGAACTTTTTTGAATATGCTAAAATTTTAGCATAATATATAATTTTTATGCATCTCACAAATTTTAAAAGTTTTCATGGACGTGAGAGATTCAGGTGTATGCACAAGCACTCGAAGCTAAAATAAATTTCAGTTGCTAATAAAAAGTCTTCCCTAAGCAATCACTAGGATATCCGGTGATACAACAACACAAAGTGAAAAACCTGTCTAAAATCATTTCGTACTTCCATCATGGCCATCAGCATACGTATACTCATGAGCAGGATATATATCAAATTGGTATACATATAAAATGAAGTGAAAATAAATTTTCTTTCCCGGATCGCTATACGATATGAAGATTAGTGCTAATAGTACCTATGAAAAGAAGCAAGCATAATCCAGCCATCATAATACATTGGCCTAGATAATACTTACGAGCTTAAATATGAAAAAAATAGAATCACGCACTTATGAGCATACCCGATAAATTTCAACGGCGCGACATATACAAAGAATACAGCCGGAAGTTATGTATAAGCACTCCGTCCTATTACAAAATCAAGTAATTAAAATCACAGTAAAATAGAAAAGCAACATATCGTGGAGGCATCGCCGTTTGCATTTTCACCGACTCAACATCGAGGACGGAAACCATTTCGGATATACTCGTCCGCCTTGATGTCTTTACCGATAGCAAGGTATTAGACCATAAAATGCCTGAATAAAACCTAAACCGAAAACATCCATTGAGGCCCTCAATGGTAATATGGGGTCTCAGACTCATTTTTGAAACTCGAACCTGCCCATTGAGGATTATTGAAAGTCATTATGACTTTTATATCAAAACTTAAAGTTAGAGTGAGCAAAGACTTCTTGCAATCTGCCCAAAAAGTCTTGAGCATATGGGAGCATATTTTAACCATCTTGAGTGGCGAAAACGTGAGTGAGCCAGAACAAAAAAAGTGACAGCTGACTAAATTGTGCGAAAATGAAATAGTAAAGGCTTTGGATGGTTCCATTAAGAGGTTTTGTCCTATTCTACTAGAATCTATGATTACTGTAATCACGGTGAAATTCCAGGAACAGAAACGCAAAATATTGAAACTAAACTGTATAATATCGGTCCATTTTTCTGAGTCAGGGATACAACTCAGAAATCAAAAGTTCAGAAAAAAGTTATTTCTTTTGCGTCTTAAAAAGTAGCAATGTCTGAAGTATCAAACCAAAAGAATGAATGATTATTCAAAATACCACTGAAGATGGCATAATAACGTTTTTTAATCACTTACTCTCGCGGCTGAGCTTAAAGCCACCGAATGCGTCCACCGGGTTGCGGATGGTGGGTCGACCTTTAGATATAAATGTTAGCTGCGAGATAGGCGAGTTCTCTCGTCGAATAAGCATCCGTGGACAAAAAGGGGCGGTGTTCTGAGGGGGTATTGTGCTACCCTTGTGTAAGGTAGACCATTTAAAATGATACCGAAACCTCTGAAGATACCGTGACTTGGCGATTGGGGGCCGCCAACAATTATGCCTCTCATTACCCGAAGGAGATGGCAGCAGCTCTTCTTCATATGTGCGAAGGTGGAGACCATACTGGTCGATACAGCGGCACACATTTCACTACGGGCGTGGTAACATTTACTATAACGGCTGTAGTACTGCGATGTGGAAGGTAAGAGGTAACCACGACATTATCATCTCGAGGAGTCACAGTTACTCCACTCAATCTATAGAATGATAACATGATGGAGAAAGCAAGAAAGAAATAAATAGCCCAGGCGAAAAGAGCATTCCACCAAATGCGAGACCTGCTTACAGCGGGAAACTTGAATATGGAAGTAAAGAAACAATTTATAGGAACCTACATTTGGAGTATGCTCCTATACGGACGTGAGGCATGGATAATGACCGTTGCGGAGAAGGCAAGGATAGAGTCCTTCGAAATGTGATGCTTCAGAAGAATGATGAAGATCAAATGGATCGAATGAGTTAGTAAAGAGGAAGTCCTCAGAAGAGTAGGAGAGAAGAGAAGCCTCATGAAAACCTTAACAAGAAGACGGAACGACCTTATTGGCCACATCCTGGCCTACACATTATGGCCTGATAAAGACAATCGTTGAGGGACAAATGGAAGGCAAGAACGGAAAAGGAAGACCTCGAACAAAATATATGGAACATTTTAAGAAGGATGTGAAAAAGAAGAAATACATAGGTGTGAAAAGATTAGCTGATATGAGAACTGAGTGGAGAGCTGCGTGAAACCAATCCTAGGATTGTTGACCAGTGATGATGATGAATCATTTACTTTTGTTAATACAGTGAGATGTGAAATATTATAAAATAGAATACAAAGTTATATGATGAATAAATGAGAAATTAAAAACAACACAGACCTCATTACGCAGTTGTCAATTTCTAATGACAACCAAATGATAATACGTGGACTTCATGGCATTTAAGTCAAGACGGAATCTCATCGCCATAACAGAAGATTGCGTTGTATGGTTGGCCATGTAAATGATTCTGTCAGAGCTCAAAAATTATTTATTTCAAGTTACCACCCTTACCACACTTAAATGTGCAATACAACCAAAAAACTCGAATTTTCAATTCAAATGAGAATTATTCAGCTCTTCGGGATATGATAATTTTTACAGAACTATCAAATAGACTGATGCATCAGCACTAGAAACTGTAGAATTTAGAACAGTAGGAACACCTGAAAGCATTAGGCATTAGCACATTTCAGTCATCAAAATCAATAAATTTGAAAAGTGCGTACTACCCTAAACTTTATTACAAAGCAGTGCTCGCTGCAGAAATGATCCAGAAAAAATATTGAGCTCGTACCTATAACGGAAAAAAGTAAAAAAAAAAGAGAACTGCGGAACACCGCATGCCAAAAGATGATTTGCAGAAGAGGTTATACCATAAGGAATTTTCCTTTCGTAACAAGGGCAATGGAGAGAAAATTCGAAGGCAAACTGCACCGGAGAAGACCAAGAGCTACTTGTGCAATGCAAAGAGGGGCGCAAGGTTAAAACACAATCAGGGAACAAATAGAATTAGTTTGAGGTAAACGAAGGCCTGCTATTTGGAAATGGATAAAAATAGTATTGAAATTTGATACAAATTTAATAAACGGATTTCTTTGTTACTTTAGTTCCTCAAAAACGCAAAAGTATCAGTTTTGCCCTGACGCACCATAGTTAAGGGAAGTTTATGTGAGTGATTATGCAATGTTTGCAATCATTTCAAGCAGTAAATAGATGTGTATGGACATTGGGAATGATCGAACTTACAACAATGGGGGCTTTTGTGTGGCGAACAACACAATGGGAAACGGCAATCTTTCCGCGTTCATGAATCGCGCAGACTTCGTGGAATGGGTAAACGAGAAAATGGAACTGTTGAACGTAATGAGGACAAGAGGGCGTGAGAGCGACTTCAAGCCACGATTCGCCAATAGAATGCCTCTCACACGGTCGCTTTGGCACCGAAATAGTGGTGAAGGGGAGAGATAATTGAATATTATGCTCGTGGAATGAGAGCGACAGAGAGGGAAAGTGACAAAAATAAGGGGTACGTGTGTGGGGGTGGATTGATGCGTGTAACCATGGTGAGTGCGGAACGAGAGAAGGGGGGTGGGAATAGAAGGGGGGGACGGAAGTAGGAGGGAAGGGGGAACTGAAGGGAATACATCATAGCGTGGAGAGGGTGAATTATGTACGGAGGGGGTGGGAGACTGGGAATACGAATTGCGTGGATGGTTTGGGGAAAAGTAACAGCTGCGGCGCGAGGAAACAAGTTCAGTCGTGCGGAAGGCCTGACCGGGAGAAAAAAAATCTCGTTATCTCCCCAGGGCTTGCATTGATTACCTGCTTAAAACACGGAGGCGACAAAGGAACAGAGGGCGGAGGTTGAAGAGGATTTGGAGAGAGGGAAGGAAGAGACAGGCATAGCACCAGCTAAAAGATAGAGTGAACACTATTTGTTCTACATTCAAATAGACTCTTGTTTGTAAACAGGACTTCCCAAACGCCGTCAACGTTTAGTAGAGTGAAACTAACGAATTTGTCTTTCTATTTCGGAAAACTTGTTTGTAGAAGGGTAGAATTATTTCTCTCTTTACGATGACTTTGAGTGAAAAATCTATATTCTGCATGAATTAAGTTACGATAGAGACAGCAATTTTTCGTATTCAGCTACGAATATTTACGATATTCAGTCTCTTTCTTCAATGCAAATGTTTTTCCAGTCGGTAGTACTTAATAAATTACAATATTTTTGTGACATTTCCTAGAGTAACTAAAAAGTTCTCTACTGTCAGTGTACTTTTTAATTTAGGACTATCCATAAAAACTATAAAGAAAAATCTCTTTGTTGTATAATTTGTAAGGGCTGCCTGAGACACTTGTAAAATTTATTGCTGCCCGCTGATCAAGTAACTTTAGAATATATTTGGACTTCAGATGATGAGCGATTTCGCGGAGTGTTAATTAAACTTAGTTTATATTTTTATCTCTAATTATACCTTGCGAAAATAATAGCACTTGAATCCCATTTGGGAATGGTTTATAATTTGACCCGCCAAAATAATTAATGATAAGCCCGCCAAAATAATGAAAATAGTTTCAACCCCAATATCATTAAAAGGTGAGTAGGAATAATGACGATCTATTAAATTTTCCATTCATTAAATTACATTAACCGTTTCTGTTACTCAACATTTGTCAGCTATTCATACTGATTCAGAGTTTGCCTTTAGGTGAAACCTTTGATACCGGTGATCCGCTGTGATTCGGAGTGTAGGCTGCATCTGATAATGAGCGTGGATAAGCTCCGCGTAAAGCGGTTGAATTCACCAGTACACATTTTGTATTTACTTCTTTCTTTTCTATCATACATTTCTGTAAAATAAATCCCCGATTTACCTTATTCCTGCGTATGCATGCAAAATAAAAAAGGTGGTTTATAAAAAGAATATAATATAAAAGAGCATATTTTCATGGTCAATGACGTCAATTAATTCTTTCAAAAATGTGTGCCATAAGGTCTAATCTAGCTGATAAATACTCTTGAACGCATCATCACAGTATCACAACTATTGACTTATGAGAACAGAAGGAGATGAAAGTCTGACCGCCAGGTTCAAAATATCAACATTGTAAAAGCAAAACGGGTATAATATTGTTTTTGCGGATTAACCGTGCCGTTACATCACAAATAACTTTCAAATATATTTTTTTCAAAGGATCGTTTTTTTTTCTTTTTATCAACTTCATCCATGGCTTATGGCTAACAATAACATCCATAAAAATGTTTATTCCTTTCTGAAAAACACTTCCTATTGCTGTACATTGGAAAAAAAAGATTACACGAACCTATTTAAAATGACCTCTCTAATTTCATAACATCATATTGGTCATTTTGGATTCTTTATCTCTTTGTTGGCAATGCAATATTTTATAAAAATATTGACTTCCATTCTGTTCTGTATTATCATTATAAAAACGATGCAGCGGTCATTCTACACGATACATGTTTCTTATTCCTACACATAATCAAAATTTTACAATGAAATTGGTTTTCATACTAAGTATAAATTTGTCTTTACCATTGAAATTCGATGTGAATTTCCCATTTGCATCATATAGTTCGCAAAATACAAGAAGAATCCTTAAAATGCACATATTGGAGGGATTGAGCTTCATCATTTACAGTTGGACTCATATTAAAATATATAAATTGAATTTTTACGCAAAAACGCGGAGTGGACGCGATGCCTATGTTTCATCTGTGCAGTGAAATGCACTCTAGAGATGGATATTGGTAAATGAAACGAGTATTTATAATAGGCCTGTGATTTTTATTTGCAGGGAAATATTGAATTTGGAAAACAATTATAGTGAATTATCCAAGCTCGACGTACAACTTTTTAAAAACTCAGCATGTCGAGTGAAAGCAGGAAGTGTATTTTTTTAAATGGAATATAAATCGTCAAGTGCATTCCACGGACAGTGACAAACACAGTATTGTAATTCAACCACCTCTTGATGAATACCAAGAATTTTAGCATTCTAAATAGGAAATTGTATACTGGTCATGAGGTGGGCGAGGTGAAATCAAAATGAAATGCAAGAGAGGGAGGTAGATGGGGGGAGAGTTTCTAGATATCAGACAGCTGAGAGGGGGACATTGTCGAACAAGGGGGAATACACAGAGGAGTTCCCATTCCATTCCCAGTCTAAGTTTTATTTATGCTGCCAATCAGGATGGATTTTAAACGATTGTGCCCACAGCACGGTCATGAGTTCAGAGCTATCATATAAACTCATTATTTGAAACAAAGTGTTTGCGCTTACAAGGAAAAGCAAGGTAAAGTGAATTTAATTAATTAAACCATTGAAAATAAAAATGTTAATTAACATTCCTGATCCAGGTAATTTCAACTTGAAACTCGGATCCCTTTGCTATCATCAAGTCGTGCAGATCTATAGAAGTGCGCGGTGAGTAATAAGTCATATAGCCACCGACTGCAAAAACTTCTTTTGAAATATTGTTGTGGGCGAACATCAAGGTATTGCAAAGCACCTAACACGTGATCACAAGAATGCCATATTTAACTTGGTCATTCCCTTAGATATACAAATGAATATCCCTTGCCATAACACTACCCATCAATAACACTCCTTAGATTGATAATATACACATTTATTAACACGCCATTGCATTCTTCAAATCAGAAGCACTTTGTTTATAAATTACCTGAAACCACTATCTTCACAAAGTATCCCATAGAAGATGCGTTTTTTATGCAGTTGGTTAGGTCGTAAATTCAGTAATACAGAGCCAGAGGACATAAAGCACAAATGAGGAGCAAACGCTGGTGAACCAAGTCAATCCTCTCATTGCCCTTCACCGAAAAGTGAAGATTTGAAGCTGAAATTATTATTTTGCCATAGTAACACATCCACTGATTATGAGATCTAACGGTATCTGGCCATGGAAAAAGAGTTTTTCTCCATGGAAGTTTAGCACCTTGCGTGCACTTGAAGGCATTTTCGCAAAGGAATCCACTGGTTCGCCACTGAAATTATATTTTCTATCGCCGCACCTCTTGAAATTAAAGGAGCTTAAGCTCAGAAAAACATGAAAACTCGTAAACGGGCAAAAATAAACGGAAAAATGGCCTTGAAGACATCTCATTATGCATTATTTTTCTTTAAGGCGCTTTGCAAGGCCGGAAATCTGCAATTTCATTTCGAATTCATAGATAAGTAAGGTTAGTAAATATGTACATTTAAATAAGTAATGTGAAAGAATAATTCCTTTGAGGCAAAGGCTCTCGATTGTCAAAAGAAACACGATATCAACCTGCCGGTACGCGCTCCATTTTTATCAATTTAAGGAAAAGGAGAGCGAAGATTTCCTGGATTGTTCAAAAATGGAGGCCACCCTCATGTCCATGCGTGGGCCCCAGCCATCGACGGAAATGTAAAAAAAAACACCAACACCCTCCAGCACGACCAAACCTTTTCAAAATCCAGCCACCTCCTCTCCACCACATTCCCCTCAATCAACTCTTTGTACTACAAACTAGACACCCCCCCAGAGGCAGCGACAGCAAAAAGGACCGGCGGGGGACGGCTAGTCCAGAGGAGAGGCGAGGAGGAAGTATCGGCTACTTCGTTAGCGACGAGGGATGCGGCAGTCGCCGTTGCCAGGGGACAGGCGCGGTAGCGTAAAAATGGGGGCCGAGGGGGTGGGAGGGAGGAAGGCGCTGTCCCGTGGGGTGGAGAACTCTGGGGACAGTCTGGGGCCTCTATAGCCTCTTTTACCTCATCAATTCAACACCTACGTACTATCCGCTTCAACTCAATCGTTCCTTTAGGACGAGGACGTATATCTCCCGCTCGAACGTTGGTGATTAATTTTGTGACGTAGGTAAGACTAGTTCAGCTATTAAGAGAGTACGTTAGTAGAAAACGGATATGTAGTAAACGAGTAGTATGAACATAAGGAGGAGAATTTTGCTGTATAGGAGGCGTTCGTGGATAGGAAAGAGAACATTAGAGAATCGTCTTGTAATATTTTAAGAGAAAAGGTAAGCGAAAAGTCTGATCTGAAATGAAACGATCTAAAGTTTGGAACATGGACAATTCGCAAGGAGAAGGAGATAATATTGGAGGCATTGGAGATGTTGTTATTGAGAAGAATGGAGATTGTAAAATGGAAGGAGTGGAGGACGAACAGACCTCATTACGTTGAATTAAATTGCAATCGTCAATCGTACCTTATTCTCATAGCTGTACCCCAAAATTTGTCATTGATATAGAACATAACACTGACTGTACTTTCACCCAACTACTATCCTCCAAGGCTTGTGCAGCTCTGTAGTACAAAGCGTTTGTCCGTTGCCCGTGGAAATGCGCAGAATTAAAGAAAATCATTCCGGCAATTCACGCTTTCTTATAACTCATTGTAAAAAAGAACGCCTGTAATTGATTATGTGAGGAATTGCTTTGCTTTACTATTTCCGATACTTGTTAAAAAGAAGTGGTAGCTATTGATGAGATTTCACGAATAAAACCAATAGAATGAGAGTAATACGGCAATAAATGAGAATTATACACTACATATGAAAAATAAAATGATTTGCAGCAGTAGAGACTGTTGCCACCTCTTATCATTGATTTTAAATATACAATAAGGCAAATTCTTGATTTAAATCCTGTAGCCACTTCAAAAGCATGATATTATATTTAATAAATTGCTTAAAAATCAATACAGGACCTCTGAAAAAAAGACACTGCTTACAAACTTTGATTTGTGCGATTTGCACAAGGAAACCCAGCATACCATGAAAACCCAAGCGTTTGTACTAATACGATTGTGTTACTATTATTATTCCCCATTTGTTAAGGCATCAGCCGTATTTTAAGCACGAGATTTCTATACAATAAATCTACGTATATTTCTCATTGTATCGCACCTGTATGTTGTCTAATCGAATTGCTGGCTAAGATTTTCTGTACTCTTAAAAAAACTAAGGATATAGCGTGAAAAATTTCTTTATCTTTGTTATAAAATCAGAACACATGGATGGAATGTACTCCATCCTTAAACTCATAGCAATATTTTTCAGAGAGGATAATTAATACTTTATGCACACATCAATTCACATGCAGTTAATTTGCCGGCATTGTACGTAATTATAATGTGGGAAGGATTTATGGCTACAAAATTTGAATAAATCTTAGAAAGTGCGCGCAATTAAAAAAATTAGAAGCACACAGCCGGTTAAAATAAAGACAGTTAATAAAGAAAAAATTCAAAGATATTTTAATTAGGATTTCTCATATTTTCACTAAAAATAAGTCAGTATGTCAACTTAAAGCAATTCTCCTTAACGTCAATGGCATCTAGTAAAACATTTTTAATGAACTCAGTCATAACACATTATAATTTTTAGTAGCAAATGTAATACCATTGGAAAAGTTCATCGAAGTACGAAAATTCAAAAGAGGATTCGAGCGGAGAATATCATTTGATCCCATCTCGCCAATTCCTCAGATTTAAAGATTTTTCGTGCATCCTGTTACCATGGACATTTATGAATGTGGCATTAGCATTTCGAGATGAATTTTAGGATAGTTCGAATTGTGCGAGAAAGAAGTTGACTCACTCAGAGATTCAGCCCGAAGGTTAGTTTACATGATTAGGTTAAGCTCACCCCAGACTAAGAGTCAGCTGTGTAAATGTTACACAATGATGATAGGATGCACGACCTCGCACTTCGGGGAATTTATTTGGGGATGCCCGCAGCCTTTACTTAAAATGAAATTATGCAAGGTTATCTCAGCCAATGAACAAAGCGTGGTATTCAATATCCTGTATATTTGAATAGTAATAATATATTTGCTTAGAAAAAAATGGGTACACATCAAACCACATATATTATAGTTACCTTTATTATTTTGTTTGAAATGTAATTTCGATCAATTTTATCACCAATCAATTATTTCCTGCTAAATAAAATTAAAAGTTCAAATTTTCACACCTCATTCCAGTGAACTTTCTGTAAATTATTAGAGCGCCCTAGTCCTATATTACGGTTGTTAGTGGCTCAGTATTTTAACATGGTTCACATCTCTATAGACGATAGGAATGGGACCACCTTGAAGCTGTGTTGCGTGGGTAGGTTAACCGTGTCGAGATAATTGGAAGAAGATATTTAAATTACACGATGCAGTGTGGGCATAGAATGTCAACGATAGCATGGGACGATCGGAGGCAAAGCGGAATTTGGGCACGTCCACGGTAAACGGTAGGTATGCCTGCCGGGAATCACGAAGGGGTGACAGGTCATAAGTGACCACAGGTATGTGCAAGCCGTGTATCCGGCCCACCGTGGATTACTGGCATGCGTTTGTGTAATAATCCTCGGGGAAAAATCATCGAACGCGCTTCATCGGATGAATAGATATATTTTTTACGCCAGGAAACGCGTTCTTCCCCACTAATTTCCATCCAGAATTCCATGAATCTGAGTTTAATAGTTATTAGCTTAATTTTCCAGCGTTAATAATTGGAATCTCCTCATGTGTAGATTCCGAGTACACGAGCCACCCGTAAAACTTAGTCCACAGTTTCTCGAATGTTAATTCCATTTCAGTAATAATTGCAAAAGGAAAGTTTTATGCCTTCACATCCCTTGGAGGAAAATTGTTTTACATGCTAAGCTAAAAATATAAAACTGCTTTGAGGAAAATTGTTTTACATGCTAAGCTAAAAATATAAAACTGTCCGCAGCTAGAAAACCGAGGAGGGCTCTTAGTAAAAATTATCAACCAAAGGAAAATTTACCAAAAAAATGTTACGGAATATAATTCCAAGGACATGACCTTCAGCCTAAATGGATGAAATGGATCAAAAGAATGGCGTTTCTAAATCAATTGCGAGTCGCCACTCACTCTCTTGGACAGAATTTGGCATTCCCTATTGTCGTATGTTATTTAAGGGCGCACACTTAAAGATAGAAATAGCTTGCAGGGCCCACCATATTACATTTATCTTACCCTCATGTAGATTTATTTCTGATTAGAAAAACAAGGAAAATGAGGAAACTGACATAATATAGTTTAAAGTATACCGGGACTAGCCACGGTGATAACTTATACGGGAGTCACCCGCAATGCACAATCGTGCAAAAGATCCACAAAGAAACATCATCCGCCTTGACCGGGATTTGAACCCGGATCCAGGGAAGAATGACGCCTCGGTAGCTTAACTGGCTAAAGCACTTGACCGGAAATCGGGGGATCCGGGTTCAAGTCCCAGTCAATGCGGATGATTTTTTTCTCTGTGGATCTTTTGCATGACATGATATAGTTTATTCAAACTGATACAAAGGAGAACATTATTTAATAAGGCGTATTCTCCTTAATAATATTTTCACAACGAATGCAAAAAAATTCATGGGTACCATGTAACCCTGCTTCATGACATTGGCCTTAGAGTAGCACTCAGGAATAGAAGAAATTAAATTTTGTCCCAAAAAATAAGTGTAATCCGGAAATAAGCCGCTCTTTTTGTTGGTAAGGTTTTTTGGACCATAATATATTGAATGAATATTATGTAGAATTATGAATGCCAGGGCTGAGTGAAAGTGATGTCGTAAGCAGGGGTTGAAAGAGGGGGATTGGAGGATACCGGTCGCACCTCTTGGGACGAAATGGGTTGGCGTCGGGGTTGGGACGCTTGGGGATTTGACGGGCGAGAAGAGGGGGAGAGTCAGGGTAAGGAAACGGCCCTGAAGTGATAGCAGAAGCACCCCCTTTGATTGCTCCCTCAACCGCCGATGATTTGAAATTCCGGGAGCGCAGCCAAAACGAGCCATTGCCGACACAGGGGGAGGCAAGGAGGACGGACGGGGAGGTCGCAGGGGGGAGCCCCACACGAATTCAACCCGTCCATGCTAACACATTTCAGCCCACCCCTTCTCTCCTCCTCATCTCATCTCGCACCCATAGCCTCACACGTGTGAGACTACTCCATCAATTCATTCTACACCAACTCCACAGCGGTCGCCTTACCCTCATCTCCCTCCAATGTTAAGCGGCTGCGGTGGAGACGTTTCCCCGGAGAAGCATTCAAGAAAGTGTGAAAGGTGACGGTAAGGACGGGTGGTAAGTAAAGACGACAAGTAAGTTTCTTATTGTTTTTCACCTCAAAAGTGATGGGATTCGATGGATATGAATATTTTTCGGGGGCTCCACCGGGTAATCTCCTCCATTAATACCGACGTTTCGGGGTACGAGTCTTCCAACATCCTGTGGGCTGAAAAATTTCGCCCAGTACTATTCTTCCTCTAGACTTTTACTTTATGCTTTCTTAGTAAGTATGCCATTTCAGTACCGAATTAAAATTACTCTTAATGAGGAAATATATCGTAGAATATTCGTAGAAATTATGTTGAAATAATTGAAATAATTTTAGAAAGGTGAGAAATGTGCGAAAATGGCTCATTCAGCCCTAAGGATGGACTACTACTCATACCCCGAAACGTCGGCAGCCATGGAGAATATTACCCGGAGGAGAACCCGATAATCTTTGGCTACCACCATACGACGGGAATGCATCAGATCCTTTTTCATCAATGGATTTATACATGCAAAACCAAGTAGCAATTATTTCCCTCATTCGTACAGATTTTATGCGGGAAATAATATATGAATGTTACGGTTCATTACTCAGTTCGTTTCCTTAGTCGTTACTTCAGAGTCAGAAAATTTAAAGTACAAATTGGGACAGAAATTAAAATAAAAATAATATTCTATGAATTTGAACAATCAATAACATAATTTTAAGTATAATAATTTCTGCAAATGTTCTCCGGAATATTTTTTCATTGAAATTATTTTAAATTTGGCACTGAAATTACATACAAAGAAAGCTTTAAGAAATTAGCTAGTGGTAGAGTAGTATCCGAAACTTTTCATGAGTCAATATTCAGCTAAAATAAATAATATAGGGGTAGAATAGTTTGCGATCGAATTATGTACCACTGAAGTCAAATTATTTAAAAAAATTTTAGTAAGAAAGACGTGTGTATTGCTGCTAAGTGAAAGTCTCCCCGAAGCATATCAATCCATGAGCGTCCCGACGATGCGGATTTCTGTACGAGCTATTCGGGCAATACATTTTTATTGCCATAGGAATAAACATAAACTTAATGCCAATGGTAACGAGAGCATGCGTGATATTTGTAAACGGTTGAAGTTTCATGTTGATGTATAACACATCGCCGAAAATACTTAATAATAGTAAATATTCAATTAAGGTGAGAACCTATTCTCTGCACTTACTCCTTTAAATCTGGAACACACACAACACCATGATGTACGGCATTTGCCAGATTTCAGGCGCATACACCGAGGTGCGGATAAATTGAATGCTTGAGGGCTGATGATAATGGTTCTGTCTCCATTATGTACATTAATTTCATAAAAATCATTAAATTGCTTTAAAGTCGCCTGAAAGATTAATGTGATCTTAAATTTTACTCTGAAATATTTTCATAGAGGAGTATTTTAAAAGGAATTTAAAATATCTGCATTCTTATTAACTTAAAAACCCTTTTTGAACTGAATAATTTAACTTTATCATTAGCTTCATAATAAATATTACATAGTAAATGTTAAATAATAAATATTACTTAATCTTACAAAACAATTAAATAGTCCAATTGAATGACTATTATGGTGAATATTTATTTACATTGAACATTAATAAATCAAGATTGATACACAAAATTAAAAATAAAAACTTTTTTGCATCAATGCACTTTGTATCATTCATGTAATTAGCAAGCTTAACTTAAAACGGAAATTGTAAAAAAAAAGGATTCATCCAACGACTTGGGAATCATACCATCGAAGTTGTTATTTTACGAAGAAAGATCGTGGCAGACACCATTTTGATCATTTTGATGTACCGCTTGAGCTATAAATTTTTTCTTGCTAGGTTCGAAACTAAACATGACAGTATATGGATTGTGGAAATAGAAATGCAAGAACATAGAAGTAACATTTCATTAATTATCATGAAAGTTTAATTAAATATTTATCATCATATAATCATGCCAGATTAACTTTCACTGAAATTGTTCATGATACCTATTTTGCCACCAAAAATATGTGCATGCTTTCACATCACCCATTTTATGTTACGAAGTGAAATTGTGATTTTCCAAAATAAGTACTTTCCCTCCTCATAACATAGTAACAAAACATGCGTAGGTATGTACCGGCTTAGCGTAATCATTGCCACGCTTACATTATCATCAATTACTACAAAGCTTATTAAAAAAATACGATTTTGACCATGCACCTCTCATATGTTTGTAGACCAGGACTCAAATGTATTATATCTGCACTTGTTATAGATAAATTACCAGTATTATAAAAAATGCGCCGCTAGTTTAATTTTATCATATACCAGCAATGATTTTAAATTATTGCATGAGTATTCCATAATTGGCAACTAGCAGGAAGTTATCGAGACAAATACAATTAAGGGTTTATAAAGAAAACTGGCAGAAATGGACCAGCGGAGAACCCAATTACACACAAACCTGTTCCACTATGTTATTACAGGAACCTAATTCTTTGACTATTGCATCATGCGTCGGACAGATAGATATTAATTTTCACATAAATCATACAGAATGAAACGTAGAATTTATTGCATCCTCTATAAATAGCAGCGAGAAGACATATTTACGATGAATTAAGTCAGTAGAGGTTTTATCCCCGCGATATGGAGTCAAAGGTCGTAATTTGACGCTCCTTGTTTAGTCACGCGATGACCCCACGGCGGAACAAAATGGACAGCTTTATCGACATTGATAGTTACCAAACTGCTTAATGATACTTTCTTGATGCCTCTTAAACTAATTTAAGAGCATATTTCACGCTGTTCACTCTGAATAACTCTTGATCAATGATTGATTTAGGACGGTTGGCGGAGAATTACTACCTTTCCAACCCATAGAAAGAATTAATTTAAATAAATGAATACTTGATGACCTTTGTGAAAAAGCTGTAACAATAAATAAATGAAATTTGAAACGTGAACCATCGATAGGGTTCGCTTTATATTATGTATGAAAAGCATACGCCAGTATAAATAAAAATATACATATCTACTTATTACGTTAGTGAAAATTGCTCTGGTGAGTTTTCAACACGTTTTTTCGATAAAAGTCTGAAAAAGTATATCTGAACAATGAACCATAACAGCTGTGGTCTGCAGCTATTGGAATGCACCTACAAATGGATATATATGACTTTCCTGTTAATATTTCTTTAATTCAAAATTCACCTCACCATATGAATTTAATGTGATGCCAGAAATGTATTTTTATTCTTACACAAGGGTTTCACGATTATCAAATAACTAGTAGCTATAAATCGGTATTAGGTTTCACTAGACGCATAAACCGATGTTTAAGGCTAGTAATAACGTTAATGAAACCCTCGAAGAAATTGTAGCTTAAAATTATTGGACAATTAAGTAGCCATATTAAAGTTCTTACACTTTCAAAGAGTAATTTGAAAATGCTACGTTTGTTACCAGACAAATATGTAGATTTTGAATTTTATCCTTAAAGTGCATAAATTAAATGTTCTATAGAAACACATGGCGCTGGAGGCATGACCCTCGCTGGAATAAGAGCAGAAAGGCAAGAACTTAACACCTTTTAGTCACTAAAACTGACAAAAAGCGGATGTAAAACTGCCGAGACTTTAGATCTAGCCAGCACATCAACCATTTTTGAGGTTGCCATACTAAATTTTTTTCCATTGATGGTTTAATTTTCATTTATCCATTATTATCCTATACTTGATATATTATTGGTTGTGATCATTATTTTTATCCTCATGTAATGCATTATTCCTCATCTCACAGCACTTAGGACTGCTCAAGGCTTTCACGGGGTATGGGTTACTCACTTGATCCATCCACTATGAAATGAGAAAGTTGTGAACAATGGGTGGAAAATATATCAACTAAAACCCAACATAGTCCTTCTAACGATCCAGTTCATCATAAAAAATTAATCAAGGGAAAAGAGATAAAAATAGAGAAATTACATAGAGAGAGCCAAATTACAGTTAAACTGGCTCCAAAATGTAATCACAGAAAACCATATTTGCGGCTATATAAATAGTATACGCCGTTTAGGCTATACTTATACAAAACTCACATGCATATAGAAAGAAAAACTTGTTGTCTAAGTTGTGTGAAACGTTCATGGCCCTTTGTAAAATCCAGTTACCATATTCTCTCACATGAGTCTTCATACGAAGAGAAGGATATGGAAGAGCCCACGGCTGAAGATACTGGGGGAAAGCGCGAGAAAGCAAGGGTAGACTGTTGCAGTCGGCAAACGAGCAAAAACATCAAGGTGAGGGGATAGAAGCATCAATACGGGTGGAGGATCAACCAATTCATGAATTTTCCAAGGGGCGGCGGAGGTAAAGTATCCGGACATGGGAGGAGACGGAGCCCGTAGGCCTCGGCGGCACTGGAACAGTCAAGAGGTGGGAAGTAGATACGGCGAACGGAGGAGGACCCAAAAGAGAATGGGCGGGGGATGGCAGGGTGGAGCAAATGGAAGAAACAGGTCACCGCAGGCGAAGAAGGGCACAAAATAAAGAGGAGAGAAGAAGAGAAGAAAGAATTAAGTTCGATTTTTTAACTTTTTATCCGTTAAAGGGAACTCAAGGTTTAGCATAGGTAAGCTTAACCCTTAACATTCCAATGTTACTTGTAAGTAACAAAAAAAACTTATACATTTTCAGTTTCTATCCAGGAAATATTTAAATAACGCGTTGTTTTGTGCAGTAAAGTTTAACGGCGAAATGTGTAGCTGCCACAATATTTATGATTGAGTTGAGAGTTTTCACATTTTTAAAATGACAAGTCATGAAATTGAATTTTCCCTAAAGCAGCTCTGAGTTATAAACGGTTAATCGATGAATCATTCATTCAATTCATCAAAAATCACTGATACTCTAGATTGAAATGGAAAAATAAAATAATGGGATAATGAAAGACGAAATTTTAGAAAGCCACTGTACATTATTATTGGCGAAAATTTTTACTTTGTGAGGAAGATACATTATTTTAGGAATAAAAAACTAACCGCAATTAACCAGAAGAGAAGGATAATGAATAAACAATATATGTATCTGGATAAAATGCTCACAAATCTCGATCATGGATAAAGTCATCGCATACCTGACACCTGGTTATCGCATACCTGGCAACTTGTTATATGCATCCATCACTTCGCTAACATAACGAAGGATATTATGAAACACCTATTATCAACGAGCAATTTAAAATAACATCAAATTCCTTTCACCTTGGGTTTCAATGAATGCTGCAAAGTATGAGTTAAGACTTAGTAAATTTATTTTAGTTACACATCTATCCATTTTTTTTTAAATCATTAAAGGGCTTTATAAGATAACTCTTGGCCAATATATTAGTTGATAGAGTTTACAATTTACAAACCAGTTTTCTACCAAAGTTGTTACTGTGCGCCTCAAAGGCGTGGAATAAAGAACATGTTTGATGTAAAACGTATGAATTTACGAATTTTTCATCCATCTATATTTAAGGACTCGCTATGCTCGCTGGGGGGGCTCTGCCCCCCCTAGGCCCCCCCGAAAAAGGCCTACGGCCTGTTATGCTCACTGTGGGAGGTCTTACACTTTTTGTTTGCTACTTGTTACTTAAGGATCGTTTACTTTAAAGCTGGCTAGCTTAGGTATAAGCGATATTTCCACTTTCACGTAAAACGAGCGCATGGTACGTAGGCTACAACATGAATGTAAATATTTATAAAGAGAAAAGTTTTTCTGAGGGGCTAAAAAAGTAAAATAAATTTCTACGAGTTTCTTTAACTTATTCAATTCAAATACAAAAAACGTTGAGACCACGTTCCACTGCAACACCCAATGCATACGTAATATCATAGCATAACGACTTTACGAATTACAATGAAAAACACGTTTATTAATTATTTTCCACAAAACTCAACCAAATTCTTATATCATATACGAATAAGATGTAACAGCTGTTCCCCGCTTCGTAAGCGAATTACGTAGGGACTGAATATCAATATCTAGAAACAAATGCGCCTTAGCATGAATTGGGGCTAGTATGACGAATTTTATCGAAATATTATTGATCCTGATCGCGAATGATTTCACTTCAGAAATACCTCTATTTAAAGTTTTAATGAATCGGGATACACAAATATCTCAGCTTTAATATCCAACGCAATGCGCAATAAATCTGGTGAGTAACGGATCACAGCCTTTGGTGTACAAGACATTGTCAATGTCAAGATTTCGATAATTTTCACAGTTGAATAACTTAGTCACTCAAGGCAACGTGATTTTAGCAAGACAAATAATTGAATAAGAAATACCTTTATTTGCACTTATCTTCCATATTGTATTATTCACTGCCTATTCACTCCTGCAGCTCACGGATAACATTGTACATTAAAAAGGAAATTAACGGAAAAAAGAACGTGAACAAAAATAAAAAGTTATCACCATCACAAAACACGATAATAAAATCATTTTTACCAACCTATATTATGTAAGACTTGTTTAAAAGTCTTTCTACCACAATCGTGTATCGCCAACAAGATACGAACTATAGTCAACAGCACGAATCATATTTCTAATATGGCATTTAGAGCACTTGTTAACTTTGAAATTGATAACCACCACACTCTCGATGTAATATACCAAAAACAACAACTAATTTCTTACCTTACATTTCTCCGCTTTTGATTTGAATGCGCTTTGATTTAAACAGATGTTTGTTCTTGCGGAAAGAAGACGCAAAGAAATAGACACTTCAATTATTACTTTCTTAATTTCCTACCTTATATTTATCGGTTTTTCGTTTCATTTCCTTTATCTTCTTTCCCAATTTAGCTCCTCTTGTTTGCATAAACAAATATGTTGCTATGATTGTTCGTTTGTATGACTGCCGCGCCGCCATTGGAATTTGGTGGCCATTTTTTGAACTAATCCCTATACTCACTTTTAATTGAATAGACGGATAAATAATTGTAAATTTAGTGTTTTCATAATTTTTCCTGGGGTTTCAGACAATTTTAGAGGGGGTCTTCATTAGACTTTTTGCCGTATCTCGTCTCGTTCACCCCAAACATTTGTATACGTGAATGAATGAATGAATGAATGAATGAATGAATGAGTGGTCGTTAAGGGGCTTCATGTTATATAGATATAGATAACAGCAGTTTCATCATTATTTATGTATTTCAATATTTTCCGGTGGTTTAAAGGAAGTTGATGTTTCTCCACGGATTTTGTGCCCTCCACTAAGGCTACGAGGAAGTTGAAGCATTAGGAGGGACGGCGTAAGAGTGGTCCTTTTCAGAGATCTGATGGACGCGCTACTGGTCCCCTGAAAGAGAGTGGAGGATGGGTAGCAGCCGCTTTGGTGGACAAGGTGGATTGGTTGCATTGGCTAAGGCGTGAGAGGCAGCCTCGGGGGAGAACGGAACGGAAGAAGGGAAAAGGATGAAGGGAATCTGGAAAGAAGGATGAAAAGAAAAGAAAGAGAAGAAAGAATGCAAGGAATTGGGGTTTACGACGGAAGTTTCCTCATCTTTGAAAAAAAAGAGTTTTAGAAGTTTAGCAAAAAGAGAGGAGTTTGAATACCTCCAACAATGATATATAAGTAGTAAAATTATAAAAAAATGCATGCAAAAAATGTGGTGAAAATGAATCTCAAGTAAATAAGAATTATTGCTATTAAATGTCGTGAATTCATCTTTTGCAAGCGTTTCCGATACTTTTGTGTTTCAAATTATTTAATTAATTCATATTTGCGAACAAAAACCTTTGTTAATAGGAGTCTTCAGTGTATTGGCTGAATTAAATATTGATATTTAATGGGAAAGAGTCATAAATACAAATAAATATTGGAAACAGTCATACATAGCTCCCATCTACAAAAAAGGGCCTCAAGATAGTGTTAACTCCTATCCGCCGGTTAGTCTAACTTGCATCGTGTGTAAATTAATGGAGCATCTGATCGCGGACTACGTTAAGGAGGTCTTAAGAAAAAAGAACTGGTTTTGGGAAGGACAACATGGTTTCCGTAAGGGTTACTCCAGTGAAAGCCAATTAGCATCTCTTTATCAGGATTTGGTGGAGGGGCTTGACAACGGGAAACAAATGGATGGGGTTCTGATTGATTTCTCAAAAGCTTTTGATAGGTTAGATCATGAGAATCTAATGTAAAAAAATAAACGCGCTCGGCTTGGATGGTAGGGTCGTAAAATGGATAAATTCCTTTACCTTAGGTAGATCACAACGTGTTAAGAGTCGGCGATATTTTTTCCGATGAATTCACTGCCACTTCTGGGGTACCGCAAGGAAGTGTGCTAGGTCCTTTGCTATTTATTATTTACGTAAAGGATATTAGTGGGAATATAAAGAGCCCAATCAGAATTTTTGCAGATGAGTGCATTATTTATAGAGTCATAGAGAAAGTAGATGATTGTATTAGCTTACAAAATGACCTAAACACTTTGGATAAATGGTCTAAAGAAAATAAAATGATCATCAATGCCAGCAAAACTAATCTAATTAGATTTCGGAAAGGTAGGAGTTGTGTACAAAGTGAGTACCATATTATGGGTGAGTTACTGTCAGAAACCAAAGGTTAAAGTACCTAGTAGTGACACTATGTTGGGATTTGCAATGAGGACCACATATCGAAAAAACTACGACCAGAGGTTTCAGGGCATTACATTTTTTGATGAAGACCCTAGGGAAAAGCTGTAAAAAAAACAAAGGAATTCGCGTATAAAACGTTTGTTAGGCCTATTCTAGAATAGGGGGCACCATCGGGTATCCTCATCTGAATCGGGAGATCGAACAACTAACAAAATTTCAGTATTAGCAGCTAGATTTTTTTATGGAAATTTCAGAAGGAAGGCAAGCGTCACGGAGATGTTAAAAACTCTGGGCTGGAAATCTTAAGATTCAAGGAGGAAGAAAGCACGCTTGAAGTGTATATTCAAAGCTTACAGTGGTGATCCTGCGTGTAGGGACCTAACAAAGCGGTTAAAAGAACCATATTATCTGGCGAGGAGGGATCATAATTATAAGATTAAGGCTTCAAGGCAGCTGTCAAATAGACTAAAATTTTCCTTCCTACATCGGGGGATAGAGAATTGGAATGGTTTACCGGAGGAAATTTTTTTTTAGCCCTTCCCAACTAACGCCACAACATTTATCAATAGGATAAATAAAATTGAATTTTGAGGGCTTTATAAACGTATATTTTTGGATTTTGGTGTTTCTTGTTTTTTTTACTTTGGTCTTCGTATATTATTGTGTAAACATGGATTTTGAGGGCAATGTAAATGCAGACATGTATTGTTTTTTGCTGATTTGGTGCTATGTACATGGGGACATGTGTAAAAAATGGTATTTTGAGGGCTTTTAAAAATTTTTTGTACTTGGTATTTTGTTTTGTATTTTGGTTTATGTATATTTTTGTGTGTGATGTAACCTATCAACCAAGCTGGTACTTTGCATTTTATACTACCGTCTTTATGTACCTGACCTTATGTTACCACCCGACTTCATGGTCGACTTGTAACAATTCAATTGATAATAATAAAACATTTAAAAACTGTTAATTATTAACTTATGCCGTGAAAATCAAATTTATGCATATGAAATGAAAGATTTGTCAATGACTAAGCCTCTAAAATTGATATAAGTAATACTTATATAACTGGTCGATTCTAAAATAGTGATACTATGTATAGTTTCTATTTTTTAGCATAAAATATCCAGCAATTAACCTCCCAAACGCTATACATTGCTACTTTGTAACATTTGAAGCTGATTTTCAACTTTCACTTGCACTTCATCATTATACAATTACATAAAAAAAGAAGATATTACAGTAATGTAGGCACAAAAGTTTTGGTTAGGGATCCCGCAGTACAGATATTCCACCTTCATGTAATGGTAATCAAAGTTTATGGGCTAACACCAATTTTTCGACTCATGAGCAATAATTAATACCAAACAACAATTTTAATTAATATGGTACGAATAAATGATGTTTTTAACGAAGTAAGCTTTGGAGAGATATTATGATACAATTCAAACTAAATGTTTGCCAAGAATATTATATAAAACAAAATCACCGTAGCAATATGAATCTCTGGCAAAATAAATCCAAGATGAAGGAATAATTACAAAGTTACAAAGAAGGGACATTTAATCATACTCAAGAGAGACACAATCGCGCATATCTTTCAAAAGCTAAAAGGTTTCTTCGAGAGAAGTTTAATTTAAGAAGAGATGCGTAAAAATATGTAGCAAGGGATCGCAAAAGAATCAGCGGCACTGTCCCTCACGAGAGGGAAATAGACATCCTTTTGGGTAAGAAGTTGAGATTGGGAAGGGGGAATGGAATTGAAAAGACGGAGGAAGTGTATGGGGAAAAGGAAGGAGAAGAAGAGATGGAAGGCCATTGACGAGGAGAAGGCATAATGTGTGAGATGAAGCAACCCTCCGATTGAAAGAGAGGACTCTAGTGATGGCGAAGACAGGACCTTCTTGCCGCCAACGATGTAGAGAGGGTTGACGGGAAGGAACGGAAAAGGGGTTCAGGAGGGGGTTAAGGTCGTCCGGAAAGGGGAAGAGGGGTGCTGCCTTCAAGGTGAGGCCCATTGTTAACTAAAAGGATCTCACCTCGTAAGAGGAGGTCTCCGCTCTTCCTTTTCCGTTCCAATGACACCGCCATTATATTTCTCACGATTCGGACCCCTTCCAGTTTCTTTTCCGTCCTTTTGAATGAATGAGACGTAATCTGGTGGCCGCCTCGGGCTTTTCGGAAACTGTGCCTTTTCTTCGAAGAGCTAGGAAGGGAGATGTCAGTCGTGCATTTAGAGTCATTGCAGTGACCAATGCCCACGTTATTTGAACTCAAAATATTGAGACGACATCCGTCCAAAGCAAAAAAATATCAGGGGATTTTTGACCCTTAAGTAAAATACTTCGTGCTCATTTATTACAGAAAAGTGCTCCATGACCATAAAAAAGATGTCTGAATTATGAGGACACTAAAATTCCAATGCTTACGATAAAACGAACTGAAAATTCTAACATTGAGAAATAAAACAATTTACATGTTAATATGTAGGTAAACTGCATGTGAAAATATTGTATTACATCAGGAACACCGCAAAAAATGCGGCAATAATTTATTTGGGTGAAAAAAGTAGCATTAAATTCAAAATTACAAATTATAAATTACATGGTGCCCCGGCGAACGTGGTACTGCCTAATTGTCATTGCACAGTTCAGTTACACTATTTATAAATCAAAAGAGTCCGTACACATTTTAATAATTTTTTACTTATGATAAATTTAGACATAATTTAGTGAAACAACGAAAATAAGTGTTTTAATGGCTTGTTAGGAATATATTTTCTGTATTCAATCTACACATTGTAACATAACATAAACAAGCCACCATGCTGTTTGTATGTAATTTCTAACTAACAATGGTAGTGAGGGACGGGGGGATTGTTGTGAAGGGAAAAAGAGCAGTCGTGTATGGAGAGAAGGAGGAGGCAGACGTGTTAAAAAGAAAGATCGGGAGAAAGACTAAAGTAGCGGTGTATTGAGAGAGCAGAGGAAGAGATACGGCAGAATTCAATATCGGCAGGGAGAAGAAGAGAACGCAGAGAAAAGGAGGCGCCTACGAGAGGAGAAGAGAACGAGAGGAAAGGGATACGAAGAACTCAAGATCCACAATGGTGCAGTACATGGCGGTGGTTCAGAGAGTGGTAGTACAAAATATAAATGGGATTGTGATAATCATGGTGGCTTTTTGATGTTGTTTTTTTTGCTCCAAAGTTTTAAAATATAGAGCTGGTTTTCGAATTGTACTAAAATTATTTGTTTAGTTAGTAGCGGATATTCTCAAAACGTTACAACATGGTAGACCGGGTCACGTATGCACGGATTTATTTCAATGAATTTTCTAATTTTTAAAACTTAGGAAATTTTAGACATTGTGCTTTTATAAGGCAGTGAATAATGTCAAAATTGTATGCATTCAGTTTTTCGCCTATTTGTGCATTTAAACGTTAAAAAATGTTTTCATGCCCTAGTCTCGCCCCGTTCTTGGGGAAATTTTACGCGGCAAAAGCTCGATGCTTGACACGCTCAAAATCTCGTGAAAATAGCCCCTAGAAGCAGCATTAAAATGTCATGACTAGTGGCGCGCTAGATATAACTCGGCTCGGAAAAGTGCGCTGCGTAAACCTTCCCCAATGCCCAGTGCGTAAACGTGTCTCGGTCGACCCTAGATAATCGGCTTTATTAACTTGAGTCAAGTACCTTCTGATATACAACAGTTTTTGTTTTGTTGTCATGCGGAAAAACGAATAAAGCAGATGGTATACCAACACGTGAACATGCAAAATATATTTGTCTATGAGAAAATCGTGGCGTTTCTAGACAAACACTCACCTTGTGATTGATAATAATCGTCATCGCGAATGCAACACAACTTGAAAATTGAATTCGTTTTAACTCAAAGGGCACGTTGGGTGGGATCATGGGAATTCTAGGAATCAGAACTTCCTCATCTTTGAATTTTCCAATGAGTAAAGTCGCGTGAATCCCATTGATAATCAGTTCTTTTAATCACCAAATGCGTTCCATTGTGTAGTTAAGGTTGGTTTGGGTTTCCAAGCATCGTGAACACCGAACGTACCTTCAGCTGTTGATTGTGCCATGGTAAGCCACGCACATCTAAGGGCTAAGAATTCTGATGGCTAGTTGGTGACTTCGTCTTTGTTTGTTGCACTGCCAATAGATTTGAATTAATGCAGAGTACAAACTATATGATCCTGATTTACCAATTTTCTGTCATCCACATCTTTCTATCGTAGTCGCCAAAATTGCTCGTTTAATCAACCATTTGTAATTTTTCTCATCATGTTCGTGAACACTGTGTTCATCCTTTGATAATACGAAATTACAAAACTTCCGAGGAAATGAAATCAATACACTAGATTCGTCAACAGGTACACGGCCATTACTGTTAATCAAAAATTGCTTGGACATTTTTTTACACACATGGTAGAGTTATGTTTGCAGGCATCTAACTTCGAGCTGGGCTTTGCTTGAAATATGATTTTAATATATTTCAACTACTGAAATGTTTTGAACAATGTGAAGAAGCTCAGTCAGTAAATTGGTTAAAACAAAACAAATCACCTAGTTTTGACCAAATATATAGCTTTTGCACTGTTACCAACTTCTAAAAAAATAACCCTGAGAAAAATATCTAATTTTTTGTAAACTGCTAATATTTTTAATTATTATTCTGTTAACCGGGGCTGAAACGAAAGCAAAAAAATATCATTAAAATTGATACAGCCGTTCTGGAGTTAAACACGATTTTCGACTTTATTTTATGTATATGTAGATTTGGTAAGTAATTTCAAAAGCAGGTATTTTGCAATTAATGCTATCCCAAGATGGTTTCCATGATAGCCTATTGCCCATGCAAATTGCTATTTTTTTAAAAAGAAATAGAAATAATGATTTTTTGAAAATTTAGATATTTGGCTGTACCATATACAACCACTTCCAAAATTTGATCACATTATGCATATTAAGCCATTATTAATGGTCAGATGATAAAACTTGCTCTATATCATGTATTAATATTAACAATTTGCTCTATAGCATGATTTTATGTAAACGTAATACATATTAGGAAATGATAAACACTTATCAATGTCTTCTCTCTAAGCAAAATTGTATTATTTCATTTCTACACCCGAGAAAAAAATTTAAATATATGCAATACCACATGTAGCTCTAAGAAGTGCTAAACTACACATTGTGAAACCTAGCTTTGTTATTTCAAAAGTGGTGATATGGCACTGAAAGTAAAATACATATAGTAGTCAAATGGACCAATACTTCCATCTCCTTGTACGAATCTGCAAATTACTTTAGGCATAAATCAAGAAGTCATTTTTCGTATGAAAACATTAAATTCGTGACGCCATCCTTAGCAAAGCAAACTTAGCTCGCTGGAAAATTTGTAGGAGTGGATGTACAAGCTAACAATAATCAAATCAATCTAGTATAAAGTGTAGAGATAATCAAATATTTGGCGAGAAAAATTTCCCCCGAGTACTCATCGCTTGAAAAATCATGGAAATCCGTCAACAGGAATATCCGAAGCGAGCCATAGCGGATCGGCCATCGTGATCATTCCCCTCAAATGACACCAAAGGCACACATTGGCGCGTAAAAACCGTCAGAGCATACAACACATTGACCGACGCACACAACAAACCGAGGGACAGAGATAACTTAATTTTTGCCGTGAAAGGGAAAAAAAGAAGGAATAAAAAATCAAAGACCCTGATCCTATTCCCCCCTGGAAAATTAAATGCCGAGAAAATGGAATGATAGGGGAAAATGAAAGTTTACGTATCCGGGCGAGCGCGGGGATAGAGTTTCGGGCGGAAGTGGTCCGGTCAGTTTGATTCGATCGACTCCCTTCCAAACATACACTCTCCTCGGACGCCTCCGACCCCTATCTGCAGCAAATTGTCCCTGGAAGGGGTGGGGATGGAGGGAGAGAGCAGGGTTTGCGTGGCTGGGGAGAGGATAAAATTGGTGGAGGGAGGGCAAAGGATTGTTGGGGGGGGGGGGATACTGAGTAGGTGGGAGTGATAGGTACCTTTTGGGCATAGCTTCGGAATTGGAAAGCAGGGCTTGTCGACAGAACTAACAGGCGAGAGGTGGGGGTTTTGTGTTGGCAATAGGTTGGGGGGGGGGGGGGAGGTACCAGTGACGGGTTTTGGTGATGAGAGAAGGGTGGAGGGGCGTAATGTCACCCTGGGGAGGCGTTTTGACCACCCCACCCCTCGCAATCCAACCCACTAGAATGACGCCGTTCTTAGGACAGAATGGCTCACTTGATTTTGGAGGGTGGAGAGCGCAGGGGGTGGGTCGGCTACGTTAAGGGCCCCAGGACTATGGAAACAACAACAGAGCCTGGATGAAAGGCTGGGATGGGTCAGGAGCAGAGATGCAGCTATTCCATGGGATGTGGGCGTGTTTGCACACGGCCTGGATTGGACTATGGAGCAAAAAGGTTCTCGGGTCCTATATACCGATGTATCCAACCCTTTTCTAACCCCTCCCACCCCCCTTGCAATGATGGACCGGACCCTTCCCTCTATCTGGCGGCCTCGCGATAACCAGACGCCCGGTCGTGATGTCCGCGGATGCCGATTCGTTTTCGGGCCCGCTCTCCGAACGACAACCTTGTGACGGTTGCGGCATTGTCTCCTGAAAGAGGTAATCCTATCTCCCTCGTTACCCTCCTCGTTGTTCCAGCAACGTACATTGGTGCTCTAATCAACCCCATGTCTTCCCACCTGCATTCATGTCCTATCCCTGGGCTTGAGTTCGTGCCTTTAACTACGTTTCGTGGAAGCGAACGGGTAGAAAAAGTCTAGTCTCTGACGTTCGGTGGGTGACGGTGCAACAGCGCCCCGAGCAAGAAAATACGAAGCGAACATATTAATCACTATCTTCCAAAATGGATAAATGAAGGAAAAAAATAATTGCGAGGACTATCGGCTGATGGGGCATTATCATTTTCCCATGTTTCGTGGCCGAAATTGAGTCAGGTGACGAGCGAGGAATGAGAACATACATAATATCGATGTATGTTATGGAAGAAACTGCTGAATATTTAGAGAATTTGAGCATATTTTTCAATTGGTAAAAGTCAAATTTTATATTCCTAACGAAATAAAAAAACTTTATATGAAAAAATGTTGAAATGCTGTTTTTAGAATAGAGTAAACACCGTTTGGTCAAAAACTGGTGGAAATTTTATTTAGAAGGCACCCCAATTTATTAAATTAAAACTCCATCACAAGCGTCACAATTCATACCTCAAAAAATAAGATAAATCTATCGTAACAGAAGAAAATATTTGCAAATTTAATGAATTTATTGTTAATGATGGTATATATTAAATAGGACGACAGATTGAAAAGTTCAGTTAAAAAAATATATGCTTAGCATTGTAAATAAACTATTTAAAAAGAATATCTTAATGATTAATTATTTGTGCAGAAATAAATGGTAAATTGCTTTACATCGATACGATGAAGATAGCTTGAGCTGAGTTTGGAATCGTGCCCTGTTTCATTATTTATACACTATGTCCGCTGTTTTCATCGTTATGGTTTGAAATTCACCATAAATTAAGCAAAACACTTTCCTTAAAACTCAAACTGGATGCAAATACTGCAACAAATAGATATTAGTATTTTTACACGTTAAAGACAGATTTATAGACCTAATGCATTATTATCATTTTAAAAACAAATGGATGACCATCGTAATCGTGATTAGCGACTGAGTTACCAGAGTTAGCTGATTATCACATTGACTTTTGAAAGCACATACTCGTGGATATTTTTTATTTAAAATTAACATGTATTACAAGGAAAAATGCGTTACTACGTAATTACACATTATTGGAATAGATTTCACATATAATCATACTCTACGGAATATATAATGATTGATTTTCTTCAGTTCCATAAAAATATTCTATAAAATAATTTTTCATTTCAGAGCATCCACACAATTTCAAGCATTTCTTACACAATACCAAACATCAATCATATTGCATTTCAACTGTAAAAGTGAGCGGTCTTATAAATCCACATATTTGTTTTCCTTTTTCCCTAATTTACCAAATAAAATATAAATAAACAATTAAAAGTCGTATTTTTCAGTTAAATATCTATTTCTAAACTGTCAGAAAACATACCAATTATCAATAGCTTATAAATTATGACTCATAAACGATTTCATCCCTAAAAAATGGACATGCATGAATGATTGATCAAGCTTCGATAATGTATGTGCATATTTAATTAACTGAACGCTTTCTATCTCTGCTTTGGCGCCAGGTTTTTGACCTGACAATACATAAGGCCACTTTGTCGGATAAAATAAAAGTTAACTGAACGGAGGTATTTGAGAATCAAAAACGAAACGGAATATCCAATGAACCTGAGAATAATATAGGAATGATAAGTGAATGAAATACATGATACAATCCAACAAGAATACAAATCAATAACTACGACTAGTAGGGTGATTCAATGAAATTCCATCTATTTCATTCAACCTGATAAGCAAATGGGATAAGGAAGAGATGAGTATTGCAGTATAGAAAATGCACATTTTTCGTTTAGGAAACTTTTACAAATGCATAAAACGCTGTCCCTTACTCAAAACTTCATAACATAACATATTTGAAGATAACTTCTCATACATTTTTTTCTCGTACCAAAAGGGTAACAAATATTTTAAAAATAGCTAATCATAGGCGTACATATAGCCAATCCAGGAGCAACCAACATGACTCGTGCATAACCTCCGCCATTAAAGGAATGAGCAACCATGAATAATGGCAACGGAGTGGCTTCAGCGCTCCTGGCAGGAACAAATGCGATACGAGGAGCGCGCCTCAGCGTTAATAGACTCAAGGTATTGCCATCAGTGGGGGGTAAAACTTGTTTACCCCCGAGGATTGGGCGAACACAATGCCAATGACGCTGTCTCTCGACTTGCTGAGGGCAAGGGATAACCTAACTCCCCACAGCAGGGCTCATCAGACAAATAAATCGGAATAAATAATTGGATACAAATGTTTGCCCCCCAGACTTTGCCCATTACGACGGAGGTAGTAGTGTGTGGAAGCAGAATGAGAGGATGTGCTCGGGTTGAAAACAGGCGATGCGAAACAAAGGAAGAACGAAATCCGTTCGGCGAAGTCTAATGCCGCGTGCTATTGTTCGATTCCTGTCGACGGGGCGGAGTTTTGTGCGTCGGAGGCCAAGTGACGCTAGTTTAAGGGAGGAAAGGGGTTTTGGTGAATGGTGGGGTGAAACGCGGGGCGGTTTGTTAAACAAGAATTGCGGCCGGCTTGGGAGAGCAAGGACATAGTTCTCATTGGTGAGGACTGGGGGCGGGGGGACAGTCGTTTGGCAAATTCATTTACACCGCCTTGCGCTGCCAACGTGTTGGTAGGGGGTATAGTAAGTCAGGTTCAAGGCGGAGTTACGCTGAAATTCAGAGGTATGACCGGGAAAATTCTCTTCCCCCTCTACTTAATTAGCAACTCACGGTCAAGTCGTAACTCGGCGCCGTTTGTTAAACGGGCGGGAAATCGCGTACACACACGCGCTAAATCAGTGCCGTGCGATGGTTTAGTGGATCTGCAGTTTTTCAAGTTCTCACCGCGCGACCAAACTGCTTTTCCGTTGACTGACTTTATTATCCTCTACGTCCTTATTTTCTCGAGGCAGGTGTACACAACCACAGTTATCCCATAACCCAACTCTGGATTCATCGATACGTTGCACCATTTCGATTCGGTAGTATATTTCCGATACGTTTGCAAATTTCCCATAGAATGCTGCATAAATATATTTACAAATTTTTTCAAATCATTATAATGTAATAATTTAATTTGTCTATTTTTTATTTGCCGATAAAAAGTTGGATAAATTGAAACATTAGGATAATTTCATAACACTTACGTCAGGTTATTCTTTCTTTAAAAAAATTAACTAATGAACGATAATTAAAACTGATCTATAGCTGGAGTCTAGTAATGAAAGGCCATAACTGAGTTTTCGGTTGATTTACAACTGGTTTAACTCACTATCAATAATCACAGCCTACCAAAAGTTTCATTCACCGTCCAAATCGTGACTCAGATTCTACCCAACTCTACCAAACTGTCAATGAGTGAACAGTGACTCTGCCAATTAAAGGAGTTATGTAACATGGAAAACCTTCTCCAGTCTATAAAAGTGGAAATGATCATAAATCCAGCTACATACATGCTCCACTATAGAAGGCCGGAGTATTCCAGTCTGTTTCTGCCGCATTCAGGTATCGATTCCCTAACAAAGAGCTGAGTGTGCAAGATAAGATAGGGTAGTGGTCTCGTTGCATTAATTGAAGGGATCTTGCATTTCAAACAACCACTATCAGGGAATCAATGCTCTCACTTATGTGAATACTTAATACCCAAAGAAAAACTTTTCCAGCCTCCTCTTTTGTCTTCGCCATAATAAAAAAGAGCAATTAAAATCAATAGCAAATTCTGAATCTGACTAACAAAATATGTGAGAGAAATAATGGGTGAGGAAAAAATGAAATGGCTTAACATAGTTTGAAATACAAACATACTCGGTCGGTATTTGCAAGCATGCCAACATTCTTAAGTTCATTAACAATTACTTAGACTTAAACATAATTTTAATCAATATTTTTAGCCTCGCAGAAAGCGATAACATTATTAACAATCACGTGCCAATTATTAAAATTTAAAATACAGCATGAATTTTTTCACACTAAAACTCAATATTGCTGTACTACCTATTTCCATCTTGCTAGACACCCTTACTTTTACACGATATGAAGGAATATCACCCTGGGATTAACACTAAAAATGATTAGTTAATACATGGAGGTAAATCTTGTCAGATCTATTTTAATTCAATTCAATTTAGTCAAATTCTTAAATGAATCGCCTTGTGATTAAGTGCATCGATATATGCCATACTTCGATTTACAACGCGTACAACCGGAGACAGGAACATATGAAAATTGTAGCTCCAACCTCGGAGGATCATAGTGGAGGAGAATATTGAAGACGTTCATAACAGCACACCTTCAGTTAAATCGAGGCCGATTTTCAGAACCCCGAAACGTAAAAAGCGTTGGTGAGAAAGTCAATGGCAAAGATGCCCATTAACCTTGGAATGACGTTTAAAGTTTTGATAATTCCGACAGGAGGACGTTAAATGGGTGGGGATAAAGGGAGATCGACTTGGTTACGCAACCGTTTGTTCCTATGAGAAATCGAGTTGACTGGAGCATAGATGCGAAGAAGGCGAAAGATGGCCGTTGCATTTATATTGATGAGTTAACGAGGCGTCCTGAGTAGAAGGAAGTCGAATGGCTTCGCGGCACGTTAACTCCAGGCAAAGGGAAATAATGCCTCCGCTACGAATTCCTATCAAGCGGCTCAAGACGAGGTAACGAGAAAGGTCGAAGTTATGGGGTGAGCATAGCGTGCATAAATTTATTGATCATATCCATCACGTATTGACTCTATAGAAGTCCCTCATATTTAAAATGATTTTTTCAAATTGGTACTTCATTTCAAAGCGCACCTCAGAATGATGTAAATTTAGGATTTAAAGAAATTCATTTTCATCAAAAGGCATGCTACGAAGATATCTGGCAGTGAAAATACGCTGAAAATTAGTTATGTTTTTGCATTGAATTTATTTAATTATTATTTAAAACAAAACTAATGCATGACCCCTGCAGAGTGATTGAAACTAGTTTACTTTATTATAAAATCGAATGAGCGATCTTCGACAGATTATTCTTAAAACTCGGATGAAATCAATCTTTACCATGCTAATGCACTAACATTCCCATAAATTGTGATCCAATGCCATTATCATAAACCATTTTGCAGATGGAAAAATTCTTCAGGTAGGTCACCCAAAGTGGGAGTAAAATTTTAAAGAGGCAAGCGAGTGTGAATAATCTTAAATTCGTAGACAGACCTAAGTGCCTACTTCTCCATATTTTGCTGGTTTTATTTCAGTAATAAAACCCCCATCATTACTAAAAAAATTATTATGCCCAATTATTATGCTATACTTTGCATGCATAAATTAAATATAAATTTGGACTCTCATACCTTTTACCAGCTGCATTAAGGAAGTATACACAGCTTCATTTTGATAATAATTCACGTCTATCCGTCTCGAATATAGCAAGGATTAAACTTGAATTGATCATAAAGAACATTTAACCACAGGAAGTCGTAAAATAATAAGTTATGAATCGTTATAGTGATACATGTCACCTAGTATGGGTAAAACAAGTTAGCGTGATTGGGTATGAGGAAGAATTTGGAAAAGAAAAGGCATAAAGGAAGAGAGTGAGATATAAGGGAGTGGGTAAAATACGTCATGTGGTGACCTTTTTAATGGCCGGAGCGGGTAATTGCCTGAAGATGGGAGACTCCGTCGCTTAGACCTCGCCTGTATCCCACGGGGGATTTGATACGGGAGAGAGTTGGTTCCCTTCAGCATTATTTCGACCAATTGGGGGATTTGGATGCCTTTAGGGTAATAGATATGCGGTATTTATCAACTTATATTTTTCGAGATGAAGCAGTATTTTTTCTTTAAAACTACCTGCCTTCTAAATTTATGAATCAATTTGTTGTTAGGGAGAGAAAATTCTCTTAATTAATGATAGGAGTTTCTTTCTTGGAAAAAAGTATCGTTTTGCGTGGCGCGTGGAAAATCTTAATGTTGAAGCACATGGCTGAGTATTTAGGCGATATAAAGCCAGGTACTCAACAATAGACAAGAAAATGCTCGATAAATATTAACTCCATGAAATAATTCTGTTAAAGCTATGCTCAAGTAAGTCAATTTATTTTGCCCTTTTGGCTTCAGAAATCCACATTCGTTAAATGAGCGGGTACTTGAGATGATGGGGTTATACACAAGTTGCAGCCCCAGGGAAGTCACATTTAATAGATAAAAGAAGATAATAATTTGTCCACTATCTTCAAACTTCAAATTTTAGTTAATTAATATTATTTTCCGCTATTTTAAGTCATTTTTAGTAAACATTTTTAGATCGTAAAACGTATAGTTCCACTGAATTCTTAATACTTAGATTGTTATATTTAAAAGTAGCGGATTCGGATACATAGGAGTAATTGTATTGCTTTAAGATGGTGATTTTTAATTGGACGTGCACAACGCTCTATAACCAATAAATCAACAAGAACTGCAACGCGAAAGTTAAGGAAAAAGTACTCGGTGAATTACTCGAAGAAAAGCTGACATCGTAGATTCGTTAAGTATTTGATAAAGAGGGTAAACTTTTCACGGAAAATATTGACAAAGCTAACACGTCTAATTTCTATTCAGAAAGTGTATACACTAAAGACGATACGGAATTTAATTTAGATATCCCATATACTGAGGAATCGACGGAAATATCTCAATACAACGTGATGGGATAACTAAACAGCTACAATCGATAAAGAATAGTAAACCTCCGGGTCCGCAGGGAATACCGGCGAGTGTCGGAGTTGGCTCCACAGATTGCACCTTACTTATAGATAATATTTAAGAAGTCACTATCTGAAGGAAAGTTACCGCTAGACTGGAAAATTGCCCGCTATACAACGATATTCAAAAAGGGAAACAGACATGACCCAAACAACTATCGTCCAGTTTCATTAACAGCCATCATAGGCAAGATACTTGAGCATATCGTCGTTAGCAGTAACAAAACTTTCTTGGACAGTCGCGTCATGACTTCCTCCATGGCTGTAAGCACGGATTCCGAAAAGGTATATCATGCGAAACACAGCTCGAGCTCTTTCTTCTTTGGAGAATTTGGCCACACAATTGCAAATATGCGTCATTAAATCATGCAAATTGATACAGTTCTGAAGGACTCTTTAAGCATTACTGTTTTGGTTATTAAGTAATTTAAAAATAAATCTAAATAGAAATGGATTCTACGACCACTTTTATCAATAATTATCATAATATAATTGAAAAACTGTAATTCCCCGTAAATAATAGGTAAACAGTGGGCTTAAGTTGTCAACTCATCTTGCTACCTTACTCAGGCCGTACACATGCTAGACTACCACGAATGTAAAAAAAAAAAAAATCGTCGCACTTGGTTAGAATTCACTAGGAGACAGCACTAGTAGCCAAAATATTAGTTAATTTAGACGAGGAATGACTGTGCGCCAAAATTATAGTAGAAGCAGCAGTAGAAATTTTAATGGCTTTCATCGATGAAGGACTTCGAATGGGTGAAAGAATGGTCGGTTTCTGCCAAAGAAACTCATATCCTCTGCAATGAGAGATTCAATGGGCATGCTCAGGGAGCAGCCATGGGTTCTCCACAATCACCCATCATTGCTTATTTTTGCTTGGAAAACATTGAAGATGCGGCATTACAGTCCTTCAAATAATTGTTCTTAAGATGTGCGGATAATACGTTTGTCAACTGCAAAACACGGGAGTAAATAAAAAAACATTTCTAGACAACTAAATGATCTGAGCAACTTAATGAAGTGGACGATAAAAAAAGGAAGAGAATAAGGGTCTCCATTTTTTATACGCCTTTGCTAAGAAGAAGATAAACGGCACCGTGGGTCACCCCGTGTTCAGGAAAAAGGCCCTTTTGGATCACTACCTCCAAGCGTCAGCACATCATCATGCCCAGCAGAAGACTTCGATGGTTAGATCCCTACTCAGACGCGAAATTAACATATCGGACGCCTCCTCCCTATAGAAAGAGAAATTACCTACATATCGCAAGATATTTTAAGATAGCATAAAACGTTATCATTAAAGAAGAAAATAAATCTTACGAGGATAACTTCACCCGAATATACAAAGAAGCCTAAGAAATTCGCATTTCTACGATATATTTCGGGAATAAAAGAAAAGAACGCTTGAGTGCTCTAAAACATGGCATAGTAAAAAAAAAATTTAACTGTGTTACATCGCCAGCTTTATATGCAAAGCAAAAGATAGAGTTTCTGCAGAAACCTAATGCTGGGTATATCACGTTAACTGCAGTTGTGGCAGTTCATGCATCAAGCAACCATGCAGATCCCTAAATAAACAGCTTCATTAAAATCAAAAAGCCGCAAGAAATCAGCAATTGCGCCTCATAGTCATACCTGAGCACACTTGGAGTAAGCAAACTCTATGCTGACTGAGACTGCGCAAAATAGATTACCAAGGAGAAGAGATGCTACGCACTTATCATTAGGGAGGCGGTATAGATTATGAAATGCACGAAAACCTTCAACAGAAAAAACGGATACTATCTATTCGACTCACGGAAAAGTGTTCAAACTAACTCGCGAGAAATTGAAAAGGAAAACGCCCGGGAAGACGGACCAATTAGAAGTCTCCGGCCTCGTACATGGGCTGTTGAGAAGACATCTGACTCCAATGGATGTGTATAAAAGACGGTCGAAACCATCTCTCTCATAGATTTGAAGAAGACGGCTGTAATGCCGGCGAAAATGTATTTTACGAAGATGAACACACGCGATGTATATCTCGTAAACCTCTCCGCTGAATCTGTACCACACGTGTGAATCTGTACTAGGTCCAAAAAATATACAATTCACCCACTAGTTTCAATTGAATTAAGATTTCAGGAACTTAAGTTGATTTTTATTTTATTTATTATTATTATATTTAAGTTGAGTTTTAAATTTTACAAGTATCAAGAGACAATAAATCTAAGCAGGTCAATGACCGCCTTTAAAAATATTGACGCATCTGGAGCCAATCGGTAAGAATTTCACGAACCTCTTCCATATATATTCAATTCCTCAATTTTTTAGAATATTTCCACCTCAACCAAACCTCGTAAGCATATGAGACTATTCACACTTCTCAAGTTTCAAATGAAGTCCTTGTTTCTTTACCCCACACTCTGACCTAGAAGAACAGTAAAGGCATCGCTCTCTTAATTCCTCACAAATGCGTCGTGGGTTACTTACGATAGATGCAGATCGAAGCAAAATAAATACACACTGCGGCAAACTATTTAATAATCCCTTCCAGCCATCGTCAGATAGAATGTATATAAGTTAGAAAAAAATAGGTAGGGGTTCGTCTTCTGCTCGCGTATTTATTTGCAGGGAAGGGGAAAATAACACAGCAGGACTACCCCAAGCTTTTCGAAGGCGATCTTTTCCTTCATAAAACTCCATTCTTTCTTCTCTCTCCCCCCACCTAGCCTCTTTCCAGTCCTCATCCTCTCTACACTTCAGACCTATCTCCAGGGCCGGTTTAAGTGTTAAGTAAAGTACGCAGCCGCGTAGGGCGCCATCAAAAGGGGGAGCTTTAGCGCTCAGTTCAATGTCCAGGACGTATCAAACATGGATATTTAAGGTGGAGCGTTAATTTCCTCGACAAAATTATTTTACATTTAAGTAAGGATATATCGTCAAGTGGATACCCATACCCCCACTACTAGGGTTACTGTTATTACCGAAAGAAGAAGTTTTCATAATTTGAGACTGATAATTAAACTGGAAATAATGGTCTCTGAGAATGATTTATTGAACCACGTGGACTTTTATTGCATTATAAACGAATTTACCGAAATGAAAGCTAGAAAAATGCGTTTTTTTGGGTTCTATATATAAACTAATTCAATTTAGTTTTCATTTCTAGAGGAAATAAATGTCTGGATTTATTTAAATTGGAATTGTGTATATTTATTGATTTACTTACGTTTTTTGCTGTGAATTTTTATATACATATAATGGATTTAAGCTCTAAAAATATTAAATTCAACATATATGAGCAAGGAAGTTATTAGCACATGCTGATTTTTAAGTCTCCACACTTATTCCTGAACAAAAACTGTATTTATTTTAAATATATATCCACAGATAACCCCATCTCTCAGGTTATTTTTGATGGGAGGAGAGTGTTGTTCGCTTACACTAGATAAATGTCTGGAAACGGCCCTGCCTATCACCCTTCGTAATTCCCTTTTCTTTCCCTTTTTCCCTCGCTCAAATTCTCCACCCCAAGACAACAAGCCTTTCCCATCTTCCCCATGAAACATAGTTCACCTTAGCTTCCCTCGCAACTACACTCCCATTCACTCTATTGAGCTTCAAAGAAAGCATTTATTTCCACCTCCGTCGTCGGGAACGCAGTAATACCCGCTGCATTCTTCCCAACCATTTGGAATGGGGTCGAGTGCACCGTAAAGCCTGAAATAAAAAGAAAAAGAATGGGCTCGAGAAGATTCTCCGTCTCACACATAGCCACACTTTATCTCCCCCCGTCGGTCTCTTAGGGAAACGAATTAGCAGATTAGTTAGAGAGAGGGGATTGCCCGCTAGTAAACCCTCAGAATCGATGCCGCGAATATTTTGTATTTAGACCATTTTTTTCGCTAGAGCAACCGTTGCTAAGTTTTAAGAGCCAGAAAATTACCTCAGAGAATCCAAGTGCACTCTTACAGTATGAATTTTGTAACGGCGGTACATATTCTCACACGGGCTACGAACTAGAAAGGCAAATAATGGTGAAAATATTCAACTGAAAGTTAGTTATGAGACTAGATATGTGTGAGATTTAACACCAGAAAAGTATTTTTTTTAATAACATAAATATAGACATCAGGTTTTTTTAATTAAGTCTAAATTCAGGTAATTCATGTATGTTGTGTTCCATTACAAATTTTCTCATAATACCCAGGAAACACCAATTACTATATTCAGTCACCAATTACAATATGTCAGTGAATCGGTGTGAATTCCAGTAAAAATTACAAATGAGTAGCTTACAAAGAATTAGTGAGCGTTTATAGGTAATCCTCAAAACTCTTTGTTCTAGTCTCTAAAATTTTAACGGCAGTATCTCTGGTGTCATCACTTCATCATTAATCATTCTTCCTCGAAGGTATACAAGACGGTGAATTTAGCCGATAATATGAGATTCTACGGTATTATGGGGAAGAAAGCTAGTCATCAAGTAGACCGTAAATACTTAGAGAGCTTTTAATAATCATACAAATATTCATATTTATTTTTATGAATACTGCGTGGGTTACTTTAAAATAGCAATCTCAGTAACCCAGACGCAAAAAGTTAAGGAACGAGAAAGGTTAAAATATAGGTTTGAACAACAACCGGCAGAGACAAAGCAGCACCCAACAATGACTTGGGGGCCAATTGAACCCAAGCTCGCTTACGGAGAATGACCTTTATTTAGATCAAGAAGACTTATTGGCGGTAACAGCCGCGGAAACAATAGCTGGGCCATTTGGGTTTGATGCATTGCCACGAAAGAGGAAGATTTAGGGCACCTGGCGCTTCGGAAGAAGAGCGGCGGGGAAATTATGAGGACAAAGAGGAGTAACAGAAGGATAAACGAGCGAAAGCAAGACATTATAAACGCAGTTGTTGATGAAGTCAGTACATGATAAAATTTCTTGTCTAGAATGTGAGAAATACGTATCTCATGATTCCAAGTCTTGGCTATTCTCTCTCCTCTCGTCTTTTCACTTGCAAATATTCCCTTTGTTTCCTATTTTTCTCTTCTGATGGCGTATGGATAAATTTCTTCTCCTCGCCCATTTCTGGGTCATTTTCCTTCCAGGTCCTTCCGAAAGGTTCGATGCATCCCTTTCTCCCCTCGCGTCTGGCCACTAGCTTTGACCCATGACTGGCCACCTCCTCCGTCTTTACCTTCCCTCCCCTATAGAGACGCTCCACTGTGTTATGCCTTATGAATTATGCCTCTCGTTTTATCAGGAGGTCAAAAGGTTCTTCTATTATTCTCTACCAATCGACGAAATTAAGAGCGAGAGTGAATATGAATACGTAACATGTTATATTTTTGCCTCTCTCTCTAGGTAAATAAATATCGAAACGGAATAGAACTTTTGTTGGAAAGAGATTTTCTGATTACATAATTGAAAAAATACACTTTCTTCCCATAAATATATTCATTTTTCTCTCTGTAATTACAAAGTTAACAACCAACATATTATCTTAGTATAGGCGCAGCATTTATCTACATTTAAAAAATAAAATAATGAGTGCCATTGAGTGAAACACATCTTTTCAAGTAAAGAGCTGGATTAAACTTAAAAGTCAATGGATTACAGGGAACCATATATTGGAAGAGACCAAAAGCATCCTAACAAATTGCGATAATAAAGGCTGAAGCAACATGGGTATTTCAATTTTAAACATTCACCAGAAATTCAGAAAAAACTTCAAATGTAATATATTCCCAGCAACGCGGCGGCTAAACTTACATAGTGTTAATTGTAGATGAACTATCAATGAATAAGTTACGCTACACATCTCTACTTGAATCAAAGTGCGGAAAATGACTGAAATTTTCCGCCAGAAACGCTTTAACTTTTCAATTCTTTAATGAGAGATATAATATGATCCATTTAAACATGCACTAAAATTCAGATTTATTTGAACATTTGTCGATGTTAATAATTCTCTAGCCCTCACACAGTGATTCAACCTGACGAGTGGTTTGATAAGTGGAGGGTGGAGCTCACCCCAGGCTAAATCAAAGATGCGTCAATTTCACGCAAGAAAGGTAAGTAGACTAGTAGCTTTTCCTGCAATACCTCGCTTTTTAATGATTTTATTTGGGGATGTCCGAAGACTCCACGCGGGAAATGAACCCCGGATCTTTCAATGACTTAGCATTCTACCTACTAGGCTATCACGCACCTCTTTAAAAAAAACTAATCGAGCTAATTTTACGTATGACCCGAAGTACAGTCGCCGAAATGGTTACACAAGATAGAAGTTCAGTTTCAAAAATAGATAGGTTCCTTAGAATTCAATAGCCATGCAACATCCTCTGTACCTACCTGGTTTTTAAATTTTTAAGATCAGAAAAATGTCCTCTGTGTGTGTGCAGCATCAATTCATCCGTCACTGAGACTTGATCCGTAGGTCCTCCAATTCGTTGCATGACAATTTGCCAACCACACCACCGAGACGATTGAGCCATTACGCCGCTTATATTCCTAATATGTCGGCTGTGTCCCGACGAGTGTAACCTTCATTCTAGGAGAAACGTGCGTGAAGCATACTTCGGAGGGTATGGTGAAGAATTCGTAATTCACAGTATTTTACGCGTTGTTTTAATGTTATGGAAATGATTAATATCCTCGGTATGAGGGGCATACAGTTTTTTAAATTCCCAGCTGTATGAGAGCATTACGGTGACAACATTTTGGTAGACGGAAGTCTTCAGTAGTTCCTGAGCTGCCCGATTTCGGATGACAATGAGCGTTAATTCTTTCCACTACCGTACCATATGCACTCTTGGAATGAAGTCCATTGAAACTATAAGCGGATGAAATAGCTATTATGAACCGAGGCCACCTGACCAATCCTTTATATGGGTAACTCCCTATAGCACAGATGAGGAAAGGGTTCGGGGGCGGGGTGATCGAGTGAAGGGTTCGCCTTATCGCACCCAAGAGGAAGCGATGCACGCGAATCCCTCATGGGGACGGCAGCGTTCTCTTCCGAGCTTGTAAGGAGGTGCGTTGGGTTAAAGGAGAGATGCCCAAGGTCTCTTCTGCGGAAGGCTCTTGATGGTGGACGAGATGGATGGTGGAGCAGGGACGCTTAACTCGATGGGTTATCGATCACGGGAATAATATATGTGGATCACGTACCAGTGAGTTATAACGTGGTCTACTCTGAATATTGAGGCCCATGTCTTACACATTGCGACCGTAACTCAGGCCCTAAGTTTGATTGTACTGAGATGTGTTTGTAATATTAATTATTGATAATGCGATTTATAACCAAATGCAAAATATCTTTTGAAAACATGCTTTGATGTCGCATAGTAGCATTAGAAGAATGAGTCAAATGAATCGTATCTATGGCAATAGAAGTCTCGTCAAAGCACGCTTTGCCATCAAAAAACATAACACTCTTGGAACCCAAGGAGAGTTGCTGATTACTTTCTATATTTCATCCTCCTTTTACGTATTTTTGATTATTTCAGTATAATTTTTCCCCAATTCCATCGCTCAAATCCATGTAGACCCATCATAGGCTCATGATTTCACGAATAAATCTACGATCAGATGTCGTCTGATGTCGATTCACTTTTAACACCCGTGTTTTACAGGCATGATCATTAAGAGTTTTCAGTTCAAGATCACTCACTCATTGATTCAGCTTGAGAGTTGGTTTAGATAATTAAGGGTGGAACTGAAAGTAGAATAGCCACATGCCTGTGACGTTTTCTGAAAACAAGGGTTACGGTCCTGTTCCTTTTCCTGAGCCGCATCGAACATCGAGGATTTAGTTTTGGAGTTTCCAAAAGCGTCAACCGGGACATGAATCTCAGACCCTTCGGTCAGCAGCCATGAAGATCATTCCCAAAAATATGAAAAATTATGCGGAAATTATATGACTAATTTTCAAATGTAATCCTGCAGAAAAAATGAATTTTAATTCGATACATTAATGAACGTTTGCTCACATCAACTGATAATAAAAACCTAATGAATGCGAGAGCATCTTGACGCTAACATTTCATCCTGCAAACAACATTACTAGAAAATATTAGCACGCTTATTGTTAGATGGATGTAGTATCCCAAAAAAATGAAATGATTATGACAATCCTACATGGCATAGATAATGAGTGGCTTGATTTATGTATAAAATGGATAGCTAACTACCGAGTCACCTTTTGAAAGATTTCGTATTTCAAAATATGTTGCATTTCTCCGTTTTGAAATGTCCATAAGTACAAAAACGGACTGACAGATCATTATGGATAGGAAATCACGTGCCGCGGAGTTGTGACGAAGTTGAGAGACGTTTGAACGGCTGAAATTGATTAGCAGAAGCCCTTTAAAAACGTCAGCAAAAAAGCTGCTTCATCGAGGGCTTATTTCGTGCTTCTGACCTGGCCACTCAAAATTTTAATGGAGAAACATTTTTATTCCACGGGGTAACAGAGACACGAGACGTTTGAGTGGGCTGATCTGACGAGATATTAACGAGAACCACACGAAACGAGTTTTTCAGACATTTTATAACCTTTTTACGACTCTTCCTTGATATTTTTATCTATCCTCGTTATTTCTAAGAATATTAATCGATCTATCTTTCGCTTTCTTTGTACTCACTCCGTGAACTTCATAAAGATACATGAAATGGAGAGCTGAATCACCCCTCATGAAAGTAACTTCTGTTACCATTGAAAGATGGACGATCGGACTCGCTTGAAATGCCATTAAATAACGAAGTGTAGACGAGAATTTCACAAAGAAGTGATATCTTTTCCTCTTGGAGGGATCCTCTTATTTCTTATCACAAAGGTAAATAAGATGCGTAGTTGTTATGCTCTTAAAATAAGTTTATCTCCATTTTAGCGTGTCATTATGGGGAAGTGAAAAAGGAAAGGTGTTAGCATCACGTTTTCCCCATTAAAGTAAGACATATCGCATTCGGCAACAAAAATATGGCCATAAATCACTTTTTCACGATTTCATACCTTTAGTAATAATTGCTGACAGAATATCTCTGACTGTTTCTCGGATACTTAGAATATTATTTGGAACTACGGTCCCTTCATTTTGAGAATTCGAGTAGGAATCTATTTCTTGGTAAATATAGTACATCTCTTCTTATTTTCTTTCTGCCACCTGAACAGAACCATCCATTATGGAATACGTTAGAGAGAACGTTACAATTGATGGCATCAATCCGTATTTTTTTTGAGAAACTAGGTACGTTTAGACAGCCGGTATGAGAAATGCGATATCTCTATGAATTATCCCATAATGAATCTGCAAACATAAATTAAGTATCATTTATTGTTTATATTTTCGTGATACACCTACGTTTCATTTATTGAAACCCAATATAATATCAAGCAATAGTGTCTAATTACTACCAAATATCAATATTTTAATAAGGCATGCTCTAAATTCAGGAAAATAGAATTTAACATTAACCAAAGTGCCATTCTTTCTTAGACCCATTTTCACGATATTTTTTGTTCCATATGGAACGAATTCTGGTAAAATTAAATTCATATTCTTAAAATATATGAAACCAAGTAGTGAATGCTAAAAGGTGCATTAGCTTAAAATAAAAGGAAGTGATATGACGATTGCGCTCCATACCTCATGGACAAGATGGTAGCACAAATCACACTGGGAGCACGTGGAAGGCGTGTACAGCGATAACGCATTGTAAATGATAAAAACCCTTATCTTTATAGAGCGTCGAGGAGAAGTGAGGGAGAGAGACATAAACATCACTGAAAAAAGAATTGTTCTTTTTATTATGGCCACCCACCCGCTGAGCCATAACCCTTTATAACCCCTCGCTACCTCACCGTTGACCAGCCCACTGCTAACGCCGCATCCACCCAGATATCCGCGTCGAATATGCCCGCGTTCCCCTCAGGAGAGCAACGCACTCTGCTTCATCTGACTCTCGTATGAGTCACGTCAATGCTCGAAAAAAAAATTAAAACCCAGAACGTAAGAGTCTTGCTCATTAATAAGAGTGTTTTCATGGAAACTACACTAAACCCGATGACGAACTCGAGGATGGTAATCTCATTATTACTTTGCTTCTCCATTTGGGTGAGAAAAGACTGCCATTTGGATTCTTTCATCGGGCCATCACCAAAAAGAGCGCTCCATCCTGAAATACATCGATCACTACTTGGTCAACCTCTACCTTTCCGGACAGGAAAACAAGCTTTCCTTAATAATCACTAGAAATACAGCACAGAGACTATTTTAGGCAGGTTTTCGGATAAGTGGCAAAGTTTATGTCACCTCTATTAGTCTGCGAAAAAAAATTGCTCCCATACCGATCGCATGGTATTCTCATATCAAACCCTGACTGGTAAAATAAAAAAAAAAGTTACATCGTCTCACTCTGTTTACCGCACTGCTTGTGAGAGGAATAAATCTTGCCTGCCCGAATACTGTAGAGGTGAAGATACTCCTTAGATTCATTAAATGTGTTTTCAGGATACGTTCAACTTGGAAAATATGCCGCTCATTTTAATAGAATTTCATAGTTTCACCATTTCAGGTATGAGATAACTGCGGAGCTTCGCTATGCCTCTTAAGAGCACAATGTACTAGTTCACCTTTACAAAATGGCACTCCAAAGTGGAGGTGGATCGAAAACAATCATGACTGAGACCTCAATAGTAATGACACCCTAACGACTGATAACATGCTGGAAAATGGTAAGGTGAATTTACTCGCGTAACAATGTATGACAGCTCATGCATTCATGAAATATTTTTCATAAGAATGAAGGGCAATATTGAATTACGAATGAAATGAAAATATTAACAACTGTCTGATTTATCAATCATCACCTAACTCAATGAATTTTTTTGCAATGCATGCTTAAATAGTTTAATGAATTTTAACAAGGTTCCATGAATAGCAGAGAGAAATTAAAAATCAGTGATGACGTCGAAGAGTTTTTAAAAAACTTTGAGTAATGAGAGCTATAAGTATATTAAATATAGAATAAAATCTTTAAACAACTTTTTCTACAGAATATTTCCATTATAATATCATTAGCATTACAATGTATTATTATGATTATTATTACTAGGTAGTAGTATATTGTATTTAATCGTAAATGAAAAAATCGTAATGACAGGCAAAGTCAATTACTGCGCTTTTATCCTAACTCCTATGTAACAGTTTGGAAGAAAATATGGAGAGGACATCAACTTCATTTTTAGCAGAAAACCAACTCGGAAATGCTAAACTTCAGAATAAAACCCCCAGCATTAGCGAAACACGACGAAAATTATGTGTTCCACAGTCTTATTTTCCACTAAACACGAACCAGATATGAAATCCGCAAACGTTTTCCTGAATGATTATATCTACTGAACAGCTTTATGGCTTTATACATATACATGTCTCGGTCTGGATACAAAGAGAGAAACGATTCAATGTAACGCAAATTTGAAATCCTCGACACGAAACTCTCAGAACTACTGATTGAGACGCAAGCCGTTCTAACCCAGCTCGGGAAAGACACCAGTCTGCTAACCCATAGAATAATCCCTTCTTTCTCTCTCTCTCTCTCTCGGCACAAAAAGTTATGATCCATTTTAAAAAGCCACGTATCGATCCGGCGTATTTTTTACGGCCTCCAGAGTTAGAACGAAAATAACACTGGAAGAACAGAATCGCATCTGAATAAAACAGCAATCGCTCCGCTCGGAGTGAGCTTTTTTCGGCTGGAAATCTGGCTGACTGATTGCGAGAAGGCCATAAGCGCCGTGTCAGTGAACAAATTCATGGCTTCCGCTCTGCGATATGGCCGTGTCCGAGGCCTTGTACCCGACCCCTCGCCAGACCCCCCCCTCCCTCCTTCCACGTATTCTCCCGTACGGCCCACCCCCTCTCGTCCGCCTTCGGGTGAGTCAGGGTGGGGAAGAAAAATGTTTAATGGAAGGTGGCAAAGGTCAAACTCTCCAAGCGGTGGAGACTCCAGAAGGAGGTGAAAGAGATCACGAGGCGGGGCTGAGAAGAACGCGGACAAATCACAGTTAGTACCTAGGAATAGACACCACGATTATTACAATAGAGGATTCTCCAATTGGTCGCCAAAATGTCTGGCCACTAACCATGGATTGTACGGTTAGCAGAAGCCAAGGCACTGACGGTGGAGAGAGCCGAGTTTCACGGGGATATAAGAAAATAATTAAGTAGGTATGCTGAACGAAGTTTGTTTTCTGGATGATGTCAAATGTATTACGTTCCTATGCTATAACTTGCAAATAAAATATTTTGCAACTTTTTTTTGCAAACTCCAAGAGCAAATGAATTGCTCCACGCTCATTGAAGTGCTGTGGGTTAATTCGAAAACCGATTGAGGAGCAAGCAAGTTGAAAGAATGAATGAAGCACCTGCGGAACTGACTGATGCCTACTCCGTGCAGTGCCTTAGGTAAATGTAACTAAGAGATTATTATGCGGTTGCGAAGTGACCCAATGCGCAAGAAAACAATTATACAACTATGCTACTACAATACCCCCGACTTTTGTAGTATTGAGGAAAATGCAAAAGTTTGAAAAGGCAATGTTTACAGTTGGCACTTAACCTCTTCCACGAGCATTAAATTTTACTGAAATAAAAGTTTTCCAAAAATAAGCAACACAAAAATAAACGCTGTCGTCGGAAACAACCGATCAGAGACCTATTAAGGGTCACATGATTAATAGCACTGCCGTTTCAATCATGATCACATGCACAGAAGTTTATTGTGGCTCTTCTTTTGAATGAGGTATAGGTGTTTGGAGAAGGTTACTGACTGTTTATATCATTAGCACGACGAGAGAAAGAAAGGAGAAAAACTCGGCGTCATCGTATGTTATTAAGATAATGCACTGACGCGACCAAGGCTCTACGCGCTCTCAAGCTCTGCCATTGAGCTGACCTTGCCTCAAGCAAGGTTCAAATGTAATACATCTGCTGCAAAATAATTGCCGCTGCAAGAAGTAAATTTGAGCCCACGGGGTGGGAATCCAACACTTCCCATCACACCAACTTGTCTCAATAATGCGTTATTCCTGCACGATAGGTCATTTTCGAGAAATACTACTAGTTAAAAACTTAAAAATGAAAAAAATCATTACCTGAAATTTTCAAATAACGGGGCTCCTTGTCTAGTTCAAACCAACAGAGACTTGGAAACTGGCGATTTATATCGCGACCAAGGCCTTGAAAGTATGGAATGTATGCGTAAACATCCATTTCATTCACCTTTGAGCGTCGGAAAAATTCCCTGCAAAGTTTTTCAAAGCGATAATTCGAAGTACACACGGTCAACCGGTATCCCATGGAGCTGAGAGATCCTGATTTACAAATAAATATACCTATCACAACGGAATTTCCTTGCCCAAATATTATAAAAACGTTGAAACATACAAAGAAAGGTATCCATAATATGAAGGCTTAATCTCACTTTCACATTTTTTTCTATGGCATGTCAGTGGCGATGATTACTCCAAAGTGAACATATCTGAAAATTTACGATCGATTTGGAATCAGTAAAGGTTGATTACATTAAAAAAAACTTCCATCTAAGCGTATCACCCTCAAGTTTCTATTTCTTGTCTTTTTCCGCCGTCATCTCAACCATTTAGCTTTTAAAATTCCTTTTAATAAAAAAGGTGCTGATAGGAAAAAGAAACGCCTCTTAATACATTAAATTATTTGCAAAGTATTACGAGCATATACTAACCTGGTGACCAGGTGATGTTGATGGAAAACGTAAACATTTACTGACAATTTCACAAAGGTTAATGGTTTAATCAATTAATATTCATTCTTTGAATGAAAAAAGCTATTTTGAAATAAATTGTGAAATAATATTTTTTCAAAACATAAACAAAAATGTAGTCATTTTTCAACAGACTTTGTTCTTTTTTAGCGCTAAGGGTGGATTTCTAAAGTGAAGACATATTCATTGAAAATGATGAGCTTGATATAACTAAGTTTCGTTCATTACTGGCAGTAAAAGTTACTGGGAGAAGTTCAGCGTGGGAATCGATGTATCCCACACGTCTTGTGCAATTTTGGAAGCGTTTCATATCGACGAAGCTGCTGTGGTCGGTTACCCAAGCTAGCGAGCGACATCGGCAATAGGAGTCAAAGGCTATCTGTGGCGGAGAGATTCGGGCTGCCAGGTGAGGTTAGGGTCAACCGACAGCTCTGATGCTGTTCTCTTCATGGCGTGATATCGCCCGTGCACTCAATACACCTACCTCACCCCACCTCACCACCTTCCTGCCCTGCCCACAAGCTCGCTGACGTGGCGTCGGGGCCCGCGCCGCCGTGGTGGCCCTTCGTGAGACGCGGTAGTAAAGACTGGCTTGACCGGAGCAGCTCGCCCGCTGGGTCCCAGGCGGCGGCCGCGACATCAGATCTCCCGATGTCGGTGAACTGAGTGAGTGTGTTTTCCATGTGATTCCAAGTGGGGTAACGGTCTGGTAGCGTTATAGGGGGGGAGGGTGGTAGACGATAGTGAATGGGACACTCAAGAGTGAAGTAGTGTAGCTGATGCTCCATACGGCCGCAACCGAATAGGGAGAAGATAATCGAAGTTAGTGGATCGCGAGGGATGAGGCAATGATAGATTCACCTCCCGAAAACTTACGTGTCCTAAGACTATTACTGAAGGGTAGAGGTGATTAAATGCCTATGATGGTAAAATTTCCATATGCTATGTCACCATGGTGGACTTTTTTCTCTTATTCCCTACTCCTTTTCAAGCCTTATGGCAAACATAATGGAATTGGGCGCCAGAATGGGGTAGGAGCTGGGGTATTGAGTAAGAGGTTCGACTTATTACAATCGGTTATAACCCTACCCGTAGATTGTATATTTTAAATACATATAAGATTTTATCCTTCTTACATTTATTTTAAATTTATAATCTTACAGTTTTCTCCCACAAGCGCACATTAAAAATGGTCTACGCTACATGTTCCAATTCCTCAACAAGTTGAGCCTTTCATAGGCTACTTAGGCATTAAACAAACATCAGTTAATCATCCAAAAATTTTCAAAGTTGCGAAATTGAGAGAATATGAGGAGTGAATTGGAAACTGGTGGGGGGGGGGCTGCCCTAGTACTACCTATACTTTTCTATGATCCATAGTCTATAATAATAAAATTACGTATTATTCATTATTATGGCATGCACTTAAGTCTAGATATAAATTTGCTAAGTACAGCGGCACATCATTTTGTCGCCGAGAGTGGTGAGACTCAGTTCTGCCGTGTCCGAATGGCATGTAATCAAAGTTAGAGGATCGGCAGGGATAAAGCAATGGTAGATTTATCTTATGGAGACATACGTGTCCAAATGCTATAATTAAGGTGATAGTGGTTTGATGCCCTCGGTGGCAAAATCGATGCGTAGTAATCTACCGGGTTACAAGTTTGCCTCTAATTTCTATTCACACCAAATGGTGACCTACAAAATTAATTATTACAAGGGAAAGGAGTAGGGGCCATGCATTAAAAAAAACGTACCATTAATCCCCACCCTAGCAGTAACAATATCTACCAATATCACGCTATAGTATTTTCATTTTACTCCAGGAGTCACAGGTTAAAAAACAGGAGGCACAGATTGTATTCGCCGAAATTCTTCTCTCTCCCGCCTTCGACAGGTAACCTTGCCTATAACGTATACTTTACACCTTCTACCTTGTAAAATAATTTAACAGTGATGGTATTCCGCCAAGTGAAGGCGGAGGTTATTTCCCAAGAGAAATAAGGTAGTTTTACTCTCATCTTGTGTTTTATGCCCTTACGGAAATCTTCGGTACTCCTTAAGGACAATCTACAGGTGAAATTGCTGGCGATACGGGAGAAAAGATTAAATAATTGGCCTCAGTGTCACATGTTTTTGACAAATCTGCCCGGAGAAACACGAGAAATTAATGAAAGCTGCAATCACAAAATGCAGCCTTCAAAAACCGCCCAGTTAGCGTTAAATGAAGTAATGGTGGGAAACATAAGCATAGAAATATATAAAAATATCATCGCTAGTCCAACCTTGCCTGTAACAACCATAATGGCCCATATGATACCATCTATTCTTAAAGTAATGGATTACAAAGATAAGGGAACAGGTTCCATGCCGTTCATTGGCTAAACGGGAGAATGAATTAAGGTTAGCAGTTCAATGAGTACATTGCCGGGTTAAATGAAACGAATTGTAATATTGTCTTTTAATATTATTATTAAACCTTTTCGATTCGGAGGAAGAGATAAATAAGTTAACTATCAGTCATTATCTTGGAAATTAAATGCGTAAAGATGTTCATTAAATATTCCACCTATTTGTATTCGGCTTTCCTCATTTATATTTTATTACCGTCGTTATTATCATTTATAAGGTAGTTTGTAAAGGGCTCTGAATGGCCATTACAAGATTTTTGTAAACGGGCAGGTGAAGTTTTGCATTAATTTGGTAACTTTCTTAAAAGCTCCCATAAGCCTTTGCTTCTCTAAGTAGCACTAAAAAAAATGAAAAGCCATCAGCCCCGAGGAAGATATTTTAATCAAATTCCTGAGAGTAATTTTTGCAATTTTTCTTACAACCCTTATTCACCCAAGATTCTCTCTCTTAATTAGGCTGTCAGCTTGTGACATGGCATATAAAACCAAAAGTGAAAGTCATTATTACCAAATGGCATATGCATGCAGAGAGAAAGTAATTTAGCCTAGATGAGGCCAAGCATAAGTGGCAAGTGAAGGGCAAAATTAAAGGAAAATTTTTAGGAGAGATATAAAAGAGATAGGAAAATAGGTTCTAGCGGATGAGACATAAGCGGTACATGCAGGAAGGGGCATAACGACCAAAAAATATCGTCGTGAGGAAATACGGAAAGGGATAGCAGCGTAAAAAACTGCTCCCTTTCGTAATGGGAAACGAGACATTGAAGAAAGAGTTGTGCGGTGGTAGGAGTGCTCTCATATGGACAGCAGAAGGGCTGGGAAGGCGGAAAGGGAATAGAGGCCACCTGCGGGTAGTCCCACATCGGACATAAATTTCGAAACGTAAGAGAGGCTTCCGTGAGTGGCGGGTATATCATGGAGCTCCCCCTCTTATTCCCTTTAATTAGACGAAGTAGTGCATGCCGGACGCGTGTTATGGACTTCGGACGAAGAAATGGATCCGTCCCACGACAATAATTAGCGAGCCCACAGTTGTTCCACAGTTTATGCCTTGTCGCGAAATGAGCAGAAAAGTCCCACACAATATGCGGACATCAAACCACAGCCTTTCCTAACTCACATTTCCATCATTACATTACTAGCTGACCCGGCTATCTTCGAACCGCCTAATAATCACTGAAATATTTAGTTACATCATTTATTAACCAATAGCAGCTGTACTGATTTTTATAATGTTTTACTTATAGCAATAAAATAATAAAACATTAATAAAAATAAAAAAATTAGTATTACAATAGCTTGTTATTAAGATATTTTCTTTATTACAACTACACGGGTGACGTCGACCAAAGGTTTTCTAGATTCAGACGATGAACGCTCTCCTTGTCATTCTTTTAATCGTCGTCGCGAACGCAACACGCATTGGAAATTAAAACCGCTAAAACTCAAATGGCAAACCGATTGGGATCATGGGAATCCTCGGAATGTGAACTTCTTTGAATTCCTTTGATTATAGTCGCGTGAATCGCATTGATTAAGAGTTTTTAATCACAAAACGCGTTTCATTGGATAGTTTTCGTTGGTTTAGATTTAGAAGAATTATAACCACGGAACCAACCTTCAGCTGTAGATTGTGCGGTGGTAAGCCCGGCACAACCGAGAAGTTAAAATATTTATATGGATAGTTGGAGACTTCGTCTTTGTTCGTTTCACAGTCAGTAGATTTGAGTGCCATCGATATGATAATGAAATACGAAATTAAAGTAAACCACATCTTCGTTCTGAGCCATCAAAATTGGTCGCTCACTCAATCATTTGTGAATTTTGTAGCCATGAGTTATGTTCGGGAATACTTTGTTGATGAGCTCATCTTACGATGAAACGAAATTGCTAAAATTCACGGGCGTAGAATCAATCCCCTGGATTCGACGACAGGAACACAGCCATTACTGACAGTTTACAATTGCTTGGAGATTTGTTTACAAACACGGTAGTGACGCGTCAACTCGAGTGGGGCTTATCTGGAACTAAATGTTCTTCATACAATTTTAATATTTTTAATGAGGAAAGATTTCGACGGATTCGAAAATGTCTCACACGCGTTTCTTGTATGACTGTTGGGTATCAATGGACTTTAAATTTCTAGTTACTTATGATTTTAAGAAGAGAAATTTCAATTTCACTGAGGGTGTAGCTACTATCTCTTCATTCAACCGATAGAGGTAAATTAATAAGAATAACACAAGCATTGCTCTATTGTTGAAAGTTCCTTACACTGCAACGTAGCTGAAGTAATGGAAAATTCAATGCATATGTTCTATGCCAATGTCTGTTTCATATTATGCACATAAAATAAGGACTATGTCAAAACTCGTGAGCTATGGATGCGGAGAATACGGTGAAAATTGACGTAGAGAGCATCAGCAGGTAATGGAGATGCAGAAATTTTATTTCACTACGGATAATAGCTAATTTCACTACCATCAAAAAGAATTGCAGAATTTTAAATATAATATTGTACAATATCAACAAAATATACCCATGTATGATGATAGAACAAGAAATTTTGCAGATAATTTACAATGGGAGTAGATTTATATGAATAACTAGAATTTGAGCTACGCCATTCTTGTAGAAAATGTGGAAACAAGGTCGTTCGGCAAAAACATATACCAAGTTGCTCCCTCTCTTAAAACAATAATAATTTCAAAGAATTAAATTATTACTCAAATAATCACAAAATTGGACAAGAGTCAAAGCAAGCACCATAATACTTCCTTTGTCGATGTTCTCCGCTCAAAGGCTGTTTATATTGGGTTGATGTTCTTTGCATCACTCAATGCATATATTTTCCCGACTATTCAGCACTTTATATTATACAGAAATGCATCGAATGTATAATTGACTGGATGCCTGTATCAATCTATCAGAGATACAGATAAATCATTGATGATACATCAATCTATTTCATCATTTGCGATATTTCCGTTAAAATCAAAAGTTTTATGCCCATCAAATTAGCATGTAACATCAAAGATAATGGACTCTACACTTTGCAATTTTCCTCCATCGTATACACAAGCAAATAAAATTTTCATGCATAGCCCAACCTAAGGTTATACGGTTATGGATGGAATAGCCTTTAACCAATTTGCACAGGTAATTATGATTGGTGCAGTCCACAGGCAGACGCGCAGCTGGGGCAAAATTATCAGGTTTCTACCGAAAAAGGCAAGGCTAATCCAAATTCTTGCTGTGAATTTGCGCTTAATATCACAAGAAAATACCAGATAATTGTCGAGCACAAAATTAAATACCTTTGGAAATGGAAAATAAATGGAGCAAACGTACATTAAAACTGAGAGAAAAATACTTCCGAAAAATAATGAAGCCTGCCGAGCACAACCAAAATATTTTTTTTCACAATTTTGCGTTAAAGACGGCAAGCTAGACGCACTGAAAACGGCATTAATTATAGCCTTAGGATGAAAAAGAGGCATTGGACGTACGATACAAAGCATAAACCCTGAGGAAATTACTCATCATGATATTTTCATGGGCTGCACTAATTGATAAACGGTGACGGAAAAAATGTCGAATATAATGTGATTCGCGGAAATCATTCCAGAACACGATTTTCCTCATCATTCTTTACCCATCATTTCTTTAAAACCTCAAACAATGGAAATGGATGTATTCGACAAGCGTTGGTATTTATATGTAGCAAAATATTTACCTATTGCCATGATAAAATGTAAACAGTGGTGAAAAAATACTTTTTTATCATACGAAATTATTTTTTTGGACATACCTGACTTCACCAGGGGTTGCACCAAAATAATACTTTGTATACGTATCCAGAAAGAATTCAGATAACCTTCTTAAGTGAACTGTCGCAATATTCAACAAATAGCCACTGCACACGAATAATTCATCTAGAAAATTATTTTGGAGATGCCGAGGAATATATTGGACCTATGGACGATTCAAATTTATTTTAGAGAATATACCGTCGCACAAGAAGTACGTGCATATGTTGAATATATTTCACAGTCTTGCTGAAGCATCAGAACATTTGAATAACAAAATAAATTTTATTCCGTCTCTGTCACAGTAAATATATGCCATCAAATCAATTTAATTTTTAACATTGAGTCCCAAAATTAAAATAACCTAAAATGGATTGAGCTGGCAAAAACTTTTTATCCTGATTTGACGAGTCCGAATTATAAAGGGATTTGATGTGATTATCCTAAATGAGGTCATCAGAAAAGAACAAATCAACATTGGAGTACATATATCACAATCCCAATTATTTTCCTTGCTGAAAGTCTGGCATGAATTCGTGTAAGCGCTCGCAAAATTAACCGCACTCGAACAAGAATTTTCCCATTGACGAGGGAAGCTGTTCACCCCGAGGTGAACCGAAGGGTTCATTCCTCGAAATTACAGAATACCATACGCAATTAGGACTGGAGTATTTCCTGCGGGGACGACGAATAACGGATGGATCCGGAGAATTTTTAAACAAGGAAAACATTCGCCATGGGACTACAAAGAAGCGCGGAAGCAACACGCGATAACAAGATACAGTGCTCTACAATTAAGACAACTATTTCGTTGCGCCGGCTGACTTGTCAACCGCTACAAGCGACAGTGATTTATGCCTTTTTTTCAGCTTCCTTCACCGATAATCTGAGATAATTTTGATCAATAGCCATAAAAACCAGGATTTGAGGTTTTGACACATTTAAATTTTGAACTAAGCCACGCTTTCAAATAAGCCAGAAATTATATTCTTTGGCTGTTCCGAGTATTAACGAAAAATAATAAATTAAACAATGTAGTTAACTAGAATTTTAAAGTTTTATTTTGTTTAATTTGTCAAAAACACCTACTGAATTAATTAGATTTGTTTCTTTCAATTCATCGTCAAATGATAATGGATGAGATAACGATACTGATTGGATTTGCCTAATAATTGAAACACCCGTTCATGAGTTTGGCCATCTCTAGAACGAAAGCGATTTTTGAATTCAATGTTCACGTTTCAAAAATTTAATTTTGTTTAAAAACAGCCAACCATTTACTGACATCTAACTGGGTACCTTATCTGCCTTAATCCTTAGGTCAAATGGTATCTTTTGATAACAGAATTTATTCAATTAAATATGAACAATCACCATCAGCATCAAGGTTCATATTCAGAATACCTATCATCCCAACGATCAAGTCTAGTAGTGAAATAAACCAGGCATTTGAGTTTCCTATTGATAGAGAAAAAGACTGAGATCCAAAAATTATCTGAGAAATAATATTCTTGTGATTATGGTAATTAGACATAGAGACATAAGGTTAAGAACCCTATTGATCGATAAATAACAGCTTAAAAATCTAACCCGCCGAAGTATGCTTCTAGGTAGACGCCTATTGAGGCCGATAGCCCCAAATATTCAACGCTAAAATCATGTAAATGTGCCTAATTCATGAAAGAAATGTATAGATAATACACAATTTTCCATGACTTCTTGCAGTCTTTCCAAGCATAAAACTAGGTCGATTCTCTATTCTTATATGTCATAATCACCTGCTGGAAACCATAAATTTCTTGACCCTACAAGCCTAGGTACCCAGTTCGAAACCTTATATTAATGTGACTGTAAGCACTCCAGTAAAACAGAAGGCATGATTGCTCAGGTATAGCAAAAAATATTTTAAATCGGAATTGAGCAGCAAGATTCGGGAAAAGCGGAGAAAGACGTTTTGAAAGGGATTCCGAACATGAAAGAAACTGGCGGAATTGCCATTTCACTTCCATGACAGCTCTAAGGTGGAAGAGCGTACGCCGTAACTTTTATCTGCATCGGTTGGCTGAATCCAATGCAGGGTAGAATGGAAAACTGAGGATAAGAATCATGGTTATTTTACGTAAAATCAAGTGGTACAATAAAAATTGAAAGTTTCCTTGGATAAGCCATTAACAACCAAGTGGACAATTTGCATCGAATACTGAGCGCAAGATTAGAAACTTGAGGAGGGATATTGCGTGAGTATAGAATGCAATAAATGGACATATTAGGCATATAATAAACTGGCGCTAGAATCAGGTCCAAATACTCTAATAGACTATGAAACAGACAAAAGGTAATCGTCCATCATTGGGATATGATTCGCTGCTAAGCCATTATTACCTTTTAGGGAGAATATGGTAGGAATCTTCATGACAGCCAAATAGTCCACCGGCTATGGACCATGCCCAGGCCTATGCACAAGCCTTCCCATCATTTTAAACAGTAAAAGGAAAAATATTTTATTCTCTCAATAAAAAGCCAAAGTTGATACACATTCGGAAGGAATTGGAGAATTATGATAACCATTTTCGCTGAAAAATTGAGCTCACATACGTGTATGTACTTCAATTCAAATTCATGAATTTCCTTTACTCTTATTAATATTTTCCTTTATCCTCCACAGATTTTTTCCTTTGAATCTAGTCTCATGTGATAATCTAATGATAAAAATGCTTTGCAAGATAGATCATGCCATTAAACCGCCACTCAAAAACGTATCTTTCAGAAAATTATTGCACAAGAAGAGGGTATTCTTGGTATTGCATGTAGATGCAAGCTCAATCATAAAATCTACACTGTTTGTTATTTATATGATCGCACAGTTTCCGACGTTGGACGAATACTTAAAGTAATTCTTTTGACGCAGAACAATGCCATTTTAGGCCGGAAATGTAATTCTCTTAAAAACTAATCGGCGTATGATACGATATAAAAGATATGGAAAAAGATATGATGCTGAGAAAGCATGAGTTAATGCATACCTTTCACTTAAATTTTCATAGGTCATTGCGCTGAATTCTATGAAGTTTTTGTGAAGACTCGCATTTGTTTACAGTTAATTTGGACGAAAGCTTTTAACCTGTCAAGGTCAGGACAGCCACTGGAAATGCGTCACTCCTGTCGCTTTAGATCCAATAAATCCTCGGAGACACATCATCGCGCTTTCAAAATAGACTTTGTTCATTTCACCCCGTCCTGGAAGTGGACTAATTCTTTTAAAAGACCGGCGCGAGATAGTTTATTCTTTGAAAGAGTATGGTGCGGAGGGAAAGAAAAAGATGCATGAGGTAAAACGACAGAAGAGAAGGCAAACACAATATCCACCCAGCAGCCCATTTATTCCTTTCCCCTGCATTACAAATCTGCGCACAAGTCTCTTCCAAGTTATTCATTACTTTTTCGATTCACCCATACCGTGCTATCACGACGTTTGCTCCACCCTCCAAGACCTCCTTTACCTTCGTCTCTAGATATACCTACCCTCCGTCCCCTTGTGCTTTTCTACACTCCAAACAAGCTTCAGTTCATCGCAGCAAATTTTTCCTAATACCTCCCCTACTTGAAGCCGCTTTCTTACCAGCTATAACGTCTTATCTCACCCACATGCACAAACAAGTTCGATCAAGCAGGTCGATTCCAATTCTATGTTATGCCCTATCGAAGTAGACCGTGTGCCCACTTTCTCCCCTTCCTCCTACTAACCTCGACATCCACTTCGATCGACCCACGGTATAAAAAAGTCCTCTTTGTCGTTCTTCAGAGAAGCTCTCCTCCCTTCTTTTAATCCCATCTATTCATATACGTAAACGCACTCTCCAATCAATCGTTCAAATCCCCCGGGAGGGATGGGGTCGCACAAACCCCTGCGTCATCAGGGTTTCTTACTCCGCCCTCCCCACTTGCGGCGGGTACACTACACACACCAAACCACTCTTTATGCCTCCTTACGTCATCCCATAGCTTGACTTTTTTTACCGCCCCCCCCCCCCCACGCCTGCACTCCTCCCCATAAGACTCGTCAATCTCAAAGGCAAGCGGCTATGCACCCATAATAGTGCAAACAGTTGATGTTTGTACACCCGACTGTACCACAAGCAACTTGGATAGATGGAGAGAAAAAGGTGAACGGTTTCGAACGCACTCATCTTTGTGGGAATTCAGTGCACAAAGGTTTCCGTTCAGAGAGATCCGTCTGCTCAAGCCGTTCCCGGGATTCAAAAGAATTGGCTCAGCTATTTTTAAAATAAAAAAACTCCGCTGTACAATCAAGTGCCTACATACCGTCGATATTTTTCGAGGCAAGACCCAGATCCAGACCGTAAGGGTACATTAAGCTCATGTAATGTTCACAGGTCACCAAACACGGAGTCCTTTTTATTAGCCCGAAGCCTCGCTCCGTTGGCAGTTTGGCCTCAAAAACGTATTTCACAAGGCGACGCTCAAGAAAGTTTCAGCGAGTTTCCACAAAATTTCAAAGCGATCCGTTTAGCTGAAGATCATTCAAGCGTGGCAAGAAGAAAGCTCAGTAGTATAATGGGAACATAAGGGAATGAGGTGGAGAAAATTGGCTTAATCCTTTTAAGGGGAGAGGAGCTTTTTCTTTTGAACAAGATTAAATGAAGGAAATGATACCAGGGGATGGAGAGGAATATTTCGGAAAATTTGCTTAACACTCATGCGCTCCTGTAACATGCTTTCAGTATAAATAAAAGAATTTTTCGTCGCCCGGCCAAAAGCAAACTTTTACAACACGTATTTGCGCTGTGATTGGCAAGAAGCAAACAGAATATGTACGATATTATTCAAAGGATTTTTGATGAATTATATTGCGATGGAAAATAAAAACTTACAAAGGATCGTGTCTTATAGAATATGTACGACATTTCCAAAAAAATACCCATTTTTATCACTGCCTTCAGATCCTTTTATCTTCAATGGAGAAAAGGCTTTTAGTTATATTGATCCTCGTCACGTTACAGCCATTGCTGTTTGCGATGTAGTGCTCTACTTGCTTTGATTAGCTAAAAATCCATGAGTGCGTTGAACTAATTCAGGAGTTATTCGTAGCGCTAACATAACCTGATATGCATTAACATATGTCACTCCGAAATGAACCCTTGCATTCATAAGAAAATTTTAATTTTTCACTATAGTGCACGTGACAGCTAACTATAGCTAAAATTGTTTGCCCATTGAAACAAAGGAAATGCTTACTTAGATCAATAACGGCACATGGGTTTGGCTACATTGATCACAGAATTTACAATCATAAAAATAAATAGGTAAGTCATCCAACAAAAACGGCGGAAAGAAAAATACTTGTGAAAAAAATGCCTGCATGGAATGAAAAGAATGACATGGGTGAAATGGTTGGTGTAATGGTAATATTAAACGATCTATACCATTAATAGCAATATCGATCATCGATATGCTTGGCAGAGAGGCTCATCGTAAACCTTCCTCCTATTCGGGCTGCATAACAGAAATACAATCGAATGTAACGAATGACATTGCATTTATGTACTCCCTCCCTTGGTCATAATTCCCCAGGAATGTGGGCACAATAAAGTCCGTGTAGTTGAAAGCAGGGTGCACGTGTCAGATCTGTGGGGGAATGGGCTTTAATACTAGGAGTGCTTGAAACATTTTGAACAGCCCAAAGCATCGTCAGCGCCAAGTCCAACAGACCAAATTTTATTCTAAATACTTACAATAGCAGTCAAATGAAGCGTAAAATAAATATATGAATGTCCTAATGAGTTCCAAATCATTGCTTTTTTCAATGAAAACTACATTTTTTGAAATTATTCAAAAAGGAGGGAATTTAAATCGGCACATTTCTAAAAAAGTAGCCGAATATCAAGTTAATTTAAATTTCCCACATAACTACAAGCTATTAATGAATAGATGTAGGTTAAAGCATTCATATTATTATTTTTTACTAAGAAAGACAAGAATTTGGAGTTGAGGAATTATTTTTTCAATTCATATTTTCACTGCAGCCGTGCAAGATACCAAATTGATTTCTTTAGAAATATCACAGTGAATTGCACCTAAATATTTAAAACCGCAGTCGTGGTTGGGTCATTCATAAAAAACAGGCATAAAATATAATATAAATCACTACACTACACTTATTTATTGCTATATTCTGTGCATTCCTTGAGTAACTAAAGGCAATAAGTATTCCAGCAATCAAAGAATGAATTATAATTGACAACCGATAAAGTACCTAATTAATATTGTATAATAGCGTTATGTTGTACGCGATAAAACGAAACGAGAAAAATATCCAGGCTTTAAAAACTTAGTTTAATTGAAGTAGGAGGTACATCTAAGGTAGAACAAATGGATATCATGGAGAAAAAAACCTAATTAACTTTTTTTAATTAATCATTTAACACTAGAATGACCGGAGGCAGTCAATTTACCATTCGCGTTTTTCTTTCGCGCACCATTTCGTTATTTTCCTATCAATAACACTGAGGTGTTTTCACATTTAATATTTTGGAACGAATAACCTAAAAACGAAGTTTTTTTTTGTGGTGGAGGTAAATTCATGCCCAGAGATATGTCAGCGTTTACCTAGAATGACCGCGAGCGGTCACATGACCGTTTTTGTATTTTATACCGTAATTTAGCTCTCTCTGCCGAATCTTGGTGTCAATTTCGTCAAATATCACAGCGTGCACTTAACCACATACGAACACTACTCGAGTTTGACTCTAATGCTTTTAAAACAATATATGTTTCATTTTACAGTTTATGTGAAGGAGGTACACGTAAGCAAAACCAAAGTATGTTGCGTTGAAAAGAGTGGCTATTTGGCCTACTAAGCGTTCTATTCGCAGTGATAAACATTCTTTTATCTGAAATTAATTCTTACGTCAGTGCGTAGCTGCTGCCAACCAAGCCAGGCGCTGCCGCACTCCTACTTCTGCGTGTCGCATTGCCTGCGGGGCTGCCCGTGAGCGCCAGAGGAATAGGTACCCTTTCGGGGACGTAAAAGGACTAGAATGACAATCAATTTCACCCGGTTCACCAGAATTGGTTACATTCAACTAGATCTACCAATATTAACTATACTTTTTCTCGTTCGCTTTCACCTAGTCTTACTTTCCCGTTATCGTTGCTTTTCCTGATGGTTTCCTTCGATATTCCTCCATTTTGCAAGTTCCATTGGTATTTTCTACAACAACCTCTTTGAACGTGTTTGAATATATTTCTGGATCGATCGGCACTCCCTACGTCAGTTTCATTGTTCCGTCGCACTTGGTCTCTAGAAGACATGTTGCTGAGATGCTAAAGTTTAATCACAGACTCAGAGGATCGAAAAAAAGTAAATACAAAACGACACATTCCGAAAGCGTTCTTTTCTATCTCCTTGAGATTCAAATACGCGTCTCATTCCACAAAATTGGTCACTTTATGTTAGAGCTGTCCCTTTTGTTGTCCAGTAGTCAATCGTGGCGTCCTTGATTCTTTGATTTTTTGGGGTTTTCTCCGCGTTGTTTGTCGCAGGATGACAACAGTTTCACCTGGAACCCAGTGGGCGTCTTCAGGTTGAAGTGCCAATATCGGCATTTTGCATCTCCTTTGCACCTCGATTTCTGATTCAGAAATATCCCACGTTTTTTTATGCGCAAACAATAATGTTTTTCGATGTTTCAGGAAAAATATTTCATTACAACACTGATGTATGTCTCCCAAGTGAACGTAATCAGAAAATTTGCAAACGTGCTGAAAAAGTCACCTTGAGACCAAATTTGTAGTACTTCATTCTAATGCTATCCTTTTTATTCATTTTTCTCTGATATATGTTTTTAACCAAAACAAATACAGCAAATAACGTGTTTTGACATGCTAGTTGTGTTTTAAAACATACGACATGTTATTTTTAATTAAGCAAGTGAGACATTTTTACTGTACAATAAAATGTTTTTAGTTGTAATTATTATTTTTTGCAAAGTTAAATTCTTTTCCTAACACTACATGCAACCGTAAAACATAATTAGAACTACACTCGTAAGGTAAATTTGTGAAGGGAAAACGAATAAAAGAGCAGAAGAAAAGGACGAACGGTCAAATGACCACTGGCGGTCATCATAGGTATCCGGCTTACCCCGATCATTGTAGTGTTGAGACGGTTAAGACTATCCGGATGAAATTTCCAGAATGTTAAAATTACATGGTCTTTTGGAACGCAGAGATGGATAAGTTAAATCAACTGAAATATAATAGTTATTAGTTTCATCTACCCAGGAAATTTATTTTAATTGAATCACTGTTAAGTGCCTAAAATTTTGAAAACTAATTTTCAGTACGTTTTCATATTGACACCGACCTTTTCCATGTTAAATAAAGAAATTAATTGGCTCAAATAGCTCTGCTAATCATAGAAATACCGAAAATACAAGTATTAATGTCAATTTAGAGGTATGATGTGTGATTCTATGAGACTTAGTTACTTGAGCATCACAAATGGTTCATACCAAAAACTAGGAAATCAGCCAAATAATTGCAATGGATACCACGAGGTGAACAGGAAAGAACTCTAGAATCATCGGAAAATCTGTTTCATGGACCAAGGTGACAATGCGATTCTAAATGTTCTACTGGTAAGGCAAATCAATGGTTGTTGTTCTACCTACAGCCAACATTGTAAGCGTAGGAAAAACACACCATAAGACCACTGTCGTATAGAAAGAAACGTGGGAAAATCGGCAATGGGTGGTATAATTACCGGTACAGGGAATTTTCAGCTGCCGGAGTTGAGATTATAGCTGGATTTTTGTCAACATAATTTTTTTCAATTTCCATAACTTCCTGTCGCCACTTCACATTGAATTGCAATCGACCATCAATGAAATCGGATGGACTTGAACTCTCAAATAGTGTGACTAAAAACATAACAAGCATCATAAAAATCGAAATAAGTCTCATCTGGAAATTATAAATCTTTAACTATGAATTTATATGGGAAATGAAAACATGATTCTGAGTTTAACTATGGTTGATCATACTGATGTATTTCTATGTATCTCCATATCAAAGACACGACTTTAAATTTCCTTCCAAAGCGTATTTATCCAGCAGGCTCTGGCTCTCATTTCCAGAAAATTACGAACTACGTTTGGGATTTGAACAGAATTTTACTGGTGCGTTTGCCAACACACGCGTCAACAGTCAGCACAATGTTTGTACACAAGTAAACAACGCACTCACCCTACCGCTGATAAAGTATTTTATTCCCTAACATTCTAATACCACTTTTGGAAGCCTTATTATTGCTCATAAGGTCGAGTTGAAATAGAAAATAATCCTTTTCCTAAAGCGGGGAATTATTCTTCTTCATCCTTCGGTTAAACCCAGCTACGCCTTACATCCTTTCATTCCTATGACCGGCATCACCGCAATCAAAGGGAGGGATGGTGATTGATCGAGGAATGACATCACCCTCGGTAAGCAGGGAAGAGGGTGAGAAGTGGAACTGGGGGTAAAGGCACTACAGGGGTGGCTGGTCAAACGGGCAAGTGGCAAAGACGAGGGTAAAAGGGAGGGGAGGGAAAAAAAGGGAAGGCTCGAAAAGAACCCATTCGACCAACCTCCTTGCCGCGGCCGCCTCTCCCGAGGGAGAAAGCCATAGAGGGTGGTTTTTAGCATGGGAAGTCAAACAGGATGAGGGGAAGGAAGTATGTGATGCCTTGGGAATGCTGCGGGGAGGGCATTAAGGGGAGAAGAGTGCGAGGATCTATCTCATCCAGGGAAGGTCGGCCGCAAGAGTGCTTTTACCGTAATTCACGTCGAGTGACGAGGCGTCAGCAGAGGGGCTGGGTAGCGAGAGGTCTGTCTCGAAGAATATGAGGAAATAGCAAGAGCGCTGCGAGATAAAATTAAGCGTGGAGATGAGGTGGGATGCATGATAGGCTCTGAGAAGCCTTCGTGGAAGCAACGAAAAAGGATAAAGGTCGGGAAAATGTAATTAAGCCCTCCGACGGACTTGGTTGTTGATTTGATTGAAATCCTGAACTTAAAACAATCAAATCCTGATTCCTCCTGTCCCCAAGTGAAGCCAATAAATTGTGCATCAAGCCATCTCGAGAAGGACCTCCAGAGTTTTTCCCTCATCTTATACTTTTCAGATGAGGTAGCGACTTGAAGATAAAGTATTTCGTTCCCAAACTTTAATTTTTTTCCCAAACGAACTTTTCTTTCAATCGATTCTTGCGCTTTTTCCCATTTAAAATACCTTTGAAATACTTTTGAATATCCCCATATCCGCAAATCTTAACCTATATCCTACCCGCGAGCCGTCTCAATAGGCGAAGGTATAGGACACCCCCTATAAACCGTAATTAAACTATGTTACATGAATTTTGGGTACCTAGACTCATCACAGTCACAATAGTTTTATTAGAGATCAATGCTGACATTTGAGTGTAACTGAATGCTGTAATAATCGACGACTATCGATAATACACAATCCACAGAGTAAAACTACATCATAACTAGATCACCACCAAGTTAAAGAAACGACCACCACCGTTAGTAAACAGGCAACAATACACAAGCAAAATACAGAATATTTCTTCTCCTGCTCTTTATGCTTAGCTTCAGCATGGCAAGCAATCGATCAATAATACCCATTTAATAATGAATAGAAAAACCGCCGTAAAACAAGCAAATTTGGAAAGCAGCTGTTAGGGAGTGCGTCAACGGTGTCTTATGAAGGCGTCGAGGGCTCAGATCGGGACGCGGAATGACTTGCGTGGGATTACCTGGGGGAAAAGTCATTGGTTTTAGTAAGGGATAGAAGCAAAGGCGCGAGGGTTCGCCAAAAGCAAAAGAGCCACCTTCTGTCCTCATTAATACCCAGCGCGGAGCGGTAGGGAAAATTTTAAGAGCTCCTATCCCAAAAACCCTTTCAAATTCGGCGGCCGCGCTGATGGAATACTAATTACCACGACACATTCTTGGGCGGAAACCCCTAATCAGGCGGGGAACGATTGATCGTAAAATTTACGCTTTTTAAAGGCTCACCTCGATTTGGTGCTATTAAAGCTCCAAATTCTAATCAAATCGGTTAAGTATTCAAGTAATTTAGGGGAACTCTACCTTCGTATCGCAGTTTGTCCACTAACAGAGAAGTCGAAAAAATACGGAGGATATAGAAAATGAAATGTGTTTTATGGAGTTTAAAGTTTTCTATTTAAAATGCACGCAGAGTTATGTACCTTGCACATAAGTTAATCATTCATTGGTGGTGATAAAGAAAGGAGGGAAAGCGTTAGAGATACGTTTGCACCAAGGTGATGCTACAGTTAAAGTTTTAAGCGGTCAGAAAGAGCTAAGCTTTGTAGTGTAGTTTTCAAACACAAAATTAAAGCATAGCCGAAGAAAAGCCTTAGCTCAGTAAATTCATTATTCCTTTTTAATGAGCATACTTATACATCAAAACCTGGGAAAAATGTCTCCTACTTCGGTTGTTGTGAGCATTACCGGCACGGATTAACGTTTAAAATTGTAGCAATTGCTTTTTCCGGAAATACATGCATTTAGTTCGATGGATGGATGTATAAAAGTTAATAAAAATTAACGGTTTCATTTCACTTCCTTCGGTTCCCATTAGAAGTAATGGAGATACCACAGTGAAAGGTCTTACTTTTATCACTAAACGATTGCTTATCGGCACAACTTCAAAAATATGATCATTGGCCTTTTAAAAAAGAAAAAAAACTACGGAAAATTTTAAAGAACCTTACATAAGTAGAAGAACTTCATTGTAAACATGAAGTAGGCAAAAAAGTGGATATATATTTTGAAGGAGTACACCCATAATATGAGCTTATAAGAATTGATAATTCATGGAAAATATGCAATTTAATGTTGATATATTAGTAAACCAAAACCTTCGGGTTAGAAAAAGACCAATTCTCTAAGACCAATTCAGGAATTTCTCTTTGGCCTCTCCCCTTTTGACCACTCCCCTGTTTCATTCAATTCATTCCCTTAAGTTCTACACCATCGCCCGGCATGAGAAAACTACTCTCCCCCACTTCCTCTGGATCTCCACTTGACTCATTTCCCCTCCTCCTATTCCCAAGTCACCTCTCTCAAAATATTGATGCACACTCGCACAAAGCAAAACCCCCACCCCATCACATTGCAAACAACTCTCCCCTAGGATACCACGGTCACTCTCGTTTGATGACGGCTTCTTAAAGAGCCGCCCGCCAGGGGCTTAGGAGCGAGCCTTGCGTTCGTCTCTACGTGCAGTTGGCTATGAAGCTCTGCCACCTCGAATAAGAATTCTCTATCAACTATGACTTTCGAAGCTGCTCTATAAAAAAATCTGAAAAAAGGTCAATAACACTATATTTACCAACTATTTTTGCCGTATTGATCCACTGGTAATTCAAACAAAAACTAGCATTGAATAAAGATTTTAATTGGTAGAACACGATAAATTTCACAGGAAATCTTTTGTACCAATGATTCTTATTTTGCTTTCCAAAAGCGTTTTATATAGAGTAGCACGAAACGAGAATGTGTGAATCATGAATGTAACAATAGAGGATTCTACAGCATTCGTCGCGATGTGTTACCTCTCATCGCGAGTTAAAAAGGGTCCACGAAAGACGCCACTCACTCCACTGTAAAGCAAGGCGATCCAAATTTAACCGAAAAATAAGTTATAGTTAGGGAAATTAAACAAAAAATATATGTACCAATGTGATGCATCATGTTCAAGGCTCTTTATTGCTATCCCTTACGATTGTAATTGTTATTGAGTAAATACAAATAAAGAATGGATCGCTCTGTACTCATTGTATTGCTGTGGACAATTCAGATGACAGATTTAATTCTGCTCAAAGTGGCAACTAAAATCAAGCTTCAATGGAAAGGACTGGTACCACCTCTATGTAGTCCCTTTAGTCGGAAAATCCGAGCGACAATCGAAGCTGGAGACGTAGGAGACATGATTCGTGAAGAGCATTGCGAGAAGGTTTTCGGATAAACATTGAAAGGGAAGTGCTTCATCGCACTTGCGAGGTCACGTGTTGAAAACCTTGTGAGAATATGAGGTGGGATCAGAAACGAGTAATTAGATAATTTTATTACATTATAAAGAAAGCCGAGGGATTCGTCAGAAACTGCTACAAGCGAATGAAGAGCGTAACGCAGTTTCTACTCAAATAAGGCTGAAATTCGCTGGAGACTCGGACACGAGATAGGTTTAGATTTTTTGAGCCCTCAAGAACAACAACTTTCAGAGCGACACGGAAAAACACCTCATTAGATTCTTTGTAGATATATTCTAAGGTCCGTCAAAAACAATAAAATAAGGTATAGTTTGCCAAATGTTTAAATATAGGAATCAGTTTTTCCCACAAAACAATAAAGGGCTTTCATAAGTGGATTGGACTCGGTACTTAGTTACCACCAACGCGCACTCTTTTTTCTTTCTTTCCTTTTTTATTTGCCGAAGGCTGATGTCTGAACTCGTCCGTTTCCCGCCACAAGGGTACTTTTAAATATTCTTATCGAGCACTGATGCCTAAATATAAATGCTTATGTAATTGCATTTATAAAGTACAATTGTTTTCTGGATAAGTTAACGAAAATCTCAGTTTTAACAGGTTTAATTTTTATTACTTGAACAAAAAATAAGTTCATAATTTTAGTCATTTAGGCGGGGTCGGTAATAAAACCAAACGGAGAATATCCTATACAATCAACGACAATACAATACCTCTGATCAGGTAGTTACGAAAGAAGATGTATAAAGCCACCAAAAACTGATAAAATCCCTATTGTGGTATGCTAAATCATTCATGTACTTATGTAATTAAGAAATTTTGTCCCCAAGCACAGAAATCCAAACATAGAAAAATGAGTATGTCGAGGCATAGTTGAATATGAACTCGAAGACATTGAACGAGTGCTAATAAAATGATTTCTCACTGTAACAGTTTTAATACCCAAGAAACTCTTTAGTTCTAGCCGAAACCCTTCTTCACTACCGAATGGTCGCATCTAATAACATCATGCAAGTGGGTTTGTAATCTTGTATATAAAAAAATCACGCGCGTTATGGTATATGATCTTGATAACTGGAGAGCCCAACACCCTTACAATTTAACACCCATTAGAAATCCACCCTAGAGCGTAGAACACCAATTACACAGCTTGAGCACACAGGCCTTTCATATTAGCAGCCAGTGATCCCGTTTCCTTATCAGTTCCGAAGCACTTTGCACGGTTAACAGCAACAAGAGCAGCGTTCGCTATCGGCGTGGTTGAGGTCACATCCGTGACTTTAAGGTCGTCTTCTTCCCTTAGTTACGATCGTTGCATCGGTGCCGTTGCCAAAGAGGCCGACAAGCACCTTCCCTCAACCCCCTTCCATCTTACAGAGGACCCGTTCTTGCATCCACGAAGCGCACCACTCAACTTCGACCGCCCCCTAGGACCCATCGTCACCCTTCAAAACACCCCGTGGTTCCGCCTCAGTATACCCGCGCCCACCGCACTCAGAATAAGCCAATTAAGGATGCCGCAGAGTCCGCCGAGGTGCATAAATGCAGCACTCTCTATCCACTAACTCGTTTGAGACCCTCGCCCCCTACGAAGTCGTCAGCATGACAAAAAAAACCTTCATCCAACAAGGATAACCCTTTCCCCTTTGCGACCAATGTCCAAATATAATTTTTTCCTTGCATCGTGAATTTCACCCGCTTTCGTCTTCCACTTTTTTTTAAATTCCGGCTTGATGCCTTTGTTGTCGATCTCCATGCATTTGGCCTCTGTCCCTCAAGTGGTTACGTCCGAATGACTCGGTTGAGTTAAGGTTCCGCAGTGGGCAGCGGCGGCAGAGCTGGGTTTTTGTAGAAGGGGTTCCGCCAACTGTAAAAGGGTTGGGCGGCCGTTCGGAATCCAGAAAGGGTTATTAAAGAAGAGGGCGGGAATGGCCAAAGCGCCGACCAGTCCAACTCCTCCCCTTCCTTACGTTCCTTGTGCTACAGGCCACAGACGACAGAATGTACGGAGGAGGGGAGAGTGGGGCGCTTTTCCAAAGTAATCCAATTTATGGGGACGGTGGTCTCATTGTTGTGCTTACTTCGGCTGTCTTTGTGAGGAATGTTTGGTGCCCTTTGAGGAAAAATAGGATACTTTTCGGCGGGACGCAATGTCCCTTCATCAAAAAGCGTAGTGCTGCTTTTAATTCTAGCCGAGTGAGGCTATGATCTCATCTTTCCATGGGCTGAAAAAAATTGATACCACGCAACCATGTGAATACACCTAATAGGATTAGTAGTCTGGCCAGATTATGCTGGCATGCGGAACAGTAGAATATATCCTCTCTTGGTACGGGAGTGAATGAAGGACTACACATATTATGCTGTAGCGATAGAGGGTGAGTAGTTCGGAATAAACTTCAAATGATGCACTAAAATTTGTCATCGAAATTAAAGATTCAAATATAGGTTTTAGTACTTTAAAGGCTACCGGATAGTCTAAGCATGCATGTGCCGAACTATTATGAATCTCACATGGCAAATTTTTGTACAAAATAATTTCAGATATTGGAAAAGTAGTAATACATAATTACCCAAGAAATTATGAATTTCCAACCAAAATAAAAAAAATTCACTTCCAAATTAATATGAGGCTAAGGGTAAAACATTTAAGGCAAAGTACTGCAGACCCTTTCATAAAGACTAAAAACTTATCATGAAGGAAAAACCTTAGACTTATGTCTTCCTGCACTTACATAGGATAAGAGTATTAAATCAAATGAATAGCCATGGTTAGAATATTTAAATGATTTTGATCAGGTAAAATATTTAAGTTTGATTACTGCGAAATGTATTTACAATTCCACTGTAAATTATTCGCTAGAGAAAACAAATAAAATTTCCTTGTGACACCCCTCAGTTTCACCTACTATTTTATCTAATCAGTCTGTTAAAATAAATATAAATCTATTATTTTTATGAACCGTGGGTCAAAAATGATTAACATTGATAACATTTTAAGTACATTCATTCGGTTATACTATAGGTCCAAAAGGATATTAAATTTTAGGTATCCGGTTTAGCTACATATTCCAAAAGGGTATTTCGCCGGAATTATGGCTAACCATATACATAAATGGGATTTATTGCTGGCTAGCTCGAGAAATGTATTCATAAATCATGAAGCTGCAGTAAATATTGCGGTCCGACGGAAAACAAATTGATGCATTGAATAGTACTCATAGCAAACTGAAAACTATATCACACATAGATTTCGGAATGCGTTTTCAAAAGATTACAAAGGCTTTGACAAAATAGGTTCACTATCATATAGTTTCTGCTTCATTGCCTACCTGCCTTTGAACTCAAGGCAGGTTAATGCTCACTTAACATGCATTTCAAGCCATGACAACTTCATAAGGTACAGGTATGTCATCTCACAACAAGGTAAATAAACTATATGAATTCCAAATTAGTCTTTCCTTTCAACGTATCTCAATTATTTCTGTCCATAAATACCACTATTCATATTCCATATTCGCCACCAATTTAAAGTCTTGCAACAATCTGATTCGGAGTTTTTATGTTGATATTAGTGTCATGGTATCTGGGATGTTTTAAAAATTTTGTTTTTGATGGGCATTTGTCGGAAAGTATGAAATGCGGTAGAACATAAGTTAATTTGACGGCAATGATGATCTAGTAATATTTTGAGACTCCGCAGGATGCTTTGGTACTAATTATCAAAAGAAAATAATTCCCGTTAAAATGCCAAAATGAGATTTCCTTATTCGGGAATCAAATTTTGGAACACATTTCACACTCGTATTTGGGACGCAATTCAAGCGATGATAACAAAACGAATATTCATGGTTTTTTCAATTGGCAACAGTAATGACTTTTGCCTGGTTCGTTAAATAAAACGATGTCAAATGTTTCCAGGTGCCTCAGTGGGGAGAATAATAATCCTGAGTAACACCTAGATAAAAGTTTTATACAAATAGGTTACGACGACAAAATCATAATGAATATTTTGATAAGCTTGAATAGTTTGTCGAATAGCTGCAGTGCAGGAGAGAACCTCGTTTTTCCTCCTGTTCGAAAATTTTACTCCGGCTGGATACGAGGAAACGCTGCTAAGATTTACATACAAGCAAGATTTATCCAACGAGCCGGGCCAATGTAGGAGTATAATTGTCCCATTTTGCACAATTACCCCAGTACTATTTTAGGTCACTGTCTAAACACCAATATGACAAATCAAAAAGATGAATTCACAAGGTCACATACCATCACTTCAATTTGGATTATTATCTAAAAAATGAAAAAAAAAACTGATTCAAGCACATAGTGTATGTTATTTTAATTAATAGAATTTGATATAAACGCTTTTTTGCGCAAATGATTTTCTTTCCAACGCAACGTATTTTGTATCTAAGTCCAATAAAGTTTCTACAATCTAAGTCAACCGCGAAATATAACAAAAATAGGCATCACACCAAATTGTTCACTGAAAGACCATAACTAAAAAAAAAAGAGTATATGCTCTTTCACGACGGCGTAGCGATAATTGAAATTTCTTAATCTTAATCTTTTTCTTTAGATGGTAGTATGTTTGACCTTGTCATATGTTAGAAGATTTTTTGAACTTAGAACCAGGTGCCGTCCAACATGTTACAGATGCAAGTAGAGGAGGCAACAATATAGAAGAAGAATATGTAGTTGTGAGATGATAATAACGCCTGATAATTTATGGACCAATGATACCAAAGGCAAAGAAGGATGTACTAAAAGCATAAGTAGGGAAGACTTACGGGACACCAAAGCAACAATATTTCAGCTTCAAAGTGTAAAATTAATTAATTTTAATTTATTAGTTTTAATTCATCGATATGCAATTTAGAAAAAAAGTAATATAACACTATGGCTGATCAGAATAATTTACCTATGCATTACAGGAATCCCAGGAAATACATAAAGCCGCTCGAACTTGATAGTTAGGGATCCATTACATGAGGAAACTGCTCGAGCATGTAACAACTGAAAGATATTTTCCAAAAGCCGTTCATAAATTATATTTCACAAGGACCTAAAAATGGTATTCTCATCGCTCCCATTGAGTATAGGCATAGTTTTAACGTTTTAAAAATTCCCTAATCATGATTAATGCGCTGCAACAAAGTACAAAATGTCTATCCATTTTGCAGTACCAAACAGAAGAGCTGAAGTGCTAGCAAGGGTCAAGTGACCTTTTCATATTCTCTTATTAATATTAATAATTGCCGAAACGAATTTCAGGAGAGAACCTCGTTTTTTCCTCTGGTCCGAAAATTTTCCTTCGGTCGGATACGAGGAAACGCTGTTAAGATTTACATACGAACACGATACATCCAACGGGCCGGGACCGTGTAAGAGTATAATTGTCCCATTTTGCACAATTACCCCATATTTAAAAACGACAAGGGTTGTTTGTCACGTGCAGAACATAGCGTGAGAAAAAACACGCACGTGAATGGGGAGGCAGGGCGGAAGAAATGCGCGTTTCAGCGAGTAACATATGAGCTTTATTTCCTTCTCTCTTCAAGAGTATTAAATCCAACTCCAGTTTGAAGAGGGAGTGAAGCGAAGAGGGGTTGGAAGGAGTGAAAACGGCGAGGAGCGGTGAGCAGCGTGGTGGGGAGGGGGGTGCGTTCGTCACCGGTAAATTTCTCCCCCCTTTCCGCGGGAACAACAGCCGAGCACCACCCAACCAACCCGCTCCACGCTTATCCCGCCACCCTCTCAAACTCTCCGTACCCGTTTTCTCTCTCTCTTTCTCTTTTCGTTTCTCGAGCATTCCCGTCCCATTCCACCGCCTTCCACCTGCCTTGTTTCGGTCGCATTCATCTCCACCTAACTCCCGCCTACATCAGCGCCACAGCGCCGGAGGCGGCACGTGTAATCAGGTCCCCTCTTCTTCGTTACCCTCTCAGCCTCAAAAACTCCAACCCTGATTCGTTGCTGCAAGCAAGCGCTTTCTTTATTACAAGCGAAATCTCACCAGCGAGCCCTTCGATTCGATATTACTTAACTTTATTACAGGGATACATGGGGTTATCCTAATCATACCCTTGAGGTGACTTCTAATCAGAAAGTGATAAAGAGTTTCACATTTGTAATTCCGTACCATACATTATCATTAATGGTCAGTGAAAACTGGTAACCGTTGGGTCTAGAATGGGTGATCTTATTATGCTTAGCTTTCGCCAAAAAAGGGCCACCTATGGAAATCGTTCAAAGCACACTGACGCTATCTTCCAATATCATCGCATCACGGCGGAAAAAATAGCAGTAAGAATGATTTGAATCATTGATCTTACCAAGGACTGTGTTTACATGATGCACTCACCCGCTCAAGCAGGTGGCTGGAAAAATGCTCAGATAGAGGCACAAAATTTGAACTGACTTTTTCCTGGACATGAATTCACTCATTTACGCAAAATTCAGTGTTCACACAGCGTAATTTTGGTGAAAAATTTGCTAACACGCCGGTTGATACAACGCGTTAATACGCTTGTAGAGAGTATAAGTTATACAACAGAACGTTTCAACTAACCGATTGCAAAAGGTTTTCAAGATTCCTCGTGTTCCAAAAGGATATCCATCAAAGGATAACAATTACTTGAGTTATTATTTCCTACAACTTACTAAGAATGTTTCTAAATAAATTGAACAGAGGTAGACAATCAAAGAAATGAAGTATTTCATAACTGTCCTTCTGTAATATGTTTTGGCCTAATAGTTTTGCAAATATATCGTGTATCCAATGCCAAATTGCAAAGAGGTAAGAAAAAATTATATCAAATGTGTGAAACATATTTCCATAAAAACAGGCCTAAAATTAATATTGTACATTTTATATTCGAATACAGTATTTGTCTCTAGGCGCGAAAGTGACAATAGAATAAAATAGGGAGACGAGATAAAAGGAAAAAAGGGGAAATGAGGAAGTCCTAAACCTGGAGGGTGATAAAATAAAATTACAGAAAGATAAAAAGTGTGAGAAGTGGGTATTGAGAGTTGAAACCAGGATACTGATATATTTGATCAAGAGACGGATAGCATACGATGAAAGGAAGATAGTTTGGGTGACAGGTGGTCATTCACATGCTAAAAATGGCTTGATATAGGAGAGCGAATTGCTTTTATACATCGTACAGAGCGACGTGCGAGTTATCCCGACTCGGCGTCCACATCAACCAACCTCGGCATTCACTTTGAATCTCCAAATATAATAATACCAACCCAACTCCAGGTGCCTCACGCACCCTCAAATCCTATCTCCTCATTACGAACTCTCGGAACAGAATTTAAGGGAAATAATATTAATGAAGAGGAGTTCTTATTTTTCCTCCAGGCTTGGAAATGATTTTGACCGAGCAAGAACACCCCTCCGTCCCCCTACCTTTTGCGCAGCACAGTGGGGTCTTTTTTAATTCCCGTTTATGGTTTGATCCTAAATCCCAACCTTCCTTGCTTCCTGCTCTTACTCATAGTGCCAGCTTATTCAGAGGGGAAAGACCTCTACCAATTTAAGGCATAAGTCCTGATTGTTCGTCCAACCAACGTATTTTGTCATTCCCACCCTCGGTGGAAACTCACCTGTGCATCTACATCCACATTTCCCTATACAACAAGAATCCCAACTCTCTCCATTCATCCCACCATTTTCCCTCGTGCATATCTACAGCTTCGATTGACCAAACAAGTACATTCAAATTATTGGGGAAAATAGGGGTGGACCAACAGCCGCGTTCGCGAGCGATAAATATGATAAAAATCACTCTTAAATACATCTAAATACCCATAAACTCTTCACCAAACAACCGATAGAAATTACAATAAAAAATAATTGGATTTTAAAGTATCCAAATCATGACAATCGTTTGAAGTAAGAGATGATAAAAGTTCCTTTCTTGAAAAAGACATGCGACTGAGGAATAGAAATTAGCAGGATAATTAAATTAATTAAATTCGAAAGATATTTTGTTACCGATATAAAATATGGCTCATGAATCCGGGAAATTGTCAGGAAAAATGTTCAAAGAACAGCGAAGGGGGTTAAATCACAGTGTTGATATTCGTAGTTAGATATTTTAAGTAATTGAGATCAAAAACCTCACAACAAGCTTCAATTTCTTAAGAAGAACCTACGACATCTGGAAAATCTACTGTAAACCGATAAGTTATCTGGGAAAAAGGAATCCAGGTTTCCAGATTATTACTTTTTATTTCTTTCTCAGCAGAGATATTTAGGGAAAAATGTTAACCACCGACGTAAAATTGGCCTTGCAAAGTTGCTGACTTAGCATATAATTATTTTAGCAACCACACTGATTATCATGCGTCCCAAAACTGCACATTTGAGATAAAAATGTATTTCCCTCACAATCATATTCAACTGGTTAAAGCAAATTTTCCTATTTTCGTTCCCATGTGCCTACACCACGCGGAGGTGCAAAGCCAACGCATGCTGAGTTTTTTTCCTAATTTTTTTGGCACTCTATATGCATACATAGAACAATGTATTGCCACTTAGAAAATGGATGCTAAACGAAATAGACATTTTATATAATTGGGAGTGATTTATGAGGAGAAACGAAGTAGTTCCTTTGAATTTTCGTAATTAAACTTTCACCATATTTACATGCATAAATAAGTAAAACGGTAAACTATCGTTTCTCTTACGTGCTGAAGTGTTTATTTTATGTACTTGCACTCTGGAAAACAAAACTTATTTTCTCATACATGCACATGCCAGCCACTGTTTTAACACAAAAATATAACACGTTTAGGAGTAAACTAAAATTACAGGAAATCTATTCAAGAGTGAAACCTCCTTTCAACGACCATTTCTACCTCTGCAGGTAACCGGGATACGCTGGTGAGAGGGAGAGAAAGGTAGGAGGTATAGATGGGAAGGTAGGCGAGGGAATTGGGGTGAAAAGAGACCCAGAGGATTTGTATGCGAAGTGCAGACATGGGGACGCGTGAAGGGAAGTCTCGCTGGAGACGGGGGCGGGTGGAAAGGGTGGCCGTACCGCGGGCAATGCAGCATTCCAGCCTCGCACGCCCCGTGCAATTAATCTGCTCCGCTTTCCTCTTATTGCAAACAGCAATCACGGGAAACTCGCCCATTCATCCTGGGGGCGACGAAGAGGAGAAGTGGCGAAGGCGGCTGAAGGGTGCGCACCCGGAAAGGAAGGAACGGAAAGGTGCGAGCGCGGATGGTTTTGTGCGGTACCAAATCCCTATGTGACGAATACCCGTTTATGCAGGCTCTCGCGTCTACGTAAATATAGTAGGTAGGTAAATAAAATTATAAATCTATCAATATGCATGAACACAAAATCTCTGAATGATATCTCTCATGTTCATAATTACATTGTGATTAGGAACTGTAAATTTGGTGAAATTTTTAAGATACGAAAACTCTAGCGAGATGGAATGGAATTTGTCCCAAAAAAAATAAGGTGCAATAAAAAATGAATTTCAATTTGACTAAGGGCTTCAATGTCTCTACACCCTGAAGATGATGTTGTAACACTGTAATCCGGTTCGGATAGAAATTAAATTTTGTGAATTTTGGTATCATACCCTTTCAATGTGTTGGCGAGATAATTCCATTAGAGACAATACAAAAAAAAATCATTTACCATAAAAATTTTAAAATATATTGCACATTGAGTCTATATTGTCATAACCTCACTATATTGGGTTGGTAACTTAAAAATTTCAAAGATATATAAGCGGTCAACTAAAGGAACTACGTAAAAGTTTCAACAAAAGGCCTTGGTGTTATTCTCAGTCACCTCAAAATGAAATGTTCTATCCAATTCTATTTCGCCACGAGTCAAGCTTGTCAAAGAAAAACCCAATGAATTTCATCTCAATCATAGCAAATTCTCCGAAATCCACGAAAGCTGCTGACTACACCCCTAACACAATCTTCTGTCTCCTCCTCCCCTCTAGCGCCGATTATCGCGTGGGCAGGATATTAATTCTCTGATCCCTCACTCAGTTTACACGAATACATCAAATACTGACGGAAAAACTCACATATTCACTGAAAGATGACTGAGAGAGCTGGTACCAGATTAACCCCTTTCAATGAATTTATCACGAAATAAGAAGGGTGATTTATCCTTTTCCGAGGAATTAGACTTTTTTAAGTCACCTAGATTTTTCCATCCGAAAACTGAAGTACCGAAAAATTATAATCATTCGACTTGATTTTTGATTTGATTCGCTAATGTGTACTATTTTTTTTTGAAATTTGAAGTTAATTACAAGCAAAGTTAAGGTGATTATCGTTACTACTCCTGAGACAACATTATGAATTAACATTTCTATCATGTTTATTCTAAAATATTCGCAATAAAATATCAATAATATGCAGTAAAAAATATTCCTAACTATTCCTTACGAACAAAATTTGTAATTTGTAATCCCTATCTAATTTTGAATATTCACATTCTAAAATTTTATACATGCATAAACAAGGTTTTCTGCTTCATATTGAACAAACAATGGATGTTATGCGCGCTAAAATGTTAAGAGAAATGCTAGCTATCTGCTTTTTATCATACTGTATGAAAATTAATGGCTACTTCACGTGAAAAATGTAAACTTACAATGATCTTTTAACCACTTTTAACGAAAGAATGTGACTTTTTTATTTCGAAATTTATACGCATAGCTTGAGTATATCTATCATCATCCTTGACACATTCGGCCGCAAGTTGATGTGGTTCGAAATAATTATTTCAGTTTTACTAACTAACCATGACAACTTATCACTGAATGTGTGTCCACTGAAAATTCTCTATGAATTTAGCCAAATAATTCAGCTTAATTGGTGAATGAAATAAATTCTGCAAATAATTTATGTAAATGCTCTTGGCGAATCAAATAGTGGGATTCGGCTTCGTAATATAATATATTGTGGCTCATACATGGATACCAGGAACAATCTACAGGTATAAATATTTAAATACTCCGCAACATTTAAATAATTGAGAGACCGTGACTACTCACAATCAGTTATAACAAATGCAAATAGCATAAAATTCGAGTGTCAGATATTATTTTCAGTTAATCCACCATTTAGGCTTTTATATTGGAATGGTAAAAGAATTTTTATTGATATTGTAAATTTACAAACACAAGAATTTATATATCCTGCACAAATTCCTTGAGGGAATATTCTCTAAAATTGTGTACCTGTAGTACTTTCTCCCAATTACAATTCACTCACAAGCCTAATCACCTCAGGGCAATGACACCACCTTTCCCTAACACTATGCTGGTTTCCCTTCGCGCAAAATTTCAGCGGACCCACCCAGTGGTTTATAATTATCGTTATTTTCCGCGGTGTTCTTTCATACCCAGAGAGATGGGAGAGAAATATTAGCCGCAATTATCGTGGGAGTGGAGGGGCTGCAGAATGAATTGCTAATTTTGGCTCCGGGTCTCCTGACGGTGATTCCGTGGGCTCGCGACTCCCGCTGCTTTTGTCCTTCCACGGGGGTCGCAGGTCGACCGCGGCCCGAAAAGAAGATGGGATCCACGCAAGCGTGAAAGGCGGGCTCACGGTACGGACGCCACCGCGTCGTGTCATGACCTTATATATTCACGCACGTCCGGTTCCGTTGTGTTACCAGCTGACGCGCGGCGACGCAGCAATCATTCACAAGTGTCGGAAACGGGGCACGATGAAGGGGTGAAGATAATTTGTAACTCTGTAAATCAACTACTTGTAGAGCTACGGCAAAACAATGACCTGGGCTCAAATTATGTGGAACAATTAGCAATTTTCAACTTTCGAAAGATTTAACGTGAAAATAAAGTGAAATTAGACGCTTTCCTTCATTGCCAGAGTGGTGATACTGGAGAACTCATCATACATTTCACATTTTACCTTTATGGACGGTTTTCGTTGAATAATCTCTAAACTATTAGTACGTAAGATTAAAACAGAAAAATAATGATCTTTTTGCCAGTAAAAACAACTGAATTGATTCACAAACTAAGGCTAGAAAAGGAGTGGCACGGCTCCATGCCGCCTGTGCCACATACCATGTCGCTCATTAGCAACTTAAGTCGAGCATCTTCATTGGAGAAATGGAATAATTTATAAATATATTCATAATTAAGTTCAAGAGCATCGAAATCCAGTTTTTGTAGACGTAAATATAAAATATATTCATGAATCTTAAACGACCTCATTCTGAGAAGTCTCTATGCTCCATAAATTGATAATTTAAATTCCAACATGTCTTAGTCTGATACCGTTCACTCGCTCACTTTTTTTCCTTTATTAAAATGTTGGACAGTAGATATGCATAATAGTTTTACTGCACACTTGAATACGAAAAAAGTTATCGGACCATTATCGGATTTCCAGTACCAACACTGTGTCAATCTATTAACCAACAGCCAAGTGTTATGGAGGGCATATTATCAGGGGTTATCTTAAATTCATACTTTTGCCGGTTTGGCTCAAAAGTAATGCGTCCCTTTGCATGCAATACTCCCACTCAACCAGCCAATTTCCGGACCATTTGCTAGTTTACTGTCTAACTTCTATAGCTCATGCAGTGGATCTTTGTGAACAAATCTCATCTGTATCTCAAATATGAAAATTTATTATTCAGCAGTTTCTTTCTATGTAAAATTTTCATATTTGAAATACAAAAAATCGTAAAGGCAATTCTCACTCACTAGGCGATTCGAATAAAACAATGGTTTTGATAAGTGAGGGTAGAGCCCTCTTATCACTAAGTTACAGGCACGTGAATTTGACACATTCAAATTTTGGGAGTAAGTACCAATCGATGGGCCACCTTGCACTTCAATGATTTTTTTTTGCAGGTGTCCGAAGGCTTCTCCCGAATTTGAACCTGGAATACTTCGCTTAAGAGGGGAAAAAAACCAAATCACTATACTGCAAAGCTGAATTTAAATGCGCTCTCAAATTTTTAAGAGATAAAAAAAGGTTTTATTTTTTAATACTTCGGGAAACCGGATTAAATGCATACGACCGGTCGCACGGGAGCGATGTGACCTCGCATGATGTAATGTTGACAGTGCCTCAGCACGCACATGCGTCGGAAAGAACGACAACTGTGTAACAGCCTATTCGACGTTGAGATAGACGCGTCCTTGTCCGCTTTGTAAGTACACGTAATGATCTGAAAGAAGATCTGGAGAAAGGTAGGTACAGTGGCTACATTCAATACAACACCTTGAATGGCTGTACGCTTTTCACCCGTCGAACTGCCTTCCATATCACATGCGCGTTTCTCAGTAAAAAAAATAACTGCAAATGGTTTAGTTCTTGAAATATCCAAAGGAGTAGCTTGAGGACACTTTATACCATTGACGGTCTTCTGTGTTATTCCGGTATGTAACTGCGTAGTATTCAGCAATTCCAAAAATTTTCTTTTTTCTCTCTGAGGCACGCCACCGAAAGGAAACAAACGGTACTCATACAGAAGAGAATAAACTTATCGCGTAATCTTAACGCGACATCCACCACAGCGATATTTTTTTATCTGTTTAGAATTGTCTTGCGAATGCGGGTGGGAGATGAAGGTTGTGGACAGATCCCCTTTGACCGTAAAGTCAACGGCGCACCGCCGAGACCGAAATATTTGTACGATAGTGCCACCGTCTTGTAGTTTGACTTCATTAATAATTCCGAAGGATTGACAGGAGACGAAAGCTGCTAAAAAAGAGGCATGTGAAACAGGAGGGTACAATTCAAATTTCAAACACTCTTATCTTCACTAACGTACTTTGGTATACTTCTACGACTTGCCCATTAACGCGGGATGACTCACCAGAGGGTTATCCAAAACTATCTCTATTTTCTATCTGTAAACAGATATTCTGTATGGAGTTATGTCGCTTACGATAAATTTCCATTACATGAAGTCCATCGAGAGCATTCATTGATTTAATCCGGGAGTTATTGAAATACTGCCCGAAAACTACGTAATGGACTGGGTGTGCCCAATTCACGATAACGGACAGCAAGCAATTGCGCTACCAGACCATTATAAAGAATGAATTGTCAAGATTGATCCTATTTTTGGGTCAAAGAAACTGATTGTTCTCTCTAAATAGCGTTTGTTTTATTCGATGGAAATTTAGATAAGACTACACCAAGTTTGACAGGTAACTCTATTTAAAATAAAATAAGCAAAGAGTTTACATATTATGCAAACAGAAGTTTATGAAACGACAAAATTAAATCCTTTTCTATACATCAAACGATATTGCCTTTTGAAGACGCGTTATTACAAGGTTACTTCATGAAGCGATTCAACTTGCCATCCACATGTGGTCGGCCTATCCTTGCAAGCACATGAAATTTCATTATTTTATTTTCTTTTCATGACCTTATTTAATATATAATATGGTATTTCCTGGAGTATAGGTCATTTATACAAAAGTTAGCAGCCAACGTTTCGATTTATTTTCTTAAATCATCTTCAGGGCCATGTTAGAAAAAGTGTGAAGCAATATAAAATACAGAGAATAAGACGATACACAATATTTATGCATAAAAAAGGAACAATTGGTTTTTTTTAATTTTTTAATACAATATAATTTAAAGAAATATGTATATATAAACACATATATAAGAACAGAATGGAATATACAAAATATTTTGACATATCTCTAAACTTTGAACATATTTATTGATGTTTAGTTTCTAAGGTATTGCCACAACCTAGGTTACCATTAATTTTGATGTATACATATTTCTTTAAATTATATTGTATTAAAAAAAACCAATTGTTCCTTTTTTATCTATAAATATTGTGTATCGTCTTATTCTCTGTATTTTATATTGTTTCGCACTTTTTCTAACATAGCCCTGAAGATGATTTAAGAAAATAAATCGAAACGTTGGCTGCTAACTTTTGTATAAATGACCTATACTCCAAGAAATACCATATTATACATGAAATTTCATTAATTATTGCCCAAAATAATTTAAATTCATATTCATAATTTATAAGTATTCCTTAGGACCGGTAATTGAACCTCATACAAGTCAAGGGTGGTATTAGCGCTGTTATGAGCTTGTCCACAGCTATTGACTTCTTGGAAGCCGTTCCCCTGCTCTACGCTCCCGTTCTTAATGAAGAGCGAGGGCATAAGACTCAGAAAATTTAAAATTGGTAAAATTTCCATAAGAGTCAAGGAGAACAGGTTAAAACAACTGACTTATGATCTAGCATACGGATTTAAACCATCAATTTTTTATCATGGTGACGAAAAAAAAACACTTCATTAGTAATTTTTTACAATTTAATGAAGCATACATTGACCTGGTAACCATCATTGTCAAGGTGAAGAACGCCAGCAAAACACCAATTATATGCGTATGTTACGTACGTCTGAAGAGAACGATAATTCGCCGCTACTCCTGAAACTTGAACAAAAAAAATACGAAATAAGTGCTTTTCTTATATAATGAATTAAGGAGAATATTACAAGAGTATTTGTCCGTGCAGTTTCCCGGAAAATCAAAGGTCCTACGATAAAAATAATTTTCTCTTGGTACAGAACCAAAGCTATATTATACTCTATGTAATTACCGTACAGCCTTGATGAGAAATGTTTCAAGGGGATTAGGGAAACAGTGTTGTTATCGAGGTGCTCGGTCTGCTGAGAGTTGAGTAATCAAGGTTATTTTCGCTCTCAGTCGTGTTATTGTGGTTAATACGATTACTTAATCCCTTCATAATGTATTATATTGTAAGTAGTCATGTAAAGAGTTGCGTTATCGAGGTTGCCATCTCAAAACGACTTGTTATAAAGGTTCTGAATTACGTAGTGGATTTGGAAAAAATCCGTGTTAACGAGGTTTTTTGGGTTATAATAGTCGCGTTATAGAGGTTAATTTAACTCTTAGTAATTAATAGTAGCGGGCGTAACTTGGTGGAAATCAATAATCGTAGGAATGTTGCTATTTCCACATGGTAATTTATTGAAACCGACCATGGTTTCGTTACTGCGTAACATTATGAAGGTGTCCATATTTTGATAATGGCCAAACCTTGATAATGTTATGCTGTAACGAAACCAGGGTCGGTCTAAATAAATTACCATGTAGGAATAGCAAAGTTATTATTCATTCTATTCGTTAACATTTTGTGCTAAGAAAATTTCAAGGAGATTGTTATTTTTATTGATCTTGTTGAGTAATTAAGGGTCGTGTAAGCGAGGTACTACTGTATTAATTCTAGAATTACACCGATAGTGAAGGAAATGGTTTACAGTTGCTCTCTAAGCCAAGTAACGCCCGATGTAATAGCTGCAAAATGAGCTTTTAATAGAAAGCACTGCAAGCGTATAGTACCTAATCTTTCTGAAACTCTTTCCCACTCGGGGTTGGATACGCCTGGGTCAACCCGTGACATCGGCACCCTAGTGGAAGGAAGAGACGAGGTATGACGGAGGGAAATCGGGTTGGCGATCAAAAGGGAGCAAGCCAAGTGATATATACTACAGGAGTGGCAGTGAAAGGAGAAGCGGTTTTTTTTGGGCCGTTGGGGAAGCGATTGTGCATGGAACAGAGTTTAATTTCGTAAGTGACTCTTCACTTGAAAGGGGGCCTGTGCCAGGACATTTGAAGTTGCAATCGATTCAAGAATCAATTCAAATTTCACTAATATCACTCGGTCACGCAAGGCGATGTTTACGCTAACTGTCAGAATATACACTGGAGGAGTTGTCTCCAGGAAAAGTGAAAATTCCTACTGGTGACGAAGAATAAATGCGTTGCTTTTTGAGAAATTTCACCCGTAACACCGCACCATTTTTTGAAGAATTCTTATTAGTTATCAATCTCCAGTTACGAAAAACCATATGTCCCAACAATAATTTTAATACATTGCTGATGTTGTAAAAAGAACTAAAAGTAGTGTTTGCAAAAATGGAGAGATCAGGCCACGTGAGTAATTGGCAATTTGGCTATCATGTAAGGAATATTTTCTAAAACGGAGAAAAAATGCCCAAAATTGTTTATACTACCTATGTTATATAAAACTTCTCGTTAGAATAAACAGTCCTCACCAAGAAAAATTTTAAAAAATATTAACATATTTCCATTTAACTGATTTTAGTTGGCCGTGCACATGGTCATTTTTTTTAAATATGCCTACAATAAGTGACTCTCTATGGCTCCAAAGTAAGTAGCTATGGGAATAAAATATATATTGCAAAGATAAATGAACTTAAAAAACACAAAAATAACCTTGAAATTCGCGAATTACAATTCTAAGATGAAATGATTAATGAATAACATGTATTAGCGAAAAAAATTCCGATTTGCACTGAGTTAACAAATCAATAATGTTTCAAGTATCGCGTTTTATTTTGGCAAGGGGGTAAATATTTACAAGAATCCAATAACGAAAGAAAATCGATGAGACGCTTTAACATAGAGGCCATTTCTATACTGAATTGAAGGGAGAAAGGAAGTCGTCACGGGAAGTGAAAAGTAGTTGTGTACTTTAACAACCCCCGAGCATTAAATTTAACGACCACTCGCAGAGGACCCCAAGGACTTCTTCAAGGCAATTTATTCACGGAACTAACTCCAGTACCTATTCATGATCTTTATGGGGAGAATGATAGGCGACATTTACGCACGAATCTAGGGTGAGTTCTATGATTAGCATGTGTAAGTAGCAAACAAGTACAGGTACCAATGTAGTGCCTTTATCGCTGAAATAATTATGTTCTGAGGTAAAAGATGCTAATTCTGAATGGTAATGATTAGGGATACTCAATTTTACCCTAAAATAAAATTTTTATTCATTAATTTGGATAATATTCACTCTAGTGTGAATAGATTCATGTCCATTAAAATACAGAATTTAATACACTATGAACCTATTGGAGAATTTTTTTTAGTGGTCAAATTGACCCTTCTGGATAAGAATGTTATCATTTTTCAATTGTCGTTTCCTGAATAGGTCTGACCAGTGTAAAAATAAAATCTATTGAGTTGCCATCATAGCATAAAATTATTTTGTCACTTTTTGAAATCACATCGTCTGCTAATGTCGATGACTTTAGGATAAAATTCTGATGTCTCCGCTACGAACAACGCCTCATTTTTCCTACCACCTTCCTTCTCTAAATATCATGCAAGCGTTCCAAATTAAAGGCATTTTTCAACCAGCCCTAGAGATTCAAAGTTTGGGCTAATCTTCTGTTGACCATTTTAATTTTGTTTAGAAATGAAAATAAAAGTTTTCAACAAAACTTCCATAATTTTTCCATATACGCTCCGTCCTAATGAACTTACTATCATTGAAAGAGGAAGATTTTTTTCTCATTGCTTATGACAGACATTAGTGAAAGACTGAAAAGTGACTATTGATAAATGTATTTATTAGGGATGGTCGGATCGGATACTTCGGATCCAAATATACGCGGATATTGCCCTTCATCGGATCCAAAGTCGCGGAAGGCATCGGATCTGGATCCGAAATTTTAAATACGAAATTTCGGATACAAATTACAACTTCAGTGAATGCAACGCCCCATAAGGGTGTAAAGAGTTCCGATTCCATCTTGGAATGCGCCGTCGCATACAATTCTTGTCCTACTCATGAACCGTTTTGTTTGAAAGCTCTCGCAGAGGTTACGTAGGAGAATTTCTGCCGTGGAAAATAAAAAAGGCAAAATATGACTGGCACATAGTTTGACTCTTCCCAAGATATTGAACAATCATGGGTGGAAATTCAGGGTCAGGAAATTGAAAATGCATTTGGATTCGAAAATATCCGATCCGAAAGATTTGGCTCCGAAAATCAAAGATCCGATCCGAATCCGGATCCGAAAAAATCCTGGATCCGTCCATTCCTAGTATTTATGCTTGATTTTAAATTCTGATTGTGGCTGTATTAAAACTTGCACTACTCATTCGATTCAACATATTTGATGCCATTTGATGAAGTTCCACAACATCGATACAATGGCTATTAAGCTGAGCAACATCTCATATTTTCACCTACACCTTCACATTTCTCTGCGAGCCACCCCAATAGGCCTGATGGTGGAGGATTGAGATAGAACAACAGTCATTTAAAAATACAAAGAAAATGCTCTAACGAAGTTCCGCCAAGCTTTTAATGAATTTCTTTATTGTTCAGAGGAAAAACGTATTCCCATACTTATCTCTTCGACAAAATCTCCCCATTAATTTATCGTTTCTTTTGGACCTGGAAATGCAGTACCTACCGTCCTAATACGATGTTCTCCGTGTCGCTTTTTTGGATATCTACCCCATACTACCATGCTTTTCTATCATGTTGAGAAGGGAGCGACATTGCCGCGAGTCTGGAGAGGTTGCTGGAAGAGCCAGTCGACGATAATTCGGATAGTGTGTGGAAGAGAAACGGGGTAAAGGAAGTTCCGGTGAGGAAGGAGCGATGGTTTCCATTCATCGATGACGAGTGGCGAACTCTAAATCCGATAACAAAGGCTCATTATGCAATCGTCTCCGCGTGCCAGAGAGAATAGGCGAGATAGGCAGGTTAAGAGGGGACGAGGGAAGACGCCAACTTCTGCTCAAGCGAAGGGGGCTGACCCGACCCAGGGCCATTCCTTTCATGTGATCGATTACTGTAGTCATGGGAGATATATGTCCATTAAGCATACACAGCGCCCGGCCTGAATTTGTAAAACAAAGGAAGGAAGGTATGGAAGAACTGGCGCTTTCCCGTTGTAACAGGAGGACGCGACGTATCACTTCCGCTCGATCGGTTTGTTTTCGGGGCGTATTACGCATTTAAAACTAACACAACCGCAGAGTATCAATCAGATTTTAAATCAAGTCTAAATACATGTATCACTAGTCATTCTTAATTCCATCACTAACGTCTGTCATAAGGATTGAGAAAAATCTCTCCCTCTGCCAATGGTTAGCAGCCACTGAGAAGACCCTTATCAATATTTGGCACTGCCTCACTAAAAAATGTTACCTGTCTATTCTGAGGTTTAATGTTTATATGTGCAGCACAAGTAAATGTTAAAAAGCCCAATGTTTCTTACTACTCGCTCTTCCTCCTCTTCGCACTCTGATAATTTGAGATTATACCAGTGTCTAAAATATGGGCTCTACGGAATATATACGTCCTTGAATACGGAATAGTTTAAGGACATGATCCAAATGCCATCTATCTATCCATACATATAAAAGAGAGGATATCTGTTTGTCTGTCCGCAATCCGCTTCCTTGAGGTTGCACGGATTGCGACCGAAGTTAGTACGTGGATGCATCTAAAGATTTCAAACCCCGTATTTCAAACTTTCGGTTGCCTTCGCCGCGTCCTTCACGCCGTTTTCTCATTACCATTTGTTACATTACGTCATACAACTTCTGCGGTTGGACATCCTGCTAGGTAGGCACACCTTTGCACTCACGCATAGGGAAAACATAACTCAAATGATACTTCACTTACCTATTAAGCCTCTTGGTGCAAACCTTTTAGCTGGGGTTTAGGTTCATAAGACTTTTTGGTGTACAGACGTACGGAAAAACAGCGATCAATTTTGTGGAGCAGGGTATAAGCTTCATCCCGTGCGCATTACATGGAATTCGTTTATTCCGCTTTTATTGTTTTCAATACATTGTACCTAAAATCCTCCTATGCGACCATGAATTGAAAGTTCCATGTTTATCATTTCTCTGAGTACTATCTTTCCTGAGCAATGCCGAGTGCTTTACTATTAACGTATGAAACTTGTCCGTTTGACACCGACCCAGGTTTCCTGTCTCAGTTTGCGGGGATGGAGCAAGTGACCGCGAAGATCAAACAAAACCTCTCAGCCGGTAAGCCTATAAACTCACTCACACTCATATACACTCACAAGAATTCTCACACAGGGAAAATTACCGGGAGAAAAAGCTCAAACAGAGGAGATCAAGATAAGAACGGAGTAAAGTGAAGAGCGAATAGCACTCTTTTGACCTCCAGGAGGCCCTTTTAAACGTATGAAGTGACAAGTCTTCACATCAACGTAGGACTGAAGTGATCGTTAGGTGAGGGTATTGCCAGAATTAATAGGTAAATAAATTCGGAGACGAATGAGAGATCAATGGCGAGGGATTGTTGTGCTGACGGTTGAAGTTAAACGGGAATTCGGTTGAAAGAACTATTTCAGGAAAGAAAAAAGGCAGGAGTTAAGGGCAGTTCTCGCGTCACTATTAAGCAGTTTTATCCTAAGAAAAGGTTTTGCATGCATCCAAAAGTTTTTTGGGAGCATATTTTAAGAGATTTGAATTTCATTGTGTCATTACAGGACCTGTGTCAAGCAAGTGCAGAGCAATTATCAATTTTTTTGATTCTTTAAATTTTATTCTTTTGAAATATGAGCATCGCGTCGCGTCTGAATACCGCAGCATGTGTTATAAGCATGGCATGTGCTACAGTCAATTTGATATATAGATGATTTATCATTGGTCCAAATATGTCTTTTGAGGTTTTCAATTTATTGTTATTAGCGCAAGCGGATTCTGAGTCTACGGTATTGAAGATTTAATCCAGGCATTAAGTCAAAATGGGGAAAATGTATCAATAAGGATTGTAAATTCGGTATGTGGTCACGCTTGAAATCAATAGCTTGAATTTGCGTTTGCTTTGAATGTTATCGATTATTGAGGTTTAGAAAGCGTTTGTACATGGGGCTCTAATCCCTGGCATGAGGTTATTTTTACCTCCTATAACATTCTGAGAATCTAATGAAAAAGGGAATACCAGGCTCTTTAGTGGTATATGGGGGAACAATATTTTTACTGACCGTGGAAGAGATGGAAGCTGAAAATGATACCGCCGTTGGGCCCGTGGCCCAAATATTTGTTCCAGTGACACCGGCCTCTAATCACGTGGAAATTTGCTATCAAAACAGAATTAAGTGTTCAATAAATAGTTGAGGCCCATAACGACAAAACAAAATTTAGCTACTGCGAATCAAGAGAAAATTACATTTAAAATGGCACGATGAAGAAATACCATGGCCCACCCAACCATTGTGGGCCGCGCACCCAGTTAAGGGTAAAACTTAATGGTAAACATTACACAAATTCTCCTTCCATTTGCGACTAATCTAATTTTTTTTTTAAATTTTCCATTATTTATGATTTCGCAATGATAGTATACGGTAAGCTATTCACCAATTTCACGTGAATTAATTGCAATGAAACTAATCAATATCCAAATAACAAACACCAATGAGACCGACTACCATTTTTTTACAGAAAAAAACAGACTGAAGTTAAAAAACCTCAAGGAAAGAATTCCCTGACCCGGCTGCTTCCTTTCAATTGAAATCGCTAGAATCCTAACACTTATAATAATAACCATACTTAAATCATTGAAAGCCAAAGTCATAAAATCAAGATATGAGAAAAATTTAGGCTCTGAAGATAGTGAGGAGTTTATAACCTTAACAGCACCCCTAAGTCTATTTCTCCATAGGATTAGTTTGGCGAATTCAAAAACTTCTTTTAAGAATATCTCTTGCTGCTCAAACGAAAGTCGAAGTCGGGATTTACCCGTTATCGATATGGTATGTGAAGACTATCAACAATGTGACTTCTACCGTGAAACGATGATAAAAAATGACTTGATCTGTAAACGTGGTGAATATTGGAAATTATTTCAGGAGAAAAATTGTAATTATAGGGTAGGCTTCCATTCCCCACGGATGTGCACGGGATAATGGCGTAATAGGCTTTATCAAGGTGCCCACGGATGGAGATCTAAACATCAAAATTAATTCGTAATCATTAATCAAGCTCCCACAGGACATTATCCATGCCGAGTTTAATTGTATTGCTGAGTCATCTGCCAAAACGTACGAAGGTTACGTGCCCAATTTTTTACTGTGGTCGCAGGAATTAACCCGTTTAATTAATTAGTTATGACCACGAAATTTGTACCTAAGCAATTATTTTGTGTAAATGGAAGGAAACAAATACTGTGTATTTAATTCAGTGGAAATGAGAATTAATGAGTAAATTTTAAGGTAATGTTACACCAAACAGAGAGGTAGGATATATGGCGTTAGCTTCCCACATTTCGAGTTGTCCGTCATCAAATGCAATGAGACTCCTCACTCAGTTACGACAAGGTAGCCGTCCATGAATGAATGATTATTCTGCTGTTTCATCGCATTTTCTGAGTTAAGACACCTAAAGAAATTGCCTGAGCCACAAACGACATTATTCTAAAGCCACAAAAAACTTCCTGTGGATGTGAATGCATTAGTTTCTGGAACCACCCAGGTACGGAAAGCTAAGTGTCCATGGCTGTGAATGAGGTATATTGAGGAATATTAGGTATCCAAAAGTAATTTTTCCTCGAATGATAGACAGACTATGGCTAAAAACAAATAAACAACATGAGATACACTCATCTATATACTATAAAGCCCCTTAAGGACCACTCACCCCCTCACTCACTCATAAAAATGTTTAGGTTGAAGGAGACGAGGTACGAAAAAAAGTCTCCTGAAGACCCCTCTAACATTGTCTGAAACCCCAGGTAAAATTATGAAAACACTAAATTTCCAATTATTTATCTGCGTATTCATATAAAATTGAGTATGGGGATTCAAAAAAGGCGACCAAAATCCAATGGTGGGGATGTGATCATAGTTTTAAAGAGCGTTTCTACGCGTCACTGACTGACCGTTACACCTTGTTTTTGTTCATGTATTTCCACTTTTACTCAATACAAATCAATTTAGGAACTTTCTGGAGGATTTTACCAAAAAAAAGTTAGTGAAAGCATACACTGGCTTTGGTACAACCCTGTGACCCCTGTAGAACCTGAGATTTTTAACTTCAAAGTCGTCGTCACTGACTGACAAAAATGAAACTCCGTTTTTTGACATCGTCACGTTTCTTATGATTGCTCTGAAATTATTCATGATAAAGAAAATCCACGAAATATGTAAATTAGTTCTAGGTGTTGTCCAAACGTATGCAAAATCGTGACTTTGTGTAAGTAATGGTTTCCTCTCTTTGGTCATAAAAATGGAGTGTCACTGACTGACACATGTGATTTGACGCTCGTTAACTTTTCTTTTTTATGGAATGAGCATTGCAATATATATGTATATTGAACCAAGAAATTCATATAAAAGAAACATAAGAGTGGTATAGCCAGGAGGTATGCCCAGGGGGCACGTCCAGGGGGTCCGGACCCCCCCCCCCCCCCCCGAAATACAAAAAACACAATTATTTTCCTTGAGAAAAAGTGTTAACATTAGTTTAAAAACCCCTACCTTGTACCCTGTTTTTAAAAAATTTTCCCCCTGTATTGGACCTCCCCCCCCCCCCCGAACGAAATTCTTGGCTACCTCACTGAAACGTAAGCACATAGTATGTATTATATCCAGTACTTTTGCTTCCATTTCTTTAGTCTCGCTTAAAATAGTGAGTACGCCTAGCACTGTGATGTATTATCTAAGGAGACATCTTAATTATATTTATAGCAACTAACTCCACATGGTGAACAAAGAGTGTATGTTGTATGGGTTAAATGCCGTGCCACTGTTATTCCAGCATTTCATTGGAGGGAGAAATGCCGTGTACAGGGATCTCTGCAAATTTTATGTTTTTGCTGTTTAAATTGCACACTTGCACTGCATTTATCACAGGAGAACCCGACTTAAAAGCTTCCCAGGTCATGTTTCTGCCTTTGCCCTCAACTACAACAACACCACCCTTGCCATGATCTGTTACGATTTCATTGCCGCTCTCTATTCTTCCTTTTTAATTCCTCGCATTCCCCGCTATGCTTTTTCCTCTCACGATGCTCGCGGTGTCTTTCAGCTCCCGTCTTTGCCATCTGAATCAATCCTAACAGATGGTACAATTAAAGATTTCAGATCTTAACAATCATTCCACTCCTATGTCCCGATTTCACAACAAACGTACCGAAGCGACGCGACGACAATGAAGGTGACGGTGACAAGTGGCATGCCGAAGGCAATAATTGGCAAAAAAATGAAATACTCCGCTGTGTAAACAAATAATTTACTGAGAGCAATAAAACTTATATGGCATTATTACTCGAGGAACATATTATGCCACAAATTTAGTGTACCAGCCGGGGCCAATGAAGCGCACGCACCAAAATTTGAAACCTGAGCACTACCAAAGCTTAAAATGTCAGTCAGTGACGGCGCTCAAGAGCAAAAACGGTGAATACTAGAGAATTTTTTTATTCTGATCTTTCATCCTTGTGATGGACTTGATTAGGATACGAAACGATTTCTCTCCCGCATTCTTCGTTTTCAGTCAGCGGAAAAAATGGATGTCAATCGTCACTGACTGACACCAAAACGACGCACTGTTGCATTACATTCCTCTGCAGGAACATGTGACTTTCAAGTATTGATGAAATGGATTGGTAAGTAATAGTCATGATTGGGGAGGATGGTTAATTGGAAAATTTCGTGGAAAAATTGTATCTTCGTCGCGAAATCTTCAGTAATAGAATGGCTCTGTAAACGGAATCATTTGCTCAAATGAAACAAGAGCTCAATTCCGCGGCGTTTTCGTAAAAAATGGTTGAAGTATGGGGATAAACAAGTACGGACTATTAAAATTTGAAATATTTACACCATTTCAGGACTTTGAACGGTCCATTTATCTCAAATTGAATTTTTGAACCCTGGTATGACAGTTACGTAGAAACGCTAAGAAACAAATAATCATAGCAACGCCTTTGTTTATGCAAAGAAGAGAAGCTAAATTCGAAAAGAAGATAAGGGATTTTAACGATAAACTGATAAAGATAAGGTTGGAAATTTAGAAAGTAGTTTTTGGAAAGGCGATTTCTTTATGGCTTCTTTCCATAGAAAAAAAAAATTGTTTACATCAAAGTGTATTCAAATGAAAAGCGGAGAAATATAAGGTAGGAAATTACTTACTGTTTTTGGTATATTACGCCGAAAGTGTGTTTGCTATTAATTTCATAGTTAACGAGTGCAAAAGGCCATTTTTAAAAGATGATTCATGCTGTTGACTGTAGTCCGTGTCTTGCTGGATATACACGATTGTAGTATAAAGACTTTTAAACAAGATTTTCATAAAATATAGGTAGGGAAAAATGGTTTTATTTTCATTTTTTGTGAAGGCGATAACTTTTTATTTTTGTTCACGTTCTTTTTTCCGTTACTGTCGTTTTTGGTGTACATTGTCATCCGTGGGCTGGTGCATTAAAGGCAGTGAATAATACAACAAGGAGGATAAGTGCAATTACAGGTATTTCTCATTCAATCATTTGTTTTGCGAAAATCACGTTTCGTTGAGTGACTAAGTTATTCAGCTGTAAATATTATCGAAATCTTGACATTGACAATGTCTTGTTCGCCAAAGACTGTCATCTGCTACTCACTAGATTTATTGCGCATAGCGTTTGATATTAAAGCTGTATACTTGTGGGCTGAGATATTTGTGTACATTCCGATTCATTAATCATTTCATCAATTCATCAGTTCCTACGTAATTCTATTGTGTATACCATTCTCTCTAAAGCTTACGAAGGGAAATAGCTGTCACATCTCATTCATATATCAAGAATTTGGTTATGTTAAAAATAATTAATAAACATTTTATTCATTATAATACATAAAGTCGTCATAATACGTATGAATTAGGTGTTACTGTGGAACATGGTCTCAAAGTTTTTTGTATTTGAATTTAATAATTTAAAGACTCTATCAGACTCCTAGAAATTTATTTTACTGTTTTAGTCCCTCAGAAAAACGTTTCTCTTCTATAAATATTTATTTTCATATTGTAGCCTACGTACTATGCGCTCGTTTTACGTGAAGGTGGAAATATTGCTTATATCTAATCTAAGAAACTTAAAAGTAAACGATATTTGTGTAATAAGTGGCAAACAAAAAGCGTATGGCCTCCCACAGAGACCATAACAGGCCGCAGGCCTTTCTCTGGGGGGGCATGGAGGGGAGCAGAGTGGGGAGGACCCCCCCGAGCGAGCAAATGCTGAATAGATATGGATAGATATGTCCTTTACATATATAATATCAACATATCACCGGGGCAATAAAGAAATTTATGAAAAAGCTTTTATAATGCAACGAATTAGGAAAAAACATCAATGAAGAATTCCAGTTCAAATGCTCGTTCTTGTTTCCTTCTGAGATACAATTTGAGAGTAGTAAAAATGCATATTGATCCGAGAACTGGCCTTGCAGTATCCGTAAAATGAGCACTTTGGGTCATGGAATACCTCGAAAGACTTTGCTACCTCAAAATATCTTCCAGAGGTAAGATTTGATGTAGAGGTGGATTTTCCTATCGTTCTTGAAGATTAACGCTAACAAGTTTAAGTATCTCAAATTTGCCAAAATTTCTTTACTTATTGTGCGAAATGTTTGATAGTGGTTAACTTTTATCACTATCTATTCCTTAAATAACAAAAAATGTATAACATTTCACAAAAATTCTTGATAATTATTCATTAAGTATGCTTGTAGATTAACAAGTGTTATTTCATTAGTATTAAAATGTTATTCAAAGTGACCACGCTGAGAGAGTTAGTTATTTACTTTTCCCTTGAAGGTAGGAGGACAGGGTAAATATATTATGATTTCCTGAGAAAATGCCTTTCTTTAAACTACTAATTAAAAACTCATGAATCTCTCCAGTCGGAAAGGCGATTTCAAATAGAAAATTTTGAGACAGTGATTTGTGCTAACCTCTTCATGAGAAAAGCTCTCGGTAAAAATTGTGGGCTGAAGTTAGGCGTAGGCTCCGTGAAGTATTCAACATGTGCAATATTTGTGCCCTTATTTGAATTTCTCTTAATCATTGCTCTCCATTTTCTTATGAGTTCCAAATAAATCACTTTAAGTCATCACTGTCTGAATTCGACTACAAAGCATGGGAAAATTTGACGGGATAATTTAAAATTAACGGATTTTTCTTGAGCTCCACTTGATTGATCCAGTCGGAAGCTACTTCGTCAACTTTTCAGCTTTCTTCTTTCTGCATTAATCGTTAAATTAAAAACTCATTCAAATGGAAATTTTCGGAAAATAGCCTATACAAACAACATTTTGGGAATTCAGGAAGGGTAAAACATCATTTTGTCATCATCAAACAGCCAGCAGCTTTATGATGTTTACAATAAAAAACTTTTGTGCATCATTTGTAAATTCAGATAAACATCCAATTAATGTATCCAATTTACATTACTTACTCCATTCTTGTGATGAATTAACTAGTGAAACATAGTTAAAATATTAATGCATGGCAACACAACCCAAGTACGAATCTAAAAATTTGTACGATAAAATCTAAAGCAAAATGTATCCAATAAAATATCTTTTCGTAGCTTCCATAATGTCTCTGGTGTTTATTTAAAGTATATTTTTCAAGATATGGGGACCAAAATTGGTGCTCTTTGGATAAAATGTGGCACTATCCTATTTTCAAAAACTTTTCCTCCCATTCAACCGTCAGAATAATATAGTTCAGAAAGGTAAGGCAATAGCAGATATCAAAATTATTTATTGATGCGACTGGCTTCGATACAAAGAATGAAAATCAGGATTATTATTAATCATCGAGAATTATCCATCTTATTACATCTAAAGGTAATCTTAAAAAGGTTTTCATCTTCCAAGTGTGACAAATTAGGCGTGATTTAAACAATGACTGCGTCCATCCCTATGGAAGATATATTAAATTAAGCAATCCGCAATTCAGTGACTGTAATTATAATATTTCCTCGAAAAAAGCATCCTCATTTTTTATGGATAGAAGTTTTTCAACATGCGGATTAGCATTTTCAAAATGCTATGCTAAAAGTTTTTCTAGAAGAAGAACTTGTCAAATGAGGAAAAAAAGTATTCTAATACCCTTCTTGCACGTCAGCTTAGTAAAACCACTTGTCTGTTTCCACACACTTTTAATTAAACCGACCATGGTTTCGGCAACTCGTGCCATTATCAAGGTACATAGCCTTGGGTGACAGCCTTTTTATATTGGTAGAGTTTTTCAGGAGGGGGGTTATTGGGTTGTGTTCATTCCAAGGCTCATGATGACGTCAATGGGCGATGGGTGGGAGGTACGGCAATGTTCAGGAAGGGTGACTGGAATAGGAACATATGTTCGTTACATAATTTAAAATTAGCGAGGTAATTAACTATTTCAAACTGTTCTAAGAAATCCAGTTTCCGCCCCTTGTCATGCACATGTAAAATTTTTGTATCACGCCGGACACTAACTTTTTGCGCGTGTTCAGTTCAGGATTATGCCCACCACAACTAGTAGGCGTTGACAGGATGACACAAGGAAAGAAACACTGTTCTGTAGCCCCCGGGGGTGTGTGTTTCTTGCACGCGTATTATTATTTTGGATAATATGGATTAAGAATCACGACCACCACCATAAATGAAGTCCTAGCTTTGGCACAGGGGCAATAAATTCTCCAAATTATATTTCCATAGCGTTTAATGTATTTAGCAAGTAAACAAAGCAGTATGACTCTGAGCTATGTTTAAGTCCTCGCTATCTCATCAAGCTTCTTTAGCCCAAAGGACCAAATCCCTTATTTTGCCTTAAATCCAACTTTCAGGATACAGCAAATACCTAGAGCTTTCACATTTTTTCAAAGGAAACATTTTTTTAGTTGATGGGCTAAATCAATGGGCTTCTTATCTTCTACATATGTGTTGATTCGACTAAACCTTTCAGTTTAATCTTTAAATTAGTAATTCTTGGGGAAACGTTTTATGGTTATCGCAAATTTAACACACCTTGAGGTACACAAAATAATGTAAGGGAAAAATAAACGATTTATTGGGTGATAAGAAGAATTTTGTCTTGGAATATTTCATAGCTTAATTTTTTCTAAGTGATAACAAATACGAATAACATATGTGTAGTGTTGTTTCCCCGAAGTAATTGAAGAAGTGAAATCATAGCTCACGAACAGAAATTTTCCAATAATAGCATTAAAAAGCTAGTTAAAACAGAAGTAAACTTCTGACTTACGGAACTACCCTTGCCAAATAACCCCTTCACCCGACTGGAGGTAGCTAAAGAAACAAGGAACAAAGATATAAGGGGAATCTGTGAGGATAGTATTAGATAATCGTCAAAAGTTGACGCAAATTAAAACATCTTTCAGTAACTCTCATCGGCATATGGCCCTTAAATTTCAATTTATCATAAGCTCCAAAACAGTAGGACAACCTATTAGCTAGATTCAACATTTTAGCAAGTATATAGTAATCTCTTCAATTTGGGTAGTTGGCCGACTACGCTGATGGTCGTGGATTCTAACCCCGCCGATGACATGCCTCAAGTTCTATCACGGCTTTTCATCAAAATTGGTCTCCTCTTTCCTTAAAAATATACCGTATTCACTCCCCTATACAAGCCTAACTATATCCTACCTCTATTAATTTTATCAACAGATTATCTAAAAATAGTTTCATTACTAATAACGCGATATATATTGTTAAAATAAAGACATGTAATCATCAAAACGACGCCTAAGAGTCTTTGAACAGGGTAAAGAGAACAGGGTGTGTAGGGCTAGTTTCAGAATCAGATTTATACGATGATGATCAGCAGGAAACAGCCGTTTTCGTTGCTAAGTTTGGCAACACAACGACTTTATTGATTTTTCCCACATTTTTTTTTCGACTCGAGACCACCGTGCGGCGTCAAAAGGTAATATTCATGGCATTTGGTAACGTGATAGCGTCCATTCTGACGTAAAACAGATTCAAACGGCTACAAATTGAGTTCCATGAATTATGGAGTGCAAAATCATAATTGTATAAATTCAGAGTGAATCCATGTACTTCGAGCATTTTGGAATTTACCATCTCATTTCAAGAAAACTAGAGCTCGGGGTTTAGTGGTCGGCGTCGGAAATGGATAGATCTACACTCAATTAATTTATCTCCACACTTAACTGAAACTGTGCACATATTCAATTATTTTTTATTCATAGTGTTATAATCAATGATACCCGGTAATGCATATGGTTTACCATACGAAAATCCCGGCTTTTAAAACTGAAGGGGTAGATTCAATTGAGAAATGAGAATGCGAGGGGACATGCGCGAACTGGAAGCGAGTTACTGAGGAAGGTTTTAAGGTGAAGTAAGAGGATAAAATATATGACAATCACACTGTTGACTGTTTTTCATCTTATAATATTTTACTTTTGGAGAAAGAAAGTACAGTATTGATGAATTTGACTGGCAAACGATTTTTAGGATTTCAAATTTTTATTTTAAAATATTACTAGTGAAATCATGGATACCAGCGTCATTAAAATAATTTTAGTCACCATCCATTAAGGCGTTCTATAATAGCAAGAAGAGTTGATACATAGGTATGAACTATTTCTTACGAGGATAAAATAAGCCCTCAAGAAATTCTCTATTCAGGTGTATCATAAAAGGTACATTAATTATTACATAAACATGCCGAAATCTAACAAAAAATTATGACGGCGAATACTTTAAATTTAATAACCGAACAAAGCATGCAAAAACTATTGATCCAAAGTCCTTTCCCTAAGGTACCATTTGACTGCGCTTTGTTCAATTTCCGAAGTCATATAAAATTCAGGGCTTACCTAATTTCACAGTTATTATTACTCTGCTTTTTAAAGTATCCTCATTTCATTGCTCCATTTAAATGTTCAGTTTATAATCAGCATGCATTCATTCAAAAAATAACGCCGGATATAACAAGCCATGGAATTATCGATCCATATTGACGCCTAAAAGGCTAAGGTAAAGGTTTTTTCGCACTGTTCCCAGCCTGGGGCAGAGTGGGACACTTTTCAACAAAAAAGAAATTTAATTATTTAAACTATTTTTAGTTAATTGTATTGCTTGCGAAAATGTTTAAACTTATTAGAATATACTCTCCAAACAATGGTGCCAAAATTTTCCGTTTGCCAATTACTATTTGCGAAATTAAAAACTGTCCCACTGTACCCCAGTCTCCCCTACCACTATTTGCGCCGTAAAATAAATAAATTTTACGGTTTGATTTGATTTGATGAATTTGATTACGGCTGGGGCAGAGTGGGACACTTTTCAACAAAGCTGACTCAAAGCTGAGATTTTCCTTCTTTTCAGGCTTACATTAGTCAATGGAATAAGAAGTTTAAATTAATTGAGGGTAAAAATGAATTTATTTACATAAATAGGTGAAATATATATGCAAGCGAACTTTTTAATGAAGAAAATTTTTATCAAAGATTCATGAGTGGATAAAAAATATATCTATCTATCTGGTCTATCCATAGAATATCCTATCTTTTCTTCTGTCTAGTATTTTTAGATAATGGCGTGACAGATTTAGAACGTATTTCCTCTGGTGGTGACAACTTAACCCTTAGTTTTAGCCCGGAATGTCCTGGGCTTTCGAGATTCTCCTCCGGTTCTAAATGAAATGTGCAAAAAACTGATTTTTGACAGTGGCTTGAGCAAGGTCTTTATCATTAAAAATACTTGGGTTAACAGGGCATATCCCATTGAGATCTTATTAGCAAATTTCACACACATTATGTGAGCTGGACTCGTTAGAAAATAATCCTTTCTGCTAAATGAGTCCTATTTCCTGTATCTTACTGCTTTTTCAAAACTAACACTATTTGAAATTTCTGGGTGTATAAAGTACAGATAAACCAAAATCGAATTTTATGTGCACCCTGGATAAAGAAAAATTCGATGGGCATTCGAAAATATTTATTGACGTGTAAGTTAAATTTTAAAATATGGACAAATGCGGTGTATACGCATTAAATTGCAATTCCTGTAACACTAGGAGAAATAGGAATGAAATTTTCCATTCGGTGTAAAGAACCTGCTAAATGCTTGGCCACTTGAGACACTACGTATATGTTTGCTAAGCACTTGCTATAATTCAATAACACAGGTAATTTTTAAATGGAAATTTTTTATATTGAAAACAGCGGTAAACAATTTTATTCTCTTCAACCATGCGAATTAGGAACAGATAGGATGAAATTTCAGGCTAACGCAGGTATTAAATTTTATTTTATGTTTATTCCCCTCTGCTGAAGTTGTTCTTAAAAAATATTTGAGTTTGCTTATGAAGCTTTTTTTATTGACGTCACTATTGTTATGTTTGTAAGTATTGTGATATTTCATTTATTAGAAAAACATTTATCATCTAAGGATTGCGTAGGTATTTGACTCTCGTAATATGCTCCTTATATTGACGTCTGAGTTTTTCATGTTCATTTTATATTTGACTCTTTGCAATTAGTTCCTGGTATCGAGGTCACATTTTTTCTTGTAATCAAGTTCGCCTTCCTTTTTAATCTTTCCCTCTCCTAAAAACCTGTCAAAACTAGAACTAATCACTCGTACTGGCTGTTTTTTCCCATTTCCCCCCCCTACTCCCGTCTCTGTTCATCCTGTTTCGAGCATATAAAGGATGGAATTTTACGAATTTACACCTTGGAAATGACTCAACTGTCGAAATTAAAGCAGAAAATAAATTATTAGCTTGGAACGTGCAAATCAATCTTCATTCTCCAATATGGTGATTCCGCAAGGTAAAGCCTGAAACTTTAGACCACGTTCTGCAATCCAGTTCCTTTGAATCTAAGGTAAAAGAATTACGAGTTTTTGCGTTGACTAGTGTGACTTTTGGGGGACATCAAAGAGGCTACAGACTTATGAAAAGAAGAAATTAAGCTCATTTCAACGATGGCGCGTGAAATGAAAGTTTATTTCCGAGCATTGACATTATTCTATAAGTCTCCATTTCGGAAAATTCAATCAGCTTGTTTGGAGAGATCGATTTGGACTTAATGAGAATAAAAGATACAGTGTCCGGCGTGATACGGTGGAAATCTTTGATATTCAGCTTATTAAAACAACTTGTCTGTTTCCACACTCTTTTATTTTCACCGACCATGGTTTCGGCAACTTATGCCATTGTCAAGTCACCTTGACAATTGCACAAGTTGCCGAAACCATGGTCGGTGAAAATAAATGAGTGTGGAAACAGACAAGTTGTTTTAATAAGCTTAATGAGGATATTTCGAGAGGCAACTATGCATGTACCAAAGGGAGTAGTAGCAGCTTAGGATCGCATATAAATGACGAGCTCTTTCAGCTCTGCAACTTAGGACCCACACTCAATATTTCTTTCACATCTCTGCGGCATAAACCTCTTCTCGCGGAGAAGAGCACGACGCTACAATTTTATGTAATCAGCTCCACTTCATTGCTGCAATGCTTGAGAGTGCAAATCGGGTCCGAGGTACCTTGAGGAGGGAGGACAGGAGAGAAGCAGTGAAGAGAGGAGAGATAGAGAGAGAGACCGTCTTGAAAGTGTAATTTTCTCCTCCCCGCTTCAAAGTGCCACTCTGGCAAGGGAGCAAATAAAAAGGGTTGAGTAGCAGAAAGCTTCACTTTGCTCCCACTACCCTCACCCTCATCCCCCTACTCCTCCTCCCCCCCTGCCTTGCCATCCACGTCTTTCCATCACCGGAGTCCCACGTGGATTCGGTCGTCAAGTGGCAAGTGCCCACACTACCGACCCCTGAACGGATGACCTGAAAAACTCTCTTCGTCTCTCCCACCACCTTTCCGGAATTCTTCTGCAGGAGGCGCTCGCCATCTCTTTGCTGACCGTCACTTTTCTCACCTTCAACCCCAGCCCTCAATACCAGGATATTAGACGTATTTACCTACCAGTCATCATAGGGGCTGATCCGAATCGAGCGATAACGTCGGTCTACAAGGTAAAAGTCTTTCTATCGATGACTCAGTCCAAGATTTGGATTTAGTCCGCATGGAATTAGAGGACGATCAAATTTCCCCATATTTAATTCAGAGATTTACTTCAGGGTACGCAAAGTATCTAATTTTTCACTCGCACGGTTAAAATTTAGTAGTTTTTAAGTGACAAATTACTAACCGGATAATATTATCCCAGTCAAGGATAAGTTTAGAGTTCTCCGCCGTATTTCCCCAAGATGCTATGTCTGTACTTTTGCGGCTTCTAATATTTAAGGCACTGAATTAATTATCCATGATTATAATTGTCTAATAATTTTGCTGTACTTGCATTGCGGAGCCACCTCAAAAATAAACTTTAGGAAACAAAGTGACCAACAACGTAAAGGGCATGCCATGAAGCGTAAGTGCTAACAGGGAATAACGTCTCCCAAGGGATGGAACATTTGAACTCACACCCTCAACCTAAAGTATAGCTAAGTCATTGGAAAAAAACTCGTGATCATTATAGTTCGCTAAAAAACACATTTTATGGCTAACCAAACAATTTGAAATGTAATAGAAGTTACTTTTACCGTTACAACTATAAAAGAAAAGTTACTTAAAGTTAGCAAGAACGAAAAGTAAAATCTAATTGTACACATTAGTTTTTCTCCACTTTATATAGCACATGTTCTCAGAGTTATCAGTTTGGAGAGACATTATTCTTCGCCACTATTTATTTCCTACGGTGCGGTGACTCCTGTGCAGAACAATATCCGCTCTGCCGTCCTGGGAAGACATTAAAATAATTTTTCTGGGAGCCGAAGTCTATCATGTAACTTTCGAGTTTATTACATCCCTTTACCTTACCTACAAGACCTTCCCCTCCCTCGCCTCCTCCTCGAGCAAAGTGTCTCCCCACTCCAACTCACATTACCGCGAGAACAATTCTCCCAACCACTCCCTCCTCTACAACCTTCTTACACGAACCCATTTGCCACTTGACTCAGCGCTACTCGCCCGGGTCTGGCTCGCGCTTTCTTCACGTCTAACCCTCAATTCCCGGAAGACTGTGACGTCGGTAGCCAGCCGCCACTTGACACGAATGCAGGTTAACTATGATTCCAATGCGTCATACCAGGGCCTTGCACTTCAAATGGACTACGTCCCCTGATGTAAAGAGTGCAAAATTTCGCAATACGTGCTGAGAGCAAGGTTAGTTTTTTTCTCCCACCATGAATGCTTTCCTTTTATTATTCCACCCATGCAACCAAACGAGGATGCGACTTTTTGGAACGTTATTCTCTTTTCTATTTCGCGGCGGTCCACCGTAGTAGTCATGAAGTAAATATTTTTCATTCCATGTTTTTTTTTATTCAAAAAAAGACGCCGAGTGGACGGTTAAGTTGTTCGGCGATGCGCGAGACGACCTCGTTACGTGCGGAGTGAGCAAAAAAAAAACATCAAAACATCGTCAAAGAATTCTCACGTGCTTTTCGCTTCATTCAGCTGAGGATGCTAACACTTGGATAAATTGGCAAAGAATAACCCGTAGGTCAGCGGTTTCAGCCACAAAAGAGCAACAATTAGCGGCCGGTGGACACGTAGACAAAACACAACCCAGAAAATTATCCATCCTGAAAATATTCAACGCAGCAAGCCGCACATTTATTTCTTTTCATATTAAATTATGTGTATCCCACATCTATGTTTGATGCTGAGAACTTGGCAAAGTAACCTGAATGCCCCTGTATTATCTGTGATATTCAAATTTCAGTATTTCAAACCCATAATAAATAATTTAAAACTTTGCGAGGACAAACAGAATGAAGATATTTGAAAGAATGAAATGAAGCATCGTGGTTCTCAGTGCAAAATGCACAGAATATAATAACTGACGATATACATGATGCCCAAGCACAAATAGAGGGGACATGTAGAGTTGAACTGTACCACAAACTGTACATTTTTCATCCTAAAACCGAATCCCAAGTTCAATGGAACCAATTTATATCCTCAAAATTTCCGCATGAGTTTGAAGTCCTCACTATTACCCCGCAGGAGATAAATAAGGACATTTTAAAACTTAAGAAATCCATTTCCTAAAACCCGGCACATAGGGGTGAATGAGCGGTATCTTAGCCTCTTTGTGTACTCATGACTAACCGGCGTTCTACGCGGAGCTTCTCTCATTTGCCAATTCCACCTGCATCTCCGTGTCTCCACGTCTCAAGGCCTACGTGGCGTGCTTTGACTGCGCAGGCAAGAGCTTTCTGGCGAGAAACAAAATGAACTACGCTTTTACAAGATTACCACGAGTACTACTTTTACTTCAAAAAGTAAACGTAAAGGTTTTTAAAAATATTTGGCATTTAAAAGAAAAATCTGTCTTTTTCTAATATGATCCAAACTAAATACATTTTTGGAAAATAATATAGTTTTAACCCATATATGCCCAGTGGGTCGTTTTCGACCCACGGGATATAAAAAATCCTAGTCCCTCTAATTTGAAGTATTTGTCTACATTGTTGTTATTTTCGTCTTACAGGGAAGCAAGTCATTCATTCCTGAAGTAATATTTCCAAGGATACATTTTCAAATCATTGTAATGTGGGCATAAAAAATTACTTCTCTTTACCGCGATTTTCGAATAACTTTGACGTACAATGTAACCAAAATTTTCAAGCTCAATCGAAATGACACGACATGCTACAATACTTTGTATACTCAATTTCATTATTCCGTATTCAATTACCAAGTTTCATGTCTCCAGTGTCTGCCACGGGTCATGATATTGGCGTGGGTCGTTTTCGACCCACTGGGCAGATAAGGCTAGTTTGTTGGGGTACACCAGACATACTAGGTTGACCAGAATTCGAGCGTTCTCTCTGCTGAACTGGGATAAGATTCTTTTGGAGTGCATTAGTCCAAATAAATTTTGGCATGGCAAGGTTAGTATATAACTCCTAGAGGACATATTTTTATTTTATAAACATATTTTTTTCGTGAGCTCATTGACTAATTTATGTCTCTAATTTAGTCGCAAACAGCTGACTACAACAGAAATACTTCACGAGCTAGAAGAGTTGGATGAAAAAGGTGTAAAAGATGAAGTATATATTTACATAACTCCTCCAGAAGATGGAAACGAAACATGTGAGGATTCCGGGGACGAAGAATGTAACGATCCTGATCGTCTTTGTGGCCGGCAGCTGCAAGCGGAAGGTGACTTCAACATTGACATTGAAGATGACCCTGGTGAAGTTGATGAGGAAATCAAATTCGTTGAAGAATCATCCCATTCTAAAAGGAGAAGGAAGTCAACCAAAACCCAAAACTAACACGGAGATGGGTCAGTTGTGATCTTACTACCCCTGTTTGTGATTCTTGGAGTACATGTTTTATACCTCCACTGACTTTATCCTCGTCCAGTCACCCATTAGAATTTTTCGAAATTTTTATTGATGACAACATCATTACGAAACTTGTTGAGTTTACAAACCAATATGCAGCAGCGAGGAATAGGTGTGTGCAAGTTTCCAAGGAAGATATGTATACATTTTTAGGCATATTGTTTTTGTCCGGATATAACTGGCTCCCAAGAAGAAGAATGTATTGGGAAGAAAAGGAGGATGTCTACAATTCACTGGTGTCTAGAAGTATGAGAAGAAACAAGTTTGAGGAAATATTTACGAACATCCATTGTGCAGATAATAGTGCATTAGACATATCCGATCGTCTCGCAAAATTGCGTCCAGTCATTTGTGAACTCAACAAAAACTTTTGTAGATTTGTGCCTTTAGAAGAATCAATTTCTATCGATGAGGCTATGATTCCATACTTTGGAAGGCACGGATGCAAACAGTTTATTCGGGGAAAGCCAGTGAGATTCGGTTACAAGGCCTGGGTATCTGCACTCCGCCTAGGGTACTGCATCCAATTTGATTTCTATCAAGGGAAAGTAAAGGAAAAAAGGGTTTTCACTTCATCAAGAGGGCTCGGTGAATCTGTGGTGATGGGGCTTGCTGAAAACCTAAAAATAATTATCCACTGCTGAATTTCTCCCTGTATTTTGATAATTTTTTCACGAATCTAATACACGAACTATCAAAATTTGGCTATGGTGGAACGGGAACCGCTAGAGTGAACCGAATTGATAACTGCCCCTTGCAGGATGTTAAAGTGTTTAAAAGAAATGAGAGAGGTAGATATGACTGTCGTGTATCCCGCGAGGACAATATCAGTGCAGTTAGGTGGATGGACAATAACGTTGCACAATGCTACCTAATCAGTTTGGCGTCGAACCTCAGCAGAAGGCATCGAGATATTCAGCATCCGTAAAAGGAAGAATTGAAATTCCACAACCCCACGTTATTGCTATGTACAATCGAAACATGGGTGGTGTAGACCAAATGGACAATAATATCTCTAATTACCGTATTGGAATTCGTGGGAAAAAGTGGTACACGCCCATATTTCTATGGATGATGGATGTATGCATGAGTAATGCATGGTGTCTCAGCAGGACTTATGGCATGAAACTGGACAGTTTAGCTTTCAGAAGAGAAATTGTAATATCATTATTGAAGAAATATGGTACTCCACCACAACGAGCAGGACCAACAAGCAAGTTTGCACCTCCAGAGATAATCCGAACGAGTGGACCGCACCATATCATTCTCACAGATCAGCGAAGAAGAAGATGCGTTTTATGTCGTAGTAAAACAGTAAAATCATGCCATAAATGTTGCATTCCTTTGCACGATAAGTGCTTTGAGGAGTACCATAAAAATATCTCTGACTGTTAAAACTTAGAAGGAAATAAACAATTATTTTATATGAACAGTATCTTAAAATATTTTTTTTTATTTTAACAATATTCCCAAAATAATGTAAGTTAAATAAAATTTCAATTAAAAAACAAAACACAACAAATTGGAAATCATAAAGCAGTTGCACCTCAATAACTCTGAAGAGCCTATTGGAAAACGCTCCAATAGTCAATATCCTAAATGTGCTCACCAATGCCCAGTGGGTCGAAAACGACCCATGTCATAATTTTTAAACAAATGCTTCAGGATTTTTTTCAACATTTTTTCTGTTTTCCAGAGGAATAATAAGTTCGAAAAAAGTAAATAAAGTTAAATTTTCACGAAAAAAAATTAGTGGGCACAAATGGGTTAATAAGTAAACATGAATCATGATCACCACCATAAAAACACAAATATGGTGTGTTCGCAGAGGTAACTACCCAATTTATACAGAGGCATGCTAATTATTTAAAGTACTAGTTATTTTAATTCAAAGAAATATGCTTAAGGCCTCGTTATTAAAACAACCAATGCATGCATCCGACAGTACATAAAAAGTATCTTAATAAGTTAGTTCTAATTTGGGATAAAAGAACTATCACATTCGCTGTAAGATAACTTAGCAATGGGGAAATTTAAATCTTAGCAGGCAGAAAATATGCTTCACGCCATTTCCTTCTCTCAAAACTGTAACTAAAATATTCGAAACCATAAAAGGTGACATTCAACTTTCTATATTTGAAGCTGGAGCATGAGAAAAAATAATAAACCTCTTCGAGTGAACAATTAATTTTTAAAGGCTGCAGCTAAAAATGTAACAGGTTTAATGAAGCATAGCTAAGGAAATTTAAAAAACTGTAAACCGGAAATGATGAGAGGTGGAAGACAACAGAGGGGTGGGTACGAATGGCTAGTTAGAAATTTTATGTTAAGTATGAGAGAAAAATTCCAATAGGGGATGGGTACAGGTGGGTGAGATCATTAAAATCCTGGGTCACACAGAGTAAACCTACCAAAAACGCTATTTGAAGCGTAATAATTATAAAAATAAAAACTAAAAAATTGTCATAATTTGAAGACAGCTTATAAAACTGTAATGAGATATTTTATTCTTAAAATTAAAAAGGAAATATGGAAAATATTATAAAGAAAATATAAAATTGATTGATGACGGGGATCAAGCTCTTAAAGGTTCCTACTATTCCTTCACGTAAAAAAACTTTTAGAGCACGGTTACACTAAATATTAAAAGTTTTGTTGATTTATTTCAGTAAAGGTTATAAAAAAGTTTATTCAGTACTCACAACCAAAACTCGCTAGATGCGAGTGCGGAAATTGAAAGAGATGCTACAAAAAGGCGTGCTTACTTCCACCGAATCTTCTCGTTCAGTCGAAAGGATACCATTACTTCTCTATAAAATTTACTTTAACCGGCATAAGCCATGGCAACGCTCGCGAGAGAAACCCAAACACCTCCTCCCCATTTTGAGCGTAATTTCCCTCCTGAGGGAAATCCTGCTCAATAGTCCACATACTTGAGGAAAGTGCTGCTGATACGCCTTACGCCTTTGAATCACCATTGCTTTAGAGATAGTTGCAACTTACGTCATGCTAAAAGATATTTAATTCCTCAACTAGAATTTTTTTAAAATTATTTTCAGCAATTTACTACCATGAGTAAACCATTGATGGATAGTTCCAGAACCTGATTGAAAGCACTCAGGAAACTGCGTTAGAGAAATTGATTTGATTCTTTTCTTTTACCTGGCCCAGATGAGGCCACAATGCGGCCCCCTCTTGCTCTGGACCAGGGCTGTCTTTACAACGTTATAAATAAGGAAATAAAGAAATTCATGCATTAGTAAAAAAGTAATATAATGAAGGATAAATTTATATTATAATGTCGCTAGATCACACTGTATTTTTTTGCCAGATGTCGGTTCACCTTCGTCCTTGACCAGTCGCGTCTCTGGTCATCCGACAGGGCGTTAAATTAGCGAGCAATGGTGCACATAAATGATCCCGCGATGCGCGAGTACCTATGGATTGGGACCAGAAATTTGCTTCCCCCATGTCGCGTGTTCCACGTGTGGATATCGCTGAGCAGAGCCGTGCTGTTGCGGATGAGGGATGGAACACGGTGCATCCAAATTTTCCAACCGGTTTGCAGCACTGCGAGTGTTCGTTCGCTCCTTGATTTTCAGCCACCCTTCACGAGCATAAAGAGGAGTCAGATGGTTCCAGGCGCCCGGGCGGAAGGCGTACCGCATGCAGACGTTTTGCACCACTTGAAGCCTCTGTTGCTCTCTACCACTGAGGCCCGAAAAGGGTACTAAGCAATAGTCAATGATAGGCTATAGTAGGGACTTCTCAAGGAGGAATTTTGTTTTGCTGGGTAGGCTGAAGGGCATACCACGTAGCCTTCGGAGTCCCCAATGGACGCGTGATATTACCATTGATACTTGTCTATTCCATGACAATTGGTTGTCAATCTGGATTCCAAGGTATTTAATGTGGCTGGAATAAGCTATTGGGACACTGCAGTGGCGCCGACTCCAAGGGACCTGAGGGGGCCCGAGCCCCCTCAAATATAGGGGTGAGGAAAAATGTGTCAGGCTTGCCGATTTTCCCCGGAGTGCCCAGTTATCGAGAGTCGGGTTTTAGTTATCTAATATTGATCATATGACTCTTCTAAAAAGCTTTTAAAAACTTTAAAACTCACCATTTATAAAATTTCCCGGGGCAAGGCCATAGGAATGGGCCCCCCAATATTTTTTATAACTCGGCATCCCTGGGACACTGTTATCAACATTTTTGGCATTGTGTTTAGATATATTTTATTAATAAACCTTCAATGGCCAAAACATGTCCCCATACATTTTCCAACGTAGACCTTGAGGCCCCTGAGGTTTAGCCATTCCCAAACTAAATGAAGGTTATCAGTGACCTGTGAAACCACTGTTTCGGCACTTGAGTTTTATAATTCCCGGTAGTACAAAAGGTCGTCAGCGTAAAGCATGACGTTTCCTGTGGTCTCGAGCCTTGTTACATCGGTAATGTAGAGGAAAAATAGCATGGGGGTCAGGCATGGCCCCTGAGGGACACCCCTTTGTATTATACACCAGTCGTAAGAAGGGATTCCCGGTACCCGCAAAGTGACCATTCGCCGGTCAGAAAGTCCCTAAACCAGTCCAATACACCAGGGCTGACAGGTATATGAAAATTGGTTTCGTAAATAAAGAATAATTAAAGTGAATTTACAATACAAAGAATACAAATAACGAGGTAGAGGAGCTAAGAATATATCACAAATACAAGGAATAAATGCATGCAACATCAAATAACATTCTTAATTCATCTGATGGCATACCTGAAAAGTTAATCTAGCTATATAACACAAGATATTGAAGGCCCCTAAAAGCTTTAGAGTTAATAGGATTCTAGTGGTGCTTTCAGAGGCTTATATAAATCCGAGATGAATTCCGTAGGTTAAATGATGATACATTTCCCTTTTAAATAATAAAACATGAAGCTAACGCATACACCAAAAAATATTCCACTGTAAGTGAAATTTTCTTCCAAAACAGATTCCCTAAAAATGGAGTCGGTAAGATATTTAGCGGGCTGGAATGAATGATAGTGACTGAGATGCTTATGTAATAAGCATGAAATTACAACACAAAAAACTATTGTTACTAGTTCTCAAGACTAATGGTCAAATTTGAGTGAATAACTAATTCAAGAAAAGAATATCCCAAAAGGATTGTTTCTTAAAATAAGTGCATAAAAATTCTACACAGGATTCTCCACTCCCATCGTTCCATTGATTCCCACCTGTCTCAATAAATAGAGGCGTCCCAATCAGTAGGATACAGGTTATAGTCCCAAACAGTAGGATACGTATTAGCTCGCAAGATATGCATGACGCGTTGAATGTAATCGTTAATTACTCAAAATCAAGCTCAGTTAATTAATATTAAGCTTAATTTCATATCTAATAATTAAAAAGACGCAGGTAAACATTTATGAGTGCAGTGTAGTCCCTTCAAAACATACGTATTAGCCCGCCTCACGTGCTCGAAAATTTGGTCCAGTGGTTAAGGTACTGTAATTCCATTTTCCAGTTCCGTGTTCAAATCCCACCAGCGGTGATTTTTTTCATATTTTCCATCTACTTTTTCTTTTTCAGAAACCTGCTCTTCACAATTGTATTCCTGGATTTCACTGATAATTTTAATTCTGTGCAAGGAAATTTTTTTACACACTTCTGATGCTATCCGATTTTTTCATACGGAAGCTTCCATTTAATTGTTGCATTTTCGAGTCGCAACACGACGCATTATTAAGATACACATGTATTTGGTTTCTTTTTATGCTGAAAAATGATATTGTCAACTCATTTTTACCATTTATGCCTATTTTTTGAATCAGTTTTCTTTACTATTAGGACTTATATTATAAGAACACCCTGCCGAGTAGGAAAAAAGCATAACAGGAAAAGCTGTATTCTTAGACAATTAAAATTGATAATTCTCTTGATGGAAAAAGCAAAATTTACCAACAAGACGCTTCTCTGGAGCCTCTTGTTACGTGCGTGACAGCTCGCTGAGTGAAAAGATCCCGCCCGTCTGACTGACCGTCCCCAACCCTGGAGAAAGAACCCATTCCCTCCGTGGCTCGCTGTATCTGGTTTTCCGCGGTTTTTCTTCCAAAGATTCGAAAATTAGGCTTGAAATGTAAGAGTCCACTAGCCAGTAATTCAATATGAAAGGAATCCAAGTACATGTCTATGCTAAAAATGCGTCGTGCTGCGACAAGGAAATTAAATAATTCAAAGAGAAAATTGTGAAAACATCACATGCCACATGAGCACAAAAAAATTCTCTCATAGAAAAAGTGAAAATTTTAGTGATAATATAATTCATTCTTTCACACGGCGCCTTAAGCGCAAACATACATATAACTTCAGAGGTAAGGAAAGAAAGGAAAGAAAAAAATATATATATAAAACAGGGAAAAGCAGGCTTATTTAAAAGAAAAAGTAGAAAGTAGCATTGAAAAAATTATCATCTCAGAACCTCAGTGTGGGAGTCGAACACCGTATCCACTGGTCCATGACACTATACGGTCGTTCGAAGTAATGAAGGGAATTCAAACAGAAAAACACTGAAGGCTACCGATCCTTGCGCCACTGGTGATTAAAGTTGGAGTGCGAATTAGTGCGCGGAGACCGATTTCACATTAACGCGGCAACTGCCCCGCAGTGGAGCCTCCTTTAGTAATATAAACTCTATGAATCAGTGATACCATCCATAAACATTTTAAATGCACAAAAAAAGCATTGCCATAATCTCTTCCTCTCGCTAGTTTATATGTTGCTTTGAATGAGAATGCTGTTGGCTATTTTTTAGGTCCAGTGATAGGTATTAATTGTATTTCCAGGAAAAAATTCAATGGAATTTAACGAAATTAAAAAATTTTAAAAGATAATTATCCACCTACTTGTGGAAGTGAATGGATTCCTTTTTTTTAATTCTTACATTAATGCATACAAGGGAAAAACTTAACCATAATGTTTGAATTTAAGACTTCAACCCAAGAAGAAAGTATTTTTTACGTAATACAACGCATGCTCAATGTCCCTGATCCTTATAATTAAATGCAGTATTAAGCAAATAGTGTAAATTCCTCCATAATTTAAGGGAGGAATTGGAGTCTAGTTAAAGAAAAAGTAAACTTTATGGTAACAGCGGTTAGGAGCGGTTATGCCTTGAGAGTTTATACGAGAAAGTTTTACGGTTCATAAAAGTTTATAAAAGGTGTACTTAACATAAGTCCATTCGGATGTACCTCAAGGAAGTAGTTTAGATCTCTTATGTTCCTTCTTTACATTAATGCCATTAAAACCGCGGTTATGAGCAAAATCCACCTCTTTGCCGATGACGTAGTTGTGTAGAACGGAATAGATGACAATTACGATAGATTGATTAAAATAAAGACCTCACTTACATAAAGTAATGGTTAGAATACTCGAGAATCGAATTCTGAAAAGAGATTGGCCATGAATTTTTGGGACAAGGATACTTCTCCAAGAGGAAATTTCACCTCTTACGGGATCCAATAATCAAATGCCGGGTTATTAAGACACTTAAGAGCCATTATTACTTGGGAAATCTCGTGGGTTAGACACATTCGCGAAGCATGCGGGAAAGGAAACTGCAAACGAGGATTTTTAACGAGAACTTTCAATAATGCCACAGAAAGGTGAAAGAGAGTAGCTACCTGACTCTGGTAAGGTTTCACTAGGAGCATGCTGCTACCGTGTGAACCCTTTCGTAGTAGGACGGATTGTTGAAATCAATAGACTACAGCGCAGGGCGGCCAGACTCGTGATGAGACGTTGCGATTAATAGAGCAGCCATTCCAGTATTTTAGGCGACTTAGGACGGGAATCTGTACAGGAGCTAGGGAAAAGTTGAGGCTAAATTTACTTAGAATACTCGGATGAGAGTTTTTCTACGACTACGAGAAAAATATTCTTCGTTTACCGCCCCACCAAGGTAATCGGGATCACAAGAAGAAAGAAAAGGAAATTGACTGCATAAAAAAGATATTTAGTAAGCCACTCTCTCCTCGTCCTAACGTTGTTTTGATCAATAAAATAAATGGCGTCACTCATTATGGTGACTCATAGCTTGTTTATGTTTTTCCATTGCTATAAAATTTTCATGGATTAGCGATAGGAATTGCTACACTTTGGCGAATATTGCCTTTTCATGAATGTGCACGTACTTAATTATCATAAGCAATATTTTTATAACTGTGTGGTATATATGCGGGGATTACCTTTTAGGTTGCACGCTGGTGTTTGGTCACCCCCCTGACAAACGTATTAGTGGTGACTCGTAAGGTATTACGTATATTTAAATGCAACTGTACAGCTGTACAGCCAAAGTGAAATTGAAAACAGCATTCGGTTATTTTCATAAAACATATCTCTTTCTAGAGACTCCAAGGAAATCTTGAAGTACCTTTAATTAAGTCCAACCGCCACATGCCACAATAACAACGCGCGAGGGAGTCAAGAGGGATCTAAAAGGAAGACACTTCGATACTGCACTCCGCTCAGAGACGTGTAGGAGTCTGAGGGAATATTCGTTATCATTCTCTCGCTCCTACTCTACCTGCCTATGTTGACTTAGAGGCTATTATTAGGTGGGAATGATGTCAAGCAAACAAAACAATAGCCTCCATTGCTCTTTCCTCATGGCGGCCCTACAGCAAGGAATTAAGGCTGGGGGGCGTTTGGGTGCAACTAATACCGGGGTGTGTGGGGTTATGGAATACCCACCAGGATAAGCGGTAGGTGCGAGATCAATAAATTGCGGAATTTTAAGAAAAATGGTTCAAAATGGTGAGTTTTACGGCTTTCTGAGGGATATTTTATTAATCCTTACAATACTCTGTTGGTAAAATCAATCCAATTAATTAACATGGATTAAAACTTTTTTTTAATTCTCTGAGCTCTGGGGGGGGGGGGGGGGCTGGCGGTTTATCCCCCAAACCCCTCCCTCGCTGCGCCATTCAAAGATAGATATGCTAAAATGTTGAATTGAATAACGACTGCGAATAACTTGATTATGGTGTATAGTATTAGCACTGAAATAACTGTTAATGCAGTTTAAATTCACTCACCTTCACATTGAAACCAAACCACTGCTCCCCTCGGATATTCTGACCTTGACCCAAAAGTCGTGTTCTTTGGCTAGCGGTCGATTGATGCTGGCAGGCAAATTCACTGGCACGAAACTTAAGAAAATCCTCACAACAAAATCACTCGAGCCAACTGTACGGTATCGGTAATACGGTCCGACACAACTTAAATAACGGCACTGAAAATTTGCTGTCACTGCAGTCTCATCACGTCGTGGCTGAGTTGAAAAACGAACGCGTTGAGGCCCGGGCCTCTTCCATGACCGAAATCACCGACCGTTCACCCCAGCCACACGCTTAGGTCTGAGGGATTCAGTTCCTTGAGGATTACAATAGTTTCAAAATCAAAAGTCAGAGTCAAATGTCCCTCTTTACTAGGCCTCACGAAGTCGTAGTCATTAGACCACTGTGGACGGCAGTTGAAGGTCCTCAAGGTGACTCCTCCGTCTAAAGGCTCAACCCCCTCTCTCAACCTGTATCTCCCCCTCTCGCCAAGATTTTCGCCAGCAGGAAGAAAGATAACAAGGCCATGTCTCAATCCAACGCTAGCTCAAGAGAAATAAAGGGACTAGAATTTTTTTTCCTAGCGGCTCTTTACATTATCTCATCCTCCTCACTGAGAAAGGTTTTGGTTGGCCGTCTCAAACCCACATAAGCATGAAAGCCTATAGTAAAGTATTTCATTTCCAGGTTCCATCCACGTTTTCTTTTTTGATAGTGACGTTTCACATACTGAGCTGTAGGCGTCCTCAGGCCAGGCTGAAGGGGAGATTCATTTTGGTTGTCTGATATTTATACAATAACTTCAAACTGAGAGCGCGCGTACCCGTTTCTAATAGGGTGGTTTCCTATTATTTTTTTATTGCCTAAATCGAAAGGTTATTACTCCTGGAGTACGTATTTCACGCTTTTAGATTTTTAAATGACGATATCTATTTTTCGCGATTAAATGAAAAGTGAAAATTTTTTTCTAGCGCGCGAAAACGCGACGCGGAAGTATGAATGTCGGGAAATCTCTCCGTGTGACGTATTTCTGGTTCCCGCAGCCGCTTGTGAGGTGACATTGAGGCGAGTTGAGCGCTGATACGACGCAGGCTGCTAGCGGGTAGCTGAGTACCCTGCTGGATGGTAGCGCTTGGCTTAAATAAGGATTATTAATACCTTATCAAATGAAGAAAACTTTCCGACCTTAGCCAGTTTTAATAAGTGATTATGAAGACATGTTTCCCTGAGCTCTGCGCCTCATGCATGCAATGGTAACCTCAGACGATGTATAACTCCTATCTTCTCGTATAGAAACTAGGTCCCTTTGACGTCACGTGGAGTGGCATCGCATGAGCGCCAATCTGGCCCTTTTCAAATGAGGATAAAAATGGACCATTGCCATTCGTCTAAACCGGTATTTCTAAAACGAAATAATTTGTATATTATGAATACAGTAATGGTGGGTAACGAATCGTAATCAATGACTTTCGTTTTCTTTGATGAAGGAAACTACCCTATTGTTCCCCCATCCGCTCAAGAATGGGAAGGAGGTGATCTTTCTAGGGTCCAAAAACACGCGTTTCCAAGTGCTGGAAAGGGTGTAGTCGTCTTCACGATCATGCCGTATGGCCTTTTGGATATTTCTGCCGCTACTCTTATTATTCTTGGAAATATCGTTTTTCTTTGGCCAAGATTTTTTGTTTATCAAAGTTAATTACATTATGTAAAAAGTTTTAAAATACAGTCAGACTTTTGAGGCAGCTAAAATTATCCTTTCTTATTCCATTCAAATAGTTACTCATAATTGCTATCCGAGTTCATTTCTCCTTGCTATTAAAGCAAACTATAATCATGCCTGACTACAAATCGGGAGTATTGGATTCTACTACAAAGCAAATGGAATTATTTAATCGCATCAAATCAATTTCTTTTCTAATTATGTTGCATTGGCATTTTTAGGATAAAATAGCTGGATTTTTTGTTGCAAAAGGCTGCGTTGTGACGGTTCATCTTCTAAAAAAAAAGAATTTAGAAATACACTGCATTCAGTTATCATGGACGAAACATTGGATTACGTGAATCCTAACGACTAAATGGAGTACTAGCCTTATATATATTATTTACTACATAACGAATCGGATGTGAATACCTGGTAACTTAACAACTGAGAGGATTGTATGTGTAAGTGTCGGTAAATAATCATGCCAGTGGTTAGGTACGCTGTGAAAGGTACGCATCGTTTAAAACCGAAGTACTAACCCATTTCAATTCTAAAAGCCGTTTAATCCACTCTAGAATTCCTCTGGATGAAAAGAAAGGAGAGGAAAGAGGTATTGATCCCTCATGAGTAGAATGGACCTTCTTGGGAATTCAAATGCGAAGTAGAGCATACAAATCATTGGGAAGAAGTGATGGTGGTAATAATTTATTTATTTGTTGAACAATGTACCTTCGAAATCCTGGAAAATCTGTTGGGTACAGTTAAAGCTACAGGGAATAAAATGTCGCAAGTCCAGTTCAGGTCATACGTTCAAATTAAGTTAGTTGGAAAGTAGAGGTGGTGCCAAAATATTTGTCCTAAAACTGTTGAAGTGGCTGTATATAATATTCAATGATAATTGTCCTCAAAGATGGTTTTTTTCCCTTCTCTTCAATTAATGATGCCATATTATCTTTTTAGTTCTCAATTATGCATATTTACCGCGCGATTCGGCTTACATTTTACATTTATTCCTCTCTTATTACGTTCCATTCACACCTCTTTATGAAAATTCAACATCATCCTTCAAGTACATGTGTCTCAATCATTGTTCTTGTGTCCATCGTAAAACAAACCCTCAAAAATAGACGGACCGAAAACCATATTCCACCCAAATTACGGCATTTTAAAATTCGGGAAATACCTCTGAATTTCCAGTGAAAACAACATTCGTGCATATATACATATGATAACCGGGTAAAGAACGTAATAATTTTTGCAGCTTTAGAGATTGAAAAAGAACAATGAGTCATTTCACCTTCATATACAAAGTTTTTACATCACCATAGATTCATAATATCAAGATATATTATAACCAAGCCAAAAGGTTCGATTTAAATAACTATTTGTAAACTTTGTGGAAATTTTAGCCACAGCAATACCTTTTTCCTATTGCCTGTGATTCGCTGACGAAGGAATTTGGATAACAATGTCCGTTGTATAACTTCTTACAAGTTAAATCACCAAAAGTATTTACAGTGGAAGATTGAGATAATATATTATTCGAAAAGGAAATTGCTGAAATTACTTCAGTCGGGGCAATTATAAACTTAAGAATAATTCTGTAATTAAAAATCTCGTAGCTATTGTGTATTAACAATAAGCAAGGCTAATAAACAATAGCAATGCACCATCGAATGTTCAAAACAGAAAATAGGTACTTGCAAGCAACGCAGTTTTTCAGAGGAGCATACTTATATTCGTATAAAAATGACAGCAATTCAGTTAATAAAACAGAACTTGTAGTCATGCATCACACGTTATCACTCTCAAGCGTGTATTCCTTTCCCTCAATGCCGTGACGTGAAATTTACTTTTTGGATACATCTTTTGTGTTAGAAATTACCATAGCCTCCATTCTCGATCAAGAATATCAAACCTTATTCTCCAATTCCTAAGCCCTCAGCGTTAAAATTTATTATGCTCCGATTTTTCCCCCAGTTCCCAGAAAGAATATTTCCAACTTATTCATTCGGCGTCAAAGTAGCACTCTTTTGTTGCATTATTTATTCCCCGGGCTCAATAGGATTAAAGAATGCGAATGCGAAGTACATAACGTTTTGTTCTCTCTTTTCCTCCCGTTCTTTTGAATTTTACAAAAGATAAATTTTTCATGAGAACTCCGTCGTATTTATACGTAGGGAATGAAAAATGAAATAAAAACTTGATATTGCTTTGGATTCATTCACTCAATACATCAAATCTTTCAATGCAGACTTTTGCGGAATGTGATTGACGGTGAAAAATTCTCCCTTGAGTATTTATAACTACATTCACGGCTTACCTTCCCTTTCTTTTCTCGAAGGTTTTTCCCCCCTTTTCCACCCCTCCTTTTTCCCCACACCAGCTGCCGAAACGAGTGATCAGACTCATCTCCCATATTTTTATGCCCCTTGTTAGCTTTTCGAAATATTTTTTTTTATCCTCTCGTCAACCCACTCCCAGTTTCCCTTTTTGGGACTAACTTCGGCCAAATATTGCCATATCTTCCGCCTGCGCCAATCCTTTTCTTTGCCGCTCCCATGGTAGTCATTATATCACTATATCTATAAATTCGGTACCAGAATCATCGACTGCGGATAGGACTTCTTTTTTAATATAAATTTTGGACGCACTCAAACGATATATTTCAATTTTTACCATGGTGGTTTCTCAATGCAAAGGACATTGATTTAATATGCCCCGAATCAGCAAAATACGTATAATAATTTCGCAGTGACATACTCATTTCATTAAATAACGGCTGATTCTTTCGCCACGCTCAAATTTTGGTGATTGGTATTCATCAAGACTTGGGCTACCCACTAAATTCAACATCCTCCCATCTCATTTCTTCGCCAGTAACTCAAAAGATGAATTTAATGAGAGCCTTCCTGTTTATACCATTAATTTTTTATGATTGTCTCCTTGATTTTAATTCAACCATGAGAATCTTTAAACGAACTATTTATTATAATATAATCATGTTTTTAATGAAAACGCATCACTTAAATTTCCTCAATTATTCGTTATTTATTTTACAAAATTTATAGTTTTATTTCCCAAAGGTTTAAGAGTTAGACACTGAAATTTCTTTTTGAGATTGACCAAAACATTTAAGAGAATATTCTGTTTGTAATATATTACAGAATTTATTTGCTTAACTATTGAGTAGGTATAATACTCTTAAAGCTATCAATAAAGTGGCGACTACTAAATTTGAACTAATAAGTTCCTCAAATATTCATTATTAATTCAAGAGGGAAATAAACTTTCCGGGGAAACTATACTCGCTTTGGTATATATTTTTAAAACTATAGGGCTTAAAAGGGGAATCACACAACCGAGTTTTCATGAAGGAAATCATCATTTTTCCGGGAACTGATGGAGAGTGGCTCATTGATAGAATTATGAATATTCAAAATCAATTATTATAGCCGAATATTGTTCCCTTTCGCAAAGCCTAATGGGTTCCAAGAAATCCGCGGTAATGCTACGGGAGGAGTGTATCGCTTTCCCATCCTCGGCGGCAAAAATGAGGCTTTGCCTTTCACGGAACTGATTTCGATGAGGGTGAGATTTTCCACTTCATGATTTTGCGCCAACTTTCAACGCCGCGCAATTTATCACCCCTAGTCGATCATTTATAAGACCTCTCTCATCCACCCGTTTTCAAATCCTCAACAACCCCCCCGAATCCATATTCTCCGTGTTCAATTTCGCGTCAACACTCCCGTGAAACACTATCGCCGGCCTCCTGTTTCCGCCTTTCAAAACAAACGCTTCCCTCCCCCACTGTAGCCAATTTATGCACTTTTCTGCGAAAAGTCCCCTCAACATCCATTCCATTGTTTCAATGAAACAATCATCCTCAATGGAAATGGATGATTAATATATTTTGCTCATTTGAATATGCATTATAAAGATATGTAATCGAAGCTAAATCCAATATACTGATATTGTTGCATATTAATGCAAAATCCTCGACAATATCTCAGGAATAACACTCAGAAATGAAATCACATAAAAATAAATAAATAGATAAATAAGACTACCACATAATATTCCTCTCTCATAGGTGGAAAATATTCTCGTAGAAAATAGTTATCGGGTTAAAAATTATTTAAACCTGTGCCATGCACAAAATTCAATGCGGTGAATGAGTAACAGCAAATCATGGTCTGCTTAGAGTATTTGAGTTTGTGCGTGGTAAAAATGTGCCTCGCAAAATAAACAATGGTTTTACGGATTTCCCTGAGGATAAATGTGGCGTCATATATCCCCTAGATGAACATCCTCACAGACAGAATACTCTTGGGTGACTATCGATAAAAAGCCGTGTAATGTATATGTGCATTCACTTCTGTAACAAACAGCCTCTTATAGGAAAGCAGAGGACTTCGTTAAACTTAATCCTGTTCAAAAGACCACCGCGAATGAATTGACGATGGCCATAAGTACGTGTTGTCGTTAATTGGTGCGTGAGGAGAAGGGAAGGTGGAGGTGGATTGGTGCCAGATATCGCGTTGGAAATTGCTGTGTTGAAATTGGGAGTTGGGATGTAATAAACAGCTGCCGCGCCAAGTATATTTTTTTTTACGTTTTATCTGCATAAAATCGGATTTTAAAGAAGATTTTAACAGTTATTCAATTTTTTCACGGTCAAAAAGTTAGTCAGATTCCATTTACTAGATGCAGATAGTCGACCTAGCTAAAGGCCAATGCAATATAAGCTGAACCGTCATTGAACTACCACTCCATGCAGTTTATACACCATGGCTTATGAGTAGTCTAAATTATGGCCTACTAACGAGTATATTTTATACAGCATTTGCCATTCACAAATTTTCTTAGGTTTTCAATGCTTCAAAATACTTTTATATCCTGGAGGGCTTCTTTTTACATCTTTTTAACTCGACCGTGGACCTTGCCGTACTTTCCATTCTTTCCCCATGCTCTTGAAATACAGAGCAAGCTGGTTCCAGCGCGCGCATCTGCCCGATCAATTCAAAGAGTTAGTCTAATTTTTATTATCCCCAACGAACAAGTTGCCGCCACGGATCGATGTCTTTGGCGAGTGAAAAAATCAAGAGCAGGATGAAAGAGCATGTTAGACCTATCTTTCACGGAAATTAATTTCGGTATTATTTTGACCGAAAAAAAGTATATATTTCTGCTTAGGGGCAGGAAATATGCAACTTAAGTATATGTACAATAGAAAATACTGAATATGTAATACCTGTAAGTAATGCGGACATTCGAGCATTAAAACTCACCCAAGCTATAAAAATCAACTGGATACATTTTTTTTTAATTTTTTAAAACTGAAAGTTACTTTTAATGACAAGAGGCATATCTATCAGAGCAGACATGGTTTCCATTTACTCAGTGTTTACGCACAATATTAGTAAGCCATAATGATGGAAATAAATTTCAATTATGAGTAAAACACTAAGCAAGCGTGAAAGCTTCGCTGCTCTCTTGTCACGTTAGGTACAACATAAGAGATACTTATGTATGGTACTCGCTTTGCTCGCTGGGGGGGCTCTGCCCCCCCTAGGCCCCCCCGAAAAAGGCCTGCGGCTTGTTATGCTCACTATGGGAGGTCTTACACTTTTTGTTTGCTACTTGTTACTTAAGGATCGTTTACTTTTAAGCTGGCTAGCTTAGGTATAAGCAATATTTCCACTTTCACGTAAAACGAGCGCATGGTACGTAGGCTACAATATGAATGTAAATATTTATAAAGAGAAACGTTTTTCTGAGGGGCTAAAAAAGTAAAATAAATTTCTACGAGTTTCTCTAATTTATTCAATTCAAATACAAAAAACGTTGAGACCACGTTCCACTGTACCACCAAATGGATACGTAATATCATAACATAACGACTTTTCGAATTACAATGAAAAACACGTTTATTAATTTTTTTCCACAAAACTCAACCAAATTCTTGATATACGAATAAGATGTAACAACTGTTCCCCTTCGTAAGCGAATTACGTTGGGACTGAATATCAATATCTAGAAACAAATGCGCCTTAGCATGAATTGGGGCTAGTATAACGAATCTTATCGAAATATTATTTATCGTGATCGCGAATGATTTCACTTCAGAAATACCTCTATTTAAAGTTTTAATGAATCGGGATACACAAATATCTCAGCTTTAATATCCAACGCAATGCGCAATAAATCTGGTGAGTAACGGATCACAGCCTTTGGTGTACAAGACATTGTGAATGTCAAGATTTCGATAATTTTCACAGTTGAATAACTTAGTCACTCAAGGAAACGTGCTTTTCGCAAGACAAATAATTGAATAAGAAATACCTTTATTTGCACTTATCTTCCATACTGTATTATTCACTGCCTATTCACTCCTGCAGCTCACGGATAACATTGTACATTAAAAAGGACATTAACGGAAAAAAGAACGTAAACAAAAATAAAAAGTTATCACCATCACAAAAAATTAAAATAAAATCATTTTTACCTACCTATATTATGTAAGACTTGTTTGAAAGTCTTTCTACTACAATCGTGTATCGCCAACAAAATACGAACTATAGTCAACTTCCTTATATTGTGAGTGAATGAATGAATGAGTGGTCGTTAAGGGGCTTCATGTTATATAGATAAAATTGAATGTAAGATAAAAAAATTTCAAAATTCTCTTTCAATATTTCGCTAAATTTTAATGAGAATGCAATCCATCTTGTTAATAGTTAGTTGCTCTTCATATTCATAATTAGTCCTTGCAGAATAAAGGTTAAAGTTCAGTTGTTTACAATCCAGGACTTGTTTATTTTGATTTATATCACAGTCGAAAATGATTTGAAAATGATGAAGAAGCCCATTTATCGAAAAAAATTGTAAAATCTCAGCAATTCGCAGGGTAGAGGGCGGCGCAGTAAAATTTCTTGCAGTCTGATAGCAATAATTTTACGCATAAATACGCATAAACGGCGTTCACCGAAGGAAAATGTTTAATTCGCAAAATGAGGATGTTACTACGATTCACACATCATGTGAGGGCATTGCCTAAGGAACTCCTTCCTTACACATTGCCCCGATGCTCATTCAAAACATCTCCTCTCCAAAACCTCTTTAAAACAGCCTCACAAACTTCCTCCACTAAAACGCTACGACCCAATTATTCGAATTCGTCCTAGGCCAAGTCCCATGACTCTAATAAATAGCACGATTTGTTTGCACTGACAAATTGTGAGTCGCACAACCTCCAAACGCCTTTACATGTCAGTACTGATTCCCAAATCCTTCTGAACTCCCTCCTGTCATCTATATAGTAAGGATATGTGGTGGATATTGGTATAAGGACTTTTCCGGTAAATTATTATCGATTAATGAATAATAAACTGAAATTTTAAAAAGTCGATAAACCTACTAATTGGTATTTTCCATTTTATTTTGAATACACTTGTACCCTATGCTAAATATTCTTAGGATAAATGATTGTTAATTTACGATCCTCCGATTTTTTAAAAGAAATTCGTTCAAGTTTTGAATTAGAAGTCATTAATTATCTTAAATTCATCACGTTAGTTAAGTAACTATTAGACCTGAATTTTGTCATAAACCCAAACATTCCCAGTTATTGTGCTAGGACTTATCCTCCTAGCAGCGTTTATATAGAAGCATGAAAGGTCTTCGCATTCAAGATAATTCTCTAAGACATACTATTTAAGACATATTATTTAAGAGGTACTATTATATACACTTCAAATTAATCGAACTTTGAACCATAAATCTGAAAGCCGGGACCTAATCGCTGCTTCATTCAAACCCGTAGCGTGGTGTTGATAGGCGAGCGTGTTTCAATCCAGAGTAAGCCTCAGGCGTGTACATATTACTTAGCCAGGGGTGGGTGGAGTTTCTCTTCTGTGATCCTCCTCACACCGCGAGAATTCCTCCATTAACCTGCCGAGCACTCTAGAGACAATTCTCCCCATTTATTGAACCAATCAAAACCATGAAGGTGCTTGTGGCGAAAATTAAAATGCACCTATTTGTATTGGTACCAGCAATAATTCCGGGAAAAATCTCGTTATTAAAATAGAAAATAAAATAACTTTCAACAGCATGGACTTTCTTCCCTGTTTAAGACTAAGAGTTCCCTGTTTCCCACCGTGTCCAAGGGGTTTATTTGCACCGTCGTTTTTAGGGCGTAGTCTGCATCTTTTGAGTGGACTGGCTGGAGACAATAGTAACCTTATCTTTAGAAACGTCGTTGGTAACAAACAAGATCTAAAGTCAATGGGAAGCTTTCTTCCTACTCGTCCAACAAAATTGAAATTAATTAATAATTTGGCATTCTTCGAGTGATTCCTCCATTAGTAGCTTCATTGGAAATCGAATAAATCCTCTATACAGTGAAACGTTGGCAATACGTCTAATTACTTAGGACTCATTCATAAGATATGAAGTATATTTTGAGATATTAAAAAAACCTCTTGCTTTTCTATCTTTGCTAAAACTTGATTTCAGATACGCAATTCAAAAGCTTTGTACTCAGTACAGGTCATTTAGATAAAAATAGTCAATGGAAGTTGAATATACCCATAACCCATATCAATTTCTTTAGTTTATGTCTAATTTAAATTTTATTTTATTTTTATCCTGTTTCATTTTATTTTCGTCATCGAAAGTAAAACGTTTGAAGTTCATCTTAGCCTAGTAAGATCATCAAAAAATTCGCAGTTGACCCAAAAATTAATATATATGCTAATAGTTGTAGGTATAAACAGAATCACTTTAAATGCTCAGTCCGAATTCATTCTACTCTTAAATTTCAAAATCTGCAGTTTTTTAGCGAATGATCAATGGTGGATGCGATACGGAAGGATAAATATGAATATAAGTACGGAATGGTTGGATAAATGTTAATAACGTAATTAAAAAGAGAAAAAATACCCAAACTGAGGAAAATGTCATGCAACTTAGCAACTCATCTATTAGCCTACTTGACTCAAAGCTATATGATGAACGTGAATCAAGCTTTAATAACACAAACTCTCTTTATTCTATGGTTCTGAATGGGGATGCATCCATGAAAACGTAAATTCAGACTGCCAGCTTTAAATGGAAGCATCATTAAATAGGCAACTACCAAAACGTGGCATCTTCAAGCACAAAATATAGCTTAATATTGATTTATACTCTTTCGCCCGTGACCGGGCACCTATATCATCAAATTAACCTCATTTCCTTAAGACGGGCATATTATGGTAGACGCCTTCCTGGAAGAATAATAAGCAAAGAACATTCGATCAATAGGTGCTACATTCTCGATCGCTATCTTGACGAGAAAGTAAACACAGAAGGACGCTACATCCATTACTCCATCACACCCCCAAGGCCTCTTTTCTCGAGCTTTTAATTTCTAAACTCAGCGTTCTCGGGCAAAAAGAAATTCCGACCCGTGTTTGGCGACGCCATTCACCTTGTTATCGTTATCGCGATGCAATTAACTTCTTTGCCTTCCACACTCCACCTCTCCTCTCTCACACTTCCCTTAACCCTTTTCTTGGGTGATGAGCAGGTGATGAACATGCTGATGGAAGGTTTTTGAAAGGTTCGTAATGAAACAAGGGAAGGGGTGAGTAATGACTGGGTTTCCGTGGGTGTTGGGCGCGAGCGTAAGATAAGGAGACGCTCGCTTCTTGAGAGACCCCAAGAATTTCCCGACGCACTGCTTTGAATGCAGAGACAGAGGAATATTAATTAAGCGTAAGTGAGCATCCATTCAGTGAGATACTATATTTATCAGCTGAGTGGACTAATAGAATTACATGGGTAGAATGTGATCTTAGGTAATTAAAAAAATGCATTTAATTATATACAAGAATATTCTCATCAATGATTTGGAAGTTCATGTATCGTTACGCATCACTCTAATACACGAAAAATTATTTTTTAAAGCAACTCCTTATCAATATTTTTAATGATTTAAAATCATATTTCTGATATTTTAATAACATAATTAAATATTCCAATTTGTATCTCACTCAACTAAAATTTTACTTGGTTTTCGAAAAAGCAATTTTCCAAAAGCTAGGAGAGTTATTTATTCTCTCTAGCTTTGAATATTTGTTTCATTTTAATGGTAAACTAGCTGGCAGTTTAAAAAAAAAGAGAACTTTATTGTCAGAGAAGGCTACAATTATAGACTGAGATGTGCACCATATATGTGGTCCCAGAATGTTTGGAACTTTCGGAATATTATATACTAAGTAAAAAAACGACTTTATCTTAATCCGTTCATTGGAGCTAATTGAGCAAAATCTATAATTATTGATCCAGGTTTAAGTCAAGGCAAGCATTACGTGGTGGCAGTATGTGTACATTTGAGTGCAATATCTAAATGCAGCTTCAATGGTCACAGGTTTGAATTCAGGTGAGCCGCCTAAATTCCATTCAAAGAAAGTTATCTGACTGCGAAACTACTCAAAAAGCGTAGGCGTTGAATCGAAAACACTCTTCCTAATATAGTTTCAATCAGAAATCTAAGGTAAAGAAGAGCAATAAGTTTAGCAATTTATATGTTTATTTTTTTCACGGAAAATATACACGGTATCGGGTACTTCTCTATTTACTAGCAAAAATTCCTAATTCTAAACTCCAAAGTCCTAATTAACCTCCATTAAAGCATGATGGAATCGCTAACGCAAGGGACTTAATTTCTGTTCATCAAATAGTATTGTATACACGCTAGCCTATAGATACACTCTCTCCTACAGCTTTCTACCAGTAGAAACATATTTTGTCATAAAATCTCTTTCCTCGTCTGCTTGAGTTTCTGAAATATCTATTTGCAAGATTTGAAAAAATAATTTGAACTCAATAGTCGTCTTTTACAATAATTTCATTTAATAACTGGTATTTCATTTTCTTTTCATAACTTTATCTGCAGTAAAAAATTCTAAATTTGTCATTTGAGTCCTAAGAGTAACAAGCTTACTTCTGATTTTTTCTCATCTAATAAGCATATATGTATTACTTTTCAATTTGTATATCAATTGCGGTCACAATGTGCATATTCTGTCGTTCTAGGTATGCAGACAAATTCAGGTGGTTAATTGTTAACAGAACACCACGAAGTAAAGTAACGCAGCTGGATAGACAAGATGACTTTTCAATATAAGCTAAATCAAGCCACAAAATATATCTACACTAAAATTTCAATTCGCGCATAAGAGTGGGTTGGGTGAAGGAACGATATTTCCCGCGAACGAGACGAGGTTCTTGATCGAAAAATATCCTTTGATATTCAATGGAAACACAAAAAATCTTTTTATTTACCTGATATTTATTCAAAAGAAAAAACGTTCTCTCTTAATTCTCCAGGTGAATCGTGTTTTCAGGCCATTTGTCAGTGGTCTAAAATTAAATTTTTACCTGCCTCGGAAGAATCACGAATATTTTTCCCCAAAATGTCAGCTTCGGAGGGAAAGAACCAAATGGAAAGGAGACGTGAAGAAATACAAAAATTGAGCCATCGATATTTTTTGGCTATTTTTCATTCAGCCCCATCGATTACGCGATGGATTAGATGTCAAGCATCTTCACCTTTTATTCTTATACCCACCATACATGTATTAAAGTATTTGCTAGATACTTTCTGTCGGAATTTCCTCGACTTACAACGGGGGTTTTCGTCTAGCATCAATGCTGATGAATACTCTCATTTTTCAATTTTCATTACGCATCATTTTATTTAAATTTAACTCTCGAGCGGGCGCGTCGGCGTATGAAGCACGCCAATCTTCGAAAACCAAGGATTTCAACATTGCGCGTTCATTCTGTTCTAGAATTGCCCTGTATATTCTTAAAAATGTACTCGACTGTCTATAGTGGGAGTTTTCAAAGCTCGTAGTAATGTAGCTAATTAATTTTTAGATCGGCAATAGGAACAGACACTCGTGGCGCACAAAGTAGGACAGGTCGTGTACTTGGTGCTTAACGTTTGTTAAATAGACTCGAGGATACCTTCAATGTCATTTTCACGGTCTATTGCGTGTTTATTTAGAGTATGAAAGGTTTTTTAGATCGGCATGAGGAACCCAACACCCGTGGCGTAAAAATTACACTGTGCGACCGGCCGTGTACTCCCTTTACCACATGTGTGCCTTTATATCTGATTCGCCTATAAATTTACAAGCTTAAAATAATTTCTACATATAAATATAAATTAAAACAAAATCGAGTGTTATCATATAAATGCATGCACCGTGGAAAAAGTACGCCACTCACCTGGCCGTGTAAAAATATCAGGCGCGCCCCTTCTAGGGTTAATGACAAAAAATGGTCGCAATACATATATTGCGTGGTTGGAAAAAGGCTGAACATGCTAATTTTGGAAGAAATTACCAATAGTGTGAAGATAATACTGATACTACGATCTCTCTATCCAGAAGATTCTTACGTGTTTCATGGAATGCTACAAGCAACCAAGTTAACGACACGTGTCAGTATTCATGCCCTGCGGAAATGACAGAAATATCCTTGGCCTCATGAAAATCTCCACTTGGTATTCTAAGTAGGAGAAGATTTCAACGAGATTATGTCATTATTCTTCTCCGCAAAAAAATACAGCTTTTTATGGCTGCATGCTAAAAAAGGTGAAATAAAGCGGAGAAGTCATTCTCGAAGGCTGAAGGTGTACAAAGGTAGAAGTATCCTCAAAAGGCTGAAGAGCACTAATCAAGGATTCACCTTTACCTCCCCTCCACCAGCAAATCCCTTCTCATGAGATAAGGGACGATTCCCTTTTTTATCAGCCGCCGTTTTATCAAACGTACCCCTCTTTAAAAAATTAAATTGCCCCCTCTTCTTCATGCTCTACATTTCTTTTCAGGATTTATTCATTCAAGGTGGGTGTTTTTTTATCCTTCCCAAAGGTGTGATCGGACAAAGGCAGTGACATGTGTTTAAGCGAGCATCGTAAAAGAGAAAAAAAGAAACAGAGCCTGAGAAATGTTGGCGAGGGTTACCTGGCAGATGGGAACGTCTCATCCCAGGTGTCACTTTTCGCGGGCGTTGCTGGAGGAGCTTGAGAGAGCTAGAGCTAGATACTTCAAAGAATTTTCTTCTGAGGACTATGTTCAAGAAATATTTCCACAATGTGCAGAAACGCATTATTTCAATACGGAACTCAGTGATTTTCGAGACATTCCCTTTGATTTTCCTCCCATAACAATGCAAATATTTTTAGCTTATCAAATAAGAAATAATGCAATAAGCGGAACAGCACGACTTTTTCCCTGTGTGCATTATATGAAAGCAGTTCATAAGGATTTTGTTCATAAATGAATGTATAATGTACAAATAATGCCCGATGTTTCATTCCATCTTCATTCAATGATATATATGAATACATGGGCTCTAACTATATTATATTATGAATAATTCTTTTTCCTAAAATTAATCATATCGGAGACGTACATTCATAAGCAATTCTCTTGAGTAAAATGGTATGTAAATGGATATCATATAAAATTAGACCTCTGTACAAAACTTTGTCATAGCTATAGTTCTAATTATGTATTGGATTATTATTTTCTGCAGCTTTTTTCGTGTATCTGTGCGTGGGAACCCCGCTATTTTACCTTATAGGTAACCCCTTTGATAGGTTAGACCTTAATATGTATTCTCAAAGGCGTTACCTCACTGGTAACCTTACAGGTAACGCCTTTGAGAATACGTATAGCCAATCGCAATATCCATTAACAAGAGGTGAAAATATTATATAATTACATGATTTCATGGTACACTGCAATTAAAAGTGAATGAGGAATCGGAATAACTTCCAATAGTTTAAAGGCGACTTGAATTATATAAAAACTACTGAAAGTACCGTGTTCATCCATCGTCATAATTTATCCGTCTTTCCATATGACTTCATCCAAATAAATACTATTTTATAGCTTGAGCTGTGTACATCAAGAAATTAGGTGGTTATAGAAGGCTGTCAAGAATTTCATGTGACAGGATCAAAATCGATGAAGATAAAATCATTTTTACCTAACCATCTTTTATGGAAGGTTTGTTCAGAAATCTTTCGACTACAATCGTGTTTCGGCAACAAGACAGGAACTACAGTCTACGGCACGAATCATCTTTTAAAAATGGCATTAGAAGCACTTGTTAAATATTGAATTAATGAAAACCAAACATTCGATTTTGATAACACCAAAATTTCATACGCAAAATGTAATTTATCAAAAACAAAGAGTAATTTCGTAACATATATTTCTCCTCTTTTCGCTTGAATAAATGTTTTTGATGTTAACAATATTTTGTTCATACTTTTCAAAAATTACTTTGCAAATTTCCTACATTGTCATCATTATATTTTCCTAGGAATGGTTCCAGGCGACGCCGATGAATTTGAGTCCGAGACATGGATAAATAGAGGAATTGTGAGAAAATATGGAGATTACTTTCATAAAATTAAAAGAAAACATCTTTCCCAAGTAGGGTAAACATCCAATATGGTGGTAAAAACCTGTGACCAAGATAAACGTGCTGCAAAAATTTGCGAAAGGGTAAGTAAAGGAATGAATGGAGGACAGGAGGGACCGAATCCGCGATTCCCGCACGGAGATCCGTGTTCAACCGTTCAAATCGCACATGTTCCCTTCCCACACTGCCCCGCGCCGCGCTGGCCAATCGAACGCGAAACCAACATGTGGGGAACTTAACAATCGAATGGGGCGCACTCGACGCTGGTGGCGCCGCCACTGGCGAAACACGGGAGAACAGAAAAGCACCCACCCACCACGCCCCGCTTGGCTTCACGAATACCCACAATAACCCATCCGTCCATCCTGCGGGTACATCCCTAAAAGCTCCGTCCACATGGCGATTCCAGCGCCGCGTCTTCATCCACACACATATGCACCCAAAAGGCAAGGCTCGTGTCTCCGCACACACTGGAGCGCTCCACGTATGCACGCCGAATCCTGACTCACAAACACACACACGTAAAATGACCAGAGCCACCGCACACGTACGATGAAAATCCGAAACATGTGCCCCGCGCCGGGCGGAAGCAAGCCAATTGATTTAAATCGCAAAATTGCCTCGCTTTCTCCCTGTCTCTCTCCCTGGCCTGTGGTTGTGATAGGGAACGTCACGACTGAATCGAAGCCGATGGTCGCGACCATGATGGGGAAGATTTGAATTGCGTCTGCACAAGAGACGCGGTTTAGGGGATAAATGGACAGGATAAACAGGTTTATCGGTCGGGGTTTGAGGTTTCGTTGCCAAGTCAAGAACGGAGGCCAATAAAGGGTAGGTACGAAAAGGACGAGGGTGCTTAGGAGCTCTTATGGTTGGCAGTGAGGAAGCAATTTGAGGGAGAAAAAATTGGAGCTGCTCAAACGTCGAAAGCCAAACAATAATTTCAAAAACACTTGTTTTTTACCCGCACAGGAAATGTTATTAAATCTCTTTTTACTGTTACTAATTCCGTTGCTGCTCATTACCATAAAGTTAGGATATCTAAAATCTAATCATAAAGTTGCATGCATATTTAGCAAAATAAATACAAGAAAGCTGAGCCTAGGATCAAATCAGTCCTGATTATGAGACTAAAATAAATTAAAAAGGTTACAAACTGAAATTTTTACGCAGTTTAGCTTTGCGGAAAGGAAATAGAAATGGAGAATGAGCTCTGACAATATGTTCCTTGGAGTCTGGAGTTAGAAGGAGAAGGAGGCAAACGTAAAACTAATTTTTTTTTGGAGAGGTCAGGATCATGATCCCCCTTTGGATACGTATCAGGTGAATAGGGTTTTAGCAAAGAAGTTAGTTCACATAATTGGTATGATTACAACAAATACGTTTAGAATAAAAATAAATAAGAAAATATGTAAGAACGCGTTACATTTATACTCGTCTTTTGTAACATTTGCTATGTTGCTATGTTGCTACGGTTGCATTGCCACAAATTAACACTGATTGATTCGACAAAGTATTGTAAAATATCATACAGCTGGTTTTCATGCTAACTAAGCATGCAAATTTCAACGTGAACGTAATTTGGCAGAATGGTTAAATTTCTACACGAACGAATACAACGAACGCGTTGGTAATAAATTATAAAATGTCGATAATTGAGCATAAATCGGATCGTAGAAGCAAATAAAATATGGAAGCAGTGTTTTTAATAACTAATGCAGATATCTTACAACAATGAGGTCATTCAATCGTAGAATCATTTGTGGAACATCATTCGCCTCTCTAATTATTATCTCATTATATTTGCTCTTAATTGAGGAATATTATATTAATGGAAAGCAAAAAAGTTGCTATTCTCGCTCATTAAATCATAAAAAATCCACAGAATCATAAAATACGATTTAAAAATAGTTTAGCTCCTCGGAAAGTTATCCACGCTAAGATATAAATAATATGGATGCATAGAAGTTTTGGTCCTTGAAGGATATGACTCGCTGGGTAAATTTATCAAAGTGGCCTCCCTGGAGGACAGTCATATTGCTGATAAAAGAGTACTTATAATAATCGAAACCAATGCAAATCTGAAAGTTATATTCATGTTGAAGATAGATATCATCTCAAAAATTACCAAATAGTATCTAATGCTCTAGAAAAAATTAATGGGAATTCAAATATCAAGGCCAGTGGCGCATAAACAATGCTCAAGCTGATTGTCAAGAAAGTTGCATTCTCAGACCTGAACTTTGGTTATACATTGTATATTGTATGTATGTTATGTATACATGTATATTACCTAGCTGGAGATACCATATTCAGAATATCTAAAAAATCATCCACACACATCATTACCCCTAAGCCTGCTACCATCAATATTCACGGTAATAAGTGTTTCCGAAATTTATGTTTTTAACGTTGATTTTGAGCAAATTGGCAGGAATCTTTCATTATTTGCTATTGTAACTGTACATTGACTAAAATGCTATGAATTAGCAAGTAAAAAAGGTGCCATCATGCAGAATAGTGGCGTTATTCAAGTTATAATATAATATTATTTATTGCGTTCAAATTTTATCCCTGCACTCAAGTAACAAAAAAGGTTTTTTCCCCACCAAAATCTGTGCGGGGTTACCCAAATAAAAAAATTGAAGTATTCAAAAACAATTTAAATATAAAAAATTCTTTTGTCGCCTGAATAAAAACAAAGCTTTTGGGCTCGATTGCAAAAAATATAAAATTGATAAAATAAAATCATGCAACATTCAAATTATTTGGCGTAATTGAGTTGCCCCGCACAGTCACCGAAGGGTTAATGTGGGTAATATTTGTTTTATTAGAAAAGTTAAGGCCATTAGGAATTTGGAATCAAATACATTGGTGGTATCAGATTTTAGGAAATGAAGCTCAAGGTGGTGTTTATTGTACATTTAAAACGGTCATATCTCGCCAAATATTTATCGTAGAAAATTTACACAATGAAAAATCTGGGAAACTATAACACCTACAATCCGTTAAACTAATATTTTCGTATTTACAGTATTTTGGGAGTTATTTAAAAAGTATGTTTTTACAACATTGTTTTTCAGTTTTAACTCCAGTTTATTTAAATTGAAGACTTTAAAATTTTGTCAACCTTTTATGATTTTTGAATAGTATTTTAATAAAGATAACTGCTAAAGAAAAACGATCAATTTTAGTGGGAATTAGATTGTTGTTTTCACTGATTTTTTCGAAGAAGAAATTAGGGATTAGCTTCATCTTTATCATAGCACTCAAATTCCTAATAAACACTCAAATTCGATGCTAAATGTTTTTTTAATGTTTCTTAGGAAAAGCTTTTAAAACGGTTCAAAGTGATACCCAAGTGTTCCGCATAATTGTCATAGTTTTTCCGCTTTTTCACTTTAAATCTCTAAAATTCACCGTTTTACAAACGATAGATATCCATTAAGAAGCCGTATTTCGGTTCGTATTGTTGTCAAAGGAATATAAACACTAATAATGTTTGTAGTTATATATGCTACAATTTTTTATGTGCAGTTTTTTTATATTAATGCATATTTTTCAAGTTATTTACGAAAATATCTTTAGAAACGTAATTTTTTCATTAAAAAACATAAAAAAAGATCAAGTTTTAATCGCAAATAGCTCGAAAAATATTAATTATACGAAAAAAATGTACGCAAATATTTTGCCCAGAATAAGCTTTTACATCGATTCCTATGGCCAAAACGCAATAAAAAATGTCCACCCCCGAGATGGATGGAAACAACCCCCATTGTAAAAACACTTGTCGGAATGGTATATATTTTGATGGTCTATTCCCTACCTACCGTCGGAATTTCAAGTAAATTGTTGCAGCCTAGAAAAATTGCAAGGAAAAGTGCTTCATTTCCTGGGCTATAAGTGATGTTCTTTCCTTTAAATAAACTGGAAACAAAACATGGCTGCAATAGAAATAACCATGCAAATAATTACCAGAGTCTTCAGCGTTTGAATTCATCAAAGGTAACTTAAAATGGATTAGGTTCAGAAATCTGGGCAATTTATAGTCAAATTATGCAGTGGAAAAGAGTGCCAAGATTTTTTTAATTAATGACACAAATGTTATCTTGACTCCTTAAATTACCGCTTACTGCTTAAATTCCACCTACTCAAGAGCTCTTTCCCTGAATACCAGCATTATAGGAACTCCCAAAGTAAACAAGTAAATGTTCCGGCTTCCAAGGATACCTCAGACCACCAGTTTCACACACGCAAAAGTATTCCACCACCGCAATGCCATTCCATATCTTGTTCGTAGTATCTAAGCTATCCATTGCCTGTATGCCTTCAACTTTTGCTTTGCAATACAAATAAAAGGGGAAGAATTGAAAAGAGAAGGATAGTACAATGTAGCACATCGTCCCGAAATAGCTCCAAGCTAAGAAAGAGGGAAGATCTAACATTCTATCATCTAAAGTCAGGACCTTAAGGTGAGAACGACCAAGTATATTGCAATAACGACTTTTATGTGATATTTGTTAGACTTAAAGCGGATAAGACATCTTATTTAGCGCACAATTTTATGAAAAATTTAGCTAAGCACCATAAAACATCTAGAATAGGGCAGGTGGTTTACTAATTAAATTTTCCTGGTTCACTAATTGGCAAACTTCGGGCGAATGAAACTTTAAAGAGATAAGTGAGCTATTCAAATTGAAACTAAATTTTCTGATCCTGTGTTAGTTTCAAGTAAAGTGAATCAAAAATTAAAATCCTCACATTGCTATTCACAGCTATTATCTTTCACATGTGCGAGGCCATTTACCTTGTGCTTTTTATGACCTAAAGAAAATTATTTTTTACGCTTCATCGTTAAAATTACGAGTATAATGGAGTGCCCTGAGCAGAGAGGAAAAAAATCAGGTTTAATTCTATGCCGTGCCATGATTCTGGTGAAATTAATTTTCCTACTGCAACCTTTTGAAAGCAATTGAATTTTAAATCGATGTAATCTCGGGAAAACTACTGCAGTGAGTGAATAAAAACCTGTTATTACCCTTCTTATCTCTCCTAAGGGATCAAGGAAAACAGCCGTAAACGGTCTATTTAAAACTCCGATAACGACCATTCCACCTCCCAAGTGTTTTGGTAATTCTAAAAGATATCAAGAACCTATCGTGAAATATGTGATAAACTGATCTTACTCATGCACATTTAAACGTCGTTTAAGCTTTGAGAGGGACATGCATCATCACTTGTCAGCGGTGCACTATTGTCACAACGAGTAGAGACGCCTCTTGCTTGTGAACTAAACGCTTGCAAACACAAAAAACAGAGATACGAACGATTTATCAATAAATGATACCGGCGTGTTTTTGCTATCTGAGAAAAACTCTAAGCTATCTTAGTCAGTCACGCTCACGTTTATCGTGGCTACGACACAAACAAGATACCTCTTTTAGATAGTAATTTTTGTCATAAATCGTGTTTAATAAGGGTACTAAAACGATATTGAAATAGTTATTCGACGCATAATATCTTTTTGTGATTCTACATTCTAAATAAATTACCGTATATTTTGGCATGTAAGACGACTTTTGAACCCAGGAAAATATTTTCAAAACTTGAGGGTCGTCTCATACGCAGGGTTCTGTCTCACAATTCCAGTTTTCAGGCTTAAACAAGGGCAGCGCTGTTCAAGTAAAATACGTAATTTGAAAGTGGTACAATGAGCACAGTCCAAGTTCTATATTTTAACTCATTATAAACCAATGCTTCTTTTAAGTAACATCAAAAATGTATGCATTTTTTTAGCTGTAATCATGAAAATTTAAGGCACTTGCTCTTTTTTTGCGGTAAATTTTAACGGTGAAATGTGTATCTGCAACAATAATTACGCATGCGTAGAAAATATACACATTTTTTATATAAGAAGACTTTAAATTTTATTTCTCCCAGAAGTAGGTCTAGGTTTGAAAGTATTTACTGGAAAAAGTGGGGATCGTCTTGTGCGACCGGTCTGCCACAATAATATTCCAGCAGAAGGAATCAAGAAATGAAGACTGACTATGCACTCAATCTGTCCCATCCACTTTTAATCTAATCTTACACAATACTTCAGCTTGGTACGGAATTTTAAATTTAAGGGTAAGCCCCTCCCTGAGCAAAGAGGCTTTTGTTGGATTTGTTAAGGACTAAAGTAAGATTAAAATTCAAATCATTATGTCGACGTCTATTTGGACAGGAGAAGATCTAAAAAATGTACTCTCCCATGAAATACCTTCTTACACTGAATAGATATTCTATTTTGTAGCTAAGTAAATTGTCTGAAATTTCCTACAGTTTTAACTGCTCGTTATTTGGCATAAATTCAAGATTAATAACTTTTATGCCTTGATATTTTTCTATTTCTCTCAAGCTTTCATTTGTATTCTCATGGAATGGATCTGTCGTGCCTTCAGAAAAAAACCACACTTAAAACGCTACAATTTCAGGAGAAATCCATTTTGCCAGTGACATTTCCTGTTGCAACATGTAGCGCTCTTGCACAGCCAAGAAAAACGCATTATGGCGATTATCCCTGATGGAAAATGAATAAATGGGAAAAAAAGAAACGGCAAGAAAAACCGAGCCAGGCTTTGAGAAGTGTAACAAATTGCATGCTACGAATGCGACGTAATTGTAAGTTCTATTCGCACAGTCAGTTCTCACCGCACACCATCCAAGGCTGCCGTGAATAGGCCCGTGTTTCCCCAGCCAGGGCCGGCGTAAACAGCCTGACAACTATGGATTTTCATGAAAAAATCCGCAGCCCTAGCAATAAAAATCCACCTTAACCTTCTCCCCAACACGACCTCGGGACTCATTCGTTACCCACAATTCCTCAAGGGAATTGCAGAGGATTTTATTTAAACTTCTCACCTTTATTTTCCTACATTTATGGAAAAAATTAAATCATGCTAACTCCTTGCTTTTTTCATGATTAACATCTTCCAAAATATCACGCATTTACATCTTTTTTTATATGATCTCTATTTTATATTAAAGAGAATTTTGGGTATATTATAATGGAAAACAGCACACAAAAACACTTAGAAGAATGTTATAATTACCTTTGCACTCAAATATTTCACCAGAGATTTCTTAAAAAATGGCACTGTGTTATTAGCAAAAAATACGCAAATTTATGTGTTTTCAATAGATTTCTAAGTAATCTATACTGAGAGGAATTTGATAACTTCCATATTAATAAATGAAAAAGTCTAAAAAGAAAAATACAAAAAAATTGTTCCTGGGAGGGAGTAGTCCGATCATAACAACCAAAAGTCAAGAATATTATTACGGTTCAATTATTAGGAAAAATAACTTGTCAGACCCGTTGGCACAGTTTTAGCGGTGTGAAAAGGCGACGTACCTATATACGTTGTGGGTACGTGCTGTACCTAGCCAAGATGATGACTTATGGTAATTTACCAAACGCCTGTTTTTTTTTAATACCAGTGCTTCAGGTGATTGGATGGGGTAAACCTGACAATGCTATTTAAAATAATCCAAACACTAGCATACTCATACCCAACGGTAATTTGTATATGTAATTCTGATCATTATAACACAAAGTAGCGCCGATCTAAAAGTCAAATAGCATCCCCATTGAGAAGTGAAAAAAGGAGCAAAAATGTTTCCATACATAAAACGTATCTGCTCTATTATTCATACGCAGATGAAATGATCGGAAGAGCATGGGTGCAACTAAAGTAGTCACCCAATCCCTATTGAGATGGACCAGAGATCACGTGTCCAACGTAAGTAGAACCCGTGATCTCCCGATTCGACGTGTGAATCACTACCTAACAGCCTTCAATCACTAAATTGTCCACGAGTTGGATAATTTATGCCATTAAATGCGAAAACTGCGGAATGTATTTTCTTCGGTCAATTTCGGTTTGATTTTATGCTATCTTACATGAATTGAGGCCCTATTTTTTTGAGGTTGCAGGCGTAGCTTTGTGTACCTATATGTCACACGATAATAACCAAAATTATGACGCTTCGCCACTTTCAATTAATCATTAATAATTATTAAGCAACTTGACTATGGCATTAGAAAAGAATCTTTTTAACGAAAGTATAACAAATGAATTCTTAGTTGTCTATTCTATAAATCTAAGCAACGTCGCAAACATGGCTAAATTAAAAAAAGGCTATTCGGGCTTCCAGCCGGGTGGTCTCCCTCCATTCTGCCGACGTTTCGGAACACGAGTCGGGTTCCGAAAAAATCCGCAGCCCTAGCAATTAAAATCCACCTTAACCTTCTCCCCAACACGACCTCGGGACTCATTCGTTACCCACAATTCCTCAAGAGAATTGCAGAGGATTTTATTTTAACTTCTCACCTTTATTTTCCTACCTTTATGGAAAAAATTAAATCATGCTTACTCCTTGCTTTTTTCATGATTAACATCTTCCAAAATATCACGCATTTACATCTTTTTTTATATGAAAACAAAAATTCGAAATTTTGAAATATGGCTCACCATTAGCCCTGAGGATGTAACCCGACTCGTGTTCCGAAACGTCGGCAGAATGGAGGGAGACCACCCGGCTGGAAGCCCGAATAGCCTTTTTTGAACATATTCGCCGGGAAAGCATAAGATTTTACTTCATGGCTAAATTAATTTTTCAGAAAATTTTCCGCAGGAGTTATTCATACATTCTTAAGGAAAAATTCACACATGCAGGAAATTTTTAATAAAAAATAGAATAAATATCCATTGGTTGAAAAACTTTAGTGTAATGTAAGTGCACGGTATCAAGCGGTCCCCCTGTCGCAGTAATCTGTCGTGCCCGATCCATCTCTACGCACCAGCTCATTTAATCACATTCTATTCTTATCACCCGAATGATCAACCCGGCACACCCCTTCAACACGAACTTCCCTTGAAAATTTTTTCTACAACATTATCCCCGTGCGCCGAAATTTCGAAATCCAACAATCCCCCGTGGAGGTCGCGCTCAGAGAACGGTGGGTGGATATGGAGTGGTGGGCAGTAAGTAAGAGAAACAATTCTCGGAACTAGGTATTTGCACGGTGGCATCGAGAGTTGGCGGAGAGGAAAAAAATGAGACACAAGTCGTGTTCCAGCACAGAAAGGATTTACGGCTCTGCGGAGTTTAAGTGCACGGCACACAGGCGCGTCCCTCGCCATTATGACCTTTACTTCCTTTATTCATGTTTTTCTTTTTTTAATGTCTCGCCTTTACATTTGTCCATAGGTGCCTATTCTCCGTCTCACTCGTCCAACTCAATTATAGCTCGGAAATGTATTCAGTAATTTGAAGATTTTTGTCGGCGACGTCCGTCGTAATGATGTCGGCGTTTGCCGCGGGTTGGGAATCACCAGCACGGAGCGCCGGACGGGTGAATCGTTCTTATCACGTGCTACTTCTACGTGAAGGTCCGCTCGGTTAAAAAAAATTGATTCCACTCCAAAGTAAAAATCGGAGCAAAATTATCGATGCATTGACGAGCATAAATTGACGATGCATTTATCTTTACTCTTTTTTGGGGCCCTGATTTAGATGATTTAGATGATAATGGTCCTCGAATTTCAAATTATGAGCATTTAATAGTCATCTTTGATAGTATTTTCAGTGTCCTTTAGCGTGAATGATGCTGTTGAACTGCAATGTGAAGCTATGCTTAGCTGTCCCTGACATTCCTAAGATCTATACACAATTTAGATGAATGTTTCGCGATTAGTACTAGGTACCGCAGAAATGTGCCCTAAGGTAAGAATGATGCTACACTAAGTCCAGATTTGAATCAATAAGGCTTTTGGGAAGCTCTTATTGAAAATAAATGAAACTCCAGTCAAATTAAAAGGCCGTATTTCGAGGAACCTAAAAATAGGCTAGGTGAAAGTGGAAAGGAAGTGTAATTAACGGAATTTCTAAAATTAAAATATTTAGATAAAATTTTCTTGAGATTTTTCAATATAGCACACTTGAAACAATTATAACCGCGTGTAAAGGGTAGAAAATGTCTTTAAAATTCTTTAAAAATATCCAAATTTCGGTAAGGGATAATTAGAATCCACAGAAATTGTTCAACTGAAAAATATCGGGGTGTTTCAGATAGTTTTCAATGCTTCCCATAATTATGTCAAAACAAAAGTATAGTGTAAAATTCAAGTCCATATTGTTGAGTTTTTAGTAATTAACGTAATATAAAACAAATTTACAATTCTGTACGAAATATGCCAATGCTATATATATGTAACAATGGGTTAGGTATTGAAATATGATGAAAAACATCATTAGGCGCTTATTAACTGAAAATGAGTAAAAGAAAAAAAATGAGAATCTTTGTGTGAAATAACAACAGCGTTGGTACAACAAAGAAACCACATCTCACGGTGAGTCAGTGGATTGGAAGCAAAAGAGCTAAAGGGAACACCACCCAATTAAAGGGCTTGATAAAAGCGTTGTCAGATCAACAGGATGTTTCCCCGAGATTAACTTCGTATTTTGGCGCGGAGACTTTTTCCCAAATTAGGCAAATTAATAAAGGTTACCGATCGACCCACGGTCGATGGCCATAAATCTCCCTGCCGCGACTTCTCCATGCCCAGCGAAGAAAACCTTTTTCTCTCTCCTAAAAACAAAATAATAAAAAACACTCCCACCTACCTTCCCCTTTCCACGCTATTATTTTTTCACCACCATTTTTTTATGTCCCCCCCTTTTGCCTTCATTTTTATCCTTATCTGCCTCCACCCTTTTTTTATATATTAACGAGTCTTGCTTGTGCCATTGTACACGCTGCTGAAAAATGTCGTCAGAGATACGGGATTGTGACGAGGAAGGGGAATACAAGGGAGAGGGAGGCAATGCTTAAAGATGCCTCGGCGGATAAGAGCATTGCACCCGTGTCGTGAGCCACGCGCTCCCGGCAAACATGTCCCTCCTCTACCTTTGCGTGTTGATGTCCTTCCGTTGTAACGCACATTTTTTGCGTGAGCTATCCCATCCCCCACCTCCCCCTCTTCCCCATTGACCATATATCCCTCCCCCCACCGTTCCCAGTGCCCGCTCCTCTCGTTGAGTTTTTTACTGCCGCCTCTCCCCCTTCTCACGTCTCCTTTGCTCGTTTCCCAAGTCCACGTCTTCCCACTGAAGCCTTTTTCCCTTGTGGAAATTCTAAAACCGCCGAGACCGATGTCCCCTTCACAGAGAACTTAGCCGTAAATGCTTAATGTTTAATAAACGTTGAATTAAAGATAAAAAAACTACCTACTTCATGATGAAGTTTTCTTCTACCTTTGCAAGTTACTAGACTAACCCCAATAGTTCCCATTTACTCTTTTCCATGACTAGATTGGTATTGCCTTACAATTTATAAATTGTAGGCCCACTGTTAGGGTGTTTTGATTTTATCATTTTTTAGATTATAAATTAATTTAAATAAAAAATCAAAGGTATTCTGGTGTTGCAACTTTAATTAATTTAAGTACAGTTTATTGAATATTTATAATCAGTCATATGATTTGAGTGGCACATGTACTATTGATCTATCTAGAGTTAAAATTATATTATACCTTGCAGATTCGTCACTTCCAAAAGTTTAACACAATTTTAATAGTGTATACTGGAAATTTTTGGTAAAGCTGTTTAATAAATTAATATTTCTTTCAAATATTTTTCTATTATTTGTAAGAAATCATGTCTAGCGATGGAGTTTGAATCGTATTCGCAAGGATGCAGATTGAGCTTAAATTTACATCTGCTCGGGTAAACATAAATGATCTTCTCATTTGCACTATTAGGCAGCAAAAATTAGGAAATAATAAATAAAAATTAATAATTCATAGAATTAAAATAACGCTAATAATTTTCTGTCTTGTTCATTCATTTTTCGAGCTCTGTGTAAGTTGCATAATTATTTTTATTTGAATTGTTTATGACGCCATTAAATCACCCTGAAAGGAGCAAGTTCATGGTGTGTGTGGTATTTTCTAAACATGCTTAAGCATAAAATACGCAAGATTGCTGAAGCACGGTCGTAACTCTGCGTTTGCAAAACAACGGTAGACATAAAAGCGTCAGGATAAAATTTCCCCGGAGTATTTCTTTGAATGCTAAAATAATCTTGAAAGAATGCCTCCGAGTTTATTACTCCGAAACACGTAGAAACATGTTGGGTGACACGCAAATCTTAGTACCTATATGAAAGCTAAATCTATTTTATTACATTTGAAGGCAAACCAAGTACAACTCTTATTTGCAAAATAAAAGATGACAAGTATCCAAAATATCACCAAACATAAACCGAGGATCATCGAGATAAAATTAAACTTGCACATAAATTCGTTCAAGCACAGAGATTTTTTCTGGAAGCCAATGCATTATAATCAATTAAGCTTTTAAAAAGTCATAGAATCAAAAATGGGTAATTTGTTAAAAAATAATTTTTGCCATGAAATATGCACGCATACTAACAGACTTCTAATATACTCTTTTCTTATATCTGGTCATAAAATGAAAATTAGGGTGTTAATTACTGTTGATGTTGACAAATAATCATGAATGGACTTTGTACATGAGGCAGTCATTCACACTCAGTATCAGATCACAAACATACATTAGGGGAGTAGAATTTTTTTTAAATGTTGTTCAAACTCCGCAAATCCTTTATCAGGATGTATATTCTTCATGAAACGGAATGAACTTACACATACAATGATCAATGTATTCCATGTTCAAGTGATAGTCATATCCTTTATCCAAAAACGTTTTCTCAATAAAAATATGTATTATTGCCACATTGGGTTCAGTCACGTTTCAGTTAGCATCAGGTTTTACATTTAGAACTTGGTTTTGACTTCAATGGATATTCATTACGCTCAGGCTCAGTAATTTGATGAAACTCACAGCAAAGGACGAAACCTGTTTCGGATGGTGACATATATCCATGTCCTTCATGCACGATGCAAGGTCACATTGATGGAACGACAAATCTAAGGTAATTACAGCCTCCGAGGACAATAAAGTGACTAACAGAAAGTAGACAACAATAAAAAACTCTCGAAAGAGGATTAAAAATTTAATAAGATGAGCTATCTTTTATACTGACGGCATTTGTCGTAACATCTCCTCCGTATACGCCTATTAATCCAGGTTATGGCGTAATAGGTAGCCAGAGAGCACCAAGCTTTTTGTCTAAAAAGTGAATGAAAAAAGGAAACATCAGATTCACATATTTCATTTAAACACACTCTATAGTACCGCCAATAGCCGAACATGGAGGATTCAAGGTGGCTATGGCCATTGAGACGAAACTTCACTAAATTTATTTCATTTTCAGAGTACGTCGGATTTTCGCTTAGTGCAATAATTTAGCAATGTTTTCCGGAGCACTTAACAGATATAACGTATTGAAGGTTTTTGTTAATATAATCGGGCCTATTTTGCGCTCACTGTGAACCAACGGTACAATCAGAAGAGATCCTTGTGAGGAGGGCAAATAATGACGAATGTGCTTTTCTAGGAATGTGCCACACGATGCAATCAGTAATGCTCAGCAAAAAAATTAAAATAAGCGAATGATGTTTATGAATTTAAATTCTTTATTTTAATCAAATATTCAGTCTATACTCTCCGTTTTTGAGCCTTAACATTATTTAATGCTTGAACGTCCCCAGAATTGACCCCTCCCAGAAAGCCATATCAACTCTGCGTACCACTAGGACCCTCACAATATTGAGACAAAATGTAACTATAAATGAATATATTTCGGGTAATAATTTTTAAAACACACTGATTAAATTAAATTCAATGTCATGCTCGAGCCGAGAATGCAAAAAAGAGGCTGTTCGGAATTGGTAACAGAGTAAGGAAAAAGACAGCGAGTCGGAATCAACTCGCGGAATTCAAGGATGGCGTTGTCTGCGTTATGGGCATTGAAATGTAAGGAGCTGAAACGCGTGTTCCACCATTTGCGCGCTTTTGTTCTTTTTCACGCTTTTCCCTCTCGTCTTAACCATGCCGTTTTTAGACTTGCCCGTGGAGCAGTAAAGAATAAAACATTTCCTCAACTCCCTTCGATAGAGGAAGATTCGTGATAATACGCAGCTATCAAAATTATGTTTTTGAATCCAATTATACATTAGTTATTGCACATAGGTGAACACCTATATTCTAAAATATAATCTTTGTTCGAAAAGTTTCTCAAAAAATTGAAATGCGATGTCAAAACTTATGCACGGTACAAAAACAAATTTATCACTGTCTTCGAATTCGCTCATCATCAAGAGTGTTTCATATGCCTTAGGTGCTATTACAAAACTGAGGCAATTACTCGTTCTATTTCGCTGCGTTTCGGATATTGTTGTAAAAAGATTACCCCCGATAAAATAAACCTAAATATATTATAATATACAAGCGGCGTTCTCCCAGGTGGCTACAAGCAGACTCATATTTGGAAACAGACAAAAGAAATGAGGAAAGAGAGAAATCGACTAGGAATCATATAATGAACTGTTGGAATGGAGGGCGGATAGGATGGCTAGTCGGGACCGATTTCCAATGCGTAATTTGTGCGCTCTTGCGCTCCTCTTGATTCTCTTCCTCAGAAAGTGACGCTGTATAGGACGGCGTAACGTCAGGCGATTGTTTTTTTTCCGAATACCTCCTAATTTACTTCAAATTACCGTTTTTTTTAATCATCTCACTTTTTCAAGCAACTCTCTCCTTTTCTTCTCTCCTTAACAATCCCCTCCTCTTTTCCGTCAACAACTTCCAGACAATAGAAAATAACAGTTTTTAAATTCCAAGCATTACAACGGATATAAAACCCTTTCCGACCCCTCTCGTATAGCGGAAAAGCGAAGGACACGTATGAGTTCAAAGTTTGTGTCCGGCTTAGTCATCCTCAGCGGTGAAAGAAAAGTGATAATTCAGCAGATCATAGGCATATTTGATAAGATTAGTTCACTGATTATGAGTAGAAATTCTCATACTGGAATAAATATATCTTGGAAATTTTTCTTAGTGATTTTAAGAACTAAGAGAGCGTGATCTCCAAGTGTTTAGAGAGTATCGATGCTGACTGAAAGGCCTCGAGTCAAAATCTTGGTGAAGCCCTTGCACACCCATAATGAAGCCCTCGGAATGCTATATGGTACAATTTATTACTTATTATTGTGTGTGATTTATACTCTTCAGTTTTAGCCAAAACCTATCCAATTTAATTTTGGGTTTTAAGTGATTGAGTAAGATGTTAATAATAAAAGTTAGGGATCTTATCCCGGATGATGCCTTCGTACACCCCCAATTTAAAATCCTCGTAGAGTGAGGTGGCCCAATGAAAGAAATTATCCCCCCTACCGACACGCCTGAAGCTAGTCCTCAAGTTTTGGCTCACCTGTTCACACGAGCTACGGGTCAAATCACTGACTGTGCGATCAAGAACTTAAGAAACGGGCATTCTATGCAAACATGTAGAAATACCTGTGTACTCAAATTTCATGTCACATATATTGTTTATTTAGCTTTATAGCTAACTGTAAAATGGAGGAAACATATAGTTTAACGCATTGACAATTTAAGACGTCACTTTTTAGATCTAAAAATATTTTTTTATAACTTATATTATATTAATATAAGTTATAAAACTATATTATATCCTATAATATAGTTTTAGTTATTAATATATATAAGACTAAAATTTAATTTTATTTCTCAGTGAAAATTGTTCCGACCTTTCCAAATTTAGTTTCGCTTTGTATTTCAGAGACAAATTTTATGTGGAAAACACAAATTCATCATCATACCGGTTACTAATTTTATGTGGAAGGTACAAATTCATCATATTTGTAACCATGATCGAATAAACATAAATTTTATTTGGTAAATACAAATTCTATGGTTGTTCAAGATTGTAAAAGCTTATTTGAGTTTCGTGTAACAAATAAAAAATCCACGCATAAAATTAACATGAATGCTTTCGAGTGGCGGCCATGGGCACTCAAATTTAGAAACAGACAAAAAGGTTGGGAAAAAAGAGAAAGCGGGGAGGAATCAATTCTTGAACTGTTGGAATGGAGGGTCTGGCAAGTGTCGGGAGCGTGAGGCAGGCGGTTAAGCAGACGAGAGAGCGCCCGGAAAAAGGGTGGAGGCAGAGGTGTGGTTTGGGTTAGCGCCTACAACGCGAAAACAGAGAATTGATTTTTGACGTGCGAGCCAAGGGCGATCACTGGAGGACTCGGAAGGACAATTATTACCGGCCCTTGAACTCCCTCCGCCACGCACGATACCGAGACCCGTGTACGGAAAGGAACCGAGTCATTTGTGAACGACCTATTATTTTGTGGCAACTCACTCAATCGTTCAATAGAGTAAAAAAGTCATTCCTAAACATCGTAAGGGTGACCTAATATTTGCATAGTTTGGTTGTCGGGCGAAAATTTATAGCTGCAAAACCTACCCTTAAACGATAGATAAATGAAAAATGACCATTGGCATTGAAAGTCAGTCAAATTCATGGTGAAACAAAAACACAGTACTATTCGTGAATTTTGTTTCACCATGAATATTTCATCGTTCCACCAAGTAACGCCCAAAGCAGTTGATTTTAGTCAGTCAAATGTTCAACACAAGACTTGGTATTGATCTATCAATAAAGTAAGTTACTCTAATATATGTAATTGTATTTTGGAGGTTTCGCAATTCATTAAGATTTTTACAAGACACGTCAAAAATTATTTAGACAATCATACCTCGAACAGAATTAAAAATAATGCCCACAGAAATATTCAAGAATAGAAATAAAAAAAAAACAATCTCATGCTATATTCTTTACTTAAAAGGAAGGGGTTGTGTAAATAACTAACATATGTTTTATCGATGCTTGAGCATTTATTAGGAAGATTGCTCATCATCATGTCATCAGCTGTTAAAGGCATGCTATTAAGATAAGAATTCCTCGTTTGTATCGGCGAAGAAGAGAACAACATCCTTTATTCGATTTCTTCAAGAGGCAGACGGAATATTGAGTCGGTCACGGAAATGAGCGATCTTTAGTTCGATTCTGTGGGAGAGGAGAAAGGGGTAGTTGCAGGCGGTAAACTCGACGAGGGGTGAACCGGGTGTTTCGTGAACAAGAGACTGAGCCGGGGACTGTGCCCAGAGAGGGCCTGTTGTACCGGAGGAGGGGATTGTGTTTTCCCCCGACTGATCTGGAGAAGGGGAAACAATAGAAAAGTTGGACTCCAAGTGGAAGCAGAATGGCTGAGGGAGTTTTTGATGAGGGAAAAACCACTTACATAATATTCTCTCCGGGGCCCGTCTTACCGAGAGATATGAACTGGGGCACGCGATGGTTGGTAACCTGTGGCGAAGGATTTTTCGGACCCAAGCGTGTCGGCCAGGTCTGGAGAAGGGGTTATTCCAGCTAGGGAGGGGGGTTTTGTGGAGGAGGGGTTAAGACAGTGGGTTGGGTATTATGGATGAATTTCACCCCGTGGAGGAGGATAGCTTGGGGTGTCGGAGTGGTATAGGTTGAAGCAAAGGGGATGGGGTGAATTTGGATCCCTGCAAGGTTTGGAGGGTGGGTGAGGCAGCGTTCGGCAGGAGTATAGAGGCCAAAGTTGACGTGCGCTTGATTTTCAATTGTCTGAAAAAAGGGGAGGGTCCGTTCGGCCCACTGGTGGGCGGATAATGAAGTAGGAGGAGTGCGGGAGGGTTATGGATAAGTGCCGGGGAAGTGGCAGTGGGTGTAGAGATGGGGGAGAAATGGAAGACGAGAAGCCGTGAGGAAAAGTGAGCAACGCGCCGCCGACGCCGTCTAAATTTCAAGACTATTATAAGGGAAGTGGGGCATGTAAATCCAGCCAAAACATCTCCCACCCTGTATAGGAGTAGTCTGGAATCACTACCTTCGCAAACTCATGAATTCATCGTACAGAAATCACGCTGGCAAAAGTGACACCCGAACAGGCAGTCTCCGCTTTGTCGATTTTATTTTCTCAGAAATATCGTCGAAAAACTGATCATTGCCTCATGACCAATGCACGCTGTCTCACACGCAATACTTTCTCATACATAATATGAATAATTGGGAAAACATGAACATCTAAAAAATTTTCTATATTTCCCTAATTGTTGAATATCTAATCGAATTGGGTAGTACAAAGGAGGATTGTTATTAATTATTTCACGATAATAATTTAAAAAAACACTAAAAATTCCGATATATGTGGTGACTCAGCTAAAAACAGCAGTGAAGTTTGGTGCCATCTGTATTAATTTATCCTGGAGTAGGGTTTCACGTTCTTTGTGAAAAAAATACGAATAAAACAAGCGCCTTCGTATGATAAAAGTTTGTCATCGCTTCTATAGGCAGCTGTTTGCGTGATCAAATGCCAATAAATTTACTTTTATGCTAGTAATCAATAATAGTTTAATAATAAATAACTAAAAATGGATTTTTAACACTTTGCGTGCCACGGACGTAATATTACGTCCTGTTAATCTTTCTGAAGATTGCCATGGACGTAATATTACGTCTTTCCATTTAATTGGCTTTGTACGCGTGAAGCCGTAATATTTCGCCCGTGGTACTTTTCCACTATACTGCTTAGGTGTTCTGTTATTTCAAAAACCAAATCCTCGATGGAAAAGGAGTTCTTTTAATGCCTTGAGGACGAAAAGTCCTCTGCAGCTACCGGCATCCTTATCTTAGGCCAATTGGTGTGAAAATTCTTTTGCGGAAAGAACCTTTCGATGAGGGTGCAGTGACCCTTTTTGTCATCCACAATTTATAATGTCTTGCTTGGAACAATGCTTTTTTATGATTTTCGTGCTTTAAATAGTTCAAATTGAGTTTAATAAAAAATTTTATGCATGTTATGGCGGTAAATCATGTGTTGCAACTTTTTTATTTTTCAAAAGCAGTAGGTTTTCATTGCAAAATTATACATTTAAAAATTAGCAATAAATGTTATGCACCTTATTCATAAAGAAGAGAAAAGTCTCATTTTTACTGAAATGCACACCGATATAAATATATTTTTGATGCTAATGTTTTAAAAAATGTACAAATTTAGTAAAAATGGCTGGATTTTTCAGTAGGGCTTTAAAATTAGCAGCCGGCACTCCAAGTGTTAAGAGACTGTTGAGGTAAACAATAGCCGCATGCCCAGAAGTTGACATCCAAGCTGAGAAATACTACCCACAAGGATGTAGAATAAGGAGGAAGGGAAAACGCAGCTGATTTAATAAATTAATTTGAGGAAAATGTTTTTTATGCAGACCTATTTAGATACAAAATTATTGTACCAGTAACCGCACAAATTTTTTCAGCAAAGAAAAGCTAATTTGGGCTTAGATGTATTTGAATTTATTTGACAAATATTATCCTAGTATGGCGTTCAACTACTCATATCAGACTTCTGTGAAGATCGACAGAGCTTCTTGGAATTTTTATATATAATTATAGAGAGGTATATGAGATCCAGGCATAAAATACTTGGAAACATGTTTTTCAAAGATGAGGTAAGAAAAATGCCATTCACTCGACGATTAGGTAAACAATCACTCCCAAAACCCTCACTCACTTTAACCCAAATAGAAAACTATGCATCCACCTTAAACCTGATAAAATTAAATATAAGAGAAACAGATTATATAAAAATGGAGAATTGAAACAATAGCTTTTTAGAAAACATCTTCCTCTTAAATTCCATCTCAGGAATTTAATAACATATCTCTTCAATTGGAAATCCAGAAACTGACGACAGCGCCAGAAATATCTCTGAAAATGACCAACCAATGGCCTGCGGTTTTAATTCGGATTGAGTTGGAGTACACACAGAGAGGAAGACAACAGACTGATGAGATTAAATTTCTAATGAGTCACCTCCAGTCAATGATTACTAACACACATCCATAAGAGGGCGCAAAAAATGTCCAGTTCACCACGGGAAAGGGATGTTGACCAAATACCCTTTCGCACATTGTTTCAAGCTTGCGAGAAAATTAATTTGTGAGGAGGATCGAAGTACATGTCGAATCTGGTACGGGAAAGGGGTGGCCGGCCGAACTGCAGGTGGTAATCAGTTGTGTCGTGTGACGCCAATGTGAGTGTGATGGCATATTAACAAACCCGTTTATTGACCGAGCGTCAGGCTCCCTTTTTTGCACATGTGTTGTTAAAGGCAGTGCTTATGTGGTGACATATAATCAGATAGTGTCGACCCTTGAAGAGACCATAATTGCAATTCCGCCTGTTGCCGAAAGACCCAGGAAATTGCTCACGATGCCATCGCTTCGCTATGAATTTAAAACCTCATTAAAGTGGTAGGTCGGCCATTCTCTTTCTGGCAAGACTTTCAAGGATAATGGTTTTAATTCAATTCTATCTCGATATGATAATTATTTCGAGGAAAAACGGCATTAACATTTTTTCCAATAGGTGCACAAGTACAACTTCGCTTCATTCCAATTACCGTGATGAATGAATATCTTTTATGAAAGATTTTACAGAAGGTAACGATATGTTGCATTTTAAATGGGTAAAAGTACATATATATATATATATATATTTCAGGACTGGTTCTGAGGTTTTATTACACCTTTAACTGTTAGGTGCAAAATGAAGGTGACTAGAAAAATTAAGAGATTACATACATGGCTTTCCGATCGCATCTTACTCTAACTATCTGCACCCACTATCATACCGACTACTTGTGCTGGGTGTTCGATGATTTTGTAAATAAAGTTTAATTTTGATGTCTTTTTGGTAGCTATAACTTTTCTATCCTCATGGTAACATACTTTATTGTTTTGCACCCCATCAAACTTTCTATAACGACAGTAACAAAATCAGAAATGGACTGCCAATTGACGAATTACTTCTATTTATCAATCTGTAAGTTTTAAATATTATAGTTACCATTTTAATCTATTCTGTCCACTCCATGCGTTCATTCTCCTCACTTATTTTCATAAGGCATGGCTTGTCTTGATTTACGACACGCATCATCAAATTGCAGGGGGCATAAGTCTTCTTGGCGATCAAAAGTTTGACACATTAATTTGGATCAAATGGTAGTTTCAGGAAAATTTATGATGGTAATAAATTAAAAGTAATAAATAAATCAAGGTCCTTCCACACATGAAACTTTCTCCGAATCCCTATCTCACACAGCACGCCAGCTGCCTCAGAGTACGTGCTCTGGTGAAGGAAAACATTTTTTAAAAGCTTTTGAACGTAATGAATTCAAGTTAATCAGTCTCTCACGCCTCCGAAATAATTTATTCTCTCCAAGAAATATCGCGGAACTCAGCCAAGGCACTTCAAGTATGACTGACACCAACCGACAAAGAGGCGAGGGTGTAAACAAGCGAACGTGAGGAATGCATCGCAGAAAGATAGACAGGTGAGAGAGGGAGAGGAGCAGAGATCAAAGGGAAACCACAGAAGAAGCGTGAGGGGTTCTACCCCCCTTCAAAAATCCTTTATAAATCTCTCCCAAAATTTCAGTCGGAGTATAAGGTACCTTTTCCGCTTCCCGCTTCCAAACACGTTCATCAAGTCACTCTTTGACGCGCAATTGTAATTTTTCTATACCTTTATTGATTTTCTTGCCATAAAGATGGATGGATTCAAGTGCCATTGTAGTCGATTTGTAATTTGGGCAAGTAAATTTTGAAAAGGCGTTTAAAACAGTGTAAAACATCACAATTCTCTCTGAAACTACCCACACAAAAGATGGGATTAGTAGGCACTTTCCTGATGTAAGCGTTTGGGACATTCTCTAGGGTTTCCAATCGGGTAAGGAGCACCTGCTACCTACGCTTGTTTAGCCACCATAACCATCGACATAAGGGCTGACAATGGGGAGCATAGTAAAGTCAATTGAAGGTACTATACTTCCATGCTTCTAGACATTTGCAACTGGCTTCATCGGGTGACCATTTACATGATTTGTAATATACCATTCACTGAATAGAAAAATTTGAAATGGTAACTGAGTGAAACAAATGAATGAAAGCATATATGGCGCAAAAATAAATAAAATATTAGAGCAATTGCCATTTTCTATATCCATTAAAAATTACCTACTAATATTACCTACTAATCAACTCTACATGCTTTTTTATTACAGGCGTTCTTGCACAAAAACTCTTATTACTTACACTTTGTTGGATCCCAAACGCGTATTACGCAATCATTTTGGTGTTTTTTCTATAATTTCGAAGGGGGAGATT